>NW_017728918.1:9679677-9686604 GCF_001723895.1 Crocodylus porosus | reverse complement strand
CTGGTGGTCACCCCTGATAAACTTACAGGCGGCCATCAGATCATCCCTGAGCCTGCTCTTTTCCAGGCTGAGGAGTCCCATGGCTCTCGGCCTGTCATCTTAAGGTCTGTTTTCCTGACCTCTGATCATGCGTGTGGCTCTTCTCTGGACTCTCTCAAACCCGTGCTGGCTATCCCTCAGGATGTTGGCGTCAGCCAGTCCATTAAAGATGGCTTCTTTAAGAAACTTTTCCAAGACTTTCCCCAGGATAGAGGTCAGGCTGATGGGCCTATAGTTAGCCAGATCCACTTTCTTCCCTTTCTTGAAGATGGGCACCACATTTGCCTTCTTCCAGTCTTCGGGCACTTCACCAGAGTGCCAGGAGCTCTCAAAGACCTGTGCCGGGGGCTGGACTATGATGCTCGCCATCCATGCAGGGGGGCTGAAACCAGGTGGCCCCTGAGGTCCCTTCCAGTCTGAAATACCCAGAGCCAACCACACCAACCTAACCAAAGCCGCTGATCAATCATTAATCACTTGTAGTCACGCTGGCCCCTCAAATTATGCTGCCCACTTTCTCTATGTCGCACGCCAGCCCTGGGCAGGGGCCACAGGAGAGTCCAGCTTGCTGTCTCACAGTGTGGCATTGGGGAGGAGGTTGGTGGAGCTCACAGGGCGGTGGTTGCTTCTGTGCAGATCCTCTCTTGACCATGCAGGGAGCTGCCGTTCACAAGGAAGACCATCAGCAGTGAAATATGGGCCTTTGCTTGTGGAATTTCCCACGCAAAGCCAAATTCCAGCCTACGCCATATGCTACTGAAGCCAGCAAGGCGGCACAGAGGGGTGGGGTAAAGAGAAAAGGAGCCTGGGAAGAATCTACACCTGAACATGGCAAATCCAATGAGCACTGAGGTGAGTTCAGACAAGAAGAAAAACTCTCTCACTAGGAGGGTGGTGGAGCACTGGAATGGGTTACCCAGAGAGGTGGTGGCATCTCCATCCTTGGAGGTGTTGAAGCCCTGGGTAGACAAAGCTTTGGTTGGGATGATGTAGTTGGGGCAGGTCCTGCTTGGGGCAGGTCCTGCTTGGAGCAGGGGGTTGGACTAGGTGTGACCTCCTGAGGTCCCTTCAACCCTCGTCTGTGGTTTTATAATTCTACTAGCAAGCGACTGTGGTTTCCCACATGCCCGCTGAACAGCTGCTCTGGGGAAGTGGCTGATCATTTCATGTCTGTGAAAGTGACTGTAAGGGTGGAGGGGGCAGAGGCCCTTCCAACCAACCTCATGGGGGTCTACCCCCCGACCTAAAGGGGTTTTCTCCAAACACAATCTAAAGCCTCTTGGCCTCAGGCAGGGGGTTGGACTAGATGACTTCTGGAAGTCTCTTCCAGCCCAACTCCTCTGTGACTCTGAGGGCTTGGGTTACAAATCTGACTTAATGCACTGGTTTCCAGACATCCTGGACTGAACAGATCACTTTCAACCCTCAGACTCTCGTGGACTGCCGCGCAGCCTCAGAGCTATGCCTTTCATCAGGAACACGAGACTAGAAAAGGGACTCCCGGACCATTGAGTCCAGCGGCCTGCATGCAGTCACAGGCAGTCATCTATCCAAGGAAGCCCCCAAATCCCCACCACAGACCCTCACGCACAACTACAAGGCCCAAAACCAAGAATACCCTGAAATATTCTACAGGTAAAAACAGTGGAGGATGAAGACACTGCCAATATGATGACAGGGAACACAATATTGCCCTGCCACTATGGTGACATCTGACTGTTAATTAGTAAGAAATGGAGGTAGGGCAGAGATCCTGGTGCTATCCAAACACCAACCATGAAGCATTTTCCAAGGCCTGGAGAAATTTGTGGAGCTATGAAGAATAATCCCTTCCCAGACAAGAAGTTGGGAGCTGGGACCAGCCACTAGATGGAAGTACAATCACAGCATGTGCTCCAGTGCACTTACGAGTACGAACACCCAGGACTATAGTGTAAGGAACAGTTCTGCCCAGGCAGAGGGCTACACTACAGCCCCACACAGGCCTTTTGCAACACTAATTAATGCATTTGTAGACAGAGGATGGAAAGGCATACAGAATGAATGCTGCCGTTCCAAAAGCAGGGTGTTTCGAGTCACAGTCTGGAGATATTCCTAGCGGGGAAGCAATTTAGAGATAAAAGAGAATGGTCATCCTTAACCCTGGGGGTTTCTGAAAGGACATGCTGGCAAGACACAGGTTGGCCACCCCGATCTAAGTCGAGGGGGTTTCATGAGGCTCACCAAGACAAACACGGCAAGAAGATGTTTGAGGATTTTTTTTCATTGGGCCGACACTTGCTGGGCAGGCAGGAAAGGGCAAGGGAGTGAAATAATGAAAAAGCAAGAGACTGACCCATCTAATCACACTGGCCAAACTGTGCAAAGAAGAAGAGGGTAAACCACCAACAGGACGGGTGCAAAGTAAACTGGCTAGGAGTCAGCTAGAGAGGGAACAGCCATAATGGTCAGCAAGAAAGACTATAGATTATAATAACATTGTACCATGTCATGTGGTAGCTATATAATGAGAAAATATATTTCCTTTGGGACTCATAGAAAGAAATCAAAGCCACACTTCCAATTCCTTTAGGATTTCTAAACCCCTGTTTAGCTAAAACTAAATTTGGGTCCAGCACTGCCAGATGGTGGATAATCATTGTATCGGTACAGTAATGCAGCCCTTGCCCAATATAAGTGAGATGACTACAGAAGCAGTCAAAATGTGATAATTCAGGAGAATCATAGAAGCAGAGAAAATCATAGAAAATGAGGGTGAGAAGTCCAACCCCTGCTCCAAGCAGGACCAGCCCCAACTACATCATCCCAGCCAAGGCTTTGTCTACCCGGGGCTTCAACACCTTCAAGGATGGAGACTGCACCACCTCTCTAGGGAGCCTGTTCCAGTGCTTCACCACCCTCCTCGTGAGAAAGTTTTTCCTAATATCCAACTTAAATATCTCTTGCTGCAACTTGAGGCCATTGCTCCTTGTCCTGTCACCTGAATCCAAAGAGTGGATTCATTCTCCATTTGAATGAAAAGGCCTGTCCTCAGCCAGTGCTTGCCTTAGGCCAGCACTCCAACTTTGGCCAACTTGGAGTTCTCCAAACGGTGTGGACTAGCTTGGAGGCATGTTACATGTGGTTTTGGATCTGGGTTTAGATCCAAGAGTAGTGTGTGGCCACAGAGGACAGAGATCCCGAAGCAGCGCTCAATGGAGGCAGTGAAGTTCTCTGAGATGCTCCAAATCTCTCAGCAACACGTTCCTATCTAAAGGGCAAGCACAATTTTCATCTCCCTCTACTTTCCATCTTTCCTAAAGGAATCACACAAAATTAGGGCTGGGAGGGAGCTCCCAAGGTCACATTCAGTCCAACTAGATGACCTGGGGTCCCTCCCACCCTGCTTTCCTATGATCCTGTTTCACCTGCCTTCCTACTGAGACTGCGAGTCCTGCCTGATTTTAAAGGCGGCCATCTGGCAAGGCGCAGATCTTCCCCAGAGTCAATGACTCCCTTCGGGGCACTTGGAGGCACGTTGCTGTTCCACCAAATGCAACAGGGCTCGGCACAAAGCTGACAAGAGGATGAGGGATTGCTCCCCAAGCCAGCAATCAGGCTGCTCCCAGCACCTGCCATGCTCCTCAGTGCCGTGGGGCTTTGCAGGCTCACAGCAGACAACTGTTAGTCCTGGGTCTGTTCCAGATCGGGTAATTGCACAAGGCTGCCTGAACGCCTCCCCCAAGCGTTGATTCTGCACAGGCCTCTCCTGCATGCCCCAGCTTGACAGGTGTGGTAGATTTGCAATGTGATCATCTCCTGGTTTCAGTTGCCAAGGGCCATTCAGCTCCGATGCATGGAAGGGCTGTCTGTGCTGATGGACATGCACTGCAGTGACTTGCAAGCACCTGGGCCTCGGCTCTGGCCAGTTCAGGGCAAACCGCAGTAATCTCTGATTCCCCTAAAGCACAAGGTCCAGAACCAGCACCGGATTCAACAGCCAGCATCAGGCCACTGGTACCCAGCCAGGTGACTCTGACTCTATCTAGCAGTGATGCACATGCACACACAGACACACACGCATGCACCCACATGCACACCCACACAAGCACACACACGCATGCATACACATACACACACACACACACTCTCTCTCTCTCTCTCTCTCTCTCTCTATTTCATACAGCTCTGGGCACATACTTGCATAATTTTGATTTCATGAGGAGAGCAATGTGCGTGCGCACACACACAAACATGCACATACACATGCATGCACGCACATACACTCACACACACACTATCTCTCTATTTCATACAGCCCCGGGCGCACACTCACATAATCGTGATTTCACAAGAAGGAGAATGATGTGCACACTCACACACAAACAAGCACACACACGCATACACACCATCTCTCTCTCCATTTCATATGCCCCTGGGCACACTTGCATAATCATGATTTCTTGAGGAGAGTGATGTGTGCCCATGCACACATACACACACATACCATCCATTTCACAGGACAAGTGCTACATACTTGTGAAGTTCTGATTCCACCTAGCAGAGGAAAACAATGTGTGCATGCGCGCACACACACACTACTCATTTCATACAGCCACTAGCACATACTTGCATAGTTGTGATTTCATGAAAAGAGCGAGGTGCACACACATATACACAACTACACATGCACACTAGTGATTTCACAGGGCCAGTGCTACATGCTTATGAAGGTCTGATTCCACCCAGCAGCGAACGATGCACATATACACACCCCCATGCAGCCAGCTGCTCACCTGGATAGAGTACATGATGATCTTAAAGCAGCGAACGGCAAAGATCTTGGGCTCCCAGAGCGAGTGGTTGTCCAGGTGGCTTGTGGGAAGGGAAAGAAGAAAAGAGCAGAGTGAGCTGAGCTGTCCCACAGCCTGATGATGTGCTGCTTGGGGGGAAAAGGGGGCAGAAAAGGGTTAGTTATGAAACAACTCTCTCTCTGACATGCAGAAGATGGGGCAGCAGTTGGAGCGGGGAGGGAAGGGGGCAGAAGTGCAGACTCCCGTCTCCAGGGCAGGCAGGGCAGTAACCAACACTAGCTGTACAAGTCCAGCTCTCTGCTGTGTCTGTAATACCTCCTGGACTCACAGCTTCCTGCGATTAGAAAACAACCCTGCATCTGACCATGGATATAGCTCCGGAGGTGTCAGGCTGGGAGCCAAGACCTCCTCAGCCTTAGTCCCAGCTCTGGCACCTCTGAAACCTGCGGCAAGACACTGAACCATCCGGGGCCTCAGTTTCTTTCATCACTGATGCAGGTAGAATCAGCAAAGAGAATGCAACCCATTCCCATGTACCAGGCACCCTAAATGCATATCCGAGGCATTGTCCCAAATCCCCTAGGACACGGTAGCCATCACATTGCAGCCGCAGGTATAAGGAACACATTAGAGGCCTTGGCAGAAGGCCCCCTCCAGCCCTGTACTCCTTGGTCCTTGCACTGCGATTCAAGCAGACACACCAGGATCTGCCCATCTCCTGGGCCAGACCCTGCCTGCTATCCCACAAGCCCAGACCTCACACTGATGTTTCTTACTCCAAGACACTTGGCAAGAGGGAGGATGTCCCTCTTGTAGACATCCTCCATTATATAAAGGTTGGAACAAACTTTGAGGAAGCTCATAAAGAGACAGGCTTACAAGGCCAGATTGCATGTTTTTGCTGATGCAAACAAGACAGCGCTGACTTCGGTGCTTGACTACCATCACACAAAGCAATAGAAACCCCTTACCCTAAGGAATAGCACTGCATCAGGAGTGGAAACCTGACTGGTAACATCTGAGGCCATCCTAGTTAAGATTGTTATGCATTTAGTTAAGGAGGGAGGTCTTCTGGATCAATCCCTTTTATTAGCACATACCCAATCAGGTTGTACACATATACATGTCATTAATACCCGCAAAACTAGGAAGGTAAACCTGGGGCAAGTGAGGGCTCGTGGACCTGAGCTGTTGGAAGACCTGAACAAGAACTTGGAGTTCCTGGGGTCCAGCCTACACCCAACCTCCTGGACGCGAGTATGTCTTTGCATTTTGCCTGGTCCGAATGCTAGTCACACTCCTGTTTAGCTGTCCAGTGAAGTGATGCTCTTGAGAAGAGCCAGGCACGCTCTCTCCTTATTCCAGGGCATTGCCTGACATAATAAGCTCCCTTTGTCCCAGTTTGGGGATAGAGGGCTTCCCTTCATTGGACAGCAGAAATGGGACTGATCTCTCACTTCCTGCCATCCGAGTGCAAGGAGAATCGCTGCAACCTGGGAGCACATGACTCACAGCTGTAGAGGTCAATCCAGCATGCACACAGGGGCACTAGCTTGCTTGCGGCTGCATTACTGCTGCTCTTTGTCAACAAGAAAAGCTCTGGCTCTGGGGCAAGGGGAAGAATGCACCATCCTGCCCTGGGCAGCCCATCCAGGGGTCAGGCAGATGGACGAAGAGCCGATGAGGCAACTCACATGAGAACCGGCTTGATCGCATTCTTGATGTTGCCGTAAGCTGCCCGCCCCAGCAGCTCCCGCAGGCATCTCTCCGCCAGCTCTGCAGGACTCTCCTTCTCCTTCTCCGTGGCTTGGAGAGGCGATGGGGAACGGCTATGAAGGGGCAAGAGAGAGAGAGGTTGCTTTGTGATGTTTCCAAAGACTCAGAGCCCCTCATCTGTCCTGGGACACGGCTGCTAGATGGCAGTGTCCTTTTTTACGCAACGCGTGGTTAACTTGTGGAACTCACTGCCACAGGAGGTGGTGGAGGCAGACGGCACAGCCAGGTTCAACCGGGGACTGGATAAATTCACGGTTAATAGATCTATTTGTGGCTACTGAACAGAAGGCTCTTATAGATTCATAGATTCATAGATGCT
>NW_017728918.1:9668437-9679577 GCF_001723895.1 Crocodylus porosus | reverse complement strand
CCACTCGAACTGTGAAGAAGTTCCTCCTAATATCCAATCTAAATCTGCTCTCTTCTAGCTTGTGGCCATTATTTCTTGTAACCCCCGGGGGGGCCTTAGTAAACAAATACTCACCAATTCCCTTCTGTGCCCCCCTGATGAACTTAAAGGCAGCCACCAGGTCGCCTCTCAACCTTCTCTTGCGGAGGCTGAAAAGGTCCAGTTTCTCTAGTCTCTCCTTAGTGACCTCCAGACTAGTAGTGCACCTGGAAACCACCCCATCCCTCGGGAGAACAAGGGCAAGGACATCACAATCAACCCAGGGGCAGGGACTGATGATGGGTAGTAACAAGCTGTCTGCTCTTAACTCATGGTGAGCAGAACAGCTCTGGAGGAGACCGGGCTAAGTGGCCCCGGGCCAGCTTTCACTTCCTGTGGCATGAGGGTAGGCACAGGGTGAGTTAGCCCACAGCAGCAGCTCCATGTTAAGTCCCTGCTTCTTTCTGACTCTAGCTTATGCAAATGCAACCAATTACCTTAATATTGGCCTGATCAGAAAAATCTGATCAGCTGATGCCTTCCCTGCCCCATAGAGCAGAGGTGTCAAACACACATCCTGCAAGTCACATCCAGACTTAGCACCGTTGGGCCAGGCGTGGCACCCTTAGACCAGGGGTTCTCAGCCCCAGTGCTGTGTCATTCAGAAACCTGCACATCAGATCAGCTACACAGGGCAGGGCGGGGAGTAACTCTGGCCTATGTAGCTACCCCACGAGAAGGATGAGGCCCTGCTGCCAAAGCCTCTCTGATAGCAAAACCACAGCTCTGCAGAAAGAAGGGGGGTCTGTCTGCTCAGCTAATGGCACCAGGGAAGCAGGAAAGCCGAGCTGACAGAAACATGCCATCCATGGCCACATGCCACATCCGTGCTATGGAGCTCTGCAGCCACAGCCACGGTGGCAGGAGCCCTGTAATTCAGGCAAACCCTTCAAACAGGGGTGCTCAGCCCCAGCCTGTGGGCCGGATCCAGGCCCAGGCATGGTGTCAGCCAGGGCCCTGCACATTAGATGAGCCATGGGCCGGACTCTGGTGCACGAGGACTGATCCTGACACATGGAGACAAGCAGAGCCAGCCCAGGGCTCCAGGGACTGATCCTGGTGCGTGGGGATGGTGCGGCACCAGGAACAGGTAGTTTCTTTGCTTGTGAAGGGACCGGGGGCTTCTGAGCACTGTTAAAATCATGAAGAAGAGCAACGGGTCTGATGGTTTCACCTTTGGTTTCCTGCATGGCGCTGGGAATGGGACTTCACAAGCAATGGGAATGAGGAGCTCCTGTGCTATATCCAACCCCTATGGGCAAAGGGGATGGCTGCACTGCCTGGAATCACATCTCTTCCATTTGCAGACTCGGTCCTGGGGGGGATTTCAAGCGGGACTGCGCTACTAGAAGAGAAAAGCAAGGCTCCACCTACCTCTCGGCCTCCTCAGCGTGCTGCAGGTTGAAAAGCAATGAAGGCACAATCTTGTCCATGTGCTGCGGGTCCCAGATGTTGGCTTGGAGCTCATCGTTAACAGTCTTCCTCACCACCCCCTGCAGCCCCTTAATCCCGGACATCCGGATCCTGGGGGAAAGGGTTACAAACAACAGGCATGAGGATATGTGGCCGAGACAGCGCTCTCCATTCAACAGCTTGCCTGAAACCCCTGATTGCTCTTGGCAAAGCAGCAGATTGCCCCCATCGCCCCTCATATTTAGGGACAGGCTGCCACCCAGCAGCTGGAGCAAGGGACACCTGGGTCCTCACCCTAACTCTAAAAGCTGAACACAAACTAGAGGTGAAGTCATGACTCTGGGCGTCTCTTCTCAGCCCTGAGAGATGGCTGAGCGACCTGTGAGAACCAGACCCAAGCAAATAGCTGTTCCTTATTTCTTTTGCATTTATCAGACATTGCAAAGTTCCCTGAGAAGGGGAACAAAACAGGGGTGGTTTGCCCTCCTCTGTAGCACAGCCTCTGCCTGGGAGCATATATATTAACAATTTTTGCAGCAACAGGACGTTACTCCAAAGCCATGGTCCCCCTGCTTTATCTATATCAGGTTCAGTTGTGATGTCTTTTTTTTTTTTTAAATAAAAAAACTGCATCCAGTTTTGGGCTCCACAATTCAAAAAGGATGTGGAGAAGCTTGATCTGATGGCCACCTATAAGTTTATCAGGGGTGACCACCAGGATCTGGGGGAACGTCTGTTCACCAGAGCGCCCCAAGGGATGGCGAGGTCAAACAGTCATAAACTCCTGCGAGACTGTTTCAGGCTGAACATAAGGAAGAATTTCTTTCCTGTCCGAGCCCCCAAGGTCTGGAACAGTCTGCCAGCGGAGGTGGTTCAAGCACCTACACTGAACACCTTCAAGAGCAAATTGGATGCTTATCTTGCTGTGATCCTGTGACCCCAGCTGACTTCCTGCTTCCAGCCCTAACGTCTAATGTCTATGAAATCTATGAAACCTATGAAATCTGTGCTGTGTCAGGGTTGGCCGTGTAGTTTTGTTACGAGGTTGGGCAATGGATGTGTCCGGGCTGGTTTGCACAGGGCTGTTCCTGCCTCAGGCAGGGACTGGACTGGATGTGACCTCTGGAGCTCCCTTCCAGCCCCACAGCTCTAGGCGTCTAAGATCTCGCTCCTAGGCAGATCCCCTCCCCTGAGGAGTGAGTGGGAAGTTTAAGAGAGTAACTGGAGTTTCCAGGGACCCCAGAAAAACACCCTGCAGGGTCCTGCCACTTTTAGCAAGACTAATTTCAACAGAGCAGCACTGGGCTAGCAACAGGTATTAATATTAGTCATCAGGAATAGCAAAGGTCTGATCTGCAGCTGGATTAAATCAGTAAACCCAGCAGGCACAGACTGGTTTTTCAGCCACCAAGACTCCAGCTCTGAATCACCACGCAGAGGGTCTCAGGCATTTTGTTGACCTCCACGTGATAAAATGCCTACCACATTTCCTCACCTACAACATGTCCTGGAATAAGATGAGCGCCTTGCTCTTGAAAGGCAGAACGAAGAGAAAAGCTCTTTCTTTGTAATCAGTAACTGAGCAGCAGCTAGGGGATCTCACTTTTGCAGAAAAGGTGCTTACCATATTTCTCCCATATCATGCGCACTCCAATTTCCAGCAGCTGGCTTTTGGGGGAAAGGTGAATATTGTATGATAAAATACCATATGCCAAACCCAGGGCTTGAAGACTCTTACCTGGCTTTAAAAAGGCAGCTAATAATGAGCTGTGCCACCAGAGAATAGCCATGTCCATCTGTACTAGCAATGAAGGGAGCAGCACTAGAGGTACTGGGGGGATCAGGAGTGCAGAACAGTTTAGGGGAGAGAAAGGCTTTCTTGTGGTGCAAGGCAGGTCTCAGTACACCAGGGCTGGGATGAAAGGGTGAAGCCAAGGCAAGGGAGAAAAAATATACAACTGGCAACTGGGACGCTATTCCCTGAGGGCCATCTGTGTGTTTTCTCCCAGTTTCATGGGCATTTGCTTCTCAGGGCTTTGCAAGCTTGGAAGCTGAATAAGAGCCAGCGAGTTGGGAGTCTTAATGTACTCCTGGTAAAACAGAGGCAAGTCCTTCAAGCTGATGCATACTCTGGCTTGGCATCCAGGCATCACCGAGGCTCAGCTGGCTCCATAAGTCCTACAGGGCTTTGTTTAGTCCAGTGAGGGCCAATCTTAAGGTGTGCCACAAATCATGCCCTGTCTGCATGCCACTCTGTTCCCTTTCCTCTGCCCAGCCTGCTGCTCTGCTTTGTGCTCCTTGCCCTACCTGCCTGTCTCCTCCCCAGTTAGCTGTGTGCCACACGCGGGCCACCCATGCCACTTATGGTTGGCCACCCCTCATCTAGGTGTGTCACTGAGGGTCCAGCATCTTATACCACCACCTTAAAGCTTCAGGTGGTTGGGCAATTCAGTCCTGGTAAATCAGGGGGATGAGGGTACTGCCAGCGTCCTGCCACTGTCGACAACCTGGTCCTAGCCCCGGGGTTATGCATCATCAGAGCATGAGCTGCTCCCACGTTCGGGGCTCCTGAATGCTCACCTCCCATTAGGCAGAAAACAGCCTTAGCACATTAGCATTATAATGTTGCACTCTCTCTGGCCCAGCGCTGCGCATTATTCCCCAGCCTTTCAAGCCTTTTACCAATGTCGAGCTTCATTATGGGGTGAAGGGAAGCAATTAAACTGGATTGGCAGCATTTCCCCCTTCGCCTCCCCCCATAGACTCTCGTTATGAGCAGCAGGGTCATTACTGAGGCTGAACCAGCAGGATCGCTGAATGCTTTGCAGAGGAGGGAGAAAGCAGCAATTGAGGGTGCTGGTTGTTTTCCAGGGCCCTGCTGACAGGATGGGCTTTGGCAGCAATAAACACTATTCATCCATCTGCATTATTCATAATTAATCCTTCTGGGGCACAAGCTCCCTTCATGGGAAAGCAAGTCACTCATTAGTACTTGAGCTCTTTGCCCATGTGACCACCATCGAATGAGGCACATTCTTACAAAACTCCAGTGCTGGGAAAGGTGACTGGAGGCTGCGATCAACCAGAGGCCAAGGTGAGCTTCATCTGACCAGGCCCATGTCCAAGACTCCTGCCTGAAGCTCCGTTCACTCACTCATTTATCTTCTGGTGTCTCATAGCGCACTGTCCAAGATGATGGATTTGTACCCATTGGGCGCATATACACATGCATTTACTCCAGCTCAAATTTACTCTTGTGTAAGCAGCTCTGGAGTAGTTGGGTAGTTGGGATTCACTGCAACTCCGGAGTAGTTGGTAGTTGGGATTCATTGCAGGTGTCTACACATGCAATGATTGGGGGTCAAATTTGCACCCAGTTCCCTGCAGCCCTACAGTGGGCCCCTGCTGCCACTGGGGGGAGCTCCAGGCTCCCCTTGGTTGCTAACCCAGGGGTTAGCAGGGAGCACTGGGACAGGAAACAGCTGTCTGCTGCTCCTGGGGGTCTCCCAGTCTGACCCCCATGACCACAAAAATCAGGCTGGGAGATAAGGGTCTCCCAGGCCCCTGCTCCCAATCATGATGGTGGAGTGGGGGTTGGTAGATAAGGACCTCCCAGTCTGGAGCTCTCTGCTGCTGGGGCTGGCTCCTGGGGCAGAGCCCACCCTGGCAGCAGGCAGCTCCCTGGGGCAGGAACTATCTCCCACCCCTGGTGGACAGCTGACTGGAAGCAGGTTTGGCTCCGGGTCAGGCATGTACACAAGTGCTACGGTGTCATGATTAGGGAGGTTTGCTGTAAAGTAAGCATGTGCATGTGTAGACACATGAGCTTACTTCACAGTAAACTATGCTAATGCGAAGTTATGAGTCTCATGTAGATGCGCCCAGTGTACCCCATACATCAAAGGAAATGGGGCATGGCATTTGGAAGACATGGGATAGGACTGATTAGCAAAGAAGTCTATTCCAAGGTGGCTGCAACTTCCAGGGGTTTGTCCACTGACTCTGTTACACTGACACATGCCGCGCCTACTGCAGAGTAGTTTATCCTGAATTTTGCTCTGAAGCATCAAGGGGAAGATACATGGCCAGCTGCTGCTACAGTGCTGAAGCAATCACCCTAGGATGAGACAGAAATAGGGCAGACACATGCATGGTTCCCCCATGTGACTTTTGGTGGGGTATAAGCTTTCATTTTATCTGGGTCATCTTTACCCTGGAATATAGCAGCCTACATCAGTGTAAGGCTGTGCGTTGCATGTCTGCTGCACAGCTACAGGGGTACCACATATGGAGTGCAGTGCGTTTATTCCATAGTAAATGTGCTGACAGGGACCCTGAGACCCCAAGTCCCGCCCATGCATTTGCTCGACAAGGAGAAGGCTCAAGCGTTTTATCCCATTCACTCACTTGGTTCTGATCTCCGGGTCGTCATGGCTGGAGTGGCACATCTCACTGAAGCGGGACACGAAGAAGTCATAGCTCCGGTGGTAGGAGGGGGTGTCCTCCTCGATATTTGCAAACTTCACAAACTAGAAGAGGGAGACACACGGGAGAAGAAGTTAACACAAGGAAAGGAAAGCAAAGGAGTCGCTGTGGATCTCAGCAGAGATCAGAATAGGAAAGGCAAGTGCCAGGAGCCCTGTTGACCCTGGCTTCGGAAGCAGGCACCGTGAAGACCATTTTTGCATTGACAACCAAGAGCATCCCCAAGCTTGCCATGATTTGGGCTGGAGGTCACTTTGGCCTCGCTGGCTCCAGCACCCAGAGAGATGACCTGAAGGTGCCTGCCCCAAACACACAGAGTGCTGCTCGGTCCGAGGTAGGAATCCAAACCTGCAAAGTGAAAGTTAAAACAAGACTCTGAAAATCCAACAGAACCCAGTAAATCCAGGAAGCCTCCCAGTAAACACCCCAGATTCAGACCTCAGACCTTAGCTGGTGATGCAGTGGGAGACGGCATCCGACAGACTGTCTCAGCAGCGCTGGCTCTGCGGAGCTGGCCAGTACATACGATTGGCTTTACCTCTCCCGAGTCAGCAGATCAGCACAGTCTGGCTTGGGAGCCTTTAGGCAATCACATGTACAAGTTCTTCTCTGCCGTCACAAGGGCCAAAAACTTATGGCTTTTATTTTATTTTATTTTTGCAAATGAAAGCTAAGACTCTCCGATTATCAGTTTGCTCTGAAAAATGCAGCTGCCAGGACCTGCTAAAACATCACAAGGGCTGATATCTAATCCAAACACAGGAGGAGTAGCTGTGTGGAAGAGAAGGCAGCTCCCCCTGCTAACTACAACCTCATATCAATGTCTGAGAGAATTTGCAGTGATGTGAAAACAGGGTCAGACTTGGTTTCCCAGGGAAACGCAAGTCCTTGAAACATTTTGCCAACAATCCCGCAGGCTGTGTTTTTTCCATGCTTCACATAAAAGGCACAACCTTGGTCAGAGACGGGGTGGGGGTGAGTCCGTCAGACAGCTGCATGCTAAAAGTGCAGCCCCGAAGCTGGGCAGAGCATCATCTCCATTCGAACCGCGTGATGGAGAAGAAAGGAAGGGCTGTGCTACATCCAAACGTGCAAGGACATCCCCCAAATGCAGAACATGCACCAAGAGAGACTGAGCTACGAGGGAGAGGTTATGATGCTCCTGGCAATGAGGAGGGCTCCTCACAGATACCTTGCAGAGCCTGTAGACGTCCCATTGCTGAACGTTTCTAAATGTAGAAACTGCTGGCTGGGTTGGTTTGGATGGGGATGTTCCTGCCTGGAGCAGGGGGATGGAGGTGGTCTCCTGAGGTCCCTTCCAGCCCTACCTTCCTATGCATCCAAGTGACTAATCATTCCAGCTGCTCAAGCATGGAAGACACTGCCTAAAAAGTCTTTGTTCCAGCACAGGAACACCCATGGGACCTTTTAAACCTCTTGACAGCAATGATGCTCTGCCAGGCTGGAAAAGGATGTCCTCACATATGTCCACGCTATGCTCCGAGCCAGCCATCTGCTTGCTAGCAGAGAACATCCTCTACACCACGTCTGAAGAAGACGCCGAGTGGCTGCCACCGCCAGAAAGAAGGTTTTTGTTCTCTTCCTTCCACCGGCGTCTGGGGCCAAGCTGGGTACAGCCCTGCTTATTACAAGCTGTTGTACAACAAGCTGGCCAGGAGAATAGCCATAGTCTGGTTGGCCAGGCAGCATGCAATGGAGGTCTCCAGGTGATGGGGATGCACTTGGAGCAGCTCCCCTATGAATGCAACCCCAGAAGGACACCTGGCTATCTGCTTTGAATTTAGCTCTCCTAAACTAGCACAGATTGGTGAGCCTTGGACTCAGAGCTTGCCTTTGTACCCACTGTCCAGGCTGTGTGGGGGTGTCATGGGGGACCTGCCACCCTTTCAACCCTTCTACCAGCCATTCAAGGACTGTGTGAAACTGGCCCATAAGATACAGGCCTGGGACCAGCAGGCTGATTACACAACCCAAGAAGAAGATTGCTTGGTATAGATCAGCCAGCCTGGATCCAAAGCGGGGGCTTTAAAACAATATACTCAGGATCCCCTGAGCTAGCCAGCCCCCCTCAGGTCTCTCCATAGGCACTAATGAAAGGCGACACTCCTCCGTGGGGTTGCTTTGGCGGCTGTCTCCATTCCTTTGGGACCCACTGAGCCCGTCAGAGGGATGGTAGACCAAACCAGCAACGCGCCTGCAGTGCAGGGTCCAATCCCACAAAGCAACAACCCCCCTGCATAGCACTACCCACTCTCCCTTCCCAATGAAACACAGGGAAACCTTCAGGAGGGGCTCAACCCCTCCCAGGATCAAGCCCAATATCCCCACGCTTGCTCAGAGACACATCCCAAGCACCTGCGCAGGATGTAACCCCCCTCGGGAGAGACCTCTGCTACCACAAAAGCAGCAGAGGGATGCCTCTTGCTACAGCTCAGCACAGCACCTGGCACAAGGGGGGCCCGATCTTGAGGAGGGAAGCTCCTGGACACTGCCCCCACCCATAAAATCAATAGCTGCCTCTGCCCATCAGACAACAAATCATCTCATCCCCCTTGATAACCATCAGATGGGAACAGTATGCTTTTGTGCCTGCTGAGAGGTGGATTTGAACTCAGGACCTGTGGCTCCAGGGCTCCATTACCTAATCCCAGGTCCTTACCTCCAGGCTCTTAACAAGCTGTGTCTACTGCTCCAGCTCAAGCCGTTGTGAGTGCACAGGGACCTGTGGTTTTTAATGATGCTCTTTCTCTGCTGTAAATAGACTGATGCAAAACCCCCATCTGTCTTTCTCTGAACTAAGCTGGTCTGGGGCCAGCGGCGTGCACTTCAAAGCCATCCAAAGCTGGCAGAGTCCGTGCAGACTGCTCAAGCCCAAGGCAGCAGGTTCAATGGACAGCGGAAACTTTTACCTCTCTGAAGTTCCTGACGTGTTTAATAACATACGTGATGTCTTTCTTAATCATTCATGGTTATGTGCTGCGGTTTCCAGGACTCCTGGGTTCTGAGATTCAGTCTTTGTGGCTCAGCAGATCACTTTCCCAGTTTCTCCTTCTGGACGGTAGGAACAGCAAGGCTACCCGACCTCAGAGGGGAGGCGCATGAAGAATCCTCCACCAGACTTGTCCCCCCCACTGCTTCCAAATCACGTTATTGCCAAGCGCACACTGATGCGTCGCTCCCACACCTGCACTACACCGTGAGCTGCCTGACACAGGGAGGCTCTTAGCAGTGTCTGCGAAGCACTGGGGAGCTGCCAAAAAAACAAAAGCCAGGATAAACACAGAGCACGTTGGGTCGAGGCATTGTGGCTGGTTGAAAGGTTTTAGCTGAAAAAGGTTTTCAGCAGAAAAAGCACCACCACCGACACCGGCAGGAAGCAGCCTGACAGCCACACCATTTTCAGATCTTTTAGCCCATAAGCTTGTAAGATAAATGAAAGATTTGCATTGCCTTCTCTATGAAATTCTTCTGTAGTTCCAGGTTGAATGTCTGTCAGGAGGGGAGGGGAGATTAGCCATGCATATGAAAAAAACTGAGCTGTGATTAATTTGAAATACACACACACACACACACACACACACACATATATATCTAAATAGATATATATCTATATATATGAGGTAGCAGGGTGTATATGTACATGTGCGTGTGTGTAGGGGTGTGTGTGCATGTACATCCATAGATAGATATATATAGATATATGCTGGAGGAGCATATATGTGTGTGGGTGTATACACACCCACACACACATACTTATATATAAATACACATGTATATATGTGTGGGTGTGTATATATATTATATATTATTATATAAACACACCCACACACATATGTATATTTTTTTTCACACATTTTGTTCACCTGAAATCGTACCAAAATCATATACGCCGTCACCGGCTTATGATGCCCGTCTGCTGTCTACACTGGACAGGCAGGGCCATCTCTACGCGCACAAATGAATACCCGGATCTGATACCAGCTGCAAAGCAAAGGCCTGGGAAGCCCACTGCATGCTCCATCGCTGACCTCAGGACTGCTGTTTGCAGGCAAAAAAAAACCGTTTAGAAACCAGTTTGAAGGGAAAATTGTGGAACAAGAAACTATCAAGGGACTGGACCATGTCCTCTTTTCCCCCCTCTCGAACTCTAATCACTCACTCCACTTAATACTCTGCCCTGTGCTGTCTTTTGACAGCATCTCATTAAGTGAACTGGAGTTCAGGAAAGTTCGTGCTCTCTATCTTATTTAGTTAGTATAGAAGGTGCATGTCTTCCCTGCCCTTCTACAAAACGACCAGTGGAGCAGAGTCTCCGTTCAGTTGTGGGCCTTCTCTTTCCCTTGCGTTTGTCAGGCAGCTGCTGACTAGGAAGTGGACTGGAGGATAGAGCTGGGCTGTTCTCAGTGGTGGCAGATGACAGAAGGAGCAAAGGGCTCACATTGCAGCAAGGGAAGTCGAGGTTGGATATTAGGAAAGGCTTTCTGATTAGGAGGGTGGTTAAGCCCTGGAACAGGCTCCCCAGAGAGGTTGTGGGGTCTCTGTCCTTGGAGGTTTTGAAGCCCCGGGTAGACAAAGCCCTGGCTGGGATGATGTAGTTCAGGCTGGTCCTGCTTGGAGCAGGGGGTTGGACTAGATGTCACCTCATGAACTCCCTTCAGCCCTCATTTTCTGTGACTCAGTGATTCAGAGGCCTTGTGGGCAGTGCTGCCTCATCTGGGCACTGGACAGGCAGACAGGAGCTCCCACTCCTGTTGCTCTGCCACTGATTCCTCCCCTGGCCTTAGTCAAAGCACTTAACTTCCCTATTTCATAGCTTCATAGATTATGGAGTCAGAAGGGACCCAATGGATCATCGTGTCTGACCCCCTGCCCCAGGCAGGAAAGAAGACCGAGGTCAGACAACCCCAGCCAGGTGACTGTCAAGCCTCCCCTTGGAGACCTCCGAGTTAGGTGATGGCACCACCGCTCTTGCAGCCCGCTCCAGACTTGTCACCATTATTGTAAAAAAATTCTTCCTAATGTCTAACCTAAATCTACTCTCCACTAGCTTGCACCCATTATTCCTAGCTACTCCCTGGGGCGCTCTGGTAAACAGCGCATCCCCAATTCCCTGCTGCCCTCCCTTGATAGGCTTATAGGTGGC
>NW_017728918.1:9663440-9668426 GCF_001723895.1 Crocodylus porosus | reverse complement strand
CCAGATCCCTCAACCTCCCCTCATAGGGTCTTTCACAGAGACCACTAACCATGAGAGCGTCCCTCCTTCGGACCCTCTCCAGATCCTCCGTGTCCCTCTTGACGTGCAGCGTCCAAAGCTGGACACAGCGCTCCAACTGCGGCCTGACCAGCGCCGCGTAGAGAGGGAGCATCACCTCCCTCGACCTGTTGGTCATGCACCTGCTAATGCACGACAAGGTGCGGTTGGCTTTGTTGATGGCCTCGTTGCGCTGCGGCTTATGTTCATCTTGGAGCCAGCTATGACTCCACGATCTCTCTCAGCCTCTGAGCTGCTGAGGAGGACATCCAGCCCCCAACCTGGAGGTCTGCTGGGGATTCCTCCTTCCTAGGTGGAGCACCTTGCATTTATCTTTGCTGAATTGCATCCTATTTCGTTTCACTCATTGATCCAACCTGTCCAAGTTGGCCTGTATCCACTCCCTGCCCTCTGGTGTATTCACTTTGCCCCATAATTTGGTGTCATCTGTGAACTTGGAGAGGGTGCTCCCCACACCCTCATCCAAATCGCTGATGAAGATATTAAATAACACCGGTCCAAGGACGAACCCCTGTGGGGCCCCACTGCCCACCCCCTTCCAGGCCGAGACTGATCCGTCCACCACCGCTCTCTGGCATCCACTCCACAGCCCGTTAGCCTCCCCGTGGGAATAGGATGCGACACTGTGCCGAAAGGCTTCCGAAAATCCAGGTAGATGACATCGGCCTCCGCTCCTGTCACGGCAGCATGTGACCTGGTCGTAAAAGGCTATAAGGTTTGTCAGGCAGGATCTACCTGCGACGAACCCGGGCTGGTTTCCTTTCGGCATCATTTCCCCTGATGGGCTTACACAAATGTGCTCTTTGATGATTTTTTCTACTATTTTCCCAGGGATCAAGGTAAGACTGACTGGCCTAAAGTTACCCAGCTCCTCCCTTCTCCCCTTCTTAAAAATGGGCACCACGTCGGCCCTTTTCCAGTCCTCGGGGACCTGTCTGGAGCACCATGAGAGCTCAAACAGCCTTGCCAGTGGCTCAGCAATGACACTGGCCAAGTCCTTCGGCACCCATGGATGGAGGTCGTCCGGGCCGGCTGACTTGTGCCCATCCAGCCCCTCCAAGTGCTGTGTAAGTCAGCACTAACCTCTGGCGGTCTGGTGACATCTGTCCATGCTCAAGATGGGGGGATTGTCTTGGCCCATACTCAGGAATACCGAAGCGAAGAACTCATTGAAGAGCTCTGCCTTTTTCTCTGCGTCAACCACCAGCTGACCCAATTTGTCCTGCAGTTTCTTTTTGCTCGCTATGTATCTGTAGAAGGACTTTTCATTGCCCTTGATTGTTGTAACCAGCCTAAGCTCCAGTCCTGCCTCAGCCTGCCCAACTCCCTGCAGTCACGCGCCAGGGAGGTGTATGCCTCCTTGGTGGCTGCCCCCTGCTTCCACTGCCTATATATCTCTTTCTTTGCCCCCAGTCTTTCCTGAAGCTCCCTGTTCAGCCAAGGGGCCTTTTTTACCCCCTTAGTCCCTTTCCTGCGTAAGGATGAGAAGGATGCACCCTTGGAAATGCAGCAGGCTGGGCTAAAGGGAAATCGAGCACTGGGCATCTCTGGGCATTTGCAAGAAGGGGGCTGCACAGGGAAAGCATTGCAGAGCCCAGGAAATGAATGCACGTGGGAGACAGTCCTGCACAGCCTTGTAGGACAGGTTTCTGCTCAGTGGATTTGGATGCTAAAGAGGTCTGCTACAGCAAAACTCCCTGAAAACACCAGTGCCAAGGGCCAAGCTCTACCTGCTGAGCAAAGGAATATCACAGCAGTGAGGATCTTGGCCCTGGCCCAGAAGTCAGCATGTAGAGGGAGACATTTAAGAGCAAGGCAAGGTCTTAGGGTTAATGGCATCTGACCCAAGGACAGGCTGGGTGTGCCCAGTGGGGTATCTAGCACTGCGTCCCCAATGGTCATCCCTCCAGGGCCATCCCTGGAGGGGGAACGAGCACAAAGAGATTTCTGCAGATGGCAGCTCGTTGCCCACAGAGATGCATGCACGCTCGCTGTCCTGCTGCTCCCCAAAGGGTGCCACGCACCTGCTCAGCTCTGCAGCACAGGACAGATCCTGCCATGCACTGTGTCTCCCTGCAGGGCTTTGGTGCGTCCCCATGACCCACACTCTGCACATGGGCTCCTATTCTGCTTCCAACAACTCCTGGCAATGAGGTGTATTTTCCATGTCTAGAATCTAGTAATTGAGGGGTGTCACCTTAAATTCAAAATTGATTTGGATTTGGGTAAATACGGTAGTTTGTATGGGGCTGGAAGGGGCCTGCTTGATGTCCTCTGTCTCCCTTGGGTGTACAGCAGTGATTCTCAACCAGAGTGCAAGCCCTGCACGGTGCCACACAGCATTAGGGTGCATGACTGATGACTGAGGAGAGGCTGAAGGAACTGGGTTTATTTAGTATGGAGGGGATTGAATAGCAGCCTCCACCTCCCTACAGGGGGGCTGCAAAGAGGACGGAGCTGGGCTGTTCTCAGTGGGGGCAGATGACAGGACAAGGAGCAATGGGCTCAAGCTGTAGCAAGGGAAGTTGAGATTGGATATTAGGAAAAACTTTCTCACCAGGAGGGTGGTGAAGCACTGGAACAGGTTACCCAGAGAGGTGGTGCACTCTCCATCCGCCCTTGGAGGTTTTGAAGACCCAGCTAGACAAATCAGCAACCCATATCTAGGTTGCTATTCAGGGATGGCGGCTCCTGCTGATGTTATCCTCATCTGATGCTGCACATCGGGTCGGGGATCAACGATAAACTTTCTTTTCATGAGACAGGAGCTGCACTCTGCCCAACTCCCAGGGCTGCTCAGTCATTTCAGTCGTGGTGTGAGAAAAGCTCGTGGAAGCGTGTCAGCCCCGGCTGGTGTGACCTGCAACAGGAGCTGTTGTACTGAGCTGATTGCAAAGGCTGAAGAAAAAAGCTTTGGATCAGGCACTTCCAAGGGAAATTCCCAGACTGCTTTGAGTCAAAGAGGTGCCTCTGCTGCAGGAGGGGGAAAGAAATATTCCCCAGAGAGCTTGGCTTTAGATGTCAGACTCTCTTAGAGTCTTTTTCCTGTGCAACAAACAGAGTCCTATTAACAGCTGCTTAACTGGATAACATCAGGCAGAGCTTTCAGGCGCTTTATCAGTCCCGATGACGCCTGATGTGCATGAAGCTTTCCATTTTTTCCCCCATCAACTACTATCCTTCTTAGAAGTGCGTCTATCTCCTTTCCCCCCCGAGAATAAAAGGCAGACTGAACTTCACACTGTGAAGCAAAGACACTTTGTCTGCTTGGGCTTTGTTCACAAGACAAGGGGAATAAATCCGGGCATTATGTCAAAGAGATTCCTCTTGTGCTCCTCTAGCATTCAGCATCCTTAATCAGTACTGCTAGAAATGAGAGCCCCTCAGTAAACAACCCCAGCCCCAGCCACTGTACTGCGAAAAAGGGAGACAGAGATGAGAAGACTGAATCCCACCAGCTGGCTTAGCCAGAAAGCTGCAACATAGCAAAAATAAATGAAATGCAGCGAGGTTTGCTTCCACTGCTATACATTATTCCAAAAGAGGTGTCAAATCAACCCTAGTGATAACGGCTGCCTCATGGATCTCACATTGTGGTCTTGCCCTTCCTCCTCTGCCCTGTAGCCTGCCCCTCCATTTGCACCTCCGCAAAGGGAGTGTGAACTGTGCTATGGCACCAAAATACCCTGGCCTCCCCTTGCATCCAGTGTGCCATTAGCCCCGTGCTGAATGGCCAGCCAAGGAGCCAGGTGGGGAGAAGCCAGCCCTCAGTCTGTACTGGATTGTCACCTGGATCAGAGGATCTCCCTGTAAGTGCAGGATTAAAGGTTTGGATAAGATCCTTCATGACTGCATTTCCACCTCCGGCTCCACAAAGCCCACAAACCTGCTGTTGATTTGGAAGAAGTAAGGAGAGCCTCAGCTCGCATTTCAGCTCACGTGAAGCCCGGTCACAGCCCGGGCCAAGCCCTCCCTCGTGGGTACTCACCCAAGAACTGGGTTTGGAGCCATATGCTGCATCCACATGACTAGAGAGTCACAGGGTATGTCTTGGCATGACTTTGTGTGCATATAGCTGCTAAGGCAACACAACACGGTGGCAGGCATGACCCGCATCAGCACTCTGAGCAATGAACTGCCCCCCTCTGCCCAGACCCTGCCCCAGGTCTTTCCAGGTGTTCGCTGTCTGCACCCACACAGTAGCTACCACAACTATAGCCCTGTATAGCTACAGGGTGGGTGTCCTTACCCATAGCGGTGCCTGCTGACGTCTCGGATCAGCCTCTCTGAGAGGTATGCACCAATACGGTCCAGCTTCTCCGGAGCCGACAGGGCGTAGAAGGTCAGCTTCTCCATGTTCGTCTTCACAAGCCCATCCTGAAACACAAACCAACGTGGGGTTAGCTCATGCCTGCCATCATGCAGGGGGACAGAACAGGCTGGGGACCTTGGTGACGTCGACTCGATACTGGACTGGAAGGAGCCGCATAAGTCCTTATGGTCTGA
Organism: Crocodylus porosus; assembly: GCF_001723895.1. Lineage (NCBI taxonomy): Eukaryota > Metazoa > Chordata > Crocodylia > Crocodylidae > Crocodylus > Crocodylus porosus. Next base: position 9,663,842 of record NW_017728918.1, on the reverse strand, counting down.
GCAGTGCCAGGGCCAAACCAATGGGTCTTCCAAGCTAGACAAGCTCCTCAGACACATTCAAGGTGCAATGGGTGCTAGCCAGTGTTTTCTACCCTTGGCACGGTCGTTATGAACCTATCACCTGCACTTCTGCTCCTGGGGTCCCAGGGAATTAGCTGTACATTTAGAGGCCTCCATCCAGCCGCCGAGGTGGGGCTTGTAGGTCCAGGTGGGCCTAGCCCCACCATCAAGGTATGACACATAGACTTGCCCCAGACTGCCACTACAGTGGAAAATTTAGAAACCCTGGTCAGTCGTTAGCACTGATGGACAGTGGCCTGCATGGAGAAGCAGGGGACTTCATACAGGGGTGGGCAGATGAGAACAGGATGGGATTCAACACCGACAAGTGCAAGGTGCTGC
>NW_017728918.1:9631608-9663140 GCF_001723895.1 Crocodylus porosus | reverse complement strand
GTTCCCCCGAGCACTGCCAGGAGTGACCAGGAATAACGGTCACAAGCTGGCAGAGGGGAGATTTAGGTTAGATATCAGGAGGTGCGACTTCACGATCAGGGCGGCTAGGATCTGGAACCAGCTTCCAAGAGAAGTGGTACTGGCTCCTACCCTGGTGGGGTTTAAGAGGAGGTTGGATGAACACCTTGCTGGGGTCGTTTGACTCCAGTGCTCTTTCCTGCCATGGCAGGGGTCGGACTCGATGATCTGTTCAGGTCCCTTCCGACCCTAGAAACTATGAAACTATGCCTCTGCTTCCAGCTAGAGGCCTCAGCACTGACCCCCTAAGGGCTGACTAGGCTGAGGAGCTGAATGAGGCGCTGTAGAGATGCCTCAGGGCACACTGGGGTGCAACGGGTGGCTGCTGCACCACTACTCAGTATAAATTGACACCGTGTGCCTGCAGGCCAGGCAACCTGTCATTCTGCATCAGCATCAGCCTTGCTCTGCTGAGCCTAACAAGAATGATCCTACACACCGGTGCAGGCTGGGGGCTGACTGGCTGGGCAGCAGCTTTGCAGTAAAGGACCTGGAGGTGACAGGGGACAAGGAGCTGAACAGGAGCCGGCAGTGTGCCCTTGGTGCCAAGAAGGTGAATGGCATCTGGGGCTGCGTTGGGAGGAGCGGTGCCAGCAGATCAAGGGCAGCGATTCTTCCCCTCTATTCTGCACAGGTGAGGCCACATCTGGAGTCCTGTGTCCAGTTGTGGCTCCCTACTACAGAAAGGAGGTGGACAAGTTGGAGAGAGTCCAGCAAACAGCAATGAAAATGATTGTGGGGCTGGGGGACAGGACTGGTGAGGAGAGGCTGAGGGAACTGGGCTGATTTAGTCTGCAGAAGAGAAGACCGAGGGGGACTGAATAGCAGCCTCCACCTCCCTGCAGGGGGGCTGCAAAGAGGACGGAGCTGGACTGGTCTCAGTGGGGGCAGATGGCAAGACAAGGAGGAATGGGCTCAAGCTGCAGCAAGGGAAGTTGAGGTTGGATATTAGGGAAAACTTCCTCATGATGAGGGTGGTGAAGCCCTGGAACAGGCTCTCCAGAGAGGTGGACTCTCCATCTCTGGAGGTTTTGAAACCCCGGGTAGACAAAGCCGTGGCTGGGATGAAGTAGTTGGGGCTGGTCCTGCTCTGAGAAGGGGGTTAGACAAGAGGTGACTTCCTAACGTCCCTTCCCACCCTCCTTTTCTATGACTATAATTTTCAGCTGTTCCGTGCAGCTGCCTGTATATTCGTGGCCTAGCTTGAAAGGCTCATGGTGGCTCTCTGTAACCACGGTTCTGTTTCTCAGTCATGCTGCAATCTCTGAGCTGCCTCTACCTGCGTCAGGGCAGGTGTCCCCTGCTTCTGGCTCCTGCTGCCCTGCCCAGCGCCCTGCAATATATCTTTAGGCCCCCGATTTACAGGCAGGAGCTGCAGGACTTCTTCTGTGGTGAAAAAGCCTCGTGAAGTCTTACTCCTCCGGGCACAGCTGCCCTGCGAAGTGTTAGCAGGACCCTTATTACTTAGTTCTGGATTCCACTGGGAATCCACTCCATTGAGAGAAAAAATACATGTCCTTACAGGATGATGACAGCATGTTCAAGAAAGAGAGCTGGGGAGGCTGACACTCGCGCTGAGTGGGCAGGTTAGTATCCTGGAGAGCTGCTTCTGCGTCATGGAAAGTGCAGAGAAGCGATTCTCTCTAGACCATCTTCTGTTGTTTTCATATTTCCCCTCCCTGGTTCAGCCTCACCAGGGACTCTCCTGCACACAAGCAGGGATCTCAAGCCTGGAAGCTGCTGCCTCTGCTGCTTCTCTGCCTTTTCCACAGGTAGGTTCACACCTGGCGGTCTGCGACCTCATTTGTCCGCATGGCTGTTCTTCGTGGGTGATATCATAATGACATCGTCAGAGAAATTGGCAGCCAGAAAGAGGATGCTTTGCAATTGGGCATGGAGGTGTATTCCCAAGCTCTGCTGTCTGCTGTTTAGAGCACAGCCCGTACAAATCTAGATACTCCATAAGCAAGTGTTACAGGAGTTAGCTGCAAATGTCCATCTCAGAGCAAATATTTGGGGGGCATCAACTCTGGCAGTCAGTGCAAAAAAAATGGGGAATTAGATGAAACAGAACCAGAACCTCTAGTCCCAACAAACCCAGAGATCCTGGTGGGAGTGCAAATGGCAGTTGCTTCTGGCATGAACACAAAATGCTTCTAACATTAAGATCCCCTGCAAGGCACCATCACAGAAAACGAAGTCTATGTGCAAGCGTGAGAATGAGTCACTGCAGGGGGCAATTCCTGGCATTTGGGGGGAATGCCACAGCCTGACAGAGCAGCCCAGTACACCCATGGGCCAAAGGAACGGGAAGATTCAGGGATTGCTCCAGCCCCGCTGGTTTATAAGTTACGAGGCCAGATCCTAAGTTGTCTTGGGCACCTATGTGTGACCCTATTGCATTTCAAGTCCTCAAAACCTGCTAATGCAACAGGTGGGCAGCTTGTAACAGAGTCATGGCTTCAGTCAAGCATGGAGCAAGCCGACAGCTTATTCAGAGAATTATGAAATCATATAGAAAATGAGGGTTGGAAGGGACCTCAGGAGGTCACATCTAGTCCAATCCCCTGCTCCAAGCAGGATCAGCCCCAGCTACATCATCCCAGCCAGGGCTTTGTCTACCCAGGTCTTCAAAACCTCCAAGGATGGAGAGTCCACCACCTCCCTGGGGAGCCTGTTCCAGGGCTTCATCACCCTTCTAGCAAGGAAGTTTTTTCATAATATTCAACCTCAACTTCCCTTGCTGCAACTGGAGCCCATTGCTCCTTGTCCTGTCACCTGCCCACAATGAGAACAGTCCTCTTCCTCCTCCCTCTGCTCTTCTGACTCAGGCATAAGCTAAGCAACAGCAGGCTCATCTACACATTCACTAATGCACTTTTGCTATTGTGCCTTACACTTTTTACTTCCATTGTGAGGTACTAGAAAAAGGCACATCAGTCTATTTTAATGCACCTTCACAAAAGCGCACAGGTTTTCTGTGATGCTTTAATGCACATTAAAATAAGTTAAAGCGCATTAAAGCGCACATGTAGATGCACCCAGTGTGTTACAAAAGCAGAGGCGTTACTGTGGGATTTCAGAGTGGAATATGATTGTGTTTAGACACCTAAGTCCACATCAGCTCCCACAGTCGGAAGAGAATCTGGCCCGTCGTGCTCAGAGGGAAAGAGAAGACCCACTTACCTCTGGGTCCTCCGGAAAGATATTGTCCACCAGCCGCTTGTAGCGGGGACGCAGCGCACCGCAGCAACCACAGACGCCTGGAAAAGAAAAGCGAAGCTGGTCAGTGTGCAACAGGGCGTGTTTGGTGAAGGATGGACAGTACGCTCGGATCGGGGAGGTGGAAAATGGCATGGGGAGGCACGTGGGAGAGAAAACACGGGCTGCGGAGAAGAAAAACACGAGCTGCAGCGGCACGAACAAAGCATTGCTCAGCAGCTGCTCGGGGCCGCAAGCCTGGCAGAAAAGGATGAGTCACAGAGGCAGGGTGCTGAGGATGTCACAAGAGGGGATGTTGAGCATGGGGAACAAGGACTGTCTCTGTTCGGTGAGGTCGGAGACAAGTGCCAGAGCATTTTGTCAGCCAATGACACAGGGAAGACACAGAGGCCCGGCGTAACAAATACACAGGGGGTTTTTAACTGAGGCTGCTGGACCAAGAGTGTCCCTGTGCTTCCTTCTGGTTCTCCTTCCCCCAGTGATGCTTTCAACTCATGGCACCTACCATCACCCTTACACCTGGCCTGGACTCAGAGGTCCTAGAAGGGGATGCTGACGATGCTCCAGGGACTTGGCCCTTCCTGCCTGGCCCCAAGGATTTTGCATCTGCTGATGCTTGGGGGTCCCTGAAAGTGCTCACTGTTCTTTCAGACTGGGTGGGTGAGGCAGAAGACGTACACAGGGGACAGGAAGGTGGGTCCCATGGAAAGGGCTCCAGGGCAGACTTTGAACCGGACACACAGAAAAGGGAAAAGGCTCTTCAGTGACTAAGGCTCCATCCTGAGTCATGGGAATTAAACTGGCCCTCGTTAATGCCGTTGGCAGCGCCAGCAGATACAATCAGCTTTGCCCTTGCTTTCAAAGGACATCAAGAATGGGCTGTTCAGCAGGACTCTTATATAATATAAATCATTCACCTCAAAGCAGGTCATTTCTGTGCAAGCAGGTCCATATGGTGCAGACCAGCTCAGCAGGGCTCATTAATATCTATAATTGACCAGCCAGACCCTCAGATAGGGCCAGCCTTGCCTTCCCCTCACCTACAGCTATGACTGATGCCAATGGAGTTGGACTGATGACCTCTGAAGCTTCCTGCTGGTCTCTTTGGTCCATAGTTATCACAGCACCTGAAGCCCCATGGAAAGGTGTGAGGATAAACACAATGCAAAGCTTTCATCCTAGCACAGAAAACGAGGGTGAAGGGACCTCAGGAGATCACATCTACTCCAACCCCCTGCTCCAAGCAGGACCAGCCCTAACAACAACATCCCAGACAAGGCTTTGTCTACCTGGGTCTTCAAAACCTGAAAGGATGGAGACCCCACCACCTCTCTGGGCAACCTGTTCTGTGTTTTTTCTACCCTCCTAGTGAGAAAGGTTTTCCTAATATCCAACCTCAACTTCCCTAGCTGCAACATAAGCCCATTGCTCCTTGTTCTATCACTGCCCCCACTGAGAAGAGTCATGCTCCATAGTTAGAGGTGAGTTTACACCTGCAATGCCAATGACCAAGCTAGGAGTAGAGCCCAGGAGTCCTGATCCCACCTCTAAAAGAGTCGCCCTGGTCTGGGAGCATTTGCTACAGGAGCTCCTGCTGAAGAGCCCACCTGAGCACAACACCACACGCAGCTCATCATGCCTCGCCCCTAAAGCACCTACTCTGCTTAGGGTTCCCTACGGTTCGTGCCAGCAGAGCTGCTGCTGAAAGCCACTCCGATGAGAAAGGGATGCTCTCCACGCGGGGGTCCCCTGTCTTTACCTCCCCTTGGTCAACGCACGAGCTGCGACGAGCCCAGTGGATGTCAGTGAGATATCGGGTCATGGCACGTTTCAGCGCACATCCTCCGGAGCCAGAGAAGCAGTGAGTTCTGGCCTCTCGTGTCGCCCCCACTACTCCCCCAACACGGGCAGGAGAAAGGCTCACTCAGAGGAGTTGAGCAGTTCCCAACCCTCCCAGACTGGACCTGCCTGTCCTCACAGGTCATCCTGCTTTATCGCCCCAGGATTTACCCACCACATCCAGCCACACACACACACGACTAGGAGCACATTTCTCACAAAACAACCACTCACTCTCTCTGACCTCACTATCCTTGTACTCACTGGAAATCTACCTAGCACCTCTCAAAGGTGAACTTGGGGGGTGGGATCATAAGATGGCTGGACACCACCTCTGGAGGTCCCTTCCAGCTCTCCTTCTCTATGACTCTGTGACACTAAGAGCCAAGGACTTAACGCTGATACTGGTTTTAAGACATGCTGGGTGCATCTACACAAGGTGCTTTACTGCGCAGTAGACTAAACTACTGCACAGCAAAGTGTCACCGTCTACACATGCATGGCATTTGCTGCGCAGTAAATTACCCTACTGTGCAGTGTAAACACAGGTACTAAATTAACTGCGCAGTAATTCCTGTGCAGTAGCGCTTGTGTAGATGCTGACCAAGAGCAAATTTGCTCCCAGTCAGCCATGCCAGGAGGGGAGCCACAGGGGACAGGGGAGTTCTCTGTCCCTAGTCCTGGTGCTGCTTAGCTTCCAGCAGCCCCCAGGAGCCAGAAGCTAATCAGTACCGGGACAGAGCCACTCTTGCCCCCGCCGCTTCCCAATTCTTGGCTACCCACAGGAGCCAGGAGCCAAGCAGCACTGGGACTGGGGAGCTCTCTGCTTCCCCACTCAGCTGGGGGCTCACCAGCAGCTGTCCCACTTGACTGGCTGGGACCTGTCCCACTCCTGGGACATCTGCCGGGACAGGGCTCGCTGGGAGCTGTATCCCCCAAAGGTCACGGGACCAGGAGAGCTTGTTGGCTGCAGCGGCAGCAGTCTCCCAGCCCTGTGCACATCAGGACCCCTCCCGATGCGCATGGGGGCCAAAAGACAGTTGCTGCTGCAGCCGGCAGAGCTCTCCTGGCCCCATGTGCATCGGGACTGGCCCCCATGCCCCCTGCCAGCCCCTACGCTAGCACCCCAGGGGAGCCTAGAGCTCCCCCCTGGCTGCTCCGGGGGGGGCAGAGCAGGGCAGGAGCAGCCCTGTACCAGGCTGCTCCTATTGAGAGCAGATTTGCTCCCACCAAGGTACACGTGTAGACGCACTCACAGGGAAGGCTTACTGAATAGTATTTTACTGCACAGTAAAACTATATCGCATTAATAGCATACCCACTGCAATCTACCTGCCTCCTGAAGTCTCCCCACAGCAGGAAAGGGGAGAAGGAGCCTCCTCCCTCTTGACAGGCCTTAATCTCCCAGTAATCAGCTTCTTTTCTTCTGCTAATTGCTTGTCTTCTAGCCCTAGGGATTTCCCTCACCCCCTCCTACAACTCCAGTTGTTGGGCTAGTTGTGGTCACACCTCCAACTATCCAGTTTGTCCAATAAAAGAGATCACCCTAAGACAGGGATTTTCAACCTTTTTTTTTTCCACTTGTGGACCCCTTTGCAAATTTGGAATGGGGTGATGATCCCTTTGAACTGGAAGGGAAGGTATTCACATATTTTTGATTAATCACAGTCATCGTTTGTGGACCCCTTCAACATAGGGTCCATGGACCACAGGTTGAAAACCACTGCCCTAAGAAATCCTTGCCTTTTGCATCATCGCCTTCTTCCACGACAGCTGTAAGAGACTCCTGGGTGGGTCACTGCCAGAATTCAAGTCCAGAGGTTTCCAAGCTAAAAGCAGCGAGCCCCTACACCCCCTGCACTCCAGTAGTCTCTCCTGCCACTAGTCACTGGGCTCTTATCTCCCCAGACCGCCCATTTCCTAGCGAGGGGCAAAGTGCATCCATGAAGCCCCTCCAGGTTTCACCCAGTGTGACTGAGACTGGAGTCCAGTTTGGTGTTCACACCAAAGGCCACCCTACCCCGCCACCTAGGAAGCATTGCCCTCTGGCATAAGTAGTGAGTTTTAATCCACAATTTCCTGTCTCCGGAGATACTGCCACCTCCACAGAAGGAAAAGCAGCCAGGAAGGCACAAGGAAATCAATGATCCCATATGGCTAAATAGATGGTTATAGATATAAAACAGTGGGTGAAAGCTATAGCACCAGGCTCCTCCGCGTGCACCAGGATGCAAGAGGGGAAATGGGGCAGCCCCATCCAATGAGTGCCTATCCCAGCAGATGTATTGCCTGCTATCAGCCACGCAGGCATTGGGTTGGTCCCTTACTACGCACGGTTACAGGATCCAGTGGAGCAAGGAGGGACAGACGTATCAGTCGATCCCCTCCACACTTCACCTCTGCCCAGGACGTGGCTGCTCTTACGTTTAGCACATGACCCAAAGCAGCTGTGGGATCTCCATCACTGGAGGCTCTGAAGAACGGGTTAGACAGGCACCAGCCAAAAGTTACCTCAGGATCATTTGACTCGGCCTTGCTGCAGGGGGAGATGGACTAGGGCACGGGTGGCCAAACCGGGGCACAGGCAGCCCAGGTGTGCAGCACACAGCAGATCAAGGAAGGGAGCAAGCAGCACAATGGCAGACAGGGCAGGGAGCAGAAAGCAGAGCAGCGACAGGGCAGGGAGCAGAAAAGCAGCAGATCCGGTGGGAGAAGGGGATCTGAATGGTACTTGGGGAGGGAATTTGTGGCCTGCCTGCCAAGAAAGATTGCTCCGCGCTGGGTTAGATGATATCTCCAGATCCCTTGCACCCCAGTTTCCTATGATCCCACGACGAAGAAACCCACACAACCAAGCCTTTATGGTTTGGTGGTCAAGTCATAACCAGCCCAGAAGCCCATAATTTCTAGTCTGGGAATCATCCAGGGAATCACAGAAAACTTCTGACTTCCCCATGACTTTCTGCTGCACCACAGGAAAGAGAGGAGGCTTTCAGCATGGACTCCCATGTCTCAAACCTCCTGCCCTCCCCCGGGAGTCAGCATCAGCAGCGCCAAGAAAGACACACAGGTATGGCCATGCCTTGCCGCCCGACCTCTTGTTCCCGTGCCTGTCCAAACACGTCTCTCCCTTTTGTCCAAACACTACCAGAGAGCCATCGCACCCATTCAGCTCCGCAAGCTGGGGCGGGTTTCCATAGTTATTGTGCTGTTCAAAGGAAAACAGGTACCCAACGGTGCCGGCTTTCAACCGCCAGCTCCGCCGCACACACAAAGGCAGGGTGCCTTCCCTGCTCTCGCTCTCTAAACAAAGCTGTTGGCAGGAGACGAGATAAGGAATAATCTAAGGCAAAGAGCTGATAGTCTGCAAAAGAGAGCCAGGTCGGACGCATCTCCTCACCCCTGCCAAACGTCAGGCAGGTCAGCTCTCCGTGCTGGCAAGGGGCACGTCTACTCGGGGGCAAAACCTTCCAGGTGGGAGAGGAGGCACCTGCGCACTGGACTGCATCAGATCTCCTGGAGAGGCATCCCCATCCCAAAAACCATCCCAGCAAAGAGTTGTAGCAGTACAGACAGCAATGCGCCCTCACAACACCTCTCCGGGGGCACGTGTTGCTATTCTGAACAGTTGAAGGAAGATCCAGGGGTTACAGGGCCAACATGGGACAGGGAAGACCTTGAGTAACTGAGAGGCAAGGGCCTAGTTTCTCAGCATTTCCCTGCACCCACAGTTGTTGTGAGGATAAAGCCGATAAAGGCAGCAAAGTGCTATGGTGACAGGGGCCAAGCAAGCAGCAGAAAAAAGCCATCTGCCCCATTTCACAGATGGACAAAGTGAGGTGCACAGGGAAATGATTAGCTGACGGCCACACGAGCCAGGAAGAAGGACCAGGAGTCCTGATGCCCCAGACCCTCCCCACACATGTAGCACCTCACAAATGCCTCCAATGCCCTTTCTGGTGATTTTGGATGCCAAGACAGGATATGCCCCTTCTGATTCTTGAAGGTCCTTCACATTTGGAGGATGACACATTGCCTCGTCTTAAATTTCCCCCTGCTGTATCAGCTAAATACAATATCCTTCCCTTTCCTCATCCACAAGAGTCAACACCCTGAGCAGGCGGCCGAATCGATTCCTGTGTTCAACGCGCCTGTCAGGATGAAGGATGCTCTAGGAAGGGGAGTTCCTATTCCTGTAACCCATCAGGTTTCACCCTCCCACCTCCCTTTCTTCACCCAGGGACACACCACAACCCAACCAATAATGTGCCCGAGGACCTAACAACTACTGCGTTGCACAATTATCCTTGAGATCAATACACCAACCAACCCTCAGCCTTAAATAACTCAGACTTACCAGACGCCTAGCGCCCCAGGCGTCCTGGATTGTTAGAGATGCTCTGCACATCTGGATGGCTGGCCAGCATGGAGGTATCCCCCAGGGAGAGGCAGTAAGGTAGGACTTACATCAACTCGAGAGATAACAGGTCCAAAAACCAGCCCATCCGAAAACCACTCCAAAGCCAGAGCAGATGGCTGGGAAGGACTCCCTGGACTGAAGACGAGCAAGCAGATAGGAAGCCACGTTCCCTACTAGCAGACCGTCGCAAATGACTCTCCTAACCTAGCTCTACAGAGCAGGTGCTGAAATCATCCCGTTTATTGCTGACGCCGGGTCCCTGGGGCAAAATCTAGAGGGGCTGACAAGGATTTGACTCTCTGGGCACGTGCTGGCCACTAGAGAACATCCACTCAGCACCGGCACATCAGAAAAGGCCTCTATACACGTGCTGGCAGGCAGACACTGGATACAGCTGATGCTGCGCTGAGCTTTGGGGTATGCTGTTATATCTGGGCCTGGGACCCTGAGCCTACAAATGTGTCTGTGCCCATTTCCCCCGGTCTTATTTTGTGGTAAGGGGTTTCACCACCAGCAAGATGCCTCTCCGTAACACTAGGGCCCCCTGCGAGCACTTCAGTTTCCCCTCGCAGGCCAAACAGCTCTGCAAGGCTTGATGGATTTGTGCTTGCAAAGGGCTTTCAAGACCCATGAACAAAAGACACTACCAGGACAATAACTGCGTGCAAGCTACCTCCTGAGCCTTCCCACACTGTGGGACCATGGGTGTCCCCACGCGTTGCGTTCCACCCCAGAGACGGCCGCCTTTCAGCAACAGGCTTTGTAAAAGTGCTACAGAGGCATAAGTAATGGGGACTGTTTCACTCTTTATTCCCTTGTTTTCTTTTGAAAAGCAAAAAAGGCTGCCGGGGCCAGGGGGGGAACCTGCTTCTTCATGCTGCAATGCATGAGCTCAGATTCCCTTCCACAGCCAGCTCTTGATCCTGGCCTGTTTTGTGTCTTGAAATGTGTTTTCCTGCTTCCCCGAGAGACAATGCGGCCGCCCCAAATGCCAGCCGGCCCTCCTTCCCATTCATGCTGCATCCAGAGTCTTAACCTCTCGTGTGCCCTTAGTAAATCCCCTTTGCCTTGGTTCCCCAAGCAAGCGGATGCTTACAATGATGTCTCTCATCATTGTACCGACGAGGTCCATCACCCACAGCCAGAGTCCTCAGATGGGCTTTGCAGCTGGCCCCAGATACGCCCCTGAGGACGAAGCCCTCCGACTGTGCTGGACTTACACCAAGCTCCAAATTGGCTCCTTAGTATTGCCTTTAATCCCCCCAGCTTCATTTTCTGCCCATGCAACCTCTTCCCATGGCTGTCCCTAGAGTCTCCTTCCTAGGAGCATCCCATTACCTCGGAGCCTGGGTCCCCTTCTCTCCCACAGTCACAACACAAATTATCTTGTCTCCAGAAATGTGACTTCGGAGTATTTTTAGGCCTCATTTATATTCCCCCTCCCCGGGTCTTGGCAGAGGAGTTGGTGCCGTGTTCGGCAGCCACCGCGGTGCGTCTTTGATTCACGGCTGCTCTTCTCCCCTGATGAATGAGCCTAAGCCGCAAACGCATCAAGGATTGCATTAATATTAATCGCAGGATTGTGTCTGATGCCTTCCCCATCACCTAATGTGACTTCCTCTTCAGAAACACGAGTGCCTGAGAGCTTTTAAAGGGAGAGCAGCAGCTGGGAGGAATGTCAAACCCTCCCCAAACCTGCTCACAGAATTGGGGAGTGGGGGGTGGATGGAGATCAGCCTAGGGGCAAACTGTGGGGGGTGTCCAAGGCAGGGCAAGCTGCCCCAATGTGCCATTGCAGCGCAAGAGAGCAAAATCACTGTAACGCTAACCCTGAATGAAACAGGGTTAAAGCTGCAATGGTTTTTCTATACTTAGGCAGATGTAACAGGCCATAGAAAGTTAGGGCTAGAGGGGAGCTAGTCCACGCCCCTGGTCCAAGCAGGACCAGCCCTGACTATATCATCCCAGCCAGGGCTGTGTCAAGCAGGGCCTTATGTCGATGGATGTTACATTGGCACAACTTACCCAGCCTGGGATACGGGTGGAATCATCGCCTCTGTCTACCCGCGCAGGGGCATCGGTGTTATTCAATAGGGGGGGAAACTAAGGAAGTTTCCCGGCAAGGATCCCCAAGAAAGCAAGGGAAAGAGGCACAGCCAGGGCATCTGCAGGACCCCTGGCATCTTTCATGAGGGGCAAGGGCTCCCTTTCTCCTGCTGTGTAGCCCCTGCAGCTGCAGGAACAGTCTTATGCCGTGACCCTCAGCTGCAAGGAAAGCTTCCCCCCCATCCTGTATGCACAGGGCTCACCTCACCCGTCTCCCACCGGTGGTCCCTGGAAGCACCAGGTAGAGCAGGGAAAGGACCCCAGTGCAGGACGTTGGAGGAGCTGGCTCAGCAGGACACCGGGCAGCCCCACAAGCCCTCAGGTTCACATCCAGGGACCCACATCCCCACCCCCGCCCTGGCCTTACTCCCTCTGCACAACCCCACACCTCCCAAGCCGGGTCCTTGGCTTCTGGATCCTCTACCTTTCCTGGTGGAGGAGGGGGCTGCTCTCCATAGACCCAGTCCCCCTTCCCCACCCCACGTGGTCTGCCGTCATCGCTGACAGCAGAAGGAATGAGGCGTGGGCTGTCCGGGGTGTGATCTCCTGCAAGCTGCCCCTGCCCTAGCAGCAGCTCCCACATTCCTCAAGCCACCTCACAATCTTCCCTGGACTTCTCACTACTTGGGAGGTAGTGCTAACCCCCCTTTGTAACCTAGAGGCACCCAGAAGCTAAATGACTTGCCCAAGGTCATGCAGCAAGGCTGTGGCAGAGGCCTCCAAGCTGGTGCCCAAACCACTGGCCCCTTCCACTTCCCCATCCAGCACACGTGTACTATGGCTGGATACCCATCTCCCCCTTGTCCTGCTATGTGGCATCACCAGAAGGCATCGAGCAGTAATTATTCCAGGAAGTTCAATGCCATTTCCACGATGAGGGTCCTGCCCCACCTGCCCCCTTGATCCGGCCATTCTGGGCTCGGATATCGTGGCAGCACGCAGGTCCACCTGCCATCTGCCTTCCCCGGGCCCCAGCTTGTAGGGGATCCGCCAGCACCCCTTCCCCGCGTACCGCTCTCTCTCTCGCATCTCCCCAGGAAGCCCAGTTTCACACTGGGTTCAAATTACGCCCCGCTCCTCCCACCCCGGGGATAAGACAAAAGCTTCACCCCCCCGGTTTCCTGAGAGAGAACCAGAGCTGTGCGGCAAAGAGACTTGCCCAAGGCTGTGCGACCCGTCAGTGGCAGCAGACCCCGCACATCATTGTCAATTATGGTTTCGTGATGCGGCCGGGGGTCAGACTCGATGACCCCCAGCTCTGACCCAAATACCTATGACTCTATGAACCGTGGTGGGTGAGCCTGGAAGGGGTGAAGGGGATAGGCATATCTGAAGGGCAATGGCAGAGAGGATGGAGCTGGGCTTTTCTCTCTGCTGGTGGGAGACACAACTAGGAGCAACGGCCTCAAGTTGCAGCAGGGGAGATGGAGGCTAGAGATGCAGCGGGACTCTCTCAGTCAGGCATCGGACTGCACACCTAGAGGAGCTGCGGCATCCCCATCAGTGGAAGTTTTCAAAAGCAATTTGGACAGGTTAGGGTCAGGGGTGCTCCTGCCTTGAGCAGGGGCTGGACTGGGCGATGGTGTGAGGTCCCCTCCAGCCCGACTTCCCTATGATCCTATGATGCCCCCCTGGGGTGATCCACGCTCGGGGTCCCCCTCCGCCTTTCTGCCGAGCCAGCAGCACAAAAGCCAAGGTGTCACCTTTCCCCATCCTCCCGGACCAGACCCTGGGAGCTGGTCCTCGACTCCCAGAGGTCTTTTCAACAAGAAAAAGGCTATGAGATAAACTGCTTGTTTGAAGCTCTTGCAAGGGGAGGCTCAGCACACATTTGAACACCAAAGCTGGCACTGGGGGGCATGGGGGGTGGGGGTGAAGGGGCTAGAGAGGAAAATATCACCCCAGGAGCTTCTTTGCAGAAGAGGTCTCTAGGAAAACAACTTTGCCTCGGCAGCACCAACCTGCACAACTCTGAGACCGAGACAAACCCCTCCACCAGCCGCTCGGCTTCTCACTGGGCACGAAGCACTGTCCCCCCTCCCCCCGCTCCCAGCCCCTTCCCCAAACCTGATTTATTGGTGGCGTCCATCTGCCCCCAGCTGCATCTACCCGGCAAGAGCAAAGCGCTCACCCTTTGTAGCCGCGGAGAGAAGCCGGGCCGTGTCACTCCGTACCCAGCGCCGGGGGGGGCATTTCCATCTCAGTGCCTTCCCCGCTGCACAATGCCTTTTGCACAGCGCTGAGCCCCGCGGGACCAGCTGTCAGGGGCTCAGCAACACGCTGCCCGCTCCGGCGTCTCATCGGGATGTATTAAGCGTAACCCTTTCCCAAGGAAAGACAAAGGTCTTTCTTCCCCGTCTCCCCACCGCTCAGTCCCGCCAAGGACACAATGTGCTGCCAGCACAAATAGCTTGGAGATGCTGAGCCTATACATAGCGCACACCTGGGCTCCCTTGCGAGCCCACAGCTCACAGGCAGCATCCTCTGCCCTTTACAAGTTTAAACACCCAGCTACGGGCACAGCAGAGGCTCCTGTTAGTCCCTGCTTGGATACTGTAAAGCCACGACCTTGGTCTTGCCTCTCACCTGCCAAGCAAGGGGTGCAGCTGAACACGGGACCCCCAACTTTCCAGCAGGAGCCCTTTGCTCTCTTTCACTGCCGTGAGCATCACCGGGGGAAGCTGTCACACCTGGACATGGGACCCTAGGAAACCCTCCCTGGTGTCCCCACCCTGAGAGCAGGGAGCTCCTTCAGCTTGACACCTATACCACTTAAGATTACAAGAGAGACTTTGCTGGGAAGCCTACCGCACGCTGCTCACTCTACAAGCCAGGCTTTACGGCTGTTAGGAAGGGAAGGACAAAGAACGGTACCTCCGGTGACGTGGATTATTTTCCAGGACCACGCGGGGCTCATGACGGCAGAGAAAACCGAGCCCCCCAGTAAGGCCATGGCAGGCCGCTACTCGGACCGACGGGGCCGCAACGCCCTTGCCACACGCGACAGCATCTCCGGCAAAGAGATGCTGGAGCAGCGATGGGAGGAGAGAAGAGAGGAGCTCCTCCGGAGGCCAGCTCCACCAGGACAGCTTGAAATAACTACGCCAGCTTGCGCTGTGCTGAGTCACTCGGGCAGCCCAGAGGCGAGCAGAGGCTGGGCTCGTGCCGGTCCGCTTCGGGACGCTGGCAGCACGATCCGTCTGCGGGGGCTGCCAGCTTTCCGAGGTCCCGGCGTGGCTCGGGGCCTGGATGCCCGGGAGGGAAAGCAAAGCCTGCTCCTGTTGGAATGAGCGCAGCGTTCGCGGCAGAGGCGGAGAGAGCCGGCAAGCAGCGGGCAAGCTGCCCGCAGGCAGCCTGCGGCTGCCGTTCAGCTCTGGGCGGGGGTGCCCAGGCTGTCGTCCGCATTTGGGGATGCACCTCGGGCCTGACAGTAGCATGGCCACATCCCTCGTGCCTGACCTGCAGAGTCCCAAGTCACCACAAGTCATCACCCGCCCCCCAAGCTTTACCAATGGTCCCCAATCCTGACCTGCAGGGCTCCTGAACCAACCCACGTACCCCCCAAAAAACTATCAACGCCCCTCCATCCTAACCTGCACGCCCTACCCCCATCTCTCTGCCCACTGCTACTCCAGACCTCCCATGCACCCCGTGCTCCTGGTCTGCAGCCCCCTGTGCCACACCAGTCTGGACCTCCCCGAGGGCTGCAGTCTCCAATAGGCACAGGAGAAGCGGGGAAGAAACCCCCAATTCGTGGACGATTCATGTAAAGCAGTTTTTCTGTTGCAAAGAACTCAGACAGACCTCAGCTACGGATTCCTAATTGAAATCCCTGGGTTTATCTTGCAAATCATGTTTGCCCACCTAACAGGGCTAACATTGTATGGTCTCTCACAGCACCCTTCAGAGGATCTCCAAACACCCGGGTTGAGACTCACTGGTGTAGACTGTTACCCCCCACAATTTTAGCTCCTGGGGAAACCAAGGCAGGGCAGCACGACCCAGCTCTTCATCCACAAAGGTAGCCAGCAATTCATCACTCCCTATTAAACAGCTGATAGCAGCATCCAGCCCCCATGCCACAATCAGGCAATGATAGCGTGCAATTTATAAGGCATAATTCGATCTCCTGGTAGAGGGGCTGGAAAGGGAGAGGCAGACAATGCTCCCCCCAGCAGCACTGCTCCATGTAAACCCAGGTGATTTAATCTCTCTTGATAAACCCAGCTGCTATTTTCCACCCTCCCCTTCCAGATCCTGCACAATCATTACGTTACCACACAGCAAGTTACAGCTGTGCTTGTGCCAGCAGCAAAAAAAAAACCTAAGAGGGACCTTTTGCTTTGCTGCTGGACCTCAGAGAAAGTTGATCTAATAGGGGATAATTACAGTAATTTCCATGGAGCTAGTCCCACTTGCAACTTTTGTTTACTACCTTGATGCTTCTGCAAACTATTGCTCCTTTTATTATGAACATAGACAATGTGCTTTAGTAAGCCGCAGCCGGCCAGGTGCTTCGTGACGTGCTGCGGCCCCCTTGGGTGATGGATGAGCTGTGCTCATGACCAAAGCCGTGTCTTCCAGGCCAGGTTTGGGAAAAAATGATGCTTCCTTTCTGGAGGGAAAAGGGAGAGATCATCCGGTCTGAACGACAGATCTGCCGTGCCGATGCCAGAGCGTGGCCTCCTGCCACCTCCCTGAAAGCCCACCTGCTTAGAAGACCTGGCCTCAGACTCATTCCTCTTGTCTTCTTCAGGATCTGCTTCAAATCTGTCCTCTCACCTCCATGACCCTGCTGTACTGGGAAACAGGACCTGGGAGGAAAGGGCTGGAAGAGCTGGGACTGTTTAGTCTGCAGCAGACAGCTGGATAACAAGTCTTCCAGCCCGAGGAGGACTGGATATCAGCAGGGAACAGATGCATCAAGGCAGGACTCCCCGGCTGAGCCGGGATGTCATGGGCATCGTCCAGGGGTTCATCCCTACCCCCATGAAGCACTGGAAAAGGGACCACCTTGAGCTGGATGTGGAGCAGATCCCATGACAAGCGCTGAGCATGGTCCAAAGACGTCCGGGCATCACCCAGGAAGAACAGGTGTCAGGGCTGCTTCCTCCCAACTCCCGAGCCTCAAACTTAGCTGGGATCCAGATTTGAGAAGAGTTATAGAGAAGTCAGGCTGGAAGGGACCAGCCCCCTGCCTCAGCCCTGTCCAAACCAGCCCAGACAGATCCATCATCTAAACTCTTCAAAAAAGTACTGTCAGTCCTAACACAGCAGCAGACATCACACCCAAGCCTGCCCCAGGGAAGGCAGGAGAACCACAGCACCCAGCGTCCTGCTTCCCCAACAAGCTGTTAATACATGCCCAAGAGATCCCAGGCAGAGGCCGTGCCCCCAGTATAGAGGAAGGCAACCCCCACCCAGCCCATACCAATCTGACCCTAGGGAAAATCCCTTCCTGAACCCAAATGCAGCCTCCATCTGACCCTGAGCACAGGGGCAGGACCCTCTTGCTTTGGTCCCAGCAGAAGCATTGGCACAGCCTGGTCCCCGTCCCCAGCCTGAGCTGTATCCAACACTCAGCTCCTCTGGGAGAGACTTAAAACCCCCTGACGTATGGAGGAGAAAGGGGCTGGGGGCAACCAGCAAAGCCCAGAAACCGGGGATATCCCCATAGCAAAGTACAGACATGGTGCTGCATAAATCACCCCAACCAGTGGCTGCCCATCACCTCCAGCAATGGAGAGTCCTTACGTTCCCTGGGCATCTGTTTTTCTGCTTCCCTGACAGTGAAGAAGTTTTTTCCTGAGATCCAACCTAAACCAACCTACGTTGCTGCAGCTCCAGGCCACCGGTCCCCATCCTACTCTCTGCAGCGATCTGCAGCAAAATGCTCTTTTGCCTGGACGCAAAGTCACAAAAGAGGCTGAGGAGGAGCAAGATGAGCCACTGGCTCTTTGCATTAAAGGTCATTTAGATGCAAGGTGGAATAGGACCAGGTGTAGACACCGAAAACAGGGAGGAGGATCCAGCCCTGGGTCTGCAGCCCAGCATCGCAACAGTCATGCAGTGGCAAAGGGATGAAGGAAGGACTAAATCAGGCGCAAGGCTGCGACACGGCGAAGTAGCAGACACCGGGCCGGGGAGAAGCACAGCTGCTTCCAACTTGCATGTGCCGCCTGGGGCTCCTGAGAGTGACACTGGGAGGAGAGGGGGAGCAGGTGGAAAACAAGCCAAACCAATTACCATGGCTGGGCCTCAGCACCACGATCTGCATTAGAAGATCATCAGAGAGACAAAAAACAGGGTCAGGAAGGCAACATGTTTAAAGGAGAGGAAACCTGACATGGGAGACTGGCAAGCCAGAGGGAGAGGCCCAATACTGTTGTCTCTGCAGCTATCTGGAGGAAGCCGGGAAGTGACAAGCAAGGGAAACAGAAGTGAAAACATAGGATGAAGCATCCTTGGGCGCACAAGAGCAAGTCTGTCGGCAGAACCAGCTGCCTGGAGAACGAAGCAACCCCATGCAGCAAGATAGCCGTGACTGGGCTAGCCCTACTTCCCCAGGAAGGGTTCAAGGCAGTGAAATGCACCCTGCTACATGCATAGGAGGGGACTGGACTAGAGACCCTGCCACTCGCACCCACGCACTGAAATGACCCGGGCAGATCGTTCCCACCGCAGAGGAGCGTGCGAGGGAGCCTCCAAGAGATGCATCTCACCCAGTCCTGCTCCGTCCAGCAGACACCAGGGCCAGGCTTCCCAATGGCATGCATACAAAACCCTCAGGGAATCAGAGAATCATAGAAAATGAGAGTTGAAGGAACCTCAGGAGGTCACTTGTACTCCAGCCCCTTGCTCCAAGCAGCACCAGCGCCAACTACATCATCCCTGACAAGCTGGGCCATAAAAACCTCCAAGGATGGAGATCCCATCACCTCTCCTGGTAACTCATTCCAGCGCTTCACCACCCTCCTAGTGAGAAAGTTATTTTCTAATATCCAACGTCAACTTCCCTTGCTGCAGCTTGAGCCCATTGCTCCTTGTCCTGTCGTCTGCCCCACAGAGACCAGTCCAGCTCCATCCTCTTTGCAGCCCCCCTGCAGGGAGGTGACGGCTGCTATTCAATCCCCCTCGGTCTTCTCTTCTGCAGACTAAATCAGCCCAGTTCCCTCAGCCTCTCCTCACCAGTCCTGTCCCTCAGCCCCACAACCATTTCCATTGCCCTCCGCTGGCACCTTGAGTCCAAAGAAGTTATACCCGCTGAGGCAGTGGTTGTTAAGTCAGCACAGCCCGACCAAAGTCAGCAGAGCATGGCCAAATCTACAGCAGCTTCAAGCACCGGCTCTCGGCTCAAAGCGAGCAGAGCAAAAAGGCTGGGTTGTATTCCAGCAAGAGACATAAAAGCCGTGCAGGCAGCAGGCACCCAGCTAAGGCGCCCAGTTAGCGCCCAGGAAGATAATGGCATCTGTGACAGTGGACCAGTCAACTGAAAACGATTCTCAAATCCAAACTCCAGCGCTGGACGGCTCATCCACGCTTGGCCTCGCAGCCTACGTTCATTCGTCTCTCACCTCCCGCTTTTAATTGCTCCATGCGCATAAACCCTGCATGAAGCAGCTCATTACTGGGTCAGAGTTTTCCCAGCTCTGTCCATAAAGCACAAAAGGCACCTCAAACTGATGACAATTAATCCCGAAAAATATTCATTAAACCGCATACCCCGTGAAGGTCACCGCTCCGGCTCTGGCCAGAAAAGCGATGCCTAAAGCCAGGCGATGTTATCAGCCGCGCCAGTGTTGCCTGTAACTGAATTAGAGCCTTTTCCTAAATCCGCTTAGTGGAATCGAGTTCACACATTTGATGAGGGGCTTTGGCAAAAGCCAAGCTCCAAATAAATCAGCACTTTCCTTCGTTTCCTGTCGACTTCCTCAGCAGTTTAGTTCCCCAGGGACGAGGCGGGCAGCGGGAGCTACAAGGTGATGCCTTTCCAGGCCGCGCTAGACGAGTTGCTGAACGATATTGGGATGGATCGCTGAATCGTGTCAGACACCTTATGTGTAGCAGGGGCCGGAGATTGTGCCCAGGCCCTAGGGAGGGAGGACCACAATAGCAATTCAAAAGACCAGGCATCTGTTCCTACCTTTGCCACCTGCTGTACCACCATGGTCAAGTCACTTCACTGCTCTGTGCCTCGGTTTACCCATTTGTAAAATGGGGCTAGTGAAGTTTCCCCCTCCTTTGTAAAGGCCTTTGAGAACAAATGATGACAAGTGCTATAGAAGCACTAACTATTCTTACCACCCTGCTATTACAGCATCCCATCCAGCAAAACAGCTAACTTGCCACCTAGGTGCTGGCTACACAAGGCCCCTTGCTGCGTGGCTAGCTATTTATTAGGACAGATTCACCATAATGCACGTGAGCTGAATTCAAAACTCCCCTGCCACTCAGTCATTACAGGCCATCCACAGCTCCTCATTAATGGCAGTCCCTGACCTTCCAAAATGGCCTTGATTTTAGAACGATGATTTATTTTTCCTTGCTAATCTGGACTAATCTGCTGGTGTCCTTCTTTAAGGACAGTGATTTCGAAAGTGGAAATCATTCCTGATTTTAAAAAGAAATGATTAACGCGTTGGTTATGGTTACTCCATTGGTGATGGTTAGTTTTCACCTACCGCTGGGTAAGTGGAGATGCACAGGCACAGTGCAGCTAAGCCCCATGCTGCTTTATCTCATGGTAACATGTTCATTTGCCCAGGCCCCTTCCTTTATCCTCCAGGGTCTTACGTTGGCTTCATATTGGCACCATTTCATGCCAGCAGAAGGTCCGGTTCAACTGCATTTGGATGAATTACGTGGGAAAACCTATGACGCTTCTACCGTACCCAATGGGTTTAAGTCTTGTGGGATCTACAGGATGGTCCTGTGAGTCATTACCCATTATGGAAACATGAGAGCTACTGATAGGAAGAAAATCAAGTACCGTGTAATTCCCAAACATGCGCCAGCTCCTAATATTACCCTCTTTGCATAGGATTCCTGCCAATACCTCTGGTCCAAAGCTGAGCCAGTCTATGTGCCCCTCTCATTCCTGCTGTTGCTGAGGTTTACTCTCAGTCTTCTTCCCGTGTATTGAGCTGCTTTTGGGCATTCAAACAGTCAAGCACAGAGCAAGCTGATGGCTCATTCAGAAAAGCATGTAATCATAGAAAATGAGGGTTGAAGGGACCTCAGGAGGTCACATCTCATCCAACCCCCTGCTCCAAGCAGGATCAGCCCCTAGTACATCATCCCAGCCAGGGCTTTGTCTACCTGGGGCTTCAAAACCTCCAAGGATGGAGAGTCTACCACCTCTCTGGGAAGCCTGTTCCAGTGCTTTCCTACCCTCCTCATGAAAGTTTTTCCTGATATTAAACCTCAACTTTTGTTGCTGCAACTTAAGCCCACTGCTCCCTGCTGCATGCTGCATGTTAGGCACTGGCTGGGTACTTACAATACAGTGCAAACAGCCCCCAGGCCCCAAAGACCCTATAATCCATGAAGCCAAGTGGAGGAGAAAGATGGGTAACCCAATGGCAGGAAGGGGTCTGTTTCTTTTGGCTGATGGATTGGTCTGAGCTGGTTGGGTCGGGATGATCCTGGTTCGGGCAGGGGGCTGGACTAGATGTAACGTCTGGAGCCCCCTTCCAGCCCTACTTCTCTGTCATTCTCCGAGTCTTGTGGGTACTGCCATGCAGAGATGGGGTGCTGGAAAATGAGCACAGTCTAGTGCAGAAGAACATAAGAAAACTACCGGAGAAGGAAGGAGAAAATGGTGCCTGGAGGCTGACTCGGCAGGCTGAAAATTAAGGGACTGTACAAAACCTCCAACTTCTGCACAAGTCAGCTCAGCCTATTCCTCATAGAGAAGATATTGGCTTCTCTGGTCCTCTGTTTTCCCGGCAATAACAACTACGGATGTCCCCGTCTGCAAGGCTTCGGAGTTTAACCCAATTAGGTTTGCCACATCTTAAACGTGTCACTACTAGCAAAGCAAAGCACCGGGCAGAGGAGAACGTGGGGAAACCTCGGGCTCTGTTACAGAAGTGGAAGGATGGCTGGAAATTGTACACAAACCTGCAGGCCAAGGTTCACATCGGCCATAATATTTTACAGGGCAGCAGTTAAGTCATGGCAAATGGGTTCAATCTCGAACAGGTCAACACAACATTAACTGCACTGATGGGGAGGGAAAGTTGGCGATACAGCATTACCACTGGCAGCGAGACTCTGAGCTGCTTTATCTTCCGCAGAAGCAGCTTCATTTCCAGGCAAAGCATGGAGAAGCGATGACCTACTCAGCTCTGCAGCAAAGAGGCGGCCATTATGGCCCTGACCGCTGGCTTTTGAGCAGTACCCAGCACTGATACGGAGGTCAGCAAGGCCAGATGCAGATGGGAGCCCAACGGGAGGGGGTCTGTCTGTGTTTGGGACAGGTATGCAATGGCAGAGAGGAGCTTCTATGGGGATTTCCATAGCAGCATAGAGTGCGCACAATGCTGCCACTCGAATGAATGAAAAAAAAATACAGGCACAACAAAATATCACCTCTTTCCTCCTGGTTCTAGTTGAGAAGGGGCATGGCGTCCGATGTAGGCTCTCCAGCTGTCACCAGGGAAATGAGCCAGTTGCCATGTGGGTCATAATTACACTGATGCAATTCATCTGCTCCTGCATTTGCTCTGAAATGGGCTGATATCATTCCTAATGAATAAGGACAGAATGGCCATGTACTGGATCAGACCCCCAGGGCATCTTGCCCAGTGTCCTGGGTCACACGGCAGCAGAGAGCGGAGGCTGAAAGGGAGAGTGAACGGGGTCTGACCAGGGTTTTCCCCCAGTTTCTCCCTCCCTTGTGCCCTCGGGCATCGAAGGTCCAGGCAGGTCTGATGCAGAGGCTGTGCCTCCCACCCCATGCTCAATAGTGACCGATGCCCCTTTCCTCCAAGCACATGTCCAGTCCCTTGGCCGAACTTTCAGCTTCCACCACAACTTGTGGCAATGAGCTCCACCCTTTAATTACAAGCTGTGCAATTAAAAAAAAAAAAAAGATGAATCTGTTATGAAAAGGTCCTATGGCTGCCATTTTCAACCTTTTTTCATTTGCGGACCCCTTTGGAGATTTCAAATGGCGGCATGGACCTCTTTGAATTGGCTGTGTGGGTATTCACATACTTTTGATTGATCGGAGTCATCTTTTACAGACCCGTTAGACATAATCTGCAGCCCCCCAGGGGTGCGTGGACGACCACAGCTTGAAAACCACTGTCCTATGGGATTTCATAGAAATCCTATCCCTGCCAGAGAGCTCTATGGAGGTGGTTCAAGGTGTCACAATCATTCCTTAAATACTCACACATGAGGTGATGGAAACCTTCATAACGACACAGCTTGTAAGAATGCACTTGAACTTGGGCTGGACATTCAAAATCAGCTCGGACCCATCTCTTCATCTCTCAGCCCCGCGCCCCATTCCCGGGCACTGAGTTAAAGTGGTTTGCTCACAGCCAACCACCTGTGCCCCAGACAGGTGGAAAAGCCCAGTGGGTTTCCCCGGCTATTCATAATCGTCTCTTCAGGGTGCTGTAGAGCACTGCCAAAGCCAGAC
This sequence comes from Crocodylus porosus, assembly GCF_001723895.1. Classification (NCBI taxonomy): domain Eukaryota; kingdom Metazoa; phylum Chordata; order Crocodylia; family Crocodylidae; genus Crocodylus; species Crocodylus porosus. The sequence continues at coordinate 9,639,822 of NW_017728918.1, read as the reverse complement.
TTAGAAGCCAGAGGGATTGATGTGTGCAGTTCCATTCGTGGTAAGTGTTTCCAATGCCCTAGCAGGCATACCTCTATAGCAATCCCACTCCCCCATCCCAGCAGCTGCCAGACAGCTGCCAAAAAAACAATGATCTAAACCAATGAGAAACATTACGATCCATTTTTAGCTTCCTCTGGCATTTTCCACTCACAAAGAGCTCTGCTGAGGAGAGACAAATTCCTTCTCTCCATTTCACAGATGGAAAAACTGAGGCGCAGAGACGCGATGCGCCTCACCTGGCATCACATATCAGGAGCAAAACTCAGAGTGGACTAAGAGCTTACCTGGGTACTTGCCTAGGGCAGGCCCCTGCCACGCTCCTCGGTGCAAATGCTGACACGCAGTCTCGGTGGCTAGAAATTAAGCCCCTCGCTCCAAATTTAAGACGCCCTCAGCAAACAGCCTGGCTTTAAGAGGCGCAGGACATGCACCGCTCCCACTAAATGTGAATAAGGGCGCTGAGGACCCTGCAGGACTAGACATCAGGGGGACACCCCGTGACAGCAGAGCTGGCTCTGTAAATCCCATTCCCGGCATCCCAGAGAGGCAGAGAAAAAGCCCAGATATCGGTCATCACTGTCCGTGTTTGCTCCGAATCCCAGAAGCCTTCAGTACGGGGGGGCTGGGTGCTGCTTGTCCTCCCGATCCTGGCACTGGAGCTGCTGCCGGTGTTTGGAAGAGAAACACGCTTTCTTTTAAGACGCCTGCGTGGGGGGAAGCAAAAGGCTACGGGGGACCGTGACTGCGGCTCCAGCTGCACAAACAAAGGACCAAATTACAGGGTCTATTACACTGCACGCAAGAAAGGTGAGACGTGGCTCACAACTTGGCCTGCGACATAATAACACCCTTTGCCTTTCACATTTGGAGCACTCTGGCGCAGCTGCATCGTCACCAATGTTTCATCTGCTAGGATTAATTTTTTTTTTATTTCCTTCTGTGCATGATCAGCTGCACAAAGCCGGCAGGAGAGACCATATGCTCCAAGCTGATCTTCACTCCCAAATCCAAGCAGACTTTGGATCTGATAAATCCAAATCTGGCCTGGACGGGCTAGATTTATTTCTGTGTTGTCTCCCTGCTGAAAACCTGCAGCAATGACGAGGGAGTGGGTGAGAGAGATGTTCATGTCAGAGCACAGATGCATAGAAATGTCCTTCCTGCCCAAGTGCATGGGGGCTGGACCTGATGATCCGCAAGGTCCCTTCCAGCCCGAACATCTACGAAAATACAAAACTATGAAATCCTAGCGAAGTTGGGCTGGAAGAGACCTCCAAAGGTCATGCTCCAAAGGTCCACTCCCCTGCCAGAGGCAGGAGCAGCCCCATCCAAAGCATCCTATATGATTTGGACAGGAATGATCCCTTGTATAATGTGATTTTACAAGGGAGGTTGTTTGAAGCTTATTGTGGGCACAATCCAGAAGAGGTCTCAGTACCCCCATACCCACTGGCTCGCATCACTATGAACCACGCTGGTCTTGATCAGCCCTCGGCTCATATAAAACTCCGGGGCACTCGTGATACCAAGTCATCAGAGGTTCTTTAAATCCAACCCATGTCATCTGTCTCCCATGGTCTGGGTCCTCAGCGGGCATAAATCCTCAGAAACCATCAATGTATGTCAGTCTGCACCCGCTGAGGATTGGGCCTTACCTTCTTTACACTCAGCGGCTCGGCCCAGCCCGCAGCATTGACAACACTGCCCACCAAGGTGAAAAACAGCCAGATTAATATTTAATGGTGGTATAAGCTCTAAGGCAAACCTGGAGCTAGAGGAGTTAAAAGCCTGTAAAGTTCGGTGGATGGCAGCAGGGAGCATCACAACACTTGGAAAGACGATGCACAAAAACCCGTGCATAGGTTAAGAAAAGCACGGAGCACAGTACAACCCAAACCTGGTGACTGCCTGGGGAGCCACGTAGCAATGCTGTCATATGAAATAAGTTCATTAAACAGAAGAACATCTTGCATGCAAAAGCCGGTCTAGCTTTATCCCAACCCTGCAGTTGGGCCAACAAAAGAGATCGCCCACAGAAATCCTTGCCTCCGTTAATCAGCAAATGGTACGGTGCATGGCATCAAATGGGATTGATCACGCGTGGGCGATGATGTGGGCTGGATGGAAGCACTTTTAATGTAGAAAAAGAGTAGGGCAGAAGTGCTCTTTGGATCTGTGTTTCCCCTTGCCCTGTCCCTGTCCCTGTTCCCAGCCAGTCTGATCACCGGACCGATTGCAGGAATAAAGGCGACGGTGAGTTTACGCTCCCCAAAGACCTGCTGCATGCTTATTCGAACCGTAGGACCTAGGGGGTCCTTGGAAGCACCCCCCAGGGACCGCAAGGGCCCTTGCACACCCAGCTAAACTCCCTGTTCAGGACACGGGTCCGCACTGGGAGGTTCTCGTTATGTGCCTGCCAGCCTGGGACAGCCAGTCCCTAAAGCCGAGGGACCGGTCTTGGGGAATTTCGCTTCTCGGTGGCTGCACTGCATAGCAAATGGCCGAAGGAAGCAAAGAGCCTCAGCATCAGGAAATGTAAGTGTGCTGGATAGGACCAGGAGTGCAAACAGAGCCCAGTGGGATGGGGGACAGAGCCGAGGTATATAGTGGGGGTCAAGGCTACAGTGGGGGACACAGCCAGCATAGCTCCAGCAGGAAGCAAGAGGCAAGAAACCTTGGCCATGCACAAGCCCTGGGCCAAAGGTGTTATTCTGGGCAGAAACACAGAGGCTCAAATGACAGAGGACAGCAGGGACATGTTTGGCAGGGGCCCCAGGGGCCAGTTGCCTTGCACATTCCTCGAATACCAGCTGCACTTGCAGCATCTCTGAATATAGCTCTCCTAATACAGAGCTGGCGTAAGTCTCCAGGCATGGAGTCCTCTCCTGCACTCGGCTTGCCAAACACAGCCGGGCACCATGCAGCACAACCCCCTTAGGAGGAATCCCCAGGGGAGCAGGAGAAAAGTTCATTAAAGGGGGTGTTCGCTATAGCAGGGTTAGCCAATTCCCAGGTCAAATCTCCCGATTAGCACAGGAGCTTTAGGTTGGATATTAAGAAAAGCTCTCTCACTAGGAGGGTAGTCAAGCACTGGAACAGGCTCCCCAGAGAGGTGGTGGATTCTCCATCCTTGGAGGTTTTGAAGACCCAGGGAGACAAAGCCTTGGCTGGGATGATGGAGTTGGGGCTGGTCCTGCTCGGAGCAGGGGGTTGAGCCCCCGAGGTTCCTTCAACCCTCCTTGTCTATGATGTGTGATTCTGCAGCATAGGAATGAACCCATCCGGTTCTCGCTGCTGGGAGAGTTAAAAGCAGGCATTTGCTATGAACTGGTCTCGTTACCACAATGTCGTTCTGTGCATTTACAGAAGACAACTACAAAAGCTTTTATAAAGCAGAGCACAAGACCTTCCCTGCATGTTATCCACCCAGATCTTCTATGATGTTTTTAATCAAAATCATCCAATGTTTTCCTTTTTTAGATCCCCCCCCAAAAAAAAAACACAAAAAAAAACAGGTGTTTTGAATAAAGAAAAAGCTGGCTGCAAAGAGACAAAGAAAATCCAGCTCCAAGCCAGCGGCGCAGAAATAGCCCCGACACTTCAACTGCTCCAAAACCACATCCTGCCTCTCCGCCAGCTGTCGCAGGGAGGTCAAAAGCCTCTGACCCCAGAGTCCAGTAGCCTGCAGGAGAAGCGCGACAGCAACAGCTCCATTTAAACAGGAGGGGAGCCAGGAAGGCTCTGTTCTCCATGGCTGCACCCCCTTACCATGCAACCGTGCCGCAGAGGCCAGGCTAATGCAGGCAGGATCTAGCAGTGCTCATTTAGGCTCTGTTTGCACTGCAGGAAAAGCCCCAATTCTGCAAAACCAGGGAATGATGACATTTGTTGCCCAACCGGCTGCAAAATAGTGTAATGGCCACTATAAGGGTGTAACAGCCATGGTTCCCAGACCCTGCACTGTGCCCTGGCAAGAAGGCAGTTTTTTCCTTGGGGTGTTGTCACATCCTGACTCTAGGATCCTTCAGGACATCCTGGTCCTTAACCAAAGCTGTCATTTGGGCTCTGAGCATGCCATGCATCTGCGGGAAGCATCCCGCTGCTTTTCCAAACCCAGGCAATGGGTTTATGGCTCTCTTGAAAGCACTGAGGCACTAGTTGGCCTAAAGCTGAGAGCACAGATGCTTGGGGACAACTGCAGAAAGGCTCTTCAGCAACAGTCCCCCCCCACAAAGAGCTCCTGGAAGGTCACAGTAGGGCTTGATGGTCCTTTTCCTGAAGTACCAGAATTGACCTGATGATCAAAGCCAGCATTTTACACTAACCCATGGCTGGATCTGCCATCAGGGCTGCAGCTACAACACACACAGACAGACCTGGAGTTTCCCTAAACCAGCCAAGATACCAGAGCCACAACAGTACGATACCGTGGGCTTCATATCTGGGACCTGAAATCTGTGCCATCGCGGTGACCGGACCCGAGCAAGCCATGATCTCACAGCTGAAAGCTGGGACAGGTTTCATCTGTGTGCTGCCATCACGCTTCAACAGCCATGCAAACACAGCCTCCGCTCACCGTTTCCTAAGGAATCATGCGGGATCTCTGCATGTGCTGCCAGCATGAGACACGGCTCCGGGGTGCTCAGGCGAGAGGGAGCAGGGAAGGGCTGAAAACCGGATGACTGCACTGTAAGGACCTGACCCTGGCTGCAGGGAGAGGCAGGGGGTCCCAGCCAGGAGCCCCCCACCTTGCACTTCCAAGGGCACCAGGCGCATTCATGGGAGCTGCTATGTCGCACCCCTGCCCCTTTAGTGATCATTTCACACACAGGAAAACAGCTTACTGCTGCTGCTAGCAAGGGAGTTGCCCTCCAGCGCCAGAGGGAACTATTTGGGGTTAAAATCCTGCTGCTGAAAACAGTCGGGGGACTGTCTCATGCCAACAAACTCCAACTCAGGGAGTCAAAGCTGCAAGGTTCTTACTCAACACAAGCCTGTGATTCAGCCACAAACAGATGCTAACTCACAAGTCAGCCCACACATGCTCAAACCCGGGGTCTGGGACATACTAAATATCCTGACAAACCTGGAATGAGTCACCCGTTAGAAGAGAGGGCTGAATGCCCAGGGAGACCCGCGTGGTTTCAGATATCAGGGCACCTGTCTTTGATGGGATGGGCAGAGCTGGCCTCCACTCAGGAGGATGCACAAGCCTGGAAAAGCAAGCAAACAGCACCAGGCATCGGCTGGGGAAGCTTGCCCTGGGCCAGCTAGCTCCCTGCCAGGCTCCAGGATGGTGCAGTCGGCCCCTCCTTAGCAAGAATCAACTCGCACGTCACTCAGTTCAGGATCTGAGTCAGGCTTTGCACCTCTTTCCTCCCAGCTTGCCAAGCCAGACGGCTCTAGGAAATGCTCCATACCCAACCACCGCTACATTTCTGGCATCTTTATTCAGTGACACCCTGTCTGCCGGAGAGGCCAGATGGAGAGAAGCATGACTCGGACTGGCACCCAGGGATGGCAATGCAGCACCGGGTCTGGGGGTGGTGGAAAAGGCTTGTTTTTTCCTCTCTGTTGATCCAACCAGCTCTGCTAAGTGTGGAAGGCGGAGGGTCTTTCTGGTGACCAGGTACCCTGCTGACAGGCACGGGCAGCACTGAGACAGCCTTTGCCATCACCTTTGCTGCAGCTTGATCAGGGTTAATACCCATGCATCCCCTTCCACCTCATCCACGGGGCCAGATCATCCTAGAGGGAAGACATGCAACCCCAGGAGTCACCAAGGGCCACGTTTTCAAATGAAGCACCCAAATGTGCCTGGCTTGAGGCACAAGTCCACTGATCTGTGCTGGAACTGGGGACACTTGATGCCTTAGAAAACCAGGCCCTCGGCTTGGGCACTCAAAATTAACCCTTGGAAGATGCGGCCTCAACCTCCCCATGCCTCAGTTTCCCCATCTACACCACAGGAAGGACGACAGTCCCAAGGAAGTGCATCAGAGCTGAGCAACATACTTGAGTCCAACCCCGCAGTGCAGGGCGGCGGCGTTCCTACAGGATCAGGGACAGCAATCCCCTCCCAGCATCCCTCAGCTGCTATCCATAAAGCCTGGAGGCAGCAGCTACCCTTCCCCTGGTTAAGGACCAGGATGTCCTGGTGGATCCTAGAGTCAGGATGACGTGAATATTTAGCATGTCACACAAAGGGGAAACTGAGGCAGAGGCTGTCATGAGATGCACAGGAAGCAGAGGACACGCAGGCAGGACAAGAGAGCTCCTGGGTCCCAGTCCTAGGCCTGAACCATCTCTCTGGGGGTGTCAGAAGCACGCCCATGCAGGGACCCAAGCGCACTCCCAAGGGCCAAAGGAAGGTTTTTTGGGGGCCCTATCCTCTGAAGGCCCAAACTGATCACCATCCAGATTCACCAACAACGCTTGAGTCCAAAGTGCTCCTCCAGCTCTTCCGGTGACAAGGACCAGCTCTGCCCTTCCCTTTCCATGCCAGCCCTGCACTCTCGCCGGCCGCTTGCCTTACGGACTCAGCCGCTTCCAAGGGAGCGGAGACCTGCTCCGTGGGCTGATGGAGGGGGCGACGGGGACTCAGCGGGCCCCTCTGACACCAGCCGTGCCAACACGCCAGTTTTCGTGCCGCCTGGCGCCTCCTGCTACATCCCATCACACCTACATGTACCGCACCACCGCCCCTACATCTACCGGTCCCAAACTGCTTAGCAGGAGGGCAGGTGATCCAAGGGGGAAGAAGCCAGAGCAGCAATGACGGCTAGGAACAGCCACACGAGAGGAGCAGATGCTCGTGGCAAATCGGATACAAACACCGCGGGGGGTGAATTCTTCGGGCCCAGCCCTGCGCTCCCCAAACATGCATCACTCTCTGCCTGGACCCCAGGCCACTCTTCCAGCTTCATGCGAGGCTGCAAAAGGAGACAAGACCAGGCTGCAAACACAGAGCACCCAAGTGCCCCTGCCCATCGCCTCAAGGAGGTACAAGCCCCATCCGGGCCAGATGAGCCGTAAGGAGGTGACCAGACCGCGGGCACAAGTGTGCGGGTGTCTGACAGAGCGGGGTAGATTCGGGGCAGGGAGCGCAGCACCCACACATTGCAAAGAGCACCGGTGTGGGGGCGGAGGAGGCCGGGAGCTGAGTTGGCACTTGTCACGCTTGGTGTCTCAGCACTTCCAGAGCAGAGGAGACAGGAAAGGCCCCCTCCCCTTGAAACAGCAAGGACAATTCAAGGGAATAACGCACGCCCCCACACACCCACCAGCCCCTGAAAAGGACAGAGGGAGCCCACCAAGGTCACGGGGGAAACATGCCCTGCTCGCCCATGCTTCGGCCAGCAGCCTGGTGCTGAGTGTGGAAGATAAGCCCCCAACCACAGGTCAGGCACCTAATCCTTGGACTGCTCAAGACGCAGTAAAAAGATTAAATGCTGTTGATAACCCTCTGCTTTCCTCCTGCATTTCTCTCATCCAGAGGGATCCCACGGGGCTGCAGGCAGCTTTCCAGCACGGCGGGCTGGGTTTGCAGCAGGGGGCTCCCACCCCGGTGAGGTTTCCCCCAGGGCCTGCCCTCCAGCTCCTCCTAGGGAGAGCGTCGCGGCCCCAGATTTTGGAGTGGGGGCCACTGGCAGAGGCCGAACAAGGGCCAAGGTCGCCTGGGCCAACGGTGCCAGCTGGCTCGCAGGCCCGGCCCGCGGCCCGGAGCTGTGGGGAGCCGGCCGGACTGCCCCACGCCCCCCCGCACGGCCGGGGAGCAAGGCGCACGCTGAGGCGCTGAGGCGGCGACCCCGGAGGCGGGCGCAGGGGGCCCAGCGCCACGTGCTGCCCCGCCCCCGCCTTCCCCCGGGATGAGGGGAAACCCCTCCCCGCGCCTTCGCGAGGCACGTCTGCAAGCGGGCACCGCCGGCCTCATCCCCGCGGCCCCCCGCGGAAATGCCGAGGGCGCCGAGCCCCCCGCCCCACGCCAAGGCATCCCCTCAGCAGCCGCCTCGGCGCAGGCCATCCCAGGGGATCCGCGCCCGGGACCCCCCCACTTTGCCCTCCCGCAGCGGGGGGCGAGGCCACCCCCGGGGCCGGGGCTCGAACCCGTGGTCCCCGCCGGCGCCTACCGTACATCGCGGCGCAGCTCGGCTCGGCGGCGCTCCGGGCGGG
>NW_017728918.1:9630046-9631508 GCF_001723895.1 Crocodylus porosus | reverse complement strand
TTGCCCGGCCCCACCGCAGCTCCCCGGGGCCCATCCTCGCCCCCCAAGACCGGGCCTGGCTGCGAGGCCGGCCCTGCGCTGGTCAGCGGGCACTCGCACAGCACACGGCCCTCGGGCGAGCGGGGCACCAGCCCGGGCCCTCGGCCTAGGCGACCCTCGAGTTTCCCCGCCAGCGCCCTGCCCGTCTCTGGAGCCCGCCGTCCCGCTTAATCAGGGCTTCTGCACGCAGGTGGCGGATCGCTTTCTCCCGTCGCCGCGCCGCTGAGGTGCCCGCCGCGGCCTGGGAGCAGCCCGGTCTGCCTCGCCCCGCTCAGGCCCGGGGAATCTGCACCGGTAGCAGCCACTGGGTAGCTGGGTAAGTGCTGGAGCGGGCTGGTATAACTAGACCAGTAAAGACAGCCGCTCTAAAACCGGTGTTGCAGCCAGACTGATTTCCCCCAGGCTGACCACCGTCATTCCCAGTAGGGGTACTGGGAACGGACCCCTTGTGAAAATCCAGTCCTCCCCTTTTGCTGGCGACAACCTGTCTGGGATTTGGGGGGGAGGGAAAAAATATCCTCCAGTGTGGCCAAGAGACAGCTATTCCCCCCCTTCCTCCAACACACGTCCTGTGTTTCGCCTGCAGCTGAATTCGTAGGCACACAGACATATCCCCCCGTCGCCAGAAAAACCCACAGCGGCCGCAGCTCGGATGTATGGACTCGCGGAGCCTGCCAAGAAATCTGTTCAGCCTCATCCCTCGTGACGTCCACAGCAGCCTCGCTCCTGGGAATCGGGTGGGTTCGCATGCTGCAGCAACGGCGGGGCCGGCACAAGATACCGTGCTTTTGGGGGCCTCGGCAGTGGCTGCTTTTCAGGGCTCATGCACGTCCCTGCTCGGGTGACAGGAGGGGCCGACATCAAATGGGAAAAAAAAAAAGAAGGAGGGGAACGGGCATAAAAATGCAAATAAATCCAGTCTGGCTCGATTTGGGGATTGATTTTTGGAAGCCCTGGAGAAGACTGACACTCTCTAGTCCTTGAAAAGGGGCAGCCCTTCAAGCCAGGGCTGTCCCATGTATTTATAGGATCAGTTCCTGTTGCAGTCGGACCGTGGCCCCACTCATTTATCCATCGTTTTCCTAGATGGAAAGCTCTTTGGATCAGGGACTCTGCATGTCTGTGCAGTGCCTAGCACAGTCCCCCATGATGCTAATGCAGGTCTCTGGGCACTGGGGTAATAGAAATATTAGAGAAATCATCTAGCACCGAGTTCCTGTCAGGAAGATCTGCTTAAAAGGACCTGGAGGTGACAGGGGACAAGAAGCTGAACAGGAGCCAGCAGCGTGCCCTTGGTGCCAGGACGGGCTGCGTTGGGAGGAGCGGTGCCAGCAGATGTAGGGATGTGATTGCTCCCCTTTATTCAGCACCGGGGAGGTCGCATCTGGAGTCCTGTGTCCAGTTGTGCCCCTTCCCCCCCCCC
>NW_017728918.1:9620326-9624237 GCF_001723895.1 Crocodylus porosus | reverse complement strand
GGAGAGGGTGCAGAGGAGGCCACTCGCATGATCCGGGGTCAGCAGGGCAGGCCCTACAATGAGAGGCTGCGGGACCTGAATCTGTTCAGCCTCCACAAGAGAAGAATGAGGGGGGCCTGGTGACTGTCTATAAACTCACTAGGGGGGACCAGAAGGGTTTGGGAGAGACCTTGTTCCCCTCGCACCCCCCTGCCCCCGCCAGCATAATAAGGAATAACAGCCACAAGTTATTGGAGAGGAGGTTTAGATTAGACAGCCGTAACGACTTCATGGTCAGGGCGGCAAGGAGGTGGAGCCAACTCCCAAGGGAAGTGCTGCTGGCTCCTACCCTGGGGGGCTTTAAGAGGAGGCTGGATGCCTACCTGGCTGGAGTCATCTGAGCCCAGTTTATCTCCTGCCCTGGCAGGCGGTCGGACTTGAAGATCTACACGGTCCCTCTGACCCGACTTCTATGATTATATGATTTAGTCTGCAGAAGAGAAGACTAAGGGGGATTTGATAGCATCCTTCAACTCCCTGCAGGGGGATTAAAGGGGATGGAGCTGGGCTGGTCTCAGTGGGGGCAGATGACAGGACAAGGAGCAATGGGCTCAAGTTGCAGCAAGGGAAGCTGAGGTTGGATATTAGGAAAAACTTCCTCACGAGGAGGGTGGTGAAGCACTGGGACAGGCTCCCCAGGGTGGTGGACTCTCCATCCTTGGAGGTTTTGAAGCCCCAGGTAGACAAAGCCTTGGCCGGGATGATGTAGCTGGGGCTGGTCCTGCTTGGAGCAGGGGTTGGATGAGATGTCCCCTCCTGAGGTCCCTCAACACTCATTTTCTCTGATAATATCTCAGGTTCTGATTTGGTTGGTTTTAAAATGCTAAGCACGGTTAGGGCTGTTTGCCATGTAGATGGGAGACCCAGCGTGCTGGGGCCTGGGGAGAAATGCTCCCAAATGAGAGGGCAGACCCTGCCGTCCAGTGAATGAAGCATGCTGCCATGGGCATGGCTGCTGCTAGGCCAGCTTGGAGCAGCCCAGAACAAAACAAACTCTTGAACCCTAATCTGAGTGCAAAAGAGTATCATCTGCTAGAGAGCGCTGATCTCCACCATGTCCTGTCCCGAAACGTGCCAGGAGCTTTAGTTCCCTAGTGAATTTGGGGCTGGTGTCTCAGCCCAGGAAAGGCCCACCCTGCGGAGGCAGGTAGGTCCCTTCTGGGGCCTATTCTCATGGTAGATCCACGCAGCTACGGGCTGATGAGGATAGGGAAGCCATGCCTTGTGCCTGAAGCAAATGAATGCATGGACCCCGGCCTCCATCCCACGCAGACCTACAAAGCAGGCATGGGAAGCCAGCTGAGGATACTAGGGCTAGGTCTGACCGATGCAAGCGTCTCTAGCTCTTGATTGCTACTGCTGGAAGGCATGCCCTCCTGCGGGGTCTGCCATGTACCCGGTGAGGGTAGCTGGTGGGGAAGAGCAAGAAGCAGAGGGCACCCGTGATGTCAGCACGTCATTCTGCCCAGACGCTGCTCATGTGGCTATTTGTCCAGGGAGCAGCCCAGCTGCAGTTGCATGCCCTGGTCAGAAAGGCTGAAAAGTCGTATGTTGGGTGGGAGATCAGGGTGACCGGTCCCAACAGACCCTAAGTGCCTTGTGCTCTAGCAGGTGTGGAAAAATGCTGGGTGAAGGCAGTGCCAGCCAGCCGCCCCTCGATGCTTCTGCACTGGCTTGCTCTGAGATCTGTGGTGTGGACCAGCCAGACTTAAACAATTACTTCTTGCAGAAAAAGAGAGAGAGAGGGTGAATTAAATGCTGGCAAATTAAATGCTGGGTCGTCTCTTTTCAGATTATGTATGTGCAGCATTTTCTTTGGCGGGTTTATGGTGCCACATTCCTCTGTGGCTTGAACGCATCATTAACCCTCTGGATGCTGCTGGTTACGCACAAATGCACCCAGAAAGCACCACTGCTGTTACAGAGCTAATTTTTTTAAGTTGACAGATGTCCTCCTGCACTTTGCCACACCATGCAATTATTTGAGCCTTTCTTGGAAGAATCTTCCCCTTCAGCCCTTTGTTTTTAATTCTGCGTATTGCATTTGTCACCGCCTTTTCCTGCACTGAGGGCGTGGGCAGAGTGAAAAGTGACCAAACTTTAACATGACCACGCGTGACTGTAGTGTTGGAGTGATGCTGTAGCCCTGATCGTCCAGAAATTATGCAATGGATAAGGGTTATTGTGGGGGTGATCTCTTTGATTGAACTATGCAGTTGATTTAATAAAAAATATCACCCCCCCCCAAAAAAAAAATCCTTTCCCTCTTGCAGGGGTATAGGAGAACACCTGGGATTGCCACCTCACCAATCTTAAAAAGCCTTTCACCCAACAAGGACACTCTTCCAGAGAGACAGATCGCACGTTTGGAAGAGCCACCCGGATACCACGTGAAGAATTGCTGCAGTACAAAAGAAAAACCCCCACAAACTGCACACCGCTGGTTTTGACATAACAGCCCTCCCTCGAACCCGTACGGAAAATCCTCAAACAATTGCAACCCATACTAAAAAGAGACCCTACTCTTAAAGAGATCTTCCCCGAACCACCCATCTTAGCCTTCACACAAGCACCGAACCTCACTAACCTCATCACCAGAAACAAACTTCCTCAGGCCCAGAACAGATTGAATGGATCCAGACCACGCCATGCCAAGAAATGTAAAACCTGCCAACACATCTCCACGACCCCCACAATCACTACACCCCACAACAGAGCCACCAGCATTCCTGGATCTTACAGCTGCACCTCCAGAAATGTCATATATCTCTTCCAATGCACCAAATGCCCTGTTGGAAAATACGTAGGAGAGACCAAATAACAACAGCACACCAGAGTGAACGCACACTAGAAACCTATCAAAGATAAGAATACCCAATGACCTCTGCGGGCACATTTCTCAGAAGAAAAGCCACTCTCTCTCCAGTCTCTCGCTTCTAATCCCCAAAGGGAATTTACAAAACACCTTTCATAGATGAGCCTACGAACTTCACTTTAATCCACTGGATGCAAAAAATCATGGACTAAATTTAGACATTGGACTTATGACACATTATAACCTGCCTGACATCTGACTCCTCAGTACCTCCCCGCCATTTACCAGCTACATTCATCGCCCTCCTCCCCCCGCACCCAGCCTCTCTCTCACCCACTGACTCCTCAATTTACATCTTCACTGACTGCCTGTCTTGTATGTACCCCAGCCTCTGGCTTTTTTACTATTCACTTCATCCAGGAAGAGCACACAACAATGGCCGAGACTTCCTCAGCCTGACAAAGGGTTTTTAAACCTGAAAGCTTGCTTAATTTTTTTTTCCAACTATTTAAGTTGGTCTAATAAAAGAGATCAGATTCACCCAAAGAACCTTGTCTGCCTTTCCCTCTCGCAGTGCTTTACAGCGGATTCACTGCTACTGGTTTGTTCAGCAGCTCTCAGCAGAAGCTAAAGACCTGTAACCTTAAACTCTGTTTTGTGCAAGTTAAGCATAGAGAATCAGAGAATCCTAGAGCAGATCCAGAGGTCACATCTAGTCCAACCCTTGCCCGAGGCAGGATCAGCCCTGTGCAAACCAGCCCAGACAAATCTGTATGCTAAACTCTTAGTAAAATGATACAGCCGACTCTGACACAACACCAGACATCACACCCAAAACTTCCACAGGGGAGAAAAACGTCCTGACACATGTTTCAAGTTAGAGGTTCAGCTCCACTCCATAGATGCACGAGCAGACAGAGGGGACCGGTACATCCATTCAGCCATAAGAAAACAGCTAAAAAACACCTTAGCGCTGGGTCTGCCCCTGGCTTGAGCTGTCCAGACACCAGTCTGGGAAAGGAGTGTCACAGCCACACGCCAGAACCTCTGGGTTATG
>NW_017728918.1:9609907-9619859 GCF_001723895.1 Crocodylus porosus | reverse complement strand
ATGTAAAGGTCAGAGCAGATGAATCCCGGGCCTTATCTCCTTCCTCCCTCTCTGTGCTTAACGTCAGGAGCCGGCCGTGGAGATCCCACGCATCTTCATGCGACATGTCCAACTTCAAGGTCGGCGACTGGGAACCGGCTTTAGCCAAGTGCTGATGCCCCAGATGTGCTGGCCCCGGGACGCAAGGGGATGTGGCATCTGTGCTGCCTCTCCAGCCCGCATCGGGGCGTGGGAACAGGCCAAACTGTGCCCCTTTGCTCCCGGCATTCGCAGGTGGAGATCAACAGTGGGAGAGAAGGTAGCACCTGCCTGCTCTTTGCATGGCTGGTCCCTGATGGGCGCCTGGCAGCACTGGAGCCTGAACTTGCAGCTGACAGCTCAGTGCTACAGGCCTCTCTCCAGTGAGGATGGCTGAGTTGGGCAGAAATGGGTGACTGTGCCCACGAGCCCCTGCCCCTATGCCCCCGCAGCCCCAACACAGCAGTGGACAGACCCAGCGAGACCCAACACGAGACAGTAACGCACTCATGCAATACCCTGCCCCAGTTAGACAGGGTGGGGGGAAAGGTGCAGGGCACCTGAAATGGCTTAAGTCTGGGGGAACACCTTCCCCCCGGCCACGGCCGGACTCCAGCAGGCTGCACCCACCCCAGCACCCGTGATCCACGCCGCAGCCAAATCCAGGCTGTGTGGAAGAAGCTGGATGCCGGCTGTAGCTGCTGCAGCTTCTGCCAGCCTAAAATCAGATGCTGCTTCGTGCTCTCTGGGGTCCGACTGGCCCTGAGCACATCAGAGCCGCCCCCCAGGCTCCCTCCCCACTCTACCGAAACTAAGGCTGAGCACGGGACAAGCCTGAGCATTGCTTGTTCCTGCCGTGCTCCTGCCGTGACTTCCTCCAGGACAGTCCCCAGCTGGAGAAGGCAGATGAGAGGGAAAGCATCCCCTGTTTTAGAGGCAGGGAGATGAAGTGACAGGGTCAGGGTCAGAGGGAGAGTCAGCAGCAGAGGGAAGAAGTGGACCCCCCCCCCCCAGCTCCCTGCTGTAGTCACGAGCCCACCCTGCCCTTCCCTCTGCTCCCCACGCAGACCAGCGCACGCAGGCAATACGTTACCGTTGCAACTGTGATGGTCCAGCATTGCGCTGCAGTCCATGAGGCCCGGCTGCTGGGCAGAGCGCGGTGGGAGAGAGCGCAGTGTCCCCTGCCCTGGCAGAGACGCCAGCTGGGCTTGCTGCTCCGGGAGCAGTGTCTGGCCCCCGCTGCCAGCCCGTGCCGGAGCCCTGGCTGCTCCAGCTCCTCAGCGTGGAGGCTCTTGCTGCACTGGCGCCGGCTCCTGCTGTCTCCCGGGGCCTCCGTTTCCTTCCCCGTGCCCCTAATTCTGCCTCATCAGGAATCCGGCCCCCTCTCTGGCTCCTTCAGCAGCTCCTTCTCCTTGCCAGGCTTCCTTTTGATCTCTCCCCCCACAGCCGCACAAAGGCATTGCTACCCAACTGCTAGTTACGAAGCCTTTCCCCCCCCTTCCCCACTCCCACTCCTTCCATGTGTCTCCCAAAACCCTTCTAGCTTCCCCCCTTCCCTCCTGCCAGGGCAGAGAGAAGCTGCCTGAGGTTTTCACCCTTTAAAGGGCCCATTAAAATTCTGCTGTGAACAGTCGAGAGGGAACAGCCCGTGCTTGGAAGCACAACGCGCCAGGCTACAGCCAGCCAAAGTCATCGGCAGGCATTATGCATGGGGAGAAAGCAGTGTAATTATGTATGGGAGCTCTCAGGAGTCCATCTGCTCTGACCCAGAGCCCATCTGAACCAGCCCAGCTCTTGCACTTCCCTTGCTAGAGGTGCCACAGCCTTGCTGGGAGGCATTTCAGAGAGGCCTGGATTTTCGAAGCACTGGCGCTGTCTGGAGCTCAGGGAAGAGATACAGAGAAAGGGCACAAGCTTTCGTGAACCCCAAATTCCCTTCATCAGAAGCAGCATCTTTCACAGCCTCTGATGAAGAGAATTTGTGTGCTCTATACATCTATATCTAGCTACATCTCTATAGATATCAATATAGAGATAGAGATATACAGACATAGAGACACAGATAGAGTGATACAGATATGGAGATACAAAGAGATATACAGGTAGGTATAGATATCATATTTAGTTGGTCTATAAAGGTGAATATAAATATAGGTGAATATAAATATAGGTCTATAAAGGTGAATATAGTTGGTCTATAAAGGTGAATATCTCCCCTGCCTTCTGCCTGACTTCAGACTAACACAGCAAACTACGTCTCTGGAACCCTAAAATCCCTAGCAGCCCTGCCAAAATCCAGGCTGAATGCATCCCCTCTACCTCAAGGCACTGCACCGGGCCCTTTTCTTGCTGGCTTCTTTTCTAGAGACACCAGAAAGGGGAAGGGGTGTAATCGCTTGTTAGACAAAAGGCTGTTTTTCAAACCCAAGATCTCAGAGGAGCACCCAGCAAGCTCCTTGCTGCATGAGCCCTTGGAGGTCTCCAGCATGGGTGTCATGAGTTCAGGCAGTGTCTGGAGCAGCTTTCAGGACAGCTTCTCTTCTCTTCTCTTCACCAGAGAAGAAACAGGTGCTGGAGACACTGTGCTTTGACACAACCAGCCCTTGTGCCAGCAGCCGCACTTTCCCTCTCAAGGACAAGGCCTTATCAGTCACTCTCTACCCCCTGCAAAGCCCGCTGCTCTGGATTTCTAGGGCAAAACCGATAAATCAAGCCAGACTTTATCCCTTTCTACCGAGCTGCCTTACTCCCTCAAAACACAGCAAGAAGGATGAATCCCCTGCTTCCCCATGGGGTTTCAAGTCAGCACTGACCCCTGCGAAGGGCTCTCCTGACAAGACAGAAAGCAGCAGGCACCTTCGCAGCCAGCGGACGAGGTGGGAGGGCTGTTTTGCTGCTCCAGCCGACGGCAAGAAATATCTGGGGCAAGGCTGAGCGGGGCACTGGTGTGCCAGCAATGCAGCAAGGTTGCTCTGGAGCAGAGAGAGGGAAACAAGGCAGCTCCTGGGATGGGGCTGGGCAGAGCTGACCCCAGAACAGGGCACGGGTGCATGCGCCGTGCTTTCACCCCCTTGGAAATCATTAGGCAGCAAAACCCAGGAGCTGGACTTTGACTGCAGGCAGGACCCAGCCCCTGCAACAGGAGACAGCGTTAACGGCTGGCAGGAGACCCATCGGCTTTGATGGGCTGGCTTCGCTCTCAGAGGAGATTCCCCTTTCGTGTTTGTGTGGGGAGCATAAGGGACCCCCTAGGGCAGGGGAAGCCGGGCAGGGACTGGCGCTAGCTCTGCTCCATCCCTCCCTGGATCCACTGCAACCCCCATAACGTAGCACAGGGAGTGGTCCGCAGATCTTAAGAGAAGGGCTGTGCCCCAGGAGTCAGGGGAAGGCATCCCCATCCGGCCTGTGCCAGCCTTTCTGCCTCACCCCAAAGGTGGCAGATCTTAAAACCCTCCAGGCAGGTCCCTTGGGGTCCCCTGCACGGCGGTGATCCCCCAGTCCCTGTTAACCCACCAGCACTGCAGCCCAGAAGGCCTGAGCCCCCCTCACCAGGACATGTAGAAACACAGAGCATCCAGGTCCTGCCCAGATAACACCCAGACAACAAGGAGGGCTGGTTCTGTCTTTGGCCCCACTGTTGCAGCAGCCAAAGCTGCTACCATCTCAGGGGGACACCTTGCAGCACATGCCGGGCAAGAACATGACTGAGAGCCATCCAGCTCATTGCACTCAAAGGCAACCTGAGTACCGCCACCAGCCTGGGGCAGCGGGAGGCTGCGTGCCCCCTGCGCCAGCCCCGAGCTGTCAAGTGCCCAAGATGCAGGAGCCCTGGGAGAGGTTCCAGGCAACCCCACGAGGGGCTGAGCAGAGAGACCCCAAATGGTGGCACCTTTGATGGGTGGATGACCAGTGCTTTGAAGCAACAGAGCTGCCCAGCTGGGGTAGACTGGAGGGTCCCTCTCATCTCCTGTCTGGTCTCCTACAGCAACCAGGATAGGCTGGGCCCTGGGAAGGGATAGGTGCATTGGGCAGATGTGGGATCAATCATCTAACCCTGCATCAGAGCACGAACCCCAAAGGGTTAACCAACCAGGCACAAGGAAAGAAAAAACCATTAGGAGGCTCTTGACATATTGGAGGATCGGATCCAAAGAAATCTCCTGAGGTTCAACAAGGACAAGTGCAAAGTCCTGCACTTAGGAGGGAGCAATCCCCTGCACCAGGACAGGCTGGGGGTGACTGGCTGGGCAGCAGCTCTGCAGAAAAGGACCTGGGGGTGACAGTGGACAAGGAGCTGAACAGGAGCCAGCAGTGTGCCCTTGGTGCCAAGAAGGTGACCGGCATCCTGGGCTGCATTGGGAGGAACGGTGCCAGCAGATGGAGGGCAGTGATCCTTCCCCTCTGTTCAGCACTGGGGAGGCCACATCTGGAGTCCTGTGTCCAGCTGTGGGCCCCCTGCTACAGAAGGGATGTGGTCAAGTTGAAGATAGTCCAGCGGAGGGCACCAAAAATGTTTTGTGGGCTAGGGGACAGGACTGGTGAGGAGAGGCTGAGGGAAATGGGCTGACTTAGTCTGCAGAAGAGAAGACCGAGAGGGGTTGAATGGCAGCCGTCACCTCCCTGCAGGGGGGCTGCAAAGAGGATGGGGTTGGGCTGGTCTCAGTGGGGGCACGTGACAGGACAAGGAGCAATGGGCTCAAGCTGCAGCAAGGGAAGTTGAGGTTGGATATTAGGGAAAACTTTCTCACTAGGAGGGTGGTGAAGCACTGGACCAGGCCCCCCAGAGAGGTGGTGGTCTCCATTCTTGGGGGTTTTGAAGACTCAAGTAAACAAAGCCTTGGCTGGGATAATGTAGTTGGGGCTGGTCCTGCTTGGAGCAGGGGGTTGGATTAGATGTGACCTCCTGAGGTCCCTTCAACCCTCATTTTCCATGATTCTCTGATTAAACGACTTGACCAAGGCCACACAGAAAGCCTTTGGCAGAGGGAAGTGCTGAGCTTGGAGGCCAGTGTCCTAGCCGCACTGTTCTGGTAGTCCACAGCCCCTTCCCGCTCCCACAGAACCAGTCGCCGTGGCTGGCTGCAGAGGCCATGAAGAAGCGAAGAGGAGGAAGGGGCCGGGGCAGGTGGGCCTGTCTGCTCTGTGAATGCTCTCCATGTGCGTCTGATGGCAAGGGACGAGGTGCTGGGAGGCCTCACACCAGGAACCGTGTGAGTGGCAGGCAAGGGAACATCTTCCTTGCTTTGTCCTGAAAGCAGACTAGAACCTCCCCCTGCCCCGCTAGGGCTCCAGGTGTCCCCCATTTCTTTGCCCTAGAAAACCCTGGAGGTGACAGGAGCCCATAGGCCCCCATCAGAGACAAAACCCATCAGACTCACCTCCAACCCCAGGCAGTCCCCACCCCAGAGGCCTGCAGTCTGCCCACACCAGGTTTAGTAGGGCTATGGCTGGGGTTGCTGCATGCTTTGCCTCATCGCCTGGCAAGTTCAGAGCAGATGTCGGCTCCTCTATAGCCACTTGGTAGGTGCGAAAACCATCCCCATCCCTTATCAGAGCTTCTCCTGGTTTATCCCTCTCTCCAGACTCACTGACTTTCTCACAGACCTCCCAGCTGGGATTTCTCCCCCAGTAGACTCCCACCCCATGAACCCGAAGCATGTTTTCCAGTCCCATCCCACAACCCTCCCAATAGCATTGCTTTCACCTGTGGAACTAGGTGACACCTGGTCTGGACCCCGACTCTCTTCAAGAGCTAGCTGCCCTGGTGACACTTCTTCCATGCTCACCTCAGTTCAGTGACTGCCACACCATGGGGGTGTCTACACGTGCATTTACACTGTCTTAAATTTACTGTGCAGTAAATTACTGCACAGGAAGCAGGAATAGGCCGGCATCTACACGTGCAGGTGTTAAAGCTCATTAACACTGTGTGCGATCTGACTTGGGACTAAAGTTAGTTCCAAGTCAGTCCAGACACACAGTATTACTGTACAGTAAGGCGTCTACACATGCGTTACTGCGCAGTAACTAATTGGGCATAAATTTGATACCTGCATCGTGCAGGTAGCAGATTTACACTAAGGTCAGCGTAAGTCGCCATACGTACTGTGCAGTACGGGTGTGCATGTGTAGACGCATGCCTGTACTGCACAGTAATTTCAGTTACTGCACAGTAAATGTGCACGTGTAGACATGCCCAGCAAGGAGAAAAGAGCTCTTTGCGAAAGAGTGACACCAGTCCTTTGCCCTGTTGATGATGGCCGGCCTCCTGAGCAAGATAAGGCAGGAGAAATCGAAGGCCACACTTGTTCCCAGCAAATGAGGAAAGGCAGATAATAACACAGTCATTTCAGACCACTATTGCATCCCAGGGGACGCAAACCTGCCTTTCCTTTTCTTTGCGGGTCACCCTCCTCCCCTCTCTGGGGGGAGCCAGGATGCAGCCAAGTGAAGAGTTACCCCCTGTTGCTGATTCCAGCACCAGGAGCTTGCTTAATTAATGCCTTGAGTCTCTGAGAGCAACACCCAGCTCCTGCCAAGCTGCTGGGAGAGCTGCTCCTGGGGCGGCAAAAGCATAGGAGGTGCAGAGATGACTCAGCTTCCAGCCTCCTCACCGGCCACTTGGGGTGACTCAAGAGGTGTGGGAGCAAGACGTCCCTCCCTGGAGGTGCAGGGGCTTGTTCTCATTGTTCAAAGCCACGGGTGAAGGTCTTGACCTGGTGATTAACGTGCTCCAGCCCATGTGGGTGATGAGCTCCTGCACTCAGGCAGCCAAAAGCCGTTCGCGTGAATGCGGAGTGTAGCACGTCAGGGTCCCGGGGCGGCTGTGATGCCCTGCGACCGTGCCCTGCTCTGCCCTTAGGGCGCCTTCCCTTTTCACACCAACCCTCGGTGGAATAATTTCAGTGTTAATAGGGAGGCTGCCTATAGGCTTTCACGTGGCCTCAGTTCAACTGGACCCTCACTTTGTGCTGCTCCCTCAATGCCACCGTGCGGTCCTCCTTCTCTCTCGTGCATGAGTTCCCTCTCCTGGTCTCAGGGCTGCTGCCTCCAGCCCTGCAGCCCTGGTCTCTTACCAGACCCTGAGAGAGCCCTTGGCCAGTAGCCTAGCACCCTCTACCTCTCCGTCTTCACCCCTGGCTCCTCTCCCCAGGAGCCTTTAACTTTACTTGTGGCCAGATGAGCATCCCCTGCAGCTGGCCCTATTCTCCTAGGCCGCCTGCCATCCTTCCTGACTGCCTGCGGCTGCATGTAATCCCCCGCAAGCCTGCAGACTCCTCCAGCCAGGAGCGTGTAGTCTGCTGCAAGCCGTTGCCAGACAGCCTGCCACACCGCCCCTCAAAATAAGGTTATTTATATTCCCCTTCTCCAACCTGTTGCTTGTCTTGCCCATTTAGACCATGAACCTTTCAAGGCAGGCTGTGAACTTTTCTGCATGTGCAGCATTTAGCACAGCATGGACCGGTCTCTCCCGAAACCCCTCTCAACTGTCTTTTGGCCTCTTTGTCACATAAATAATCACCCTAAGTGCCCTTTCACCCTCTAACACTAGGACAAACATGTGCCTGCCTCAGAGGGATGAGATACAAGTTCGCACCCGGGGCATATTTCATTTATGAATGCCATCCTCCCATTGACAGTTCATCAGGACAGGTCACATCTTCATAGACATTAGTGATATGTTCTGCTCATTACGCCTTGACTCTATGGGCATGAAGATTCATTGGCCCAGGAGCTGATCTATTGGCCCCAACTTAGCCTGCCATTATACAATGATATCAAATGGAAGTTACCATATATACTCATCTACACTGTTTCCCCAAAGGTCAGCCCTCTGACATACAGGTGTTTAACTTAAGCAAGGAAGATGAATTTCTGTGCTGTAATGGAGGAATAGAAGCATGGAGACACTGTCATGGCTGCTATACCATGTCACCCTGCCGACCCCAGGGAAGAAAGGGTGGAGGTCACCATTCAGGGTCAGAGAGACAGATTTAACCCTTTCACAGATGCTACTGAGTCGGCAGTGTCTTTTGACAGAGCTGCCAAAAGCTGCTGCCAATTTGGCAGCAGCTGTACAAGGAGTAAAACTCTAAGCGTTTCCTGAGGCTGAAGAGCACCCCCTGCCTCTGTGGTTGGGATTCAGCCATGACTCTGGGAAGATCTTTTTCTTCGTCGTTCCGACAACCAGTACATGTCTTATGTGGGGGTGTGCGGTACGCCAGGCAATCTGGTCTTTCCCTGGCCCACCATGAGCAATGAAACATCTTGCGATTCTTCTTCCTGGCTCTCACTGATCGAGCGCGTGGGCCCAAACTAACTATCCCTTGCACCCTACCATGCCTAGTGCAGGAGCAATGGGCAAGCTTTGCTTTCTCCCTGCACCGGCCACTGGCCATCCTCAGCCTAAGTCATCCGAGCAGACACCCGGGAAGGAATATTCTCTCCCCTGGTGAAAGCTTCTGACTTCTGGGAGGGATTTTACCTTCCCCTGCATCCAGGAAAGGATTTTCCCTTCCTTAAGCTGACCCCATGCAGCAAGGCAGGGAGCTGGGGACGGCTACTCCAATGTCTCTGAAGCCTCTGTGGTGCCAAAATGGGCAGCGCTGGTGTTTCTAAAGGAGTTTGCAGCCCAGGATCTCTGTGCCTCGCAGAAGTCGTGTTGCTAATTATCTCTGTCTGGTAGGATCACTAGGGTCTGCCCTGGGCCAGCGGGATTCAGCAGCATGGAGAGACAGGGTGCCTTGCCTCTGGTCAACCAGCAGCTCGGCGGCAGAGGCACGACAGGCATGAAGCTCGTCTGCTGGAGCACAAGGCAGCAGGGCCAGCCAGGCCCCTGGCTGCTAATGAGGCACTGGTGGATGATTCAGCCTCTTCTCTCCAGGGAGGCGAAGTCTTAATTAAAGCATTTTGAGAAGGAATCGGGTTCCCTGATTTCCCCACATAGCAGCGACGCTCACGGGGGCTGGAAGCTGCTCACATTTGACCTGCAAGACGATCAGGAAGAAGCCCTCGGGGTCACGGAGTAGCCATCACAGGAGCAGGGAAGGCATCGGGCCTCAGACAGGACTGACCGCACGGGGGAAACAGCACAGAACAGAAGTTATGGTATGAAGGTCAAGGCTGAGAGCTGATGAAACCATCCCAGAATGGGCTTTTTTGTTATTACCTGCCACCCAACAGCGCCTGGAGGCTTTGGCATGGCGCAGGGACTCATCGTGCCTGCTGAGATGTCACAAGATGACTCCTGCCCAAAGAGCTCCCATCCTGGAGGCACCGAGGCAGTGCTGATGGGCACAGCTTACCAGGGACATCGGATTGGGGAGAAAGTGCCTTGCCCAAGGTTACACGCTGAGTCGGTGCCAGAGGCAGGAACAGCTGGCTAATCTCCCCCACCCCAAAGAAACAAAGCCCTCTATAATCTTCATGATCCTCATGATCTTCATGGAGAGCATTTCCCAGGGGCATGGGTGGGGGCGAGGGAAGATGTCATCCTTCCACAGATGCTTTCCATGTGTAGCCCCTGTCCTCAGTCTGCTGTGTCCACATCCCCCTGCACCACTGGTCACATCACTACCTGCCCCTGAAAACCTGCTTTGTCAGGCTGGGTAAATAAATTCATAGATGCTTGGGCTGAAAGGGACCTCAGCAGATCATCGAGTCCGACCCCCTGCCTAGGCAGGGAAGATGAGCCCTGCCAGATGCCCATCCAGCCTTCTCTTGAAGACCCCCAAGGCAGGGGAGAGCACCACCTCCCTTGGGAGCCCAGTCCTAATTCTGGCCACCCTCACCATGAAGAAGTTTTTCCTGATGTCCAGCCTAAATCTGCTCTCTGTCCGTTTGTGACCATTGCTCCTTGTTTCCCCAAGAGGCGCCTGGTGAACAGCGCGTCTCCGATCCCTTGCTGCGTCCCCCGATGGATTTGTAGGCGGCC
>NW_017728918.1:9600225-9607272 GCF_001723895.1 Crocodylus porosus | reverse complement strand
AACCCATGCTGGTTTCCCCTCAGCATAACTTGCCCTGCCGGGCTCTCACAAATATGAGCCTTGATAATTTTTTGTAGGTCTTTATTGCAGGTATGGGCACTGTCTTTTCTGCAGGCATGGATAATATAACCCATGCTCTCTCTGCCCCTCTCGGCATTTCTCTCTTATGACTGAAGCTGAAGAGACTTATCTTTTCATACAGTAAATCCCCACATCGGACTGTGTGAACACGAGCTGTCATCTTCTCTTTGAGCTGGAGAGTGTTTGCCATGATGTTCCTCCGGGTGCTGTGAGCCTGGTTAGCACAGCCTGCTTATGTGACCCTGTGCTGGCCAATATGGAGCACCTCCTGTTTAGGCATCGATAGGGGCAGAAAGGCTATCAACCCCCGTTACACTGGCAGAAAGACAGTGATGGATGGGAGGATATACCAGCTACCGAGTGCCAGGAGTTAGGAAGCAACATCCGCCCTGCCAGAAGGCTTACTGCAAAGTGGTCCATCCTGGGGTGGTCTCCCTTTCCGTGGAAGTCCCTGGTGACAGACCACGACCTAGATGAACAGATCCGGGAATGGGATGGCAGAGATGGGATTCCCACCTCCCACAAAATGAAGGATACTAGCTGGAGATACTCTGTTAAAGACTGATCCAAGAACCCAGTGTCCAAACACCTAAAGCCTGAACAGGGATTGCAAGGAAACTGTCTGGCCTGATAGAGAACAGTTTGCTGTGCTTGTTAACACAACCAGAGGCAACACTTCATGCATCAAAATAGGTCACACGGCAAATCTGCCAAACAGAGCAGTGGCTCATGGGGCTCGGAGAATAATATTTACTATCAGGCATCTTTTCTCCAAGGATCATAAACAGTTGCACAAAGGGTAAGGAAACATGACTGTTCTCATTGGTATCAGCAAGGGACAAAAAGTCCATCCTGTGGCACTAAGCGACTGGGATAGAAACCAGGCCCCTGCTATAACAACTGCAGGATGCTTCCTTGCTAGACATCCATTAATCCATCAGGACTCGTTAGCTCTTTCAGTAGCACCCCTGGCTCCTATCAGAGACTGCACCAGCCCCAGAGCATGAGCATAGCATGCTGGATAATTTTAAACAGGCTTGGCCTGCTGCTAAGCCTCTGCTGTCTTCTGTTTCTCTCTCCTTCTCTATGTCAAGATCCACTTGCTCCTTCTCTGTATCAAGATCCCCTTGCTCTTCGCCCCTATTCATTCATACACAGCAAGACGAGAGAGCAGCCCGAGGAGTGAGGCTATTGGGTGTGCTACTTCTGACCTCTCAGACCTGCTGGATAAACGATGCTGCATGCGTGAGTTAGACAGCCGCTCTTCGTACTGAGATCCCATTGATAAATAACTCTTTGGCGGGTTAATAAGCAATTGCTAGGTACCTCTATAGCCACCTAATCCACTGACAGCCAGCCCAGCGAGTCAGTAGTGCTGCTTTTCACCATCTACAATCCACGCTCCTTTGCCCCTTAGTCTTCTGCAAGCAGAGTTTTAATAGAAATACGCCTGTTCACAGTGTGCATGAGTTAAATAGGCTTAGTCTGCTCATGTAAGCCTCGGCCAGAAGGCCAGCCCAGAAGTTTGGGAGTCAATAGACCTGGGTGTCATTCCCGGTTTTGCCACTGTTTTGCTTAGGAAAAAAGTGCCTGCCTCAGTTTCCCCACTGGCCTTGTCTGCCCTAGTCAGGGCTTTCGCCGTGTCTGTGCTGAATGCAAGGCACTCTCTCAACACCCAGCCCCACACTCAGGTTGTGTGCTTTACCCCTGAGGTGACTGCGCTTCACTGGGGCTGGGGGACCCTTCAAACTCCAATAGCAAAGCCTTGCTAGAGAGGACTTGCCCCCTCACCAAAAACATTTATATCCGACACTCACAAATGCATCCGTGGTGTAGTATGCTGTGCACCAACACAGTCTGCTCCCCTGGATACGGGATCCCAAGGGAATAAGTAGGTCCTGTCATGGGAATGGTGTCTGGTGTGACGTGAGATGACCAGCACAGCCCTCCCAACAAACCTGAAACCTGCAGACTAATGATAAATCCTGTGCCAAAGACCTGACAGCTCGGAGAAACATGTGAGCAGGCAGGGAGGAACAGCCTGCTTACAATGCCGGTGAGCTGAGCACAGAGACCAGCTCCAGATTTTGGCGTTAACACCTTGACGGCTTTGATCAGGTCCTGCAGCTTTTCTTGCATCGACACACCTCGTCTGCCTCGCGTCTGCACAACACTGTGGCAGGGCGCCGGCCCCTGTGACACAATCCGTGGGCACGTGACACGATCTTTCGGAGGCGTGAAATCCAGGGGGCAGATTTGCCACGAGCAAGGATCGTGGTGAGACCCGATCCCGCCTGAGCTTGCCTTTTGCAATTGTTGCGGCACGGCAGGAGAGCGTGCGCCTGAAGGACAAGCAGCAACTGGAGGGTGAGCAGGGAACAGCTGGGGTCGTGGGACTCATGGGCGAGCGGTGTTATTTATGGAGCTCCTCATTATCAGGGAGCTTCAGCCCACGTGGTGACAGATAGCGCAGCTGTCAGCTCCGCTGGGATGACACCCAGAGCCACCAACCTCTAGCATCTCTTTCTGCTGCTCAGGCAGATAATCGCGCCTGCAGCCAACATCGTGCCCATCTTCCAGAAGCCCCCAGCTACCAGAGGCCTATAGACAGCAGCTGGCCAACCCGATGTGACCCACAAAGCTAGGGCAGCTAAAGCCAGGCATTTATCTGGGGCCTGGGTTTGGAGGGAGAGATGCGTCCCTATGGACTGCAGTGCTGACGGAGGAAATGCAATGACGTGGCATCGTGTGGCTGCAGGGGATGGTTGTCCTGCAAGGTGCATATCAGCAAGCCGCCCCAACTTCCCACCACCATAAAACACCCGCAGGAGAGGCCGACTGTGGAAGTGAACAGATTATGGCAACAGCCTTTAGGACGAAAGAGGTTCTCTGCTCATCCGTGCATCTCCTCCCTTGTCAGGCAGCGGCTCCGCAGGGCTTCACGGCTCCAACAGCCCCGCTGCATGGAGAGCTGAGTCCTGGAAAAGGCCCAGGGCTCAGGGAGACTGCTCCGGCTGACACTGAAAGCAGCAGGGAGGTGTCCTATAAGTCTCTGCATGCCGGCCCGTCGGTGCCTTTCCCCTGCGAGAGACCCAAAACAGCTCTGCAGCCTCCTGAGCCAACCCACAGAGCCCAGGCGGCAAGCTCTCCAGCCCCGCTTGCTCAGTGCAATCGCCCCATACTGCCACAGAGCCCGGGCCGATCCAGCCAGGAAGGGGGTCCCTGCCACATCCTCCCCCGTGAGCTGTTTGGAGAGCAGTTTTCCTCTCCTCCCTGCTCCTGCCCCTTGTCTCTCCTTCATGGCTGCGGTGACAACAGCAGGGCTGCGGGGGCTGAGACCCTGGCCCCGTGCATGAACCAACAGCATTTTGCTGCCTCTCCATCCTGCCGCCTCTATCTGACTTCATCGCTGCTCTCCTGCCTGCTACTCTGACGGTGAGGGCCCTGGCAGGGGTGGGTCCAGGGCACGTGAAATTGCTCCCCACCTTGATCCCTGCTCCACAAAAAGTTGAAAGCCCAGCAGTGGCCACAGCATTTCTAATCGGGGAGCTGTGAGGGAGTCACTTGACTTCATGGCTTGTTGTCATCTCCCCGATCCCTTTTAAACACTTCATTCCACGGGGGTTAACGACCCTCTCTCCCTTTTAATGGTCTTGTTTTACCAGTTGATCTAGCCTTTGTTCTGCCATGCTGCTGTCTGTTGGCTGCTCCTGGTCACAAAGCTCCTATTTCGCAGCCCTGCTGATTGTTTTCCACTCATCCCAATGCAGTCCTATTTGTTGTGGCTTTGATCCTGAACTGAACCATTCAGCCCCAGGCCCCCAGTGTGTTAATAAAGCTTCTAATTTGCTTTTAACAGGAGAAAAAATAGGTTCTGCGTGAGATGATGCACCTCACCCTCTGCACCCACCTTTTCAAAAGTCTAGATCTGCGCATGGTTCCTGGAGCAAGGGATCAGGCCACCTTTTTGTCTTGTGTCTATGCATGAAGGCTGAGCATTAGGTTCGGTCCGGGGTGAGTGATACTGGTTTGGGAGGTCAAGGCTGAGTTTCCACCAAGGGGCAAGGTCCTAATCCTGAATAGGCAGTGCTGAGCAGAGCAGCAGCAGGTATACTAGTCAGGGACAAACTAGTTGGGTGTAACCAACCACCTGGGTCAGCAGGTCCCCTCAGTCCCCTGCACAGACACCCACTTCTTCAACTCACCAAGCTCCATCTTTGATGTGGCTGGGCGTAAGCTTCACTCCTACTGAGGGGTGGTAAAGCAGGGGAGGCATTCTGCTGTGGGTCCAGACATGTAAGTGCACACCCTGCTCCGGGCTTGTGCTCATGGCTGTCCTCAGTTGTCCCAGCCATAAATAGCCCTGTCTTTTCAGTAGGTTACCGTGACACAAGTGTTTGCAGCAGGCCTGAGGCTGGCACCAGCACAGAAGTGTTCCTGGTCACGGGCCAATGCACAGGGGGACTCAGTCCCGTTCTGTCCCCCCACAAGAGCACCTGCATGCAGGTGAAACCCCTCTGCAGAGCCCTGGAGAGAGGATCCCACATGCTTACGACAAGGCCCCAGGCTTCCCTAGTGGATAACCACAAGGGTTGAAAGATCCCCTATTTTTCTCCAGGTAAAAGTAAACTAGAAGCTTTACTAACAAGCTAGGGGCTGGAACTGGATCATTCAGTTTAAGATCAAAGCCAAAATAAATAGAACTGTGCTGGAAAGAGTTGAAAACGATCGCCTGGGCTGTGAAATAGGAGCTCCGTTACCAGGAGCAGCCGACAGACAGCAGAATTGAAGGCCAAAGGCTAGCTTGATTGGCAGAAAATCAAGACAATTAAAAATGGAGAGAGGATCATCAACACCTGGGCAATGAAGCATTTGGAAGGGGTCAGGTAGATGACATTGAGCCATGAAGTCGAGTGAGTCCTTCACTGCTGCCTGACTAGCAATGTTGCTGTCACTGCCAGGCTGTTGTTATTAAACTTTGGATGGAGCAGGAATGAAAGAGGGCTGCAAATGCACCAGGATCCATCCCTGAACCTCCCTGGGTTTAGTTTTTAGGTGGAGACAGCTCTCATTCACATAGCTCCCCTGTCTTTCAGTGCCCCTCCAGTGCCTCAGAAGCGGCCCAGATCCACCTGGGCCATTAATCCAGAAGAGCCTTCAAGCACTGTTTATATATGAGCACACAGCATTAAGCAGTGATGGTTTATGGGGCTATTATCCTGCACTATTGATGCTCACAGCACATCAGGCAACAAGGCCCCAGGGATGCTGGAATCTGTCCTCAGGACAGTCTGTTAATGGGAAGATACATTACCAGCAACGACGGAGCCATCATTTGAGGGAGGACCTTCTGCCCACCCTCACCCCTCCTCAGACGTGGCTATGCTCAGCGGTGGATTGAGGACAGAGGTGGGGTTTGCATGAAGTCGACATCCCCTTCTGCCACCCGCCAGTTCATCCCCACCGAGCTGTCCAGGTGAGCAGCTCCAAGGTCTGACACCGGAGATGGAGGATTAAGCAGATGGGGCTTCTGGCATGTTCCTGCTCTACTGAACCAAGATCACAGGGCCAGTTCACTGATTGATCCTCCTGGCACCTCTCAGAGCTGAGGTACTGGCCTCAATGTGGTATAGTGGGGAATCTGACCCAAAAACCCAGGGCCCAGAGCTGAGCAATGGTAGAGATCAGTGTCAGCTCTCAGGAGCTACCAGGTTTGTGCCAAACCCCTCTTTCCAAACCCTCTCTGCTTCACACCCATCAATTGCACTGCAACCATTTGCTGTGGCAGTAGCTTTAGTCCCTCCCACTCCAGCTCAAACAGTACGGGGCACGTGACACACAGCTAGGAAGCTCGGATTCACCCACCGCACACTACATAATGCATGAGGTTTTCATGTGTCTTGATGTACTTCACCAATATAAATTCTACTGGGATCAGGACATGGGCAGTTCTAGGATTTTGCATGTGGTGTGGGGCATCATCACATAGGGCACAACCGATATTTCTATCCAGAGAAAAAGAAACTATATGCTTTACTAATATGCTAAGGGCCTAACTACACCCCACACCAGAACCAGCACCATTCCTGGATCGTACAGCTGCACCTCCAGAAATGTGATATATCTCATCCAATGCACCAAATGCCCTGGTGGAAAATACGCAGGAGAGACCAAACAGCAACTGTGCACCAGAATGAACGCACACCGGAAATCTATCAAAGACAAAAATATTTGATGACCTGTGGGAGCACATTTCTCCCAAAATAATCACTCTCTCTCCAATCTCTCAGTTCTAATACTCAAAGGGAATTTACAAAACACCTTTCATAGACTAGCCTATGAACTTCATTTCATAAATCTACTTGGATACAAAAAATCATGGACTAAATATAGACATTGGATTTATAGCACATTATAACCTGCCTGCCATCCAGTAACCCCAGGTAACTTCTCTACATTTTACCAGCTACCTTCTATCACCAGGTCAACATCCTCCATTTTGGCCCCCCTTCCTCACACGTATGGTTGCCCATGACCTCTAATCCTCACAGGCACATATTTGCATTTTCACAGACCTGCATTTTGCATTTTGACTTCTATTCCATCCAGGAGCACACAGAACACCAGCAGACTCTCCCTATGCCTGAAGAAGGGTGTTTGTGCCCAAAAGCTTGCAAAGAACAAATTTTCGAACTATTTAGTTGGTCTAAAGAGAGTGATATGGGGGGATGTGGGCACACTAGAAGGTAGCATCAGGCTTCAATCAGACCTCGACAGGCTGGAAGTGTGGGCGGATGTGAATAGGATGGGATTTAACACAGACAAGTGCAAGGTGATGCACCTGAGGAGGAACAACCGGCACCATACCTACAGGCTGTGGGACTCCCCTCTTGTCAGCACGGAGGCGGAAAAAGATCTTGGAGTCATCACTGACTCCAAGATGAACATGGGCCGGCAGTGTGGGGA
>NW_017728918.1:9597700-9599565 GCF_001723895.1 Crocodylus porosus | reverse complement strand
CCCAAACCTGCCACAGGACAAAGCAGGGGGACCCACACAGCCAATGTCCTGCTTCTGCAAAGGAGAAGGGAGATGCCAGGATGAGGGCTACACTCCCACTACAGAGGAAGGTCATCCCCTCTAACCCCCCAGTCCACACCAATCGGAACAGGGGGTAAAATTTGCTCCTGACCCTGAATGAAGCATCAATCTGACCCTGAGCAAAGGGGTAAGACCCTCCAGCCAGGACCCTCCAGGGTGGAGCATGGGCACAGCCCAGTACCCATCCCCAGCCTGGGCTGCAGCCAGCACCCAGCGCCTCTGGGGGAGGCTTTAAAAAACCCCTCTGACACCTGTAGCAGCAGAAAGAAAAAATGACTCCCTCCTGGCCCCATGTAGCAACCAGCACAGCCCAGATAGCAAAGCACGGGCATCATCCCTGACCAGCAGATGCCCACCCTCTCCTCGAACACCTCCAGCGATGGAGAGTCCGCACCTTCCCTAGGCATCTTTTGCACCGCCTCCCTGCTCTGACAGTGAAGATTTCCTGAGACCCGACCTGAACTGACTTTGCAGCCCGCTTGGGAATGGTCCCCCGCCCAGAAAGATGTGACCAAGCCTGGCCAGGCCCCCAGGTCAGCCCCAGCAGGCAAGCACAGTCCTCTTGCTGCTCCCCCCTCCACCCAGCGACTGGTCCAGGAGCGCCAGGATGCTCCAGCAGCAGTGGTGCCCCCCCGCCCCAAATCCAGCCGTCCCCTCTTCTCCCCTGGGTGCCAGGCTCTCTCCCAGGCCCGCAGTGAAGCCCCTTCCAGTTTTCAACCTAAATCCTTTGCTGCTGTGTGGAAACCCCCCCGCCGGATGGGTCTGAGAGCAGTTTCGGGGAGGACCGGCTGCCAGGGGCTGGGCGGGGAGGCAGGGAGGCTAGCGAAGCCAGGGGCAGCTTGTTGCTTCGGGCATGGCTGTAACCCAGGTGGGATGCCGGGCACCTCCAGCAACACAACACGCCCTTCAGCTCAGGAAGAGAAGGAAGGATCGACCCTCTGGCCCCCATCCCCTCGTCTCCCACCACCACCCCAGATGCCCCTGCGTACCTGCCATGGCCAGGGTCCCGCGGGAGCTGCCAGCCAGCCCAGGCGAGCCCGTGCGCGCCCCGTGGCACCGCAGCCGGCGTGCCCGGAGGTGCCCCGGCTCTGTCTGGAAGGGGTCCCCGCTGCCCAGACTCAGAGGAGAGGATGCGAGGCAGAGGCAGAGCACAAGGAGGTAGTCGGCACCCGCCGGGGGCTGGCGCACGTCACGCGGACACGTCTCGGACGGGCGTGGGGGGCTCCGGGCAGGGCCCCGGGGAGCAGAGCCGGGAGCTGGGGCGAGGCCAGGAGGCCTGCGAGCCCGTGGCCCTGGGAGATGGGCACGCAGCCCCGGGGGCAGGCCAGGAGCATCTGTCCTGGCAGGGCGGGCATGGGGCGCCGCCTGGCAGCGGGACCGGGGGTGAGGGCCCCCGCCTTTGTCGGGCAGGTCCCTCCCTAGTCTGCCGGCTCCGTCCTCCCCCCACCTCTGCCCGAGACTTTCCCACAGCTGTTTCCATGGACACCAGGAGCTGCCACAGCAACCGGCAGGGAAGGGAGAAGCCTGTCCCTCCTCTCCATCCTCTCCCTGCCCGCAGCCCAGCTCCGGCCCAGGCTCTGCCCGCCGGAGGCAGGGGCCGGCCTTCGGGCCCCCGCGGGGGGAGCCAAGCCAGGAGCTTGCTTAGCAAGAGCGGCCGGACACACACACGCACAAAAACGGACACACAAGCACGCCCATGGACGCGCGTACACACGCTCACCCTCATAGATTTCATAGACACCAGGGCTGGAAGGGACCTCGGGAGATCATCGAGTCCAGCCCCC
>NW_017728918.1:9586624-9597410 GCF_001723895.1 Crocodylus porosus | reverse complement strand
GCCGCAGCATCGCATTGCAGGCTCATGTTCATCTTGTGGTCAATGATGACCCCCAAGTCTCTTTCTTCTGTAGTGCTAGCCAACGTAGCACTGCCAAGCCTATAAGCCTACATGCATGTAGGCACGCGCACGTGCACGCACACAGCCCCAATTTTTCATGATTCTGTGAGATGCATACGCACACATGCCTATGCACATGCATGCACACCTGCGCCCACACATAAATGTGCACACGTGTGCACCAGCTCTGGAGCAATAAGGAAGGGATGCCTCAAGTTCCTTGGAAAGGCAGCGAGGGCCACGGAGAGATGGGAGGTGTGTAGCTAGCCACGGCACGTGCACGGCCTGATCCCAGCAGAATTTACGTTGGTATACAAAGCCAGTGTGGAGTACACCAAGGTATGGGAAACCCTGATACATTACGTAGCGTGCACCGAGTGAATCAGAGGGGTGTAGTGCAGTTCATGAGATGGCCCCTTCCAGCCCTACTTCTCTATGACTTTTATGATTTCTCTATGCAGGATCAGGCACAAACTCTTACAGACCAGAAAAGCAGTAGTTATGCCTTAGCTCTGCAGTATCTATCTGCATTGAGGACTCCACAGGTTGGATTCCCAATTCCCATCCACTGCAGACTGGTAAAACAACCTCTGTGGTGTTGTGGGGGGCAGTTCTGGAGATGATTTCCACAACCAGGGTCCTGTCTGGGCATTCAAAATCCCCTGGCCCTTTGCAAAAGCAATATTCGGGGTCTGACTCTCAAATTCTCTTACCCTGTTGTGCTTTGAACCTGGCAACCATCCTCCACCCCAGAGGCAGCTGCATTTTATCAGCCTCGTGGGTGTGCAGAGATATGGAAAGAATCTGGCACAGGGGGATGCGCTTAAATGAAAGGCTGTCTACTCACTGTCCAGGAGTGAGGGCTGGGCTCCATTTCAGCTGGAGTCAATGAAAACTGGGATAATGTATGCAGTAGAAAGATGCCACCTCTGCTCTGCTTTTGGTGCTAGCAGCTCCCAGGTACCAATTACAGAAAGATCTAGGGGTCTTGGGGTAGCTCTGCAGTAGAGACGTAAAGCATCTCACTGCTGGGTAATAACCTGTTTCCTTGAACAGACAGAGGACAACTGCAGGCACATGACACTTACCTTGGCATAACTTACACCAGTGTATTCCTACTGTTTGGCTTTTCCCCGGTGTAACTACAGCAAATTTGAGCCAAACACACTGGTACAGGGTGATGCATTGTGTGCCTGCTCCCTTTTTAACACCAGTGTGAAGTGTCCAGTCCCTGGTATGGCCTCTACCTGTGTCTACTAGACACACTGCTCTAAATGATGAGTTGGACCCTTTTCAAACCTCCCCCAACACAAAGGAAAAGAAAGAAGAGAAGCCTCCCTTGATTTACAACAGCCAGACACAGTAATTAAATGGAAAGGAAGATGCGGCTTCTCCAAGGAGCTATCTGCGGCCCGTCTGCTGTAAGCTGCCGTGCGGATCTCTCTTTGCTTTCCCTAACGAAGGCGGTGGATCTGGGCCAAGTTCTTCCAGGAGAAGCGCTGAGGCTGTCAGTAATTCAGCATCGGGGATGATTTGAGGCAAGAATGGCCGATTTCTGCTTTAGTTCGCCCCATCCTCTTCCAGCTTTCCTTTCCTCCACACGTGAGATGCAGCTGGGCTGGGCTTTGGCACAGTTTGCAGGTCTCTGCCAAGCCTGAGCGACAGAGAAAGGATGCGAGAAGAGGCAATCGCCTCTTGCTGCAGAGGAAGCTTGTTCTCTAGGAGCTTCCCACTGAGATCTGGGGAGTTTGGCCTCAAATGTGCCAAGCAATGGGGCTGAGGAGGAACTCAGTGAGATCCTAGTGGAGGCACATGGGTTGTGGGGGGACTTTTCCATGAGCATCTATCTGCCTCCACGTAGAAAGGAGCCCCATCTGCAAACCTCCTGACGGTGCAGCTGGCTGCAAAGCCCCCCGGGATGAATCGGTCAGAGTGGGCTAGCTGATGTTAATGAGACAGGTGCTTCCTATGCCTATGCTATGCCTCTACTATGGGGATTTTCAGGCATCTCGGCTTTGCTGGTTGCCCCTTCTTCCCTCTTGTCAAGGCTACGTGTGTCAAAGTGTTTGTAGGTGTGTAGCTTGCAGCCGTGTTGGTCTAAGGACACAGGCAGACAAGGTTTTTTGGGTAACTCTGATATCTTTAATTAGACTAACGCAAATACTTGAAAAAATTCTTTTTAGCAAGCTTTCGGGTATAAATACCCATCACCAGGTATTTATACACATGGTATTTCTACCCAAAAGCTAAGAAGAACTTTTCCAGCTATTTGAGTTAGTCTAATAAAAGGTATCAGATTTACCCAAAGTGTTTTTAAGCCTCCCAGGCTGGGGATGGGGACTGGGCTGTGCTATTGCTCCTACTGGGACCAAACCCAGAGGGTCCCGGCTACAGGATTTTACCCCTGCGCTCAGGGTCAGACTGATGCTGCATCTGGGGTCAGAAAGGGATTTTCCCCCCCGGTCAGATTGATACTGGCTCGGTGGGGTTTGCCTTCCTCTGTAGCCTCTGCCTGGGATCTCTTCAGCATGTAATAACGGCCTTTTACAGAAGCAGGACGTTGGCTGCTGTGGTCCCCCCGCTTTCCCTGTGGCAGGTTCGGGATCTCTTGTGTCGTGTCAGGGTTGATAGCAGTTTATGAAGAGTTACATGATAGATTTGTTTGGGATGGTTTGGACAGGGCTGATCCTGCCTCCGTTTCCCCATCATCCTTCAGGCCAGGAGTTGGTGACGGGTAGCCTGCGTGCAAGATTCATCCTGCAAAGTGGGATCTAACTCCCAGGGGCATGAAGCCTAGCCTGGTACATCCCTGTTCCCTGCCTGCTATCCCGTGCAGGGCCTTCCCTTGCCCCCTTCCCCAGTGCCGCCGGGGACAGGAGCAGGCGGCATGCAGCATGCATGGCAGAGGCAGGGGCAGTCCCAGGCAGCCTGGGCATTGCAGAGAAGAACAGCAGCCTGTGATGGCTGGGGAGGGGGATTAGTGACCCGCAGCCGTGGCCAGGTCTTAGCTATAAAAGGTTGCCACCCCCTGCCCTGCACTAAATTGGAACTGCGCATGAGAGGAGATGAACGGACCAGTGAGACCATTCTGGTCACAACTCGAAAGCTTTATCAGGATATGCAATAGCCCAGACTTATCTAGATCAATACAGGCAGTGTTTACACAGCCTTGGATTCAGGGAAGAAAACGGGTTCACTGCCTCCTTTGTTCTCCTGGGGACTTGAACTTCGGAGACGTCCAATTTTTGAAGTCCAAAAGTCCCACATTGGAAAAGTCCAAAATTTCCCTCCAGCCTGTCCCCCAGTATTTTATAGGTGGCTGGTCCCAAATACTGTAATGAGTGATCCCTGACTGGTTTTATTTAAATGTATTTGTCTCACTGAAACTTTTCAAACTGGATTTAACTGGATTTCTTGCAAACCTGGCAGGTGTCTATTAATTGAGATATACTTCCCGGGGAAAGCAGGAAGGATTCCTTACCTCCTCTCCCTTCCTATTGTGGGATGCTGTTAATGCATTCATCTGTCACCTGTCCACCTTAGTTGATGGGCTGACACAGCTGCTTTGTTTTTCCGACTTATCTGACACCCCCTACAACTTATCTCAGCACTCGAACAAAAATGCATGTGCTCTAGCAAAATAACATCCAGTGCATTTGGTTACAGCAGTTATGATTTTTAATTATTTTCAGATGAAGCCACGATATTGAGGATTTGGCTGATCTGATGTATGATTCTTCCTTTTAAGTGTTTCTTTTTAGCCCTTGTGCTCTGTTTGAAGATGAATGGCTTTCTTTTTGCTTCGCTGGCCAAGCTAGGTGTTGCATTCATCTACAACGGTTCGTGCTGTCATCACTCAGACAGAGGTTTCTGGGGCCTTTCTGCCTTAGCTGTGTTTCTACAGCTCAGACTTAAATCTTTTGAACATGAAGCCTGGTGACAGCAGGTAGCATTGCCTCACGCTGGGGCGAAATGGGTTAGCTTGCACCCTGGACCAGGAGAGGGTGAGCACCTGGTTTCCACACAGAGCTGCAGTTGCCTTTCTGGGGTGAAATGGGCTGTCTGGAATTGCACAGGGCAGGGCACCAAGGGAAGAAGCCCCTTGAAAGCCCCAGCGCCAGGACATTATCTTGTAACCAGCAGCACAGAGCAGCCAAGATCAAACCAGCCTGGCGGTGACAGGACCACAGGGAAGAGCCATAGGCTGGGCACAGATATTGGCTGGGCTGAGCCTGTTGCTCCAGGCCAGGCGGCATGCCCCTGTGAGCTAGATCCAAGCACTTGCCAAGACGAATCCTGCATTTGGGCTGCCAGTCACCAACTCACTGGCTTGCAGAACGATGGGGAAACTGAGGCATGCACAACTATCACAGGCTTGGTACAGAACAGGACTGAGATTTATCATCTCACAGGGATTGGACACATTCTTGGAGGAAAGGAGCATCAGTCAAAATTGAGGATGGGAGTGAGGGGCATGGCCTTTGCATCAGACCTGCCTGGACCTTCAGTGCTGGAGGCTGTGAGTGGGAGAGGAACAGGGGGGAAAAACCCTGGTCACACCTTTCGGTCTCCCTTTCAACCTCTGCTCTCTGCCGCCACGTGACACTGAGGACCGGGCAAGATGGACCTAGGGTCTGACCCAGTACCTGGCAGTTCTTATTTAATGTGCTGGTCAGGTTATGGCTTTGCTGGTCCAGGCAGGCTTGGCAATCTGGCTGGGAGTGCTGCTTTTAGGGTGCTTGTACACATGGGGGAGGGGGGCTTATTCCACAGTATCTCAATCTGTTTCCTTTAAATTGACTGCACCTCTGCCGTGGAAGGGACTGAAAATGTCTGGGACAATGTTGTAGTCGTCCCCATCAGCCCCCTCAAATGCCCCCTGGGAATTTGCTGCCTCTAGCAAACTCCTTGCTGGCTTATGCGCGTGCTGCTCGGGTTGTCTCAGCACGCAGCACAGACAGCAGTGCCCTGGCAGCAGCCGGATGCAAACACAGAGACCTGCTCTTCCAGCGGGCTCTAATGAGAGTCATGACAAAGAGCTTCTATTTTTCCTTTTCTCATCAACCAAGTGCAAAGCTGACGGTAATTGCTTATCAGCTCTTCGGCCTGACATTTCGGTGGCCTTTAGGGCTGCTCTGAAATCACCACTGGAGACGGCTCATTTATATCTGAACACACAAGCTGCTCCCGTCTCTCCAGTTTTTCTCCATCTCTCTTTTCCAAGACCTCCCAGGTACTCTGGCTGCGTTTCTCAGTAGGATTCCCCTTCCCCCTCTGTCCTACCTGAGAGCAGGCGAAGAAGAAGAAAAAGGACTGCTGAATTTTTCCACCAAAAGGGATCGTGAGAAACACAGAGGGCTTATAGCAAGGGTCCCTAACCCCTGCTACTTGAGAGAAAGGAGACCTCCATTGGAGGGCTGCAATAAAGCAGGCAGCTGGACAGGCGCCAGCTGCAGGAAAATAATAAAACCCCTGGGAGTAAAGGGAGGTGGCTGCAGCTCAGTAGGTGAAGCTGCAACACCTGCGGGCCGGCTGGGAACTGGGCTAATTAGCAACCCTGGGCCAAGAAGGCTACATGACTTTAAAAGGAGTTGAGCCCAGCAAGCCAAAAACCTGGCCCCTCACCAGAAAGGTAGTCTGGCCTTGACTGCCCCTAAGAACTGAACTGCTGCTGGCCTGGACTGCAACAAGGGGGACCCAGGCAATACTTCTTTGGCAATCCCTCACAGTCGAGGATGGTTGTCTTCCATGAATGTTTTATCCGTGGGTCCGAAGATAGCTGACGGTGATGAGGTTGACCCAGGATCAACAGACACCGGGTTGTGAGTGATCTGCAGCTGGCAGAGAACCGGTGGATCGCGCATGGCGGAGAAGGGTGGCATGGAGACCACACGTAGGGGTGCCTGGAAAGCACCCTGCAGCAGGAGAGGCTGACACTCAAATAGGACCCTTCCAAGGTCTGTGGTCCAGGAAGGTGTGGAGGCTAAAGCCAAAACATTAAGAGCAGCATTGCCCTGGGACAGGGCTGCCATACGGGGCTGGGCTGAACGGTGAGCAGCTTTGCCTGGGGTACCAGAGAGCTAGGACAACGTGAGACAGGGCCAGGGGCCCGGAGAAAGAGGCAGAGCCTGGGGCCTGGAGAACGAAGCAAAGACAAGGGCTGAGGCTGAGAAAGCCAGACCTGAACAAGTGGGCAGCCTGCAGCTGGAAGAAAGGGGGCTAAACCAGGAGGGCTGGGGCATCTACAGGAAGAATGACGAAGAACCAGCCTGAAGGGCTACAGATCTCAAATGGTGGTGAGGCTTGGCGCTGCCTCTTCCCACAGATGCAAAAGAGGAGCCAGAAAGGGCTGGCTTTGCAGGCATAGCCCGGTTCTTCTGGGGCTTCGATGTTTGAGTGACTGGGCACTTAGCTAAAAAGGGAAGGGGTCAAGTGCTCTGAAGCAGCAGTTCTCCACTGGTGCCAGTGCTAGGCTGCAAAGATAAAAATAGAGATAGGATTTGGGTAGACCTGGTTCCTCAAACACCCGAGTGGTGACCAACAGCCGTTGCTGCTCGGCTGTGCCAGCTGCAGCAGAGAGATGAAAGCAGCTCCTTGAGCTAAAGGGGGACACCTGGGCTCAGTAAGGGACCTAAGGGGACTATATAGTTGGAAAAGTGAGGAGCTCAGGGAGATAAAAGCTCAGCCCTGCGCCAGGACCCTGCTCCCCAGACAGAGAGGAGGTCATGCCGGCAGGAGGCTGGCAACATAGACAAGACTTTGCAGAGCGTGGAGACCCGAGGCGAGGGTACAGGCTTGCATTTCCACCTGTATGTCGTGTTTAAGTAACTGGAGGATTGCGCTGTGTCTGTAGGGGCAGTGTGGAGGCCACAGAAGGCTGCCTGAGGAGCACTGTGTGTTTGAGCCCTGCAAGGGCCAGGGGTCTAGAGGGCAGAGAGCCAAGAGGCCAAATGACAGAGCCAGATGCACCAAATTAAAGTAATAGCTGTGAGGCATGGGCATGGTGATGGGGGAGGTGGGAAGCCACAACTGGAGCCCTTAAGGTGAAGTTAGGGGCAAGAGCCATGATTAGCACCCCAAGGCAATTAGGTGGTAGCACCCAGATCTATCAAGAGGGTCAGTTTGGTGCCAACAGGACACGAGTCATGTGAAGCAATAAGTAACTTTGTCAGTGGATGGAGGGTCCAGGGGTGAGGAGGACCATAGGCCCAGCAGAGGAAGGGAAGTGAACCTACCAGCAGGATTACTCCAAGGCTTGGTGGCAGCTGACAAAAGAGACTTCCCCAGGGACAAGAGTTAGTTGGGCTGTTGCTAGACTCAAGGAAGTGTCTCTGAAGTCTTGTCCACACCAGGGTTTAGCTGTGCCTGGTTCTCAGGGCAAACCCTAGGGCAACTCCACTGCCACCAGAGCACTGGATGTACAGGAGAGAGAAGCAGAGCTTACACAAGGAGATTTAGCTGCAGATTTAACCACACTGAAGGAGCCACTTATGCAGCACCTGCCTGGACTTGGCTGTATCCTTCAGACAGGAATCTGGAGCCAGATCTGCCTGGGGCTGTGGCAGCTGTCACACAGGACCCCGCTCATACTACCCTCCACTATGGGGATTAGCATCGCTCACTTCCCCAGCCCCTTGGTGGCCCATGTTCTCGCCTGCCACGTCTTGATGCCAAAAGCTGCTTTTCTCACCATGCAGCCCCAGGGTGTTAACAGTGGGGCCCTCACAACCACAGGGGGCCCAGCCCAACCAGGGGCTGGCCAAACTTTGGTCATTCATAAGCAAAACTATCTTTTCGCCTGGCCTCAATTCCCTACCACTGATATTCCAGGCTTGATTTGCCCTCAGAGCAGTCTCCAGGGCTTGTCTCCCTTGCAAAGTTTATCCTAGTTGTTCCCTGGTTACCAGGAATTCACCCCAGGCAGAGCTCCTGCCTTCCAGCCCACTCCCCTTCATCTAGTGAGTCCCTTCGCCAGGCCTTTTATATACCGCAGAAGGAGGTGGGGGTCCCACGTTGTGCCTTCAACCTTAAATGCATGTGACCCCTTTCTACATATTACAGGGGCCAGTGCCCTGCATTAGACAGGGCTTCAGTGCAGTGCCCCAGTGAAGAGCTGATGCCTTCTCTGAAGTATGGTGGCAACAAGTGGATTGGAAACATTTTCCTTGGGGTGATGGCAGCAGCATGGGCACTTTGCATTAGCCCCATACTCGGCCCCTTTGGCATGGTCCTGAGAGATGGCACTGTCTTGACACACTGTCTGAATCAGATGAGAGTCCCAGCAACTCATACAAACACACCTGAGGAACAAATAGTGCCCGAGGCATCACCTATGTGTCTTCCCTCTCTCCCCTTTGGGGGGCTTAATATTTCCCTTTCCTTAGCATTGTTCATTGTCCCACTCACAAGTTAATGGATCATTGTCTTGTCAGAAGCGTTGCTGCAGGCCAACACGCGTCTCCACCTTTAATGCCCCAAAATGCCTCAAGCCCTGGATATTCAGCCAGACTCTCAGACCCTCGGGAGGGAAGGCAAGAAACATGGGTTGACTTTCTTCGGCTGCTGGAACTGTCACCTCTACAAACAACCAGCTTTCCCAGCCACAAAGCAAAACAGCAAGGCCCACAGCCTTGTTCACCTTCACATTAATTCAGTGGTTCTCAACCTTTCTAGACTCCAGCTCCCCCTTGTTAGACTCCAGGCTTCCTTGGAAAATGCCAGCTCTGAGCTTTCACTCGGCTTTTGACTATGGAAAAAATCCTAGAGCCATTCTTCTGCTGCCAAGAACTTCGCAAGGCCCCAGCAGGGCAGGAGAGTTTGGATATGCTGGATTCCTATTGGAAATCTCTAGGCTTATCTTGCGAATCTCCGTGCTAATCCCTCGCCAGTCTCCAAAGCCACTCAATCAATTTGCCAAAGGCTGCGTTTGTTTTCAAGATGTGGAGACAACTTCCCTGTCAATACTAAGCCGATCCATTGGCTCACTGCACTCGTAGCAGACCCCAGGAGTCCCTGGCAGCTGCTCTCCACCAAGGCACGATGTAGGATGGCACATAACTCTTGCTTTGGCCTTCATTAAACCAACTAAAAATGGCTGCGGTTGCTGCAAAGCAGCTAACGAACACCTGCACATCCTACTTGGAAAGCACCACGAATGCACAGTCATCTGCAAGCAGCGGCTCACAAGGCAGCGGAGGGTGGGCGCTTGACTTTGCATGGTTGAGCAATGCTCCAGAGATGCCAGATCTTCGCCTAGTACCGGCTGGACCGCCATCAGCTGCCTGCTCCCCAAGTGCCGCGGAGAACAGTGGGAACAAAAGTGGGCTGGGGCCATAATGCTGTTTTCATAGATTTCATAGATTTCATAGACATCAGGGCTGGAAGGGACCTCGGGAGATCATCGAGTCCAGCCCCCTGCCCAAAGGGCAGGAAGTCAGCTGGGGTCATAGGGTCCCAGCAAGATAAGCATCCAATTTACTCTTGAAGGTGTTCAACGTAGGTGCTTGAACCACCTCCGCTGGCAGGCTGTTCCAGGAGAGATGAGGATAGGCTCTGAAAATGCAGAGCCAGCCATTCCCCTGCCATGCACATCTCTATGGAGCTGATGCAGGTCTATGAGGATCTTTTCAGGACACTTGAGCCTGTCCAGAAGGCTCCAGGGCTGGATTCACTGCCCTTATCAAAGCTTTCCTTTGATAAAGTGTCAGTGAAAGCTGGAGACAGATCACAGCTCTGCTCACATATCCCTGGGGCCTGTCTAAAAAGCACGTTCCTTGCCTGTGACCTGCTCTAAAGCAACGTGGAGATTTAGGAGTTTATCATCTCCGATTTGCAAGTACAGTCTGTGAAGGAGGATTTGAGATAGCACCATACTTTCTGGTGTACAACACACACCTTCCCCCCTCCCCCCCCAACTCAGCTGCTGGAAACTGGGATATGCATTTTAAGAGGGAAAATATGGTAATATCAGTTTCTACCTCTGCTGGGGGATGTGCAAGTAACACCACAGTGCTGCATATGGGGCTCCCGAGCTGCTGGCTGTGAACACTTTCTCTTCTTGTCCCCCACTTTCCAGGCCCTCACCCCACCAGCCAAAGACTCCTTCTGTAGACACAAGGCAAGATATTTTTGTCTTCATCCTTCCTTTCAAAAACAAGGTGTGTATCTTATTCAGGAGGCACACTGTATGTGAGAAAATATGGTATTATCCCGGGTGTCAGTAACAACAGTTAGCGCATTCTGGCCCATCTCCTTTTCCCTTGTAGATCTTAATTACTATTGCATCTTGACAAAGCTGTAGCAGAGAGATCATCCTACAACTTGACCTCAGCAAATTAGTTTCTATATAAAAATAGTGTACACATAAAACTTATGCATAGGTTGTACGCTATGCAAAAATAGTGTCCACATAAACCTTATGCCCCTATTTTGTACAGTTTGGGGATCCATATTTTTAAAAGGATGTGGAGAAGTTCAAGAGGGTCCAAAGCCGGGTGACAAAAATGATCAAGGGCTTGGAAGTCCAGTCATACAAGAAGAGGCTGAAGGAGCTGGGAGCCCCAGGGCTCGGTCCTTGGGCCCACGCTGTTCAATCTCTTTATCAGCGATTTGGGCGACGGGGTGAAAAGCAACCTGTTTAAATTCACTGATGATACCAAAATTTGGGGTGAGGTGAGCACGCTAGTAGAGAGGGAAATACTGCAACAAGACCTGGATAGGTTACAGG
>NW_017728918.1:9578263-9586089 GCF_001723895.1 Crocodylus porosus | reverse complement strand
TCATTTGAGCCCAGTTTTTCTCCCGCCCAGGCGGGGGGTTGGACTTGAAGATCTACAAGGTCCCTCCGACCCGACTTCTACGATTCTATGATTGTGAAAAAGGTGCTTAAGAGCCATGATAGAAGATACCTGCAACTACCTGAAGAGTGCCATAAAGAAGAGGGAAAGCAGATTTTCTCTCTGGCTGCAAAAGAGTAGGATGTGGACTAATGGCTTGAAGTTGCAGCAAAGCAGGTTTAGATTGGATGCGAGGAAAAACTTCTTCACTGCGGGAGAGATGCCAGGGAAGGTGTCGACTCTCCATCAAGATGCTGGACAGCCGCTGGTTGGGGATGAACTAGGCATAGGTTTGCCTGTGTTGTACTATGAGGATTTCCTCTGCTTCTGGGCTTTGCTGGTTGCTGCATGAGGCCAGGAGGGAATCTGTCCCTCCCACCCCAGTGATGCATGTCTCAGGGCAGGAGGAGGGTTTTTTTTAATTAAAACCTTCCTCAGAGGCACTGGGTGTTGGCTGCAGCCAGGGCTGGGGATGGTGGGGCTGTGCCAGTCCTCAAAGCTGGAGGGTCCCAGCTAGAGGGTCTTGGCCCTTCGCTCATGGTCAGACCAATGCTGCATTTGGGGTCAGGAAGGAATTTCCCCCCTGGTCAGACGGGTATTAACTGAAGGGGTTTTGCCTTCCTTTGTAGCAGGGGCAAGGCCTCTGCCTGGGATCTCTTGAGTGTATATTAACAACCTTTGCAGGTCTGCATCTACACCCAGTCACCAAGGTAGATTGGGTGTAATAGGTACAGACTCTTTCAGGGTCTAGGTGCAGGGGAGGTGCAGGCAGAAGGGAAGGGGCAGACGCCCAGCCGGGAGCATATCACAGGGCCAGCTGAAAGGGAAGAGGGAGGCAGGAGGAGCTTGTGGAAACCTGAAAGCCTTGAGTGCTTGGGGAAAGGGGAAAAGGCTGCATGGTTTGCTGTTTGGTTGATCTTAGTGGTGGATGCAGGAACCCAGGGAGCTGCAACAACTTGCCCTGAAGCCAACCTAGTTTTAAAAGCAAGCAACCAAGGTAATCATGGGTGGGGGGGCATACCATAGGAGACCTCCTGCACCAAACTAGTGCAAGGCATCTGGCATGCCAGTGAGATCTGGCTTCTGCCAGGCACCCCAGAAGCACAGCACTAGTAGTGCTCATAAGGATAGTTTCTACCTCTACCTTGTATTAGTCCCTGAGCTGGAGCCTTGCCATCCCTTATCCACTCCTTTCCCTGTCTACCGTCACGCTGGAAGCTCCCATTCAGTAGTTATGTCTGAGCTTTCTTTGAGGCCTGGTAAGCCCCAGATCATTCAGGATCCCCAAGCACATGTTGGAAGAGGCAGGCCCATGTTCTCCTTTGGCTCGGGATCTTCCAGCTCACGTTGCGGCTTCGGCTGGATCACGCAGCCCTTGCTATC
This sequence comes from Crocodylus porosus, assembly GCF_001723895.1. NCBI lineage: Eukaryota > Metazoa > Chordata > Crocodylia > Crocodylidae > Crocodylus > Crocodylus porosus. The sequence continues at coordinate 9,584,649 of NW_017728918.1, read as the reverse complement.
TCTCCTGCCCAGCCAGCCTGAGCTATTTAAAGCATGCTGCCATCGGGCTGCCAAGTCTGGCTCGGTGTAGGAGCAACCCCAGCTGGGACCAGGTTGCAGACAGGATGTCTGAAGACCAGTCTGTCTTGCCAAGAAGGATCGCGCTCTTTTGACGGCGTGCCCTGTCTCGAACGCAGCCCTCTCTTCAGGGCCCGCTGGTGCATTTGTCCAGCACAGCCCAATGAGGCATCTGGACCTGTCCCAGGAGGTGAGCGCTTTTTGAGCCGCCGCACCTCGAAGGGGCTGCAAATCACACCGAGTCGGTGGTCCTGTTTCAGTGATATCCTTGGCCTAGGGCAGTGCCAAGTCTCTTCTGAAACTATCCCCGCCTGGGTCTGGGAAGCTCTGCATTAATGCAGCGCCTGGACTGGAGGCTGAAGTCTCTTGAGGGCTCTTGGATAAAAAAAAGCAGAGCTGTCATATGCATGGACAGATCTAGGATTTTGAGAAGTGGGGGGTACAGATGCTGTGGTACACCATCCCATATAACACAACATACATTTGTCCTTAGTTAAAATTAAACTAGAAGCTTTACTAATACACTGAGGGCCTAAGGCTAGTTTATTCAGTTTAATATCAAAGCAGAAATGAATATAACTGTATAGGAATGCGCATTATAAATGCATAGATCATATATTAAGTTTAAAAAATGTGACAAAATAGGTGAAAGACATTGTTTTATTAGTCTTGGACTCATTGGGAGTTAAATGTCCCTCTCGTCCTCAGATCCGTAAAACAAAATCTCGCCTTTCCGAGCATCTTGACAGGGCATCCAACACTTCACTCTCAGCCATTTCCACACTTGAGTCAGTGTTCCCCTGAGCCTGTGTCATCACACCTGTTTTTAGCTGACCTAAAAACAGACGGCAGGGCTGAGAAACAAGAGAGGCAGCCAGGAATGGCTAACAGAGGCCAAAACTGCAGAAGAAAGGATACCTTGATGACTGGAACAACCAGACTATTAAAAAGGAGAGAGAGTCATTAGCACCTGAGATTCACGGGAATCAGGACATGATAGTGAGCAGTGAAGTCAGCTGACTCACTCAGCAGTAGGCAGCTGGTATTAAAGTTGAGGTGGAGCGGGAATCAAAGGGGGGCAAAACTGCACCACCGCACCCCCCACCCAGGTGCATTCACCAGCACTGTCCAGCAGGAACCTACTCCTGAAACGAGAGGGAAGTGAGCCTGTTTTCAGTTAAATAAATCATCTCCCCAGGGTCATAGTCACTCTTATGAATATTCACTTAATGCTGAATGCAATGAATCCTGGTATGGGCTCAACCTGAACCCGCAGGTCTGAACCCCTGGCATTGGAGGGAAGTTGTGGCCCCACACTGTGGTCCAAATCTCCCAGCTTGGACCCTGCTGTATAACGATCTGCCTGGACCCTTACACCCAAATCCTGGGAATACTCCAGGGCTCCTCTCCAAGCCCAGGACACACCTGCGTGCCCTGTTTCAGATGCGATTAACTTACAGGCTACCCCTTGGACAAGCAAACGTGGGCTCCTGTCCTAACTCCTCTGTCTGAGTTTATCCACATGTAACTGGGCATGGCCAGGGCTGCTCATCCATCAACCTCCCAAATCCAGCAGGGAAGAAAGATCAATCTCCCCTTACCGACGAAGAATCAGGGGTGTAGCAGAGGCTGACAGACTGGCTCACCAGGCTCTCCTGACTCCCCACCCGCTGCTTCGCCAGACCAGAGCATCCACACAGCACAGAGGTTCAGGCCATCTCCCGAGTTCAACAGCAAACGTGAAGTCAGCTGGTCCGCAGGGGATGCACAAAGGCTTCTTACAATCTCTCTTCAAGCACCCTAGCCTGACACACACATGCACACATATGCACACTGCATGCACATGCAGGGGGAAGAGGCATCTGTAGTCATACGTGGGGAAGGAATGACCCCTGGTGGCAGACGCTGCTGGTTCAGCCATGTTAAGGGCTGAATTTTCCTCCTAACTGAATTGCAGTTCATGCCTATTGCGATTCTCAGCCGCTTCACAGATGCTCTCGCCCTTCCCAACAGCACGGTACCATTAGCCCTGCTGTTGCTCTAACCAGTTCAGACGTGAGGGCAGCACCGGACGGCTTTCCACCTGCCGCGGTAACTAAGCACGCCAAAAAGGAGACCGCTGGGTTTCTCCCTGCAGCCTGGCCCCGGGCTTGGCTTCTCTAGATGACACTCCCCCCTTGCTAGCAGTCTAGGGGCCGCTACAGAAGGATCTCAGAGCTTTTTAGGGACAGCAGCCTTGCGACTAGGGTTGCCAACTCTGTCTGAATCGTTTCCAGGAGTTTTCATCACATGATGTAATGAGATTGATGACTGATCTACTGTCCTATACTCAGGAAGGCAAATATACATTACTATTTGATTTAAAAAAACCCCTCTGGACTACTGTGTACATTGGATTCAACATTGAATATTTATTTTAATGAATGCCCTATCATTTATCTCCCAGGTGACACTCAGCAATCTCCTGGAGATTATATTTAATTCCTGGAGGCTCCAGGGCAATCCTGGAGGCTTGGCAACCCTACTTGCAACATGGCAACAGGGTAATTAGGCACAAGGTAAAAGATGGATGGCAGGTTGACAGGAGGGTCAAGAAGAGAAGCCCAGAATTTTTGCCATGGCCTGAGCCAAAGGAAATCCTGTTTTACACCGTGCGTCGTTAGCTTGCGGTACTTGTTGCCTTATAGGTTATAGAAGCAACAAGTACAGCCAGCTTCAAAAAGAAACTGGACACATGCATGGAGTCCAGGTCCATTGGGACCTGTTCAACAAACCAGTTGGACATCCCTTACACCAAGGGTAGTAGAGGCCAGAGAGGGTCTGTCAGGGGAGGGATCGCTCAAGATACACCCTGTCCACCTGCTCTCCCCCTAAAGCATCCACTCCTGCCTCCATCGCAGACAGGACACTGGTCTGGATGGACCATCACTCTGACCCAGCATGGGACTTTTTACATCCTGATCCATTAGGATACAGCCCCTTTCCTGGGGCTTCTCCATAAGAACGGGGAGAGGAGCCAGACATACATGTCCCTTCCCAACAGCCCCTTGCTATTGAACTATCTGATGGCAGACGAGCCAGGGGGCTAAGTATAAAAGGTTTCTCCATCCCAACAGGAGAGAGATGTATTTTTGCCCCTGGCTTCCAGAGGAATTGCTCCCAGTTACAGACCTAAGAAGGATCGATGCATGCAGGAAGCGAACCCCCACCATGACATACCGTCTGTAGCAAGGAATCCAGCGCCTCTCAGCAGGCAGCAGTGGTGCTTGGAGAGCAGTCCCCGAACGGAGCCCATCCACACCCACCTGCAGCCAGTCTCAGGGGGCGCACATGCAGTCTCAGTGGGGGCAGATGACAGAACAAGGAGCAATGGGCTTGAGTTGCAGCAAGGGAAGTTATTAGGAAGAACTTTCTCACTGGGAGGGTGGTGAAGCCCTGGGACAGGCTACCTAGAGAGGTGGGGGACTCTCCATCCTTGGACATTTTTAAGTCCCGGCTCAACAAAGCCTTGGCTGGGATGATGGAGTTGGGGCTGGCCCTGCTTTCAGCAGTGGGTGGGACTAGATGTGACCTCCTGAGGTCCCTCCCCAACCTGATTTTCTACGATTCTAGGATTGTCATGACTGATTTCCAGCACACACAGAATTCAATGATAACCTGATAGGCAAATATACTCGCTGGGCCAAACCCACTGGAAATCTATACTAAGCTGGTGCTAAGCTTAAACTACCAAAGATTGTGCAACCCTCTTGGAAACCAGCCATAGGAGGAAAAATAGCCTCTGCTCGGACAGTCCTGAGGAAGGGTTCCTTTGCTAGCTAAATCCTTTATAGGAAGTGAATAATTTTCTGTAATAGTAAATATTTATTATTTACTATAAGTAAATGTTATTTATTCTGTAACAGTTACTTTGCTCCATTTTTCAACGTATACATATTCTTAGGTAGCCAAAGGAAAGCTTGTGGTGCCAGAGAAGGTAAGCATTACAATCTACCCAGAATGAATACGAACATGGAGGAGCTGGTAACTACACTTAAGCTCAGTGGTTGATTGAAGGTGATGGATACACCCTGTCACAGGACACCGGGTCATTTTAAGAGAGAAAGATCAGCTAAACACTGGACTGAGCATCCAGGTAAGATTAGGCAGGGCTTACATGGGCTAAGAGGAAACACATGGGCATGATGGAGGGGTGACTGGAAGGGAGGTGCCAGGAAGGATATAAACTCAGCTCCAGAGCTGGAGTGGGCAGTGACTATGATGAGTATTTGGAGACCAGGTAGCAGGGTGCTACGGGGTGCTCTGTCTTGAGCCCTGCATAGAGAAGAAGTGCAGTGGGCCAGGGCTGAGGACAAGGCTAAGAGAAAAAGAGCCAAGGGCATGGCTGAGGCTCGGACAGAGATCAATGCCTGAGACGACAGTGAACCTATGGGGCTGGGAAGCCTTGCCCCTCTCCCAAATCAGTGATTGAGGCATGGGCATGGCTACGGGGGCAGACAGAAGCCAAGAATACCTCTCCTACAGCATCGGTAAGGACATGAGTGGTGCCTGCTTGGCCAGTATCAGCAGGGCTTTGGGATCGGTGTTGTTAGACTGAGTAGGTTAAGTTCAAGTTATGACATCAGCAATAAGATTACTGCAGGGCTCCGAGACAGCCTACCGCTGCAATAAGACATTTCCATCAAGACACGTCAGGGGGTAACACACAGGGGCTGGTGTAGGGCACGATCAGCATGGCCATGAGGGGGGCACCAGTGATCCAGGGCCCATCCTGCCACACATCCCAGGTTGAGAGAAAGCTGGATAATCTTCCCTGTGTGTGTGTCATGACTGGGATCTCACTGGGCACACATTTTTTCCTTGAAAAGAGCAAAGCAGTTTGGAGAGACCCTGGAGCAGGCTAGAGAGAAGTCCCCAACTCCCGCAGAATGACACTAAAGAAACTAAAATCTGCATGGGTAAGAATCACTTACAGGCCAAGGAGATTTCCTGATTGACTTTCAAGTGCTGTATACGGGTCTTATTAGGTTGCTGCTCAGGTTGCGTTTTCTGAGTGCCACAGGCAGAAGGGACCTTGCATCCTTTTTCAAGGACAGCAGCACAAAGAAAAAAGAAGGTAAGGCAAGGCTGATGTTCACTTTGCAGTGCACCCTCCATCCACTGACAAAGTTACTTATTGCTTCACATGACTCGTGTCCTGTTGGCACCAAACTGACCCTCTTGATAGATCTGGGTGCTACCACCTAATTGCCTTGGGGTGCTAATCATGGCTCTTGTGTTACTACAGCTCCCAGCACTGAGAACGTGCCCACCTGTCTGCCCTTCTCAGTGCTGCACTCGCTCTCCTAGCATCACTCGGCAGTAAGAGGAGAGGAATCCCAGCTTGAAACCTGCCGCTCCCTGTGGGAAGACTGGCAACTTCTGCGGCTCAAGGATTGGACTCTTAAGTCATCTCAAGACCCACGAACGAGCCGTGGTAGATATCATTTTTTAAGCGAAGGATTGCCAATGATGATGATGATACCACTTATCATTTGGATAATTTTCCCATCTCTGGCTCCTGTCCATCAAAAATCATTGAGGCTCTGACTGTGCCACAAGCTCAGCTCATTAAATACTTAATTCACCACAGCTCTCCTCCCTGTGAACCAGGGCAGCAGCATTGCTTATTGTCATGGCCTCGATACGAGTGGCAGTCTTCCAGTAAATAAAGAAGAGGCTCAAGAAAGGCAACCTCGCAGCAGAAGGTGGAAGCCAGGCGTCCTGGCTCCTAGCATCGTTGTCGGCAATCCCTCAATTCAAGGATGATCTCTATTGCGGCTCACTGATGCGTCCTGAGATGACTTAAGAGCCCAATCCTTGAGCCGCAGACCCACCGGCAGAAGTTGCAGGTCTTTCTGCAGGGGAATCGGCAGCAGGCCGGGATCCTCTCCTCTCTTCTCCCTTCTTCCGCTCGCTCTTCCCTGTGGCTCCCAGTGTGCAGCACACGTCTCCCCTGTGCCAAACCACAAACAGCAGATGGTTACGACCTGGCTCTCCAGCTGCAGCAGACCATGCTTTTAGCTCTAGGGGGTTCTTGGTTCAGTCCCCCAAAGATTTCGTTAGTCTGTAACAGCAGTGATTTCAGTTTTGGCCCCAAGGGCCAAAATGGGGCAGGGTTGGTCTATGAGCCAGATTAGGCCCCACACCACCCCTGCGCACTAGGACTGAGCCAAGCAGAGGCGGCGCGGAGCCTAATCCCAGCCGGCACGCTGGCCACAGTTGGGCTCCAGGAGCCCTGGACAGCCCCAGCTCAGTGAGGACTGGGCTCCGGGGGCTGCACACCACCC
>NW_017728918.1:9570721-9578163 GCF_001723895.1 Crocodylus porosus | reverse complement strand
CTCCAGCTGCAGCCTCACCAAGGCCGAGTACAAGGGGAGAATGACGTCCCGGGATTTGCTCGAGAAGCATCTATGGATGCACGCCAGCGTTTTGGTCACTTTATTAGCCGCAGCATCGCATTCCAGAGGAGGCATGGAGGGGCTTGCCTCCGGCCTGGCCTTGTCTGCGTGTCCCCACGAAGCAAAGCAAATCCCAGCTCCAGTCTCTCATGAGTGCTGGTAGTGAGGCCATGGCCCTGCTACACCCAAACTAATCGGCCCCAACCCATTTGGTTCGCCTGATCTTAGTGTTTAAATCATGTGAGGTCCCGGGGGGTTTGCCAGAAGAAGCAGCAAGAGCCTGTTATGACCGTTGAGTTAGAGCAAAGGCTTTGGATGCCGACATCTTCAGCATAGTGAAAGTGGCCGTTGTGCTTTTGTCTGTTTCAGTGGTTCCCCTGTCTCAGCATGTCATGGAGACGGGTACAGCAAGGTTACGTGGTCCCTTGCAAGGGCCATGCAACCTCTGTCTACCCCAGGTGGTTAGCAGGCCACCAAAGTGACTATGCAGCTGTATCTGATGCCTGTTTTCCTCCACACAGGTCAGATCCCTCGGGCCCCATCTCCTCATGATCGTTCAGATGGTCAGTGCTCCCCGTTGTCAAGTTTTGTACTGTTTGCCATCCCCATGGCATGGGATGTGAGCTAGCTTAGCAATAACAAAGCCCCTGGGAGGCAGCATGGTGGACCTGGCTCCCTACCAGCTCTGTGAGCTCCGCTCCCAGTAAGGCTGTTTGGTGCATCGGTCCATTGTCCTCTGGGGCAGTGACACTGTCATTAATTGTGGTGCAGAGTGGCTTGTTTGCCTGTAATCATCTAAAACTAGTAGCTTCTTAGGCCGGCATGGGCTGGACACGCTAGTTCCTGTAGCCAACAGCACACACGAGAACAACATGGTATGTCTGGCTACCTGTGCCTCCACAGTCTGAATGACCAGCTGTGCACTGACTAGGCCTGGCTTCCGGCGCAAGCCTGGGGCAAGGCACAAGCTCCCACCTCTGTAGCTGCAGCAGGGCCCCTTAGCTCTGCTGTCTCTGCCGCCCAGCGGGCACCCACATACAAATGCTAAAAACCAATTTCCACCTTCATTCTTGTCTCATTGTTTTTCAGAGTTGCATCATAAAGCGCTACTGTGAGAAGCGGTTTGTTCCAAAATACCTTGCAACGATAGGGATCGACTACGGTGTCACCAAGTAAGTATCCTCTCCTCCCTGCTCACGAGCAGTGAGGATGAAAACCCAGCTAACATGGTGGCAACCAAAGACAGCAGGTCTCTTGCAGGCCCAGCAAAGGCTGCCTGTTGGTGCATTGATTGAACAGAGCAGAAATCAGTGCTGGAGAGGGAGAGGGGAGAGAATCATGGAAAATAAGGTTTGGAAGGGACCTCAGGACTTCTCGTGCTGTGTCTGATAGGGCTACCTGATGCCAGAGTAAATTAATGTACTGTGCCGTAGTTGTGGTGTACATGTACAGTGACACTTTACTGCATAGTAAATTAGTCTGCTGTGCAGTAAAGTGCACATGTAGACAGGCCCAGTGTGACATCCCCTTATAGCTGTGAACAGCTTTGCAGAGGCTGGGGGCAGGATCTAAGTAACGAGGTAACCAGCACTAATGAGCTGCAAACAGCTGAAAGCAGGTTACTTCCCCAGAACTAGCTGGAACACCTAAACTGGCATAAGCCATGCCTTTAATATACAGTGCGGTCATAGAAAAGCAGGGCTGGCAGGGACCTCATGGGGTCATTTAGTCCAGTCCCCTGCTCAAGGCAGGTGCATTTCTGCCAAAACCAGCCCAGCCAAGGGTCTGTCTAACGTGTTTTGGAAAATTTCCAGGGTTGGAGATACTACAGTTCTCTGGGCAGCCTGTTCCAATGCCTGACCACCCTCAGAGTCAGAAGGTTCCTCATCTCCAACCTACATTTCCTTTGCTGAAGCTTGAGACCATTGCTCCTTGTCCTTCCTAATCCCTGCAGCCACAGAGAAAACCCCTTCTCCATCCTCTCTATAATCACCTGTCAGATATTTGAAGACTGTTATCTAATCCCCCCTCAGTCTTCTCTTCTCCAGACTAAATAACCCTAGCTTTTTCAGCCTTTCCTCATCAGGCTTGCCTCCCAGCTCCCTGATCCCTTTTGTTGCTCTGGTCTGGATTCTTTCCAAACTCTTCCTATCCATCTCAAGGTGTGGGACCCAAACCTGGACACAGGACTCCAGGGGAGGCCTCCCCAGGGCTGAATGGAGTGGAGGAATCGCTGCCCTTGATTTGCAAGTGACACTCCTGTTAATACAACCCAGGAGGCTGTTGGCCTTTTCTGCAGCAAGGGCACGCTGTTGACTCTCATTCAGCTTCTCGTCCACTGTAACCCCCAGATTCTTCTCTGCCGTGCTGCAGCCCAGCCAGTCATTCCCCAGTCTCTATTTGTGCGTGCATATAATGGGGTTTGGTAAATGGAGCTTTTTGCAATGGTTTACATGGCTGCTTGCTTTACTCTCAAGCACCTCAAGTGGCTTGTACTATAATGGAAGTAGAGCAAGCGAGCTGGCTGCTCTGTGCATCCCTCCCTTGTCTGGTGATGGTGATTTGCACCCCCTGCCCCGTTTGAACTGTATAGAGCAGTGGAGATGCTCTTGTTGCTTTGCTGGCTGGCTGACAGTCTGACACTTCCCCTATCAAGAATCAGCACCTTGAAGTGGGATTTTGATGGCAGGGAGAGAGCCCTGTCAGTGCCCAGTGCGACTGGAGTGTATCACCTCCCCATAGCATTTCCCGTCTCTCATTCCAGAGTGCAAGTCAGAGACCGTGAAATTAAAGTGAACATCTTTGACATGGCCGGGCATCCCTTCTTCTATGAGGTAAGGGAGAGATGACTGCTTCTCTTCAGTAGGCATGGCATTAAACCCAGTCTGCCGCTTGAGATCCCTTTTGGTCCATCTGAGCTGCAATGACAGCTAAGCACTGCAGTGCGGTGATAGCTAAGCATTGGCCAAAAGCAGAGAAGACCTGTAGGAAGCAGAGATCAGTATAGATCAGGGGTATGGGGCTGGTCCACTGGCTTGATTGTGGCCCCGTGCCAGGATCAGACCCTATGCTGCCTTGGTTGGCTCCTCGGTCGGCTCTTGCATGCACAGATCACACCCCGGGCTCCACGCCACCATGCTCTAGGATCAGGCCTTGTGCCACCCCAAATGCAGGGCAGCGCAGAGCCTGATCCCAGCATGTCTGATCCATCACACATGATCATGCTTTCCAGCCCACGGCAGCTGGGATGTTACCCCATGGAAAGGGGCTGTACTGTCAGGCAACATACCATGAATGTTATGTCCAGGGGTCAGACTAGATGATCTACTCAGGTCCCTTCCAACCCTAGAAACTATGAAACTAATGGTCTTACTTGCTTACTGCTATGTACGCCCATTGCCGGTAGCTTGCTCACATAAGCATGCCGTCGTTGCCTAACCGGCCCTTGTCATTGTGCAGTTGAAGCAGCTTGGTCTAAGGGACTGAGCACAGGTCTGGGAGCCAGGACTTGCTGAATTTTGAACATGGCTGTGGCTGTGGCTGAGGCAGTGACTCTCCCTGCTGTTAGGCCCATGGTTTCAGGGGCAAGAGCACCCCAACTTCCACACAGTCCTAGTGTCAAAAGGGACTTGAGGGGCTGTAGTCGGATCCATGCAGGCTTTCAGTGACCTCAGCTGAAACTAGGATTTTTCAGAGCTGCTGAAAATTGGGCTAAGGAACCCAGTCCGTACCAGTCTGACCACAGGATTAAATTCCTTCCTGACCCCAGAGTGGTGTCAGTCTGACCCTGAGTGGAGAGGCAAGACCCGTATTAGTATCCCTTTCAGCACAGCACATCTTCCCTGAGCTGTTACAAGCTGGGCTTAGTTATGTGCTTGTGTAATCCTTGGTCAGTGCATTCCCAGTCTGTCTGAGCCAGTGAAGGGTCTGGGTCCGACAGGGCTTGACACCTTGGCTTAAGATGTGGGACTCCTGCTTTCAGGTGTTGCCGGCCCAGATGGTGGCATCGCATTCATTTTCTCCTTTGCTCTCTCAACATAGGTGCGTAATGAGTTCTACAAGGACACTCAGGGTGTTATTCTCGTCTATGATGTGGGACAGAAGGAGTCATTTGAAGCGCTGGACACTTGGCTGGCTGAGATGAAGCAGGAGCTGGGGCCTCATGGAAACATAGAGAACATTGTCTTTGTGGTCTGCGCCAACAAAGTAAGCCACGCTGCGGGGCAGACATGCATGAGGCATTCCCAACTGTAGCTCGGGAAACCTTGGAGCCCATGGGAAGAAGCTGCTTGTGGGGCAAAGACCTGGGGAGAGCTAAATGCAGATTACTTACTGGGGCTGCAGTAGGATCATAGGAAAGTAGGGCTGGAAGGGGCTTCACAGGGTCATCTAATCCAACCCCCAGATTAGAACAAACCCAGATCGCTCATAACCAGATGGTTCACAAACCAGTTACTTCACAGTGAGTTGCTGAATGTAGGGGGTGCCGCTTAGCTGTTTGCTGCAGCTTTTGCCTCAAAGGGTGCCATTCTCCTCTCTCCTGGAGCTCATCAGTGGTCCCACACAGCTGTTGGCCACAGCTCTATATACCCCCAGTTCCGTCACAAGGCCTCATCTTCACAGGGGTAAGGAAGCTATCCCTGCCAGCTGTCCAGGTTCTGCATTTGCCCTGTTCACAAGCTTCTCTGCTCTCACAAGCACTTTCTGCTTGTGGCTTAAGGACACCAGCTTTTTCCTCTCACTGTGCTGAAGAAGCCATTGTCACTGGCAATCAGCTGTCATTGTGTTCATCATCCAAGCTGGCATGGCCCTCGAGGTAGCTGTGTGAAGATAGCCATGATAACCCATGTTCTTGTGTCTGATTGCTCTTCTCCCCGTTGTGTGTTTGATTCAGATTGATTGCACCAAGCACCGCTGTGTGGATGAAAGTGAAGGACGCCTGTGGGCGGAGAGCCGGGGCTTCCTTTACTTCGAGACGTCGGCACAGACAGGAGAAGGGATCAACGAGATGTTCCAGGTAACAGGAACACGATACAGAAAGGACATGGGCCCGTTCCACCTGTTTTCCTCAGTGGACTGTCCCTCATATCCCTTGATCTGTAAAACCTATTGGCTGTTCATGATAAGGGCTGCTTCATGCTAAAATTGCACTTTCTCTCTGACCGGCACTCAAAACCCCTGGTTATTAAGCAGCAATAGAATAAAAGGTTGGTTTAGTTGTAAGGCATAGATTCCAGGCGTGTGGCTGTGTGCTTCATGGATCTGAGAGTAGGATATTGTGGCAGGCTTTGTAGGGTCTCTGCTGGCCCCATACTGGGAACAAGGGAGTCTCCCGTGCTCCAACAGACAAGCAGCACTGCTGTGCCATGCTGCTAGTGGAAACTTTTGCTACGTGAGTCCTGCGGCTTGTGTCTGTGCTCTCAGCTGAAGAAGCGGGGTGTCATGCCAGGTCTGGGGGTCACCAGGGATGAGAAGCAACCAAAATCCAAGGAGAGAGTTCAGAGTTTGAGTGTAGGGAAGCCATAAGATCCGTGTGGGGAGCTGAGTCAGATCCAAAGGGTTGGACAGAGCATGGGGTCAGGAGGCCAGATTGAGTATCCAGGAAATCAAACCAGAGTTTTGTCAGGGAGTCACAGGGTCAGGCCAAACTCAGGGGTCTGTGGGCAAATCAGGTCAGGTAAAGGCACAAGCCAATGGTGAGGCAGCTTGGGTACAAGATTGAACCTTGTAGCCCAGAGACTTCCTCTGCTGGCTAATGGGTTTTTATAGGAAGGAGTCAAAAGCCAATTGACCCTGGCTGGCCACTCCACAGGCAGCGGGCAGGTGGCTAGGCCCAGATATCAGGTTCTGACCGCCTGTGTCCACTCTGATGCACAGCTGAGTGGCAGACTAGGATGAGTGGTTGCACCAAGGAGGCTGAGGTGCCGGGTTCAAGGCCACAGCTTCAAGTGGTAAGCGTGGGAGGTGTTAAGCATTTGTCACAACTGGCCAAAACCTCTGAACCTAGCACCCTGCATCTCCTGGTTTCCTAGCAAAGTGGGGAGCCTCCCACTAACCTTTCTGTGTTTTCAGACCTTCTACTCCGCCATTATTGACCTATGCGACAATGGGGGGAAGCGCCCTACAACAGGCATGAGCATTGGCTTCACCAAAGAGCAGGCGGACACCATCCGGAAGATCCGCAGCAGCAAGGACAGCTGGGACATGCTAGGGGTCAAACCCGGAGCCACCAGGTGAGGGGCTTCTCTGGGATCAGCCATTACCAGAAACACAAACTTGTCAGTCTGGTTTCCGGTGCAACTCTGATCAAAGAACCTGCCGTGGCGAATTCTGCATCAAGCCTCAGCCTTTTGTCTGAGCAGATCTTCCAGAAGGGCAGAGCATCTTGCTTTAAAGACTTCTAACAACAGAGAAGCCCCAGCCCACCAGGTGGCTGTTCTAGTGCAGGGGTGGCCAACCTTTGTGCAGGTGTGTCACAAGTGGCTAGGGCAGCCTCTGTGTGTGGCATGTGACAGGAGGGGAGGGGAGAGGCAGACAAGGTAGGGAACAAAAAGCAGAGCAGTAGATCAGGCATGGAGCACAGTGCAGAGAGCAGAAAGCAGAGCCAGTGATCACGTGAAGAGCAGAAAGCAGAGCAGCAGATCAGGCAGAGGAAGATCTGTGTGACACTTGGGGGGGGGGAGGGTGTTATACCTGCTCTAGCCACAGGTCTAGTGGCTGATTGTCCAGTGTTAACGCGGGCCCTTTATGTCCAGTCCGAACATATCCAGCTGCTTCTTCTGACCATCGGCCCTTTTATACTAGACTAGAGGCCTCTGCTCATGAATTTTTCCATGCTGTGGAGATGCTCATAGACTATGATTGGGCTACACCTTCAATTCCTTTTGCACACACTAAACAGACTTAGCTCCTTGCATCTCTTGCTATAAAACCTCCCCAGACCTCTGATCATTCTTGTTGCTTTTCCATGATGTTCTCCAGGTTTTCAGAGTCCTTGAATTCCAGAAACCAGGAACAGGGTCCCTAAGGGCTTTTACCACTTTCCTCATCTGTTTTCTTCCAGTTCTTCAAGCGCAATGTTGAACAGCATTGAGCTGAGAATAGATTTGTTTTCAACCCCACTAGGAACAACTAGTTAGTGTATTTTTAAATCATAGAAATCCTAGAGCAGTAGGGCTGGAAGGGACCTCCGGCCATCGCATCTAGCGCCACCCTCTGTCTGAGTCAGGATCAGCCCTGTCCAAAGCAGCCCAGACAAATCCATTGTCCAGCCTCTTAGCAAAACCAGTCACCCGAACACAGCAGTAGACATCACATCCAAGCCTGCCACAGGTTTCATAGTTTCTAGGGTCGGAAGGGACCTGAGCAGATCATCTAGTCTG
>NW_017728918.1:9551695-9569981 GCF_001723895.1 Crocodylus porosus | reverse complement strand
GTGATTGGCTTTAGAGATGCTGGTGTCCTTTAACAAGACCCAGAAAGGGTCTCCACCAACAGAGCAAAGATGGAGGCATGTGACCAAGTCTCATTTCTTGTGTAGCCCAAATCAAGGAGCTGGGACTGTTCTTTGCTTTACTGCATCTCCTTCTGCCCAGGGGAATAAATGGCAAGTCATCTACTCTCTCTGCCTCTGTTTCAGTGCCCAGGTACTCCCAGCTAGGAGGCTGGTGAGGGGACTGTTTGCTGGGAAGCTAATTCAGGCCAGAAACATCTCCGCTGCCACCCCCATACCTACCCACACGATCTTCCTGTCAGCACACAGAGTGGGAATAACAGGGCAGCTGCACAGTACATGCCTGGCACGTGCTGTCACGTTGTGGGAGTCTTCAGGACAAAGCCATGCTCTGCTTTTCCAAGGGGTTACTTCCTTGTCAGACACCAGCTGACAAAGCCTGCTTGGGGAAACGCTGTTGGGAGTAAAAGAGTGTGCATGCGTGCGCATGTATGTTCCTTGTTCACTCACCTCCCACTCAAATGCGGCCGCTGTGCCTTCACACTGATCTCATCATAGTCCACCTGCAGGCCCAAGCCAAGCCTGGAGCACTTCATCCTTTAAGGAGAAAGGGTCAGGCATTTCTGAGAAACTCTAAGGAGCAGGGTGATCTGTACAGCATAGTAGGTTGTGTTAATATGAGCATCACTTCCAAGTCCTGGGAGGTGATTTTTCTGCTCTGTGTGACACTGGGGAGGCTTCACCTTGAGAACTGCATCCAGTTTTGGACCCTGCACGTGAAGACAGACAAATCAGAATGATTCCAGCAGAGAGTAACAAATGTAGTTAGAAGTCTGGGAAACCTGACGTGTGAGGACAGGCTGAAAGAAGTGAGGTTTGTTTAGTTTGGAGAGGAGGTGACTGAGGGTGGGATTGCATAATAGTCTTTAACTGCTCGCAGGGTGTTTAGACAGAGGATGGGGATGGACTGGTCTCTGGCTGCAGGGGACAAGACTACGAGCGATGGTCTTAGCTTGCAACAGGGGAAATGCAGGTTGGAGATTAGGAAGAAGTTCTCGCTCAGAGGTTGGTTTGGCATTGGAGCAGATACGTTGTGGGGCAGGGGGGAATCTGCATCCTTGGAAGGTTTCAAAAGCAGGTTAGACAAAAGGTTGGTTGGGCTGGTTCAGACGGATGGTCCTGCCTTGAACAGGGGTTGGATTAGATGGACACCCTGTCTTTCCACGATTGGGATAAGAACAGCTCTGAGCCCCTCTCATGGCTCCCCCACAGTCTGCCCCCAGACTGGCACTAGTGTATTGCAACATGGCCACAGAGAGCCCTGCAGGGGAACCCGTGTGGCATTCTCTTACTGACTGCCATTTCTCATCTTTTAGGGACGAGGTGAACAAGGCCTATCGGAAGCTGGCAGTGCTGCTGCATCCAGACAAGTGCGTGGCTCCTGGCAGCGAGGATGCCTTCAAAGCCGTTGTCAACGCCCGGACCGCACTTCTCAAGAACATCAAATAGGGACACTGTCTGGGAAACCCCTCCCCGCCTCACTGCACACCAGGCCACTATGCTGTGACATGGTGACGGGGCAGGTCTCACCTCCTGCACATACTGTTGTCTCGTGAAGGGAGACAGGGCCGTCTCCTCTCCTGCCCCCAGTGATTGCAAACGGAGCAGGCCTTGGCCCTGGGAGGGATGCATTTCAGCACATCTGTCAGTCCTGTCAGGGAGGTGTTGCCTTGCCCCCTCAAGCCCTCAGCAGGGTCCAAGACCTGGATTTCCCCTTAGTGCCAGTGGATGCAGCATCATTAAGGCAGTGAAGTTCCATCCACTCTCGCCAACCAGGGGTTGTGTTCTGCTCTGGTTTCATGTCAAATGTCCTCTCCCCAGGCTTTGCTGGCCTTCAGGGCTTCTCCTTTGGCAGGTATTAGGCTTGGTTCTTCGTGGCTCTTGCTGGTTGGTTATCCCAGTGCTGAAAGCAACAGCAAGAATCATCTGCGATGTTCCCTGGTGCCATGCCCTGAAGCTCATCTCCCTGCGGCCACTCTGGAATGGCAGAGGCAGCTGCCTGGTATGTGCATTTGCTGCTCTTTACACTACAAATACCTCTTAGGCTTGAAGAAGCTGTGCAGGTCCCTCAGTCCTCAGCCTATTTCGCTGATCCCTTGTATCCCTACATTAAGTGCTCCAGATCAGGGCCTGGGTTCTGGGCCACAGCAAGGCACAAACCATCCCTCTTCACTGATCTCTCCAGGGGAGTAGACAGGAGGGGAAGAAGCTCTTTGACTCGGTCTCTGCTCCTGTGCTGACAGCAGGGTGAGCTCCCTCACAAAAGCACGGCAGGGATGAGAACAGGCAGGACAGGACGGTTCCATCCCAACACCCCCTGTGCATGGGCCAGCTCTGCACGGAGGAGCTGGTACAACTCACCACCCCAGCCCTCAGAGCTGATGTGGACCAACACTCACCTGGGGCACTGCTGAGCACCACTGAGCTTCTGGCGACCTCGTGGGAAGCTGAGTGCTCAGCTCCACTAGGTTCAGGCCCTGCACTGTTCTGCACCAAGCTTACACTTTCCTTGAGCGGCTGGGCAGACTGCAGCTTTTCAGCAGCGTACCTCGCCTTGCGGCCTTGAAAGGGCAGCAGACACATGATGGGACCCTCCAGCAAGGGCCCTGCCAGGATAGATACTGGATTTCCCAAAGGAGGTGCAGAAACAGCCTCCCACATGTCGGGCCCTGCTCCCAGCCCCCTCTGTCCCACCAGTGCAAATGGAAGCCTCTGGGGGCTTCCTTTAAGTCCCTAAAGCAAATGATCCTCCTGCTCCACCTGCCACTGCTGTTTTCTCAACTGTTTGGGGAGTGAGGAATCTCCAGAGCCAGCTGGATCAAGAGGGACTGGGCTCAGCTCGGGAGGGGGCAGCTGCAGAGGGAAACAAAATCCTCTGTCCACCCTGCTGCTGCTCTGGTCCACCTCCAGCTGAGCCCCACGTAGGAGGCAGGAAGGGCTCTGGTGCTTCCCCACACCTGTAACAGCAGGTGAAGGTGGGGAGGGGACTGTCTATGAGCAGGAAGGGGAAGGGAGGCAGGATTTCCATGTGCTCCCAGCGTTAAAAAGTCCCTGGAGGCTTCTTCAGTGTGGCCTCTGTGCATCCACCCCTAGGTGTGCACCGCTGGGGTGCACGCAGTATGTGGTGGCCACACTGGACCAGCTCCGAGCACTGGCTCCAACACAGAAAACTTGTGGCCCAATCTAGACTGGCTCCAGTGTACAGCCCCATCCAGCCCATGCACTGTCCCAGCAACCCTCATCTGTATGGAGCCATGAGTTTGATACCCTCTGCTACAGGCCAACCGACTGTCAACACTCCACTGCTGCCTGGTGAGGGGCCGTGAGAACCGTCTATTGGGTCACCTTCATCTCTCTGCACCCAGAGGTGAGCCAGGTCTGTGTTGCCTCGTGAGCAAAGCTGTAACCCCAGCCAGAGGCTGCAGGATGTGGGGGCTGATTCTCCCAGGCAAGCTGAGCTAGTCCCAACAGCAGCGCTGCCCTGCAGCCTCCTAGTGGCATCCCCAAACCTGGTGGAGAGCTGGGCTTGAAAGAAGACTTACCACCGAAGGGATGAGGAGGCCTCTCTCTTCCAGCGGATGCTTGGGTACCAGGAGCCATCTCCTTCCCACTTACCCAGACCGTGTAGTGTTGGTGACTCCAGTGCTGAAGTCCCCTTGGGTCAACCTGCAGCTCTGGGAAGCACACGCTGCATCTTGAAAGGCATTTCTGCTGCTACTGCATACACAATCTCTTCCCCCAGTGAAGGCCCTGGCCCAGAGCATGCCCCATTTGTCCTGCTCACTGAGGCTCCCAGGCGAGGAGGCATCCAGTTCAGTGCCAGTGAGAGCAGAGCTTCCTGAAGGGGAGGCTTGCTGCCCTTGTAATCAGCACCTGGCTGGTGAAGACAGTGTTCTCCACTGAGACGACGTACTCAGCACTCTACCCCTTCCAGCCACGTGGACTTCCTCTGGCTCACATCCTCTCGGCAGCGTGGGAGGCAGGCTCTGGGAGCTACGCAGACCTTTCCCTGTCTCCACTGACCGTATGCATGACACGTGGGTACAGGCCGCCCGGG
Organism: Crocodylus porosus; assembly: GCF_001723895.1. NCBI lineage: Eukaryota > Metazoa > Chordata > Crocodylia > Crocodylidae > Crocodylus > Crocodylus porosus. The sequence continues at coordinate 9,565,846 of NW_017728918.1, read as the reverse complement.
TGGGGACTGGTCCTGCATTTCAGGGAACAGAGCCGTTCCCTGCTATGGAGCTGGAGTGCACGGACGGCAGTTTTCCCGGGGTAGCTGCATGCAGTAGGCAACTATGACAGCACCCTGTTGCTAGGTGGTGGGGGTGTAAGTGGTAGCCTGGTTATCCTGAGCAAATAGCTGCCCCAAGATAAACTGTAGACACAAGACGTGCACTGAGGTAATTCTACCTTGTTCCTTCCCTTTAAAATTCCTCCCCCGCAGATCTGGATCTGAGCAAGGCAGCTTCATAGCAGGTCCCGCATGATGGAGGTTGAATGCAGGCTTCCATCTGAGACCAGGCTGGAAGTGGCAGCCGGCTCTGGTAGGAGCCCCCTTGGGTGACTAACTGTTGCCCTCATTTTGTATTGCTGTGGACAGAAGCATTAGCACTTCGGAGATACCTGGGGCATGATCACTGAGCCCTCAAAAGCCAGAGCTCTGCTCCCTCTCTCCTGATCCACCCACACACTTCCGGCTCTGACACTATCCTGTTTCACTCAGGCCGTGGCTGGGTGTTTCTGCTGGGGTGAGCCCTCCCATCCCTCCTCCTGGTCCCCTCCTCCGACAGTCATTCTCCCATCCCAAAGGTAAAACTGCAGCATGTGGGGCATGCTGCTGTTGTGCGTTTCTGCTCACCGTGGTCTGTCTCTGCGCTGTGTTGCACTTGTGAGGCCTTCAGGTAGTCAGTGGGCACCTAGTGTGGTGCTTATAGTTGTTGCACTTTGGTTGAGAAACTCCAGCCAGGACTGTTGTCCCCCGCAAGCCCTCTGTGTGCGCTCCCCGCTGGTCCACCCAGCCTCCCTTCCCAAAGCCACGCGGAAAAGGACAATCAGGAGGGGCTGGCGAAGCATCGCACCAAAAAGGAATAAAACTGGAGGGAATAAAAGCAGATGGAGGGCCAGGTTGCCCTTCTCCCTCAGCAGGGTTTCCAAGCAAGTTGCGTGCAATGAAGGAGATCCCTTTTCTCTTGCTTTTGAAGCTGCTCTTCTGTCTTTTCCTCCCGCCCATTTATTTTTATAACTAAGTTATATGCCTTTGTGGGGGGTGTTGGTTCGGGGAAACGTTCAGGTCGGAATCATTTTGATCCTCTCCGGGTTTCTGATGCAGGGTGGCAGGGAGACGGGAACTAATGGCCCTGCCTTCTTGGACCCGCCGGTGACCATGCTGGGATCGTGCTCCAGAAGGGCAGTGCTGGTTTTTGATGAGCGGCCCATCTCCTTTCCCAGACATTGACCCTGAAATCACTGGAGCAGGGTCAATGTCTGGGGATTGGCTTAAGACTTCTTTTGAACACCACCTTTGCAAGTCTCATCTCCCTCACTAAGGAAACCCCTCAAATGTGGCCCTGAATCTGTTTGTCCATGTGTTTTCAGCCAGGAAGAGTGATCCTGCTGCTACAGGGTACAATCCCAAGCCATCTGGGCCAGTTGTGTAAGAAAGGAGCCCTTTCATGACCGATGTTCTTCAGAAAGGCTTCCTGCGTTGACCCCGATTCAGGGACGTGCGTACTCTTTCCCGCGTGTTGTACATATGAGCGGCGAATGCGCCATGTTTTATTCTAAATACCCTTCCCTGTCGATGAGCCGACATTGGTATTTTCTGTGTCGTCGTCGTTCATGCTGTGAACTGGTCGGCTGTGTTTCAGCGACTCCTCCCGCATGGCTTGTATGGAGCCTCTCTGGACTTCTGAGTTGTGTATTTTTATAAAAATAAAACCAGCATTAAAACACAAGCTTCCCTGTGCAGTGGTTTTCCCCGCTGCCATTCATCCCAGCATAGGAGGTCTCTGATATTCAGGCCAGCCAGCTTCCCATTGTCTCCCCAGTCATGGGCACAGGCCTGCCGGCTCACTTTGGACCTCTCTTCATCGGTGACGTTCCCCAATCAAATAGCAAAGCTCTGCGACTAACCAGGCCGTAGTGTTGTAGCTCCAGGTTTTCCTGGGTCGGCAGGCAATGCGTTAACCCACCATTAACCCTCGTCTCTGACCTGAGATTCCCGACATAAAGCTATCGGCATCGTGCCTTCCTGGATGCCTCTCTGTTAAGGGTTTATGCAGCTGCATAGTTATGTCCATCCATATAAGCTGTGGCAATGCTTCGCATGAAGCTGGTACTTCTCCCTCTTCTGAGGTCAAAACGCTGCTGGAGATCAGTCGGGGGGTTTCTTTTTGGTGGTGTTGGGTCTCGAGTGAGTGTCTGAATTGTAAGCGCTGCCAATAGCAGAAAGGCCGTCGAAGGGGAAGGCTTTGGTTGGACTCCAGATGCATCCGGCCGCATCGGAGAAGCTGCAGCATACCTGGCTCCCCTGGGCTGAGACTGGCCTGTCCCCCAGCTCTTTCAAGCCTTGCCCTGGGCTTTGTGCCCTGAATTGCTCCGGAAGGCAGTCATCACAGGGGTTCAGAGCACACAATTCAGTTTCTGATACAGCTGGCCCTAGATCTATTCATTGCTTTGACAATCAGGACTGAGGCCATCAGCTGCTATCAGGAGCCAACTGGGAGCTACTGGACGGTTGGTTGGGCTGGTTCGTGGTAGCTTTGAGCTATGGGCTGGTGTGTTGGCTTCGGAGGCTGTGAGTTGCAGGAGTCCAGCCGGGAGGCACCAACACGTGGATCGCTGCGCCCCAGACCCGAGAAGGTGCAAGCTAGATGGGATAGAAAGCATTTGTGGAAACAGATGCTACCTGGTTAGCCAAGCTGAGCAGAGTCTAACACGGCCCAGAGACGCATCCCGTGCCCCTGGGGGTGTAGGCTTTCGACAGAAGATGAAGGCAATGTCCAGGCTGGCTCCCCCAAGCGTTTCCCGTTTCCATCCGGCCCGTGGGCTGTGGCACAGTGCGATGGGGCCCATTTGTCCCTCCAGAGATAGGCTGAGGCCTTGCTGTTCCTTCTCGCAGAGAAACCGTGACTCACTGCTGGAGGGGACGCGTACGACTATCTTCTCTGTGCCCACGTGCAATACTATGCCCCAGTCTGGGGGCCTGAGGACCTCTCACGCGCGTTTTTGTTCCAACACCCAGGTCCCTCCTTGTCTTGACCTCAAGGCAGCTCGGCGGCAATCACTGGGCCTGACACTGCTGCTCTCTTTGGACCATGCCACCGACAGCACCTTGCTCTGGGGTATTTTGTGGTGGAGAGGAGGTCACTGTCCGTGGCTTGGCTCTTGAAAGAACAGGTTTGAGTCTGGTGCTTTCAAAGGTCACAGATGAACTGAGCTTATGGGTCTCAGCCCGTCCCTTAGTAATGCTTTGTCCTTGGTACGAAAGCCTCCCTTGCCAAGCCAGGCGTATGCGGCAGCCTCTGCAGAGGCGCTGGGGAGAGGGAAGGACCTGCAGAGCAGGATGGAGGGATGAGAGGAAGGGGCTGTGAGTTTGCTGAGGGTCAGGGGCAGAACGGCAACAGCACCTCATTTGCCTCTGGTGCCCTCGACTCCAGCTGGTATCATGAGCAGGCCTGCAGGCATTCGTGGGTCCCAGGGGGCAGGGTGCCTGCCCCCAGCGCCCACCCACCGACGCCTCCGCATCCACAGCAGGTCCTGAAAGCCCTGCTCAGCTGCTGGCTGGAGCCACAGGTACCGCCTTGATAAGCTCCCAGGTGCCTATCGTTAGGCTTCAGCACATGCCATGACCTGCCTCAGTGGCAGGGCAGTGTCCAGGCCTCCACCTCCCACACTAACTGATTTTTTAGGGACTTGGGCATGGTAGAATAGGCCCACATTTAGGCACCCAAGAGCAGCTGGGTGTCTTATTAGGTGCTGTAGGGTCTGGCACCAGGTGCTTAGAAGCTCAGTATTGCAGGAACTAACTTGTAGGGTTTGTTGGACCTGGCCCAGCAGCTCTCAGAGGTGAGAAACATCCCATCCATTGCATCAGGGCGTTCACTCTGATGCCTAAAGATGAGCACTCAGAGATTCATACCGTTGACTGCCTCCCTGCCAGTCACTCCAGCAGAAACACCCAGCTCTCCCTCCCAATGTCCAGGATCCCCAGCTGCCCCTGACCTTCCATCATTTCGGGGGGCAAGGACATCTCACAAATGCAAACACAGATAGGGCATCAGTCCCGAAACCACAAGGTCATGTCACATCATACCTCAGTGTCACACATACACACATGTAATCTCAGAGGAAGTAACCTCGGGGGCAATGGGCCCATCCTACTGTCCATACTCATGTTCAGTGCCTTAAATTCATCCTCCTTAAATTCCTCAAGGGATTTCAATCCAGGTGGGCAGGGATGGCAGCACAAGTCCTATCGGGTTGGGGTGAAGCCCAAGACTTGGGAAGCCTGGTTGCAGCCTTTCTTCTTCCATAGCTGTCCTGTGGGACTCTGAGCAAGCGCCACGGCCTCTCTGTGTGCATGCCTACACGTGCAAATAAGGGTGACTAAATAAGCGCATTAAGTGATTTTTGGCAGGTGTCTACACATGCAGGGACTTGGCACTGAAGTTAGTGCCAGGTCGCGTCTACTCGTGCGTTGATGTGCTTTAACTAATCACGCCTAAATTTGATACCTGCATTTGTAGATATCACATTTAGGTGCAGTTCGCCTGATTTTGCCATTTTTAATGTGCATTAAGGCTGTGCACGTGTAGATGTGCACCTATAATGCACATTAAAGTAGGCTAACGTGCATTAAACATTTCATGTAGACATGCCCTGTGTCAGCCCCCCTGCTATAATATATTAGCATGGTTCTCTCTCCGTGCAGGGGGAGTGGGATTCAACCTATCCCAAAGCTCCAGCTGTTTCAGAAGCCACAGCTTCATACACGACAGCATGGCTACGCGGTGTCTCGGCCAGGATGCAGCGCCGTGTGTAAAGTGAAGGAAGTGGAGCTAAGCCCAAGGAAGTGCATGACGGCAAGAAGGAATAGGAGGAAATGGAGAAATGGAAGGTAAGAAGAGATTTATCAGGCCACAGCAAGAGCTCCCAGGAGGAAGGGTGGAGGATGCACTGCCTGAGTCAGCTCAGATGAGGCGGTTGCTATAATAAATGAGAGAAGCTGCCCTGCAGCAGAGGGATGGGGCTGGGATTTACCAGGTCTTGCAGTTTCCCTCCATGACATAAGACTCAGCCCGCTGAATACAGTCCTGCCCGAGAGATGAGCTTCCCCAGGCAGAGCTCTGCATGGGCCCAGACATGAATAGGACCTGCCTTCAGCTTGTTTTAAACCTGCTCTCTCATTGTTCCCTTGTGTATCCCTGGTTGTGGTAACGAGAGAGACGGTGAATAGGAAATTGATGTTTATTTTCTCCACGCCGGTCATGACTGTACAGACCTCCATCCTATCCCCCTCAGTTGTCTCTCCTCCAAGCTGCAAAGTCCCATCTCTTTTAGTCTCTCCTCGTACGGAAGCCTCTCCGTGTCCCTAATCATCCCTGTCGCCCTTCTCCAGACCTTTTCCCCCTCGCTACAGCCTTTTCTGCTGGGACCTGCGCCTTCCTGGAGACTGCAGGCATTCTGCGCGGTGATCGCAGGCCCCTGCCATACGTTACATATATTACTCAATTAACTGGTGAATTGTGCAATATATTTAGACCAGCCATGCATGCAAAGTAACGATCACACAATTAACTGGTTAATTGCACAATACATTTAGACTGGCCACAGGTGCAAAGTAATTATCAGGTTACCAAAAGAGCCAGCCGGCTCTGAATTTAGTGCTTGAAAACACGTAACAACTCAGTAGCTGGTTTCTATTCCAAGGGGCCCTAGGGACCGTTGATGGAGTAGTCAGCCAAGATGGGTATTGCTACGATGGGAGTCACCGGATGGCAACGCTGCACGAGCTGTTACGAATTTGTTTCTCCGTCCACACTCTGCATGGTGATGTCCTGCTTGTTCTCCTGCAGGTTTGTCGGGCAGACTCTTTGGGAAGCGCTCTTGCAAGCAGCAGGCCGGTAGCACCTGAAACCACTCCACATGCAAAGGCTGAGGGGTTTGGGGAGGAGTTGTTCTGTTCCGAGTTATTCTGAAACAAATGCTACGCATCCCTCCAAGGGTCACCTGATGAAATCCTGCCCCAGGGCAAGAGGGCTCTGAAACCTGATACAAGATCGCAGCTGTTTGGGGTGGGGGGCTCTTAGTCCAGTTTGTGGGAAACCAGCATCGTTGCAATGGCTAGTCTCACCAGAGAGAGCAAGGACTCCACTCCCTTTTATACACAGGTGCATAAAAATGACCAGACTGCATCGCTCCCAGGCCCGTGTAGTTCAGCACCTTACCTCTCTCTAGCAATGGCCAGCTCTGGATGCTTCAGAAGAAAAATGAAATCCATAAAGGAAGTTTCTTTTCAACCCCATCAGATGTTGGCTTTTGCTTTAAAGCATGAAGATTAGGGAGCAATGAGAGCAAGGAGCAATGGGCTCAAGTCACAGCAAGGGAAGTTGAGGTTGGATATTAGGAAAACCTTTCTCACCAGGCGGGTGGTGAAGCACTGGACCAGGCTCCCCAGAGAGGTGGTGGACTCTGTGTCCTTGGAGGTTTCTAAGACCCGGGTAGACAAAGCCGTGGCTGGGATGTTGTAGCTGGGGCTGGTCCTGCTTGGAGCAGGAGGTTGGACTAGATGTGACCCCCTGAGGTCCCTTCAACCCTCCTTGTCTCTGATTGTATGATTAAGATCCCTTTACCTGCCGAAAGCGATGGAGCAGGTTCTTATTTCCCATATACAGACCTAATCCTTCAGTGATACCTAGTGGCAGCAAGATTAACTTTGCATGGTGTCAAGCAGCATTGCTTTCAGTCAGGATTGTCTCCCAGGGCCTTCCCAAATCCCACTGGGGATTTTTTCCTGGATTTTGCATTGAAGTTGCTTGAAGACTGTTGAGACGGGCAGCAGTGTGCAAGTGGGAGACAGAGGAGCCACCCAGCAGGAGCTCAAGCAGGACAATCTCTTCTTGTTGGAGAACGCCCCGACAGGGCACGTCCCCATGCCGTCCTCTGCTGTCCTGAGCTGAAACGAGAAAGCCCAACTGGCTATGGGGAAAGAAACCCAAAGAGCAAGCGGGCACCGCAGCAGAGCATCATCTCACTCCCCAGCGCCCTGCCGGAGCGGGTCGGTCCCAAGCAGTGTTGCTTATGGTAACTGGGTGGTAGCCCTTTAAACTGTTTGCGAGCCCTCTAACAGCACTCGCTGTGCTCTGTGTTTAGAAACCAGGCAGCGCAGTGATGTGCGGGCCTAACTAGGCTTTGCTTCTACCCCAAGTACTAAATTTAATGCGCAGTAACTATAGTGCATTAGTGAACATGTAGATGCACCCAGAGAGCAGCTATCGATGGCCTGAAACTGGCTCTGGGGGGGTCCTGCAAGGGTGTGCTGTCGGCCCCGTTCTTTCTGATTTTGCTTTAAAGCACGACGGTTGAGGAGCAGTGAGAACAAGGAGCCACGGTCCATTCACAGCTCAGATGTCCGAGCAGCGAACGGGCTTATCGATGCCGCCCGGCTCGGGGGGGTTGGATGCGCTCTGGCGGGCAGCCCGGGAACTCAGCACGAGCCCGAGGAAGCGGAGAGCTCCGTTCAAAACCAGCCCGATGAAATGCAGTCACGACAAGTGCAAAGTGCTGCGCTTGGGAGGGAGCAACTAGGAAAAACTTATCTGCCTGGTCTGGTGGAGAAACCCAGGACCCAGCTCACTGGAGATTCTGGGAACAGCCAAACACCTGTCGGGGATGGTCTAGAAATAGGTTTGATTCTGCTTTGAAGAAGGGGTTGGACCCTTTATGGTCCCTTGCAGTTCTCCTATCACTCCCGCAGGCCGTTACCTGAGCACCCGCCCTCTTGGCCTTTGTTTTGATACTGCACCATAGACCCATTTCACAGATTTCTGATTTTTTAGAATTTTGTCTCTCAGGCCAAATCAGCCAAATCCCTTCCAAGTTGTAGTGACAAAGCAGAGCTCAATCGTTTAAATCTGCAGGCCGTTACCCCTGGCAAGTCTCCCCCTCCTCAGCCTGGGGTTTTGGATACTCCCAAATCCACGGCAGGCATCCTGTGAGCGCCCCCGACTGAAAACAATACAGCCTTCAGTCCCACCAGCACATTTTCCAATTCAACCTTATGCATCACCAGGAATTTTTCGTCACATAAAGTATTTGTAGTAAGTCTGTTAACGAGTACCACCGACAGGCTGTCTGCGTACCACGGGCGTACCCATCTTCAGGATCTTCAAGACCGATACACGGAGGGAGTCAACCAGCGACCCTCGGTAATAATCCTGCTGATTTGACGAGGGCGTCAGCTGCTGTTGCAGGAAAACAAGTACATAGAAGTACATCCGTGAAGGGAAAAAAACTCCCCATGTAAAACCTCGCACCTTCTCTTCCTGGCCTTCAAGCTCAGAGAGGAAGTGCGATGCTCAGATTGGTAACCCCCCAAAATGTGAGGGCATGAAAAAGGTAAAAACTCTGCTCGGGTCCCTTCCGACCCTAGAAACTACGAACCGATGACAATTCAGCGAGCGGGGGTACGGGGGAGACCTCGTCCCGTGTACCCCGGGGTCGCCAGCAGAAGAGCCGCCATCCGAACAGCCGAGAGCGGGAAGGAGACAAGGTGCCCGGGGACCGGTCGCAGGTCGGGCAGCGCTTGCCTTCCCAAAAGCCCCCCCAAAACCGTGTAGCCCAGAGGCTCGCATCCGGGGGGTCCGCGCACAACCCGGTGTCGCTTCCCTGGCAGGGCAGACGCCTTGCTTCTCAGCCCTGGCCGCAGCTGGACCCATTTTGCAGACGGGGGCACTGAGGCCAGGAGCGGGCGTGCTCAGGGGAGCGGGAGGCCCACCCCCGGCGGAAGGGGGCGGGCGTGGAAACCGGGGGATTTGCATATGGGGTGCTCATTTGCATAGGGGGCGGGGCCGCGGGAGCGGGAGTGGGAGCAGGCGCCGCCCACCCGGGGAGGAGCAGCCGCGGCCTCCCCTCCCCTCCCCTCCCTGGCCGGCAGCCGGGCAGGGGCTCCCGCGCCCGCACCCGCACCCGCACCCGCACCCGCGCCCGGGTAAGGCAGGGCTGAGCCTTGCCCGGCTGCACTGGGGCTGCCCACGCTGGGGGGGCCAGGAGCTGGCACCCCCTGGTAGCCGGGGGGCAGCCCCGCGCCCGCCCCCGCCCGCCGTGCCCGGGGGGGACCTGCTCCATCACTCGCGGCAGGTCCCCCTCTGCCACCCCGGCGCCGATGCTCGCAGGCATCCCGTGGTACCCGAGGCGGCTGCAGCGCGGCATGGAGGAGGCGGCAAGCGGAGGCTGAGCGGGGGCCCGAGGAGGCGAGGGGGGGACCCGGCTCTGCCTTGCCCTCCGCCCGAGCCCGGCCTTGAACTTCCAGGCCGCGGCCCCGAGCGCCAGCGTCCCCGGAGCCCGGGAGCCGCCCGCCTGGCCTGATGGGGAGCCGCCGGGGGTGACAGGCTGGAGGCGCGTTGGCCCCCCGGCTCCAGATGCGGACAGGCCCTCGTCCCTTCCCGGAGCAGCCCCGGGGCGCGGGGGGCTTGCGGCGCGCGGGAACGGCGCAGGTGGGGACGCTCGTCCCGAGGAAAGCGGGGCGGGGGAGTCGCCCCGGCTCCGGGAAGGGGCCCGCGAGCCGTGCAGGCGCGCAGCTGGATCCTCCGGATCGCCCCCGAGCGCCGGCAGGGAGCTGAGCTCGTGATCCCGCCTGGACCCCGGCCAGATCCCTCCTTTTGGGCTCGCTTGTCTTGACGTCTTCTTTTCAGCAGGGCAGAGCGGGGGCACGCCGCGGGAAGCAGAGGACGCGCCCGTTCTCCCCCGCCGGCGGGCTGAGCCGGGGCGGACTGAGATGCCGTGGCCCGCGCCCCCTCGCCGGGGGGCTGCCAGCAGGTAGACGGGCGCCGGAGCCTCGCCGCCGCGCCGGTTCTCCGCGGGTTGGCTGGGACGAGCGGCCACGATGCCCAGGAACCGGGCCTTCTCCGAGCCCGAGTACTCGGCGGAGTACTCGGCGGACTACTCGGTCAGCCTGCCCTCCGACCCCGAGCATGGGGTGGGCCGGACCCACGAGGTGACGGTGAGGAGCTCGGGCTCCTGCCTGTGCCTGCCGCGCTTCATGCGCCTCACCTTCGCGCCCGAGTCCCTGGAGAACCTCTACCAGACCTACTTCCGCCGGCAGCGCCACGAGACCCTCCTGGTGCTGGTGGTCTTCGCGGCCCTCTTCGACTGCTACGTCGTCGTCATGTGCGCCGTGGTCTACTCCCCGGACAAGCTGGCCCCCACGCTCGTGGCCTCGGTGGGCCTGGCCCTGCAGGTCCTGCTCTTCGTCCTCTGCAGGTACCGGCTCTTGCCGGACCGCGTCTCCCGCAAGTTCATGCCCTACGTCCTCTGGCTCCTCATCGTGGCCCAGATCTTCTGCTACCTGGGCCTCAACTTCGCCCGCTTCCACGAGGCCAGCGACACGGTGGGCTGGCAGGCCTTCTTCGTCTTCTCCTTCTTCATCACCTTGCCCCTCAGCCTCACGCCCATCGTCCTCATCAGCGCCATGGCCTGCGGCATCCACACCCTGGTGCTCGGGGTCACCATCGCCCAGCAGCAGCAGGACGCCCTCAACGGAGGGGCCTTGCTCCGGCAGGTGAGGCGGGCTCGGGGCTCGTTTTCTATGTTTCTGTGACCTGGGCTCGGGCAGGGGATGGCACTGAGGGTTCGCGGCTGTCCTGGCGATTGCACCGTGCGGCTGCTGCGCTCTGGGAGCAGGTCGGCGGTGGGGGGGTTGCCTTCTGCCCGTCTTCCTCCCCCACTAGGCTGCGCGCATTAAGCTGCTGTGATCTGGACCTGCCAGGGATGGGCACTTCAGCGCTGCCAGAACGCAGCCTTTGTGTTTGCACGTCACAAAACGGGGTGGTAGCACCACCCCCATTTTACAGGAGGGGAAACTGAGGCAACAGGGAAGGGAGCCACTCGCCCAGGGTTGCACGGCATCTCCCAGGCCACTGCCTCCTTTGTGTTCATCCCCGCGCCAGCTGTTCGGAAGGGCCTTTATCAGCAAGGCTGCGGGTACGTAGCTGAGGACTGCGCCGTCTTGGCTTGCCGAACAGCTGCTTGCGGCCTTACACCAGCGGAGGGAAAATAGAAAGGGACGAGGGGTGATGTGGCTGCCGCTAGTCCTGCAGCCCGTGTCTTCAAAACCCACCCCTGGTTTTAAGGGCCCGGCTTGGGAGGTCTCGGAGGGATCAAGTTTTCAGCAAGCGCAGAGCCCCCGCCGTCTGGCTGCTTTCCAAGGGGCTCGGCTCGGCTCGGGAACCTGAAGTCTCCAAATCCACTCGCGGCTGGGAAAGCGGCGCCCGCAGGCAGCCTTCTGGGAGCGCGGGGCTTGCGGACGCTAGCGGTTGCTTTGTAGGGGAGAAGCCGGGCACCGGCACGCGGCGACACGGAGCGAGGGGCCTTGTAGGATCTGTGGCCCGGGGGTTGCGGCTCGCTGCAAATGGCTTCCTCCGCGCGATGCTTTATGTTGGGCTTTTAGTGGCCTTGGAGGGCCAGTTCCTGCCCCCCAGTGTGATAGGGTGAACGAGGGTGAGTGGGTGGGGGGGCCGCAGGGGTATGACTTTGCCTCTTGCTGGGAAGGCCAGGCTGGGCGTGAGTCCACCCTCTCCCGATGGGCAAATGGTGCGAGTGTCCCGTGGCCACCAAGTGAGTCAGTGGCAGGATCAGGCTAACCCCCCCGAACTCCCCCAGCCCCGGCCATAACTGCGCTGCGGCCATCCCCGGTTCAAAGTGTGATGACTGCCTGTGACGTCACCCCCAGCACAGCCTTCCTCCTCCGTCAATGAGTGTGTCATTGCTTACACACTCCATGTGTCTGGCTTTAGGGTCTGGGCTTCGGTTCCCTGCCCTGCTTTCCTCGCCGGGCCTTCTCCAGGGGGGTCTGCCCATGCTTGAATGGTCCCTGCTGTTTGCCAGGGAGCATGTCCTTGCAAATTGCTCCCTCCCCCTTTTTAGCACAGCTGTTCCCTCCACGTGCCCAAAGTCGGGGGGCGGGGGTCCCTGCCCGTGCGAGATCAAGGAGATTGTGCGATGGACTCTGGAAGAGCGTAGGGAGGGTGCGAGCAGGTGAGAGCAAGGATGCATGCCTGGAAACGCTTAAAAGAAATAATGCATGACAATTCCTCCTCCGGCTGCTCAATCAAGGACTTTTTTTTTTTTTACGTGCCTGACAAGCTGCAGGAGAGCTGCCGAGAGGCAGACGCAGGAGAGAGCATCAAGTGTTTTCTCAGGCAAGCGCCGCGCTGAGCAGGTGGGCTCCGTGAATTCGTACCTCGGGAGGTGAGTTTCCCTTGGACGCTTGAGGGGTTTTGCCCTCGCTGTTCTGCACCTGCTCATTAGTGCAGCCGTGCTCCTGTATCCTTCGCGCCCCCGTTGGGCCGGATCCCTTCCTGCTAACAGCACTCTGCACCTGGCGAGTCTAAACCGATGGCCGCGCTGGACCAGAACAGCGCGGACGGGCTTTTCTGACAGCCGTTGCAGTCGCTCTTCCAAGCGACTCCATGAGCACGTCGGCATATCCGGTGTCTGGGCCTGGGCTCGGCTTCCCCAGCCACGGTAGGGAAAGTAGTTCACGGAGCTGAGCTCAGGGAACTAAACTGAGCCGAAGTATTTCCATACTTCTCGGGGACATCGTTTAGGCAGGCAGAAATATGCGCCTGGCTTGATGGTGCCTTTATCTGCCAGGGACAGAAATAAAGCCCCCAGGGCTTGGGTCACTTCAGATCTACAAATGGCTCCTTTAAGCAATTAAAGAAAGAATGCCTTCAAAATAGGCTTCCCTCGCTCCTCGGTAGCGGCCGAATCTGGCCTGCTGGCCATCTGTTTGAGAGCCCTGGTCTAAATAGGAAATTCAGACAAAGGAAGGCTTGTCACCCCACACCTTACAGTCGTGGCGTTGGGGCTAAGCGACTCGCCCAAGGTCATACAGGGAGCCAGTGGCAGAGCTGGAACCCCCAAAACCAAGTCTCTGAATGCCTAAGCTTAGGGATAAGCTCATCTTCCGGTGCGGAAGAGCCCACAACCTGCACGCGGCCTCCACTCTAGTGTCAGACCTGGCACACACGGGGTGGCCTGTCTCCCCGCTCGTCTCCTTTCGTCCGGGCAGCACGTGCCCTGCTTGGGTTGCGCAGGGCGTAGCTGGGAAGGCGCTGTCGCTTGGCATGGCAGGGGGGTTTCTGCAGGAAAGACCGCTGGGGCCAGACGATCGCAGCAAGGTGGGCGTCAAGGCGCCTTTTGGAGATTGCCAGGGTAGGCGAGCGTACCGCTGTCTGCACCGGGCTGGTTGGATATTGCAGGCTGGATACGAAGCGGAGGCCACCATAATATTTCCCCACGTGGCTCCTCTCGGCGCCCCAGGGACGGAGCTGCTGTGTTACGTGTCGCCCGGCGACACCGAAGTCCCTGCCCCAGCATCAGCCTTTCAGCTCTCTTGTTAATCATTTCCGCGGTACAGAGAGTACAGGGCCAGGAAAACCTAGGCAACGCGGCATGCCTGAGTCTCCGCATGCCCGAGAAGAGGAACATTATGTCCAGAAATAAACATCGTATGCTTGATTATTATAGACGTTTGCATGGCTCCTGCCGGGGGTTTGCTATTAATAGGCGGTCCTGAAGGTTGTCACTTGAGCAGTGGTAATCCGGGCGAGGCGGCTCATGAGGAAAGTCCCGAACGGGTCGGAGTTCGGGTGCCGATGAGCAAAGGTGCTCGTGGGTTTGGGCGTCAGCTGGAGATCAGGATTGCCCGATCCCCCGCGGGCTTGCTGCGTGCCACTTGGCCGATCGCGGCGTCTCGCTCGGCTCTCGCGTAACGGGGATGAGGGGTGATGTGGCATCAGCTCTGGGTGCCAACGTACATGGGGTACCCCAGGTGCCCACTGTGATGCAGTTTGCCCCCGCACTCCCGGCTGTCCCACGCTCCCCCGCCTGCAGCCGATGCCTCGCCACTAAAGTCGCCCTTTGCAGGAGTCGATGGCGAAGGCGATCGGCAGCGAGCGTAAGGGGCAACCTCTGCAGCGGGGGTACGCGGGTGAGCAAGCGGAAACCGGGCACCTGCGATCGCAAGCAACCGCGGGAAACCCCGTCAGTGCGGAGTATCGTTGTCACCACCGGTAGCGAGGCCCAGTGATGAGGATTTTTCATAGATTTTCATAGACAT
>NW_017728918.1:9549641-9551595 GCF_001723895.1 Crocodylus porosus | reverse complement strand
GGGAGATCATCGAGTCCAGCCCCCCGCCCAAAGGGCAGGAAGTCAGCTGGGGTCATAGGATCCCAGCAAGATAAGCATCCAATTTACTCTTGAATAAGCCCTCGTGCTAGCAGTAGCTAAGGCAGATCTCCACTTGGCCTTTCAGGAGCCGCGGGAGCTGGGCTCTCACCCCGGGGAGGGGACTTCGTCGCCCGCGGTTGCCTGGATCACGTGGATTTTTTGCACTGGCCTCTGAACAGCCTCCGTCCCCTCCTTGCAAGGCACGTTGCCCATCAGTGCCTTTTGGCCGCAGGCTGCCACGGGTCTTCTCTTTGTAAAGCAAAGGTTGGATCTTCCTCAGATCCGGCCCTTGGTGCCACTGGTGTGATTTAGAGGCAGTCTGCCCCTGACCAAGCCTTCATGCCAGCAACAGCCGTTGCCCAGAGAGCCTGGGCAAGCGTCGGGGGCTTTTGATCGCATTGCCCAGGGGTCAGGTGCAAGGAGGGAGAGCAAGCCGCAGGCTAGTCCCACGCCGCTGCCAGCTTAAAACATTTAGCAGTGAAAGGATTCACAGTGCTACCCCGAGCCTGTTGCTCTTTGGCCTTGGTGTCAGCATCCGGCCTCGGTGCATGGCAGGCAGGGAGTTCGCTCAGCCCGGCGTCCCAGCACCTCTCCGGGTCCGGCTGCCCGAGGCTCGCCAGCTCCCGCCCTGCTGCATTAAGTGCCTTATTATGGATTTTACATGCCAGGTTTTGGAAATCCAGGCCCAGGTGTCCTCCTCGATGCTAATCGGTGTCAAGCCACCAGGCACAACCTGTTGCTTGGTTCGGGTTGCACGGCACCCAGCGTGGTGCACCGAGGCCTCTAGGTTGGCGGTTCCTAAACCAGGGATCGCTGCTCCGGGTAGGGTCACGGCGCTTTGTGAGTTGGGTGCCCGGTTCCCTGGCTGGGGTTTCACTTCCTCTCCCACTGGCCCGCGTGGCCTTGTTTGGTAGCCCCCCAGAAATCGCATCCTAATTCCCTGCCCCGAGGGCCAGTCAGAAGCATGTTGGTGAAGCACGGGGAAGTCGTACCGGTTCCCATAGCCGGCATCGCATCTGGATGCCGCAGCCTGAGTGGGCCGTGTTCCCACTCGTAGCAGGGCTGAGTGGAAGTGGGCTTCAGCAGGGGATGCTGAGATGCTTGAACTGCATTGCTACCATGCCCGGTGCTCTCTGGGCTACCCAGCATTTCCCTCCTGGTTGCCCCTGTTGCCTTCCACGTCTTGCCCATCCCACAGAGCCGTGCGCCTTCCTGCTGGCCGCATACCCAGGCGTGGATTGGGGGAGCCGGGTTAGCAGAGCAGCTGGGACGGTAAGAAGAGCCCCGGGCAGGGCTCAGGCCTGGGAGGGGCGGGGGAGAACGCCTGTCTGATGCTTTGGGGGATATCGCAGACCCTGGTCTTGCACCGTGGCAGACTAGACAGACCCTTGACTTGCTCAAGGTGCTGGGCTGGTTCCTGGGGTGCATTAAATCAGCTTGGCTCCATGGAGGGGGTGACCTTACACCCGCTGAGAACCTGGCCCCCTACTTAGCAGTAGGCAGCTGAAACGCTGGGCAGCCCCCATGGGGATTTGCCTGCCACCGGAGCCAGGGGCCGGGGGACATCAGGGCTCGGACTGGGCTCAAGGGGCGCGAACGCTGTTGGCTTCCCAGCTGCAAAACCTCTCCCTGCACCGAGCTGGGCCTGCATCCCTCGCTCCCCCAGTGTGACGGGCTCTCCACCTCCTCCCACCCCCACCCCCACCCTGCCTGGAGCGCCCCGCTTCCCCGTGCACCAGTGGTGCTCCTGTGGGGCAGCGCAGTGTTAGGCGTGCACATGTGATTCACAAGATGAAGCCCAGAGGTTCCAAAAAAAGAAATCCAGTGACAGCCTTTTGGAGCTCCTGACAATAGAAAAACCGCTCTATTATTTTTCTGCAGGCAAAAAAAAAAA
>NW_017728918.1:9538992-9549436 GCF_001723895.1 Crocodylus porosus | reverse complement strand
CCAGCCGGGGCTTCGGGCTCCGGCCGCCGAGCAGAGCGCCGCGCAGCTGCCAGCGTCGCACGGGTGCGCGCGTCCCCCGGCAGCTCGGCGGTGGCGACCGCTGGCTTCTCGCCAGATGTGCGCAGAGCAGGCTGTAGTTCTCTCTCTGTTATCCAGGCTCGTGGGTCCAGCGAGGCTGCCTCTCTGCTGCAGATGTGAGCTGGGAGGCGTTCGCGGGGCTGCAGTGGCCCTGGGTTGGCATCCAGCCTGGGTCGGTAGCCGGTGGATGAAGCGATTGCGCCGGCGGGGGTCTCGGTGTGGTCCTGGTGACGAGAATCAGATCCAGAGTCCGGCAGGAAAAGCACCTGCCGGCTCCGAACGCCGCCTCTCGGGCCTGTTTTGGGCACGGTCCAGAGGGGCGTCCCAAAAACGGCCCCTTGTAAAGAGGGAGATGCTGCACATGCCTCTTCTGGGCCCCTGGGAGCTGGCTTATAGCCCACCCATGAAACGCCCGTGTGAATTTAGGTGCCCGTTCCACCCTGCCCAGGTCCCTGCAGAAGCATGAAGCCATCGCGCCTCTTAGCTGTAAGACTGAGCGTCAAGAAGCAGCGAGGAGGGGCACGACCCGCCTGCCCTTTGTGCATGAATAGGTGTCCAGGAACTCGTGCGACGTGGCTAGGATCCCATTTAGGCACCTAGCAGGCGGGTTCGGATGTGGCCTTCGGTTCGAGTCTCGGCTTCGTCTGGGGCGGCTTTTCCCTTCGCGGAGGGACCTGGGGATCTTGCATATCAGCTCTGAAGAAGCCCCGAGACGCCCTCCGGAGCGCTGGCTCGGCCGCGTCCACCCCTTTGCCTTTTCCACTGCTTTGTAAGTGGTGATGAAACCGGTCCCCTGAGCGACTGGGGTTTATGCCCGTTGGAAAGACTGAGGCCAAGAAGTCTCCTCCTTGGCTTCAGTCTTTCCAAGTGCCGTAAACCCCCGTAGCGGTGTCGTGCAGGGACGGCAGGCGCCCCGAAGTATGAGGAGGGGGGAACGGAGATGGGCTGCAGTGACTTTCAAGGGGCGATGCCCCCTCTGCCTCTCCCAGGGCCGAGATTCGGCTCTTTTTCGCCACGAAGGCTTGCGGCGAGGTGGGTTTGAGCAGCCCCGTGGCTGGCCGGGGTGCCCTCCTGGGCCCAGACAGCCTCGTTAGAGCAGTTAGTCGTCATGACAACCTGGGGAAGTTGCTTAAAAATAGCAAAGAGCAGTTTTGCCCTTCCTCCCAGCCTCCAGCATTTTCTTTGCTCTTCCTCAGGGGTCTCCCAGGGTTTCCCTTGCAGGCGAACTTCCCCCTGCCTGCCAGGGAAGCCGCCTTGCTGGAGGCGAGCCAGGCCAGGAGGATGCTCTGGTCCTCGGAGGGCATGAGCTCCCTTTGAGTGGTCCTTTCCCCTCCGGCTGCCGCCCCGGGCCTGTTCCCATCCCCTTTGCCCTAGCGGGGTCTGTACAACCCCTGCAAACAAGGCCTCTCGCGTGCTATAGCGGTAACACCACCGTTGGCATCCTGACGCTTGGCGATCCCGCGTCGCAGCGCGGCCAGGCTGGATTTGGAGCTGGGACGTGGGAATGTGCAGAGAGGAAGGGACCGGGCAATGGTTCGGGGGCTGGTCGGGGACCTGGGAGCTCTGTGTTTGATGCCCTCCTCTGCCACAGACCTCCAGCGTGACCTTGGCTCTGGCATCGAAACTCTCGCCGCCCCAGTTTCCCCTGCGTAAAACAAGGATAAGCAACATTTTTTTTTGGCGAAAATATTTATTTCTATCCATCTATATATAGATCTAGCTCTGTATCGATCAGTCTGTCCGTCCGTCCATCTGTCTGCCTAGCTATGAACCCGTTCCTCTAACAACCCACTAAGTCACCGCTGTGGTTCACTTGATTAACCAAAACACACTTGGACAGTTATTTTCGTCCCGTGACAGAGTTTGCTCCGTGCTCCTACCACTGTTCCAGTGCTTTCACTCGTCATTTTTTTTTTTGGTAAAAATGTATGTCTTTTATATATTTATAACAAATTGTTATGGAGGTAACCATATTTATGTTATACAAGATATGGGTTAAGGAGGTAATGAACTGACTAAAAGATGTGTATGTGTGTGTATATATATATATCTTTATATATCTATATAAAGGTTTTTTATATATCTATATGAAGGGTGTATGTGTGCGTGTGTATACATATATTTACACACACACACACCCCCTTCCAGTCACTGTTCATCACCTCTGTAACTCACCAGAGGAAAACCCATCGTTGTTACAGCACCTAGGGGTGCTGGGAGGGCGAGTACCAGAAACGTGAGGCCATGGGACCAGGATGGCACCTTGTCTAAACAGCTGACGCTGCATGGGGAGGGGGGTTGACGCTCATGGAGTTGATCCTGTACCCATCTGGGGCTAAATCCTCATCCAGGGGCGAGAGCAGGGACCCTTGATGTCTGTCCCTTAGCCTCCAGGCCTGGGGGACGGGGTCTTGTTCAGACCTGGGGAAGGCAGGTCACTTTGGGTGGGAGGGGGTCGTGCCCAGGTTGGAGCTCGGCTCGAACCGTCTTGGGTTTGCCTTTGTCACTGTGGCAGGCAGCGGGGTCTGGAAAGGACTGAGGCTCTTTTCAGAGTGGTTGGTGGGGTTGCTGGGCCTAGGAGCTTTAGGCACCCTGTGTTCTCCATCCACAGCCATCTGTCCCCCTTATTACCAGGCGCTGGGGAGGAGCCTGCCCTGCCTCCAGCCTTGCACGGCATGCTTTGCTCACCCCTGCACAGCCTGGAAGGGGCTCTGGGGGGAGAGACCCCGGCTGCACGGGAGCGCCCGCCGTGTCTGGGCGCGTGGCAGGACGCCGAGCGGAGGAGCGGCAGAAGGAGCACGTGTACCTCTGCTCACCGCACTAATTGGCCGCTGGTGTTTGCGTCCCTCGGGGCTGTGCGCTGTTGCTAAAGGCACCTCATAATACTCCGCATTTCTCCGGTGCTTTGTAAACATGGACTCACTAATCCTCACAACGCTAAACTCCCCGGAAGGGAGGCAAGTAACCTATCCCGCACCGCCCTGTTGTGGGAGGCAAAATGGGCATGGAGCGGTCAGGTGACTCTCCCAAGGCCATGGGGAGAGCCTGTGTCAGAGCTGGGCTTGGGACACCGGTGCTCCTAGCCCCGTTCTCCAGCTGCCGTTAGCCTGACTGGACAAATCCCCATTCAGTTTGGCTGTAGGGCACCTGCATGGGGGGGGCGGGGACCGAACTGCCCTACCACACTCCATATCCCTATGCCTGGGAGACCGGGGGGCGCGGTAAGAGGACCAAGGTTGCCTGTGGAGTAGGAGGGCTAAGGGGTCATGTTTCAGGGGCAGCTGAAGGAGAAGGGAATTTTTGAATGGCTCCTTCCTCTTCCTCTTGGCTCTCTGCGGCATGCAGGGGCCCTCCCCTAGTCCCGATGGCTTTTAATAAAACAGGGACTTGCTGAGGTCCCTTCCAACCCTGGTTGTCTATGATGCTAGGGACGGGTTTTTGGGTCACAGAGGGCAGCTGGGCTTCGGCCGCGAACAGGCGGATGAGAGCTATAAAAAATGCTCAGGCACGAC
Source organism: Crocodylus porosus (assembly GCF_001723895.1). Taxonomy (NCBI): domain Eukaryota; kingdom Metazoa; phylum Chordata; order Crocodylia; family Crocodylidae; genus Crocodylus; species Crocodylus porosus. Next base: position 9,545,846 of record NW_017728918.1, on the reverse strand, counting down.
CCCAAGGCACAGGTTCAAAGTGCAGGAGATGAGGTGTTGGGAGCCTTCCCACTGTTATGTCACTCGGCCTCTTCCCAGGAACTTTTTTTGACATGGTGGCAGGATCCCTTGCATCATTCCCACCAAGAGATCATGGGTTGGGGGTCCTCACCCGATTACTCAAGTGCAGCCGGGCTCGGCACGCGCACGGCCTTGGCGCTGCCCGGTGTTTGTGGCACCCCCACGTCGAATGCACTCGACTTAGCCACGCAGAGATCCTTGTCATCATCACAACCTGCAAACCCGACCAGCCTCCCCTGCGTTTGGAGAGTCCAGCTGGGTTCTTGTCTTCCCACGCATCGTCGCCCGCCGGCAAGCATCTGCAGGTTACGCCAGGCTTTGCTGAGCGGTGTGTATTCAGACGCCTGCTTGCATTTTCTGGCGTGAGCGCTGGCACGCATTCGTTAGCTGATATGCCCCCACCTCACCCTAGTAAGACCGAGTCGATATGAAGTCATAGCAATGCCTGTTTCTTCGAATGAAGCCTTCTGGTGCGGTCTCCTTCGGTGCATTTGCCCCTTGGGGCATGAGCGTGTTGATGCCCCAGGAGGAGCTGATTCCAGCTCCTGCCCCTGCAGCGGGACTGCGCTGCAGGGTGCGGGGAAGGAAAGCAGGCAAGGAGAAAGGTGGCGTTTGGCCTCCGTGGCTCCCTTCCTTAGAGAGTTTTATGGTCATCCGGCATCTTGTGCCCGTGGTGTCCAGGAGGGGTGAGAGCGGGCAGTTCTCATGGGTAGAGGCTTTGTTGTGTGGTCACCTGCAATGGCAGCAGGCTGGACGCAGTGACCAGGGAGACCCCTTCCAGCCCTGTGCTCCTAAAACCATCCCCATGCAGGGTGCCGCTGGGCAATAAGGAGGGGCCATTTTAAAATCATTTTCCACGTGGGAATCAATCCCGAGAGCAGTGAGCCATGCCAGCCCACGCATTCACAGTTTGCCAATGATGCCAAGCAAGTCTGCAGGTGGCACCAGGCTGGGGGGAGGAGTAGATTCACTGGAGAGTCGGGCTAGGATTCAGTGACCTAGACAAATTGGAGGATTGGGCTAAAAGAAGTATCATGAAGTTCAACAAGGACAAGTGCAAAGTCCTGCACTGAGGAGGGAGCGATCCCCTGCACCGGTGCAGGCTGGGGGACGGGCTGGGCAGCAGCTCTGCAGAAAAGGACCTGGGGGACAGGGGACAAGAGGCTGGACAGGAGCCGGCAATGCGCCCTTGGTGCCAGGAAAGCTACCAGCATCCAGGGCTGCGTTGGGGGAGCGGTGCCAGCAGATCGAGGGACATGATTCATCCCCTCTATTCAGCACTGGGGAGGCCACATCTGGAGTCCTGTGTCCAGTTGTGGGCCCCCTCGACAGACAGGATGTGGACAAGTTGGAGAAAGTCCAGTGGAGGGCGGTGAAAATGGCTGTGGGGCTGGGGGACAGGACTGGTGAGGAGAGGCTGAGGGAAATGGGCTGACTTAGTCTGCAGAAGAGAAGACCGAGAGGGGTTGAATGGCAGCCGTCACCTCCCTGCAGGGGGGCTGCAAAGAGGATGGGGTTGGGCTGGTCTCAGTGGGGGCAGATGATGAACAAGGAGCAATGGGCTCAAGCTGCAGCAAGGGAAGTTGAGGTTGGATATTAGGAAAAACCTTCTCACTGGGAGGGTGGTGAAGCACTGGACCAGGCTCCCCAGAGAGGTGGGGGGGTCTCCATCCTTGGGGGTTTTGAAGCCCCGGGTAGACAAAGCCGTGGCTGGGATGATGTAGCTGGGGCTGGTCCCGCTTGGAGCAAGGGTTGGACTAGATGTGACCTGAGGTCCCTTCCAGTCATCATCTCTGAGTCACAGGCCCCTGGTGCTGTTGGCTCTTGGCCTCCCACCCAGCTGCCTGCCCAAGGCGTGGAGCAATAAATAAAAGAGAGGATGCAAGATGGGGTTGAAAGCCTTCTGCCCCTAAGGACACGCTCCTAGTGCCGGTAGCACTGATGCTGTGCGGCGCTGGAGGGGACAGGCATTGACTGCATGCATATGGGTGTGAAATGAGAGGTGAAGGGTCAGATCCTTGTCCCGTAGGAAGGCATCAGCTACTCGGGGATGGGATCTTGGGGTACAGGGAGCTGTGGATCCAGTACGGCAGCTCTCACGTGCGCCCACCAGTCTCAGCATTTCACGTATTGTTCTTTATAGCTGTGGGGAAAGCTTTGCCGTGTTGATCTCGGGGCTTCCTTGGGTAGGTGGTTGCCTGTGAATGCAGGACGCCGGACTCGATGGCCTTGGGAGACGCTTTCCCCGCCTGTGGTCTGAAATAAGCTCTATAGGCCGAATCCTGTTTCTCCTAAAGGCATCTCAGTGCTGCTTCTGCATCCAAATGCTGCTATGCAAGAGGCCTGTAGATCCTATTCCCACCTGTACATGCTCAGGAGGCTCTATTATGTCTCCCTGGATAGGCATAACTGCACATGATGCCCCACAAAATATGGCCCCTTGCACCGTCTAGCCCAATGGTTTGCAGCTGGGATTGCTCCCGCTGCATAAGGGAGCCCACAACGTCCAGGCGTGCGGCCGTACGGAGAGAGCAGAGGTGTAAAACGGCTGCAACTCCTTTCTTTCCATGGACTTGCTTACACCCGCTCCAGTGCTGGCCCCTCGTCTCCATGCGCGGCGGCGTGCGATCGTCGGAGGGCAGAGCTGCTGAAGAAGCGCCTTTCCCCGGGGGCCCGCCGCGACCCCGGAGACCGGAGAACCTGCCGACGTTTTCCAAAACACCTAACAAGTTTTAATGACGAGAAGTTAAACTTCTGCTCCCCGAGGGCAGCCGGGAGGGCCGGGAGGCCGCACGGGAAACAGCGAGCGCCGCTACTTGGCACGCGTGCTAGAAACGACTCTCTCCCGCTCGCGGCACGAAGAGCGGCCGAGGTCTTCTAAAGCGGCCGGGGGTCGTGGATGCCTCCGAGGGGCCTGGGTTGCAAAGGGCCGGCGAGTCGGGCAGCCAAAGCGGATCCGCTGAGACGGGACCCCCCGGCAGAGCGAACGACTGCACCCAAAGCGAGGGGCAATCAGGCTGGAGCTTTCTGTAGCTCGAGGGGAGCCCGTGGGGAGATGCCATGTCAGCTGGGGGCATCTGGTCCTTCTTTAGAGCGTTCCCCTACTTGGTCTCCTGCTCTGCTTTCTGCTCCCTGCCCTGTGCTGTAGGTTGGCCGCCCCTGCTGCAAAGGAGGAGGGTGTCTGTGTGGAGACCCAGCAGCCGGGGAGAGCGCGAGAGCAGCAGGACCTCGCGCGAGGGGCTCCTGCCCCAGGCCTGGAGCTTGTCGGCACGAGGGGGACGTGTGCTGCCGGTCCGCTCTTACCGAAAGCCCAGGGTGAGGAGCGATGGCCTCAAGCTGCAGCGGGGAGACTGAGGTTGGAGATGAGCTTTCTGACGGTGAGAGTGGTCAGGCGTTGGGACGGGCACCTAGAGAAGCGGTGGCATCTCCATCCTGGGAAACTTTCCGGAGCAGGTTGGACGGACACTTGGCTGGGATGGGTTAGTCAGAGATGCCCCTGCCTTGGGCAGGGGCTGGGCTGGACGCGTGGGCGAGGAGCGTCACCAGAGCTGTGTCCTGCTCCCTGCCCGTGGTACTGTAGCAAGCCCGTGGGGTGCTGAGCCTCCAGCCCTCTCCACAGGCTCTGGCATCTGAGCATCCTGGTCTTTATGGGTCTCCTCTGGTCCCCCCAGCAGCGGCTGGTGTCGGAGGATCTCCGATCTGTCACCCCCTTTCTGTGATGCTTTGAGACACGGGACGGCTCAGGGTGGGATCCTCCGGATGTCTTATAGGACTGAACCAAGCGGCCTCCTGCTCCACAACATCCAGTTCGGGCCAGGACAGGCCCCCTGTAGCCACCTCATCTGCCTCCCTGTATCCCACAGGCCCTCTGGACGTCCCTGAAGTTATTCCGGTGTGGACTAGAGCCTCTCTCCCCCCACACCTTGCCTTAAAAGTGGCCCATGACTGGATCCACCTCAGGCCTGGCAATGACATGCCACTAACCGTCCTCGCCTTCTGTTAGCCCGAGCTGGTCTGGCTTCAAGCTCCTGGCCCTTGCACCCGCTTTCATAGTTTCATAGCTTTTTCGGGGCTGGAAGAGACTTTCCAGATCACTGGGTCCAACCCCCCCTGCAATGTTTGCCGGCTCCCTCAGCCCATCACCAGCATTTGGGTCCCCCATGGAGGTGCTTATTGACAGGGGCCAACTCAGCACCGGGGCTCCGGTCTGGCTCCGGTCTGGCTCCGGTCCCTCAGTCATTCTCGTGGCTCTTCTCTGAAACCTCTCCAGTTTTTCGGCAGTTTCCTGGGAGCCCATAGCCCAGAACTGGGCCCGGTGTTGAAGAACCAATCCCACAGGGCGCATCTACACGTGCACTTTAATGTGCGTTAGCTTATTTTAATGCTTGTTAAAGTGTCACTAAAAAACTGTGCACTGTTGCTAATGCGCATTAAAATAGGCAAATGGGCATTAAAGTGTCACTCAAAACTGTGGGCATTTTTTACATGTGTGCATCACAGCGCTGGGCGCTTTGAAAAGTTGTATAAGTAGCGAAATGCGCATCAGCTTGTGGTCAGAGAAGGCGCGATTAATTGAGTCTGCTCCAAAGTAGCGGATCTCCTGGGAAAAAAGTATGCGTATAAATGCCCCATGTGCTTTCGCTAATGCACATTAAGCTGGGCTAATGTGCATTTTCCTAATACCTCACAAGGGAGGTATTAGATTTAATGTGCATTAACTGAAGTGCGTTAACGCATGTGGAGATGCACCCATAAGTGCCAGACGCTGGGCACGAGGCGCTGGGGGCTGATATAGTCTGGCAAGCCCGTGTGTTTTCAGCTGGTCAGGGATGCTGGGGATGATGTGGGAGCTGGGGGTCTACCACCTGGGGGGGGCGAGCAGTGTAGACAGCCGCAGGCATAGCAGCGTAGGACTACAGAGGACCGTGGGTGATCATCTTATCCAACCCCTTGCGCTGTAACAGGATCACGCCTGCCTAGACAGCTGCTTTTCCCCATTCTCTCGCCGATGACTAACCCTCTCTCTCTTTCTCCCGAAAGATCCTGTCCAATGTCGCCGTCTACCTGTGCACCATCACCGTGGGCATCATGTCCTACTACATGGCCGACCGCAAGCACCGCAAAGCCTTTCTGGAAGCACGGCAGTCCTTGGAGGTCAAGCTGAACCTGGAGGAGCAGAGCCAGCAGCAGGTAGGAGCGGAGCCCGGCTTGTTCCTCAAAGGCAGAAGTGGACAGGCGATAGCTCGGGAGTCGCTGTCAGGAGAAGAGGGAGCTTGCGCTAGCTCCTGGATTTTAATGCTGGCCGAGGGCTGGGGCTGTAGCATGTGGATGTGCTGCTGTCGGGGCAGCGAGTGGGGAGGCCAGCGCCGGAAGAGCAGAAAGGCAGATCCTGCTCAGTCAGCGAGGACCCTGGGGCTGGAATAACCTGCAGGTGGGGTTGAGGGGTATCAGCAGAGGTCTGAATTGGGACCACAAGCTCTAAAAGGCAGAGGCCGTCTTTTTGCTCCAAAAGATGTGCCGAGGGTGACATCCAGGGAACTCCTCGGGCTCCTCCCTTCTCTCCTTCCCAGCTCCTCTAGTCTATGAGATAAATCCATGCAGACCTAGGGGAACGTGGCCATGTCCTCCGGAGGCCAGGCCGGGTGGTGAGGAAGGCATGGATTGAGGACATGGGAGGCTGGCGCATTATTCCCGGCTCTGCTTCCGATCTACTAGGTGACGTTGGGCAAGTCACTTAGCCTCTCCGCCTTTGTTTTCCCACTTGTGGAGATAGAGACACTGAAGTGCTTTGCAACCTACCAGCTAAGTAAGAGTGGGAGCGTGTTATTGCAATGATAATGATGTCCATGTCTCGTCTCTGCTGGTACTTTAGCTGTGACCCCAATGTTCATGTAATCACAGAAGTCGGGTCAAAGGGAATTTGTAGATCTTCAAGTCTGACCCCCAGCCTGGGCGGGAGAAAAACTGGGCTCAAATGACCCCAGCCAGGTAGTTATCAAGCCTCTTCTTAAGGCCCCCCGGGTAGGAGCCAGCACCACTTCCCTTGGAAGTTGGTTCCAGCTCCTAGCCGCCCTGACCGTGAAGCCGTTCTTGCGGATGTCTAATCCAAACCTCCTCTCCAACAACTTGTGGCTGTTATTCCTCGTTATGCCGGGGGGTGCGAGGGGAAACAAGATCTCTCCCAAACCCTCCTGGTCCCCCCTAGTGAGTTTATAGACAGTCACCAGGTCCCCCTCAGCCTTGTCTTGTGGAGGCTGAACAGGTTTAGGTCCCGCAGTCTTTCATTGTAGGGCCTGCCCTGCTGTCCCCGGATCATGCGAGTGGCCTCCTCTGCACCCTCTCCCTGCTGTCCACATCCCTCCTGAAGTGCGGCGCCCAGACCTAGATGCAGTACTCCCGCTGCGGCCTGACCAGTGTCGCATAGAGGGGGAGGATCACCTCCCTGGCCCTGCTCGAGATGCATCTGAGGATGCACGACAAGGTGCGGTTAGCCCTGCCCACCATGACCTCGCATTGTCGGCCCATGTTCATCTTGGAGTCAATAATGACCCCACGATCCCTTTCTGCCTCCGTGCTCTCAAGCAGGGAGTTTCCCATCTTATAAGTGTGCTGCTGGCTACTACTGCCCGCGTGCAGCACCCTGCACTTGTCAGTGTTGAAGCACATCCTGTTTATGTCAGCCCACCCCTGTAACCTATCCAGGTCTTGCTGCAGTCTTTCCCTCTCTACTAGCGTGCTCACCTCACCCCAAATTTTGGTATCATCAGCGAATTTAAACAGGTTGCTTTTCACCC
>NW_017728918.1:9529969-9538892 GCF_001723895.1 Crocodylus porosus | reverse complement strand
TCCCCCCAGGTCGAATATGACCCATCCACCACCGCCCTCTGAGCGCGACCCTCCAGCCAATCTGCAATCCATCTGACTGTGGAGGCATCAATGCCACAGTCGCCTAGTTTTTTAATGAGGATGGGGTGGGAGACGGTGTCAAAGGCCTTGCTGAAGCCCAGAAAGACTACATCCACGGTGACACCTGCATCCATTGCCTTTGTGACCTGATCATAAAAGGCAATCAGGTTGGTCTGACATGACTGCCCCTAATGAAACCGTGCTGGCTGCCCTTGAGCATCATCCCTGAGGCCGGCCCATCACGGATGTGCTCCTTGAGGATCTTCTCAACGAGTTTCCCTAGGATTGAGGTAAGGCTGACGGGCCTATAGTTGTTGCTGCCCAAGCGCAGACATGATTCGCATCAGCATGAATCAACAGCACCCCCAGGCCTCGCACCAAGAGCTGGTATCCCAGTGTAGCCAAGAGCTGGTTTAGTCAGGATCCATCATTCCCGCACCCCCTGCCTGATCTCTCTTGAGTCACCAGGCCTCCTTGTGCCTCTCCTCACCCTGCTGGAAAGTCCGGCGTAGGCTGTGAGCAGAAATCATTGCCTCCCCGAGAGCCAGCTGTTCTGCTTCTCTGGGCGATCGGCAATTATACACACGGGCCATGTGATGGGGACCACATGCCTGGGCTGCTGCAGAGGGGCTGGGAGCGATGCACAGAGGATACAGCTGCTGGCTTATTCCAGCCTATTGCAAAACTGTCAGCTGCTCAGATAGCAAACATCGGGGCGTTTCCCAGTCCGTGGACTGAAAGGGAGCTCTGTTTCACAGGCTCTGGCAGCCTGTTCCCGGGGGAGTGGTGGCTTCAGGTGAAGGCTGGAGAAAGGAGATGGAGACCGGGGTTTCAGAGCGGGGCTCAGATTGAGCCGTGCTCAGGCCACAAGCTGATCCCTCAGTACCGCATTGCTGCTTACTGCAGGGTTAAGGGTGCCTTCCTGCAAGGCTGCTGGCAGCCAACAAGGCGGCCGGTGGGTCTGATCAGTCCGGCAGCTCCCGCTTGAACTGCGGGTGTCGCGGGCAGGAGCTCGCTGGGTCCGTGCGAGTGTCATTGCACGCATCTCTACAGCGGCTCGCATTTCTCCAACTCCCTTCCCCACGCCCGAGCGCTTTGCAGGGGGCGGCAAACCCTGCTGCTCCCTGGGCTGGAGGCCAGCATTGTTGTGTAACGGGCGGGGAAACTGAGGCACAACAACTCGCCGGTGTGGCCGGGGGCAGGAGTCAGGACTTGGGATGCGGGGGGTGATTCTCCTCGTGCCGTCGCTGAATGACAAGGAGACTGGCTCCGTGTCCTGCACATGTGTGGCTGCCGGGGGCCTTTCGGACAGCCCGGCTTCCTCCTACCTGCCTCCAATAAAGCGCTCGGCTAATTTTAGCCCCTTATCTCGGCCTCTTTCTCCGTCTTCCCTCTCTTATCTCTGAGCGATGCCGCTGGCACTTGCTTCCAATGGCAACAGAGCCGCGTGCCCCGCTGGGTGTGAAGCTGCACCGGCAGCCCGGTGTTTGTGCCGTGTTCTGGACCCTGATCCCGGTTTTCGGCCTTGGGTCACGCCCGGTGATGCTGCACCGACGTGAGGCCCACGACGGGCCCCCGGGACTGGGAAGAGCCTGCACCCCTCCGATGCTGGCGGGCGCCGGGAGGCTGCGGGGCGCCCACGCCGTCCCCGAACGGGAAGCAGGATCACCTGGGCTGGTGAGCTCTGCCCTGAAGGCACGGCTGACTGGGGACCACACTCCCCGTTCAGGGTTACTGGGACGGAGCCCCGAAAGTCAGGGGACTCAGGAGGACGGGCACTTCAATTGAGCACAGAGGGCTGGGGTCCAGCGCTGGTGCAGGCGGCGGTGGCTGGGTGTTGGCACCAGGCCGTGTAGCAGGTCCGTGCTCGTTGTGTGCAGCCTAGTGATGGATAGCTCATTCAGGGGAGGGTGGCAATGATATCAGCTCCCTGGCTACTACAGGGCTGGGGTCCTAGAAATATCATCCCTGATGCGCGGCTCAGAAGCATCCCGCTGCACTGGAGACACTTGGATGTTGCCTGTGACCAGGGGAACTTAAAAAGGCGAAGCAGATTCACAGAAGTTTAGGGGAAGGGAAGGGACCTCATGGGATCATTGGGTCCAGCCCCCCAGATGTTGGAGGAGAAGTCAAGCGCGATGCTGCCCTCCGCTGATGTTGTGGCCTGTGAGCTACCATGTGCAGTTGCTGCCTGCTGCTGCAAGGCTTAGCAGGGTACCATAGGCCCTATACTGCCCGCTGCAAAAGGAGAATCCCGTTAGCTCAAGCAGCAAAAACTCATATGCCCAGAGCAGGACTTTGGTCCCTGCTGTTGCTAGTACATTCAGATCGGGTCACTGCGGGCAGCTTCGGTGCTTGCAGATTCGTTGCAGTGGACACGATTTCTTTCTCCTGCAAAACGTCATCCTTTTCCTCTAGTGCCTTAAAGACACGGGGGGCGGCAAAGGCAAATCTCCGACTGCAACAGACTTTGACCCTGAACTAGATGTGGAAAGGTGCGCGCGAAGCAGGCATCGCCGGTGGCACCGGCTCTGCTGTTGCTTGTTGTGACGTCGAGCCCTCGCAGGGGCTTGTTGCATGTGCTCTCACTTCCCCAGCCCCAGACCTGCGGCATTTGGGGTGAGCGTTTAGAGACCCCAAAGTCCAGAGGGGGTGGTGGGGCTGCATGCTGGTCTACATGTGCATATGCATGTTAAATCTAGAATCTGCCTTGTGAAGTACTAGGAAAATGCATGTTAGCCTGACTTACTGCGCATTAGCTAAAGAGCATGCTTTTAAGTGATGCTTAATGAGCATTAGCCTATTTTAACGTGCATTAAGTAAAAAGCACGGCTGTTCTCCTCCAGTCCTGCAGGCTCATTTGAGGTCCTCTCAGTTGTGCCCTCACCCTAATAGCACCCTGAATCAAAGCGCTTGCAAGAGGAGTGTCTGAGACCGCAGACCGTTAGCCCCAGCTGGCTCCGGCGAGCCGGAGAACGCGCTGATTCCCATGCCTCGCTCATCACGGGCTGTCACAGCTGTCGTTTCCTGACTGGCCTTCGTCCTGGATTTCCTCGCACTCGGTTTCATCCTGTCACTTAGTCACGGTCCCTTGGTGGCACCCTGCCCACCAAGGCAGGCGAGGGACGGGCTGTACTCTCTACGTGCGCCCATCCCTGCGCACCGGGAGAGCGCTAGCGGTGCCGTCCTGGGTCCGACCCGGTAGTCCATCTCACCAAGCCTCCTGGATCGCGTTCAGCATAGATTGATTTTGGTGCTGTGCCAAAACCCACTCGCCCTTTCCACCCCTCCTTCGCTGGCCAGCCCGGTTCCAGCTGTAGGTAGCAGTCGTGGGATGCTCGTGCTGTTGCTCACAGGATGTGCGTGGGCTGAGCTGCAGCATCCAAGGGCGGACACTTAAAATCCTGCAGCCAAAAGGTGCCGATCGTGGGTGGATCATTGGCGTTTATGGGGAATTTTACCGCTGACTCCACGGAGGCCATCGCTGTGCGTGGGGTGGTGGGGAAAAAGGCTGTTCCCAGCCATTTCCTACTTGAGGAAAGATCTCCACTGAAACCTAAGAGCCATTTCGTTGCCCGGATCTCCCCGGTCTAGGATTATTCAGCTTTCCTTGGCACAGTCCTGTTGAAGGTGGGGTCGAGCCGAGGGGAGCCGGCTCTGGGAAACGAGCTCACATCAGCTTCTGGAGCTGTAAGGACATAAGCCCAGAGCCAACAAGGGGCTTAGGCCCCTTCGTGATCCACCAAGCCCTGCCTTTGGTGCCGAAGGGCATGTCTACACGTGCACTTCAATGCACATTAGTGTATTTTAATGCGGATTAGCGTCACGTAAAAAAAGCCATGCTTTTTATTTAATGGGGAGCGTTACTAAAATGTGGTTTTTACTTAATGGGATGGGGAAACTCTTGACTGGAGCATGTCCAGCGACCAACATACAAGAAAGCGCCATAGATAGGGACACGAGGAGAGCCGGGGAGCTGAGGGAGTAGTTCTCCTTCAGCGGGACAGGAAGACGAGGGCTTCGGTCGGAGGACTCAGGGGAACAAGCTTCCTGACCTGCATCAAAGAGCTTTTCCTGACTCGGGAGGTGCACGGGCCAACCAGGGGTAACGCTCTTCTAGATTTGGTCCTGGCCAAAGAAGATGACCCGGTGTCCAGCTTCAGCACAGAGGGCAGCCAGGGCCATAGCGACCACGAAACCATCATGTTCACTGTCTGTCGCAAGGCAGACAAATTAGATAGCAGGATTGAAGTTTTGGGCTTCAGAACTGCAAATTTCAACAGGCTTGGGTCACTAGTAGGGAAAGTGCTGCGGGACCAGGGCCCGCTGGCAAAAGGTGTGCATGAAGAGCGGCTGTTCCTTAAGGACACGATCCTTGAAGCACGAAGGAAGTCCGTTCCCCCGCGGAGGGAAGGGCTGGGACGCGCTCATGGTCCTCTCGAGAAAGAAGAGAGAGACGTACGGACAGTGGAAGCTCTGGGCGGCCCCAAGGAGGACTATACAACAACGGCCCGCACTTGTAGGGATCAGATTAGAAAGGCCAAAGCAGCGTCTGAACTCAAATTAGCAATGGGACACAAGGACAACAAAAAGTACTTCTTTAGGTACGTAGGGAACAGGAGGAAAACGAGCAGGAGTGTGGGGCCATTGCTCAGCAACTCACAACAGCTGGATACCGGCACTCAGGAGAAAACTGGACTCCTAAATGACCACTTTGCTTTGGTATTACACCGGGGAAGGGGAAAATCATGCCAGATAGGGTACGAAATGAGCAGGGTAGGAATGACGGCCTTCCTACTATTCCCATAGAACTGGTGTGTGCTTGATTAAAAAATTAGACATGCATAAGTCAGCAGGACCTGATGAACTTCATCCAAGAGTGCTGAAGGAGCTGGCCGACGTCATCACGGAGCCCCTGGGAAAACTTCCACAACTCGTGGTGCTCTGGAGGGGTTCCTGAGGACGGGAAGAGGGCCAATGTTGTGCCCAACTTCAAGAAGGGGAGAAGGGAGGACCTGGGCAACTATAGGCCAGTTAGCCTAACCTCCATCCCAGGGAAAATCCTGGAAAAGTTCATTAAGGAGTCTATGTGCAGTAGGCTTGCAGAAGGTGGGATACTGAACGACATCCAGCACGGCTTCGTCGCGGGCTGGTCTTGTCTTACCAGCCTCATCTCCTCCTACGGCCGGGTAACTCGCCACCTGGATAAGAGAGGAGGTCGACATTGTATACCTTGTCTACCTGGACTTGCAAAAAGATTTTGATCTGCTATCCCATGATGTTCTCGTGACAAAATTGGCTTTGCTGCGAGACAGTCAGGTAGGTAAGAAGCTGCTGTGAGGTGGGACCCAGAGAGTCGCCGTGAACATCCTGGCAAGAAGTGGGCAGCGGTGTCTCACAGGGATCGGTGCTCAGTCCAGTACTTTTTGACATCTTTATTAACAATTTGGATGCGGGGGTGAAGAGCTCACTGGCCAAGTTCACGGACGACACCAAGTTATGGGGGAGAAGACAGGCTGCAGATACAGGTGGGCCCAGGCGGGCTGTGGACTGGGACCAGATGAAGTTCAACGTTGAGAAATGTAAAGCGGGCCACCTCGGGACCGGTAACCCCCAACACACCTACAGGCCTGACCAGCACCACGACTGAAAGGGACCGGCGGTAATAGCAGACCACAGGATGAACTTGAGCTGGCAGTGCGATGCTGCAGCCGGTAGGGCAAATGATACTGTGACGTGCATCGATCGATGCATCGCCAGCAAAGCCAAGGAGGCGATGCTCCCGCTCTACTCCGCATTGGTGAGAGCGCAGCAGGAGGACTGCGTCCAGTTCTGGGTGCCGCACTTTAACAAGGACGTGGACAAGCCTGAGAGAGTCCAAAGAAGGGCCACCCTCCCCCCCCGTATGATCAGAGACTTGTGCGGGAAGCCATGCAAGGAAAGGCTGAGGGGCCTGGGACTCCTCAGCCTGAAAAAGGGAGGGCTGAGAGGGGACCTGGAAGCAGCGTACCGCTGCACTAAGGGAGTACATCAAGGGCTTGGTGAACAACTCTTCACCAGGGCACCCTTGGGCAAAACCAGGAGTAATGGCCACAAACTCCTGGAAAACTGATTCAGGCTCAACATTAGGAAAAACTCTTCACAACCAGGGTGTCCAGACTGTGGAAGAAGCTCCCTCCGGACGTGGTGCAGTCGCCTACCCTGGAAATCTTCAAGAGGAGATGGATGGTCACGTCGCTGGGGTCGCCTGACCCCAGTTGTCTTTCCTGCCTGGTGCAGGGGGCTGGACCCGATGATCTTGCGAGGTCCCTTCCACCTTTGCAATCTATGAATCTATAATGCACGTTAAAATAGGCTAATGCTCATTAAGCATCACTTAAAAGCATGCTTTGTAGTTAATACAGACTAAGCCAAGCTAATGCACATTTTCCTAGTACCTCACAATGGAGATACTAGATTTAATGTGCAGTAACTAAAGCACATTAATGCACGTGCAGACGCACCCAGAGTTTCCCGGCTGGGCTGAGGGCAGTCTCTGCTCCTCCTGTCAGAGTTGGGCCATGGGGCAGAAAGGAAGGCAAGGCTCCCACGGCCCTGATCCCCAAGGCCGCCCGCTCTCCCCATTATGAACAAAAGACAACAGCTGTGCTGACGACTTCCTGAGTCTGCAGACAGCCGGGCCTGAGCTCAGAGAGGTGCGAACGCCTCATTCATTTCAGTGAGGCGTTTGCACCTCTCTGGCTCTTCTCTGACACCAGCCACCAGACCAGGCCTGCTCCGGTTCAGACGTTTGGTGAGCCTCTAAAAGGAGCTGGCCGGTCCCAGATCGAGGTCAGCATTAGCCGTGTAGCATCCGAAGAGGCTGGCTGCTGCCTGTGACAGCTCATGTCTCTGCCCTGCCTGGCTGATCATTTTCTCCAGTGCAGATGCTTATGGAGGGTCAGCCTTCCTGGTGCTCGGTCACTGGTAGCTTGAAGCGAGTGATGCTGCAAGCAGAGGATTTGTGTCCCCTGGTGGGATTTCTCTGACCTCCTCCTGGCATCTGGTCTCTGGCTGCAGCCAGGGCAGGGCGACTCCCGAGGAAGCGTCCCGCAGGAGCATCCCCGGAGGCCGGGAGCACGCGGCCTCGTTTCCCTCTGCATCCATGGGGGGGTTCGGCCTTGTTTGTGCTGCGTCTCCGGCCGTTCCCTGGGAAATGGAGAAGTTGCGAACGGGGACCAAAATTACTAAGCACGTTCCCATAGCAACGCACGCGCTGGATCTGCTGCTGCAGCGTAACCCCTATAGGCTGCGAGTGAAAACCCGCTTAATTAGCCAGGTTCGTCATGCAGAGTGCAAAGCCCCAAGTAAAATTAGGATCTCCCCCCACCCTGCTATGGGGCGTTCGGGCAGGTTAGCACGCGGGGGGACCCCGACGCAGCGCATGCAGCCAGTCCTGCTCGGGCAGCTGCGGTGTATCGTGGCCAGGCGCTCGGGGGGCTGCAAAGAGGACGGAGCTGGGCTGTTCTCCGTGGGGGCAGATGACAGAACAAGGAGCAATGGGCTCGAGCTGCAGCAAGGCAAGCTGAGGTTGGAGATCAGGAAAGACTTCCCTGTGTCTGCGCTGAGCCTGCTGCTGGGCGAGTGTCTCGGTGCCGAGACGTATGCAAAAGCAGGCCCCCCTGGGTTCTTCCCCGCCCCCGCTGACTTCTGCCGCGTGCCCCCTCCACCGCCGTCGTCTCCTTTCCCAGCCCGGTCGCGCGCTCCCCACGTGGGAGCCGTTCGGGGTTTCCCATCCCGGGGCAGCTGCTAAGGTTGGGGCAGGACGCATCCGAGCCGATCCGCGGACCGCGCTTCTCCCTTCTCTGCCAGCTTCGCCTCGCAGGCCCGGGTCCCGCTTCAGCCGCAAGACGCCCGTTAGCCAAGCCCCAGCAGAGCCAATTAAGACGGCGCTTCATTTTCAAGCACAGCAGTCGGGCGCCGAGGGACTGGGGGTGCGGAGGGAAGAGCGCCTGTCGCTTTCTGCAGCGCGGCGGCTCCGGGTGTCCCTTGCAAGACGGTGCTGGGCCCCGGGCAGGATCAGGCTCGGCAGTCGGCGCAGCACAGGCTGGCGGGGATCTGAGCGGCAGCGGGTGGGAGGCTGGAGCCGGGGGTGCAAGGTGCTGTCCAAGGGGCGGTCGCAGCGTAAGCACGGGCCCGGTTCCCTTCTTGCTGCCTTCTCTCGCCCCTGCCTCCGTCAGTCACTTCTGCTCCCGCCCCAGCAATGCTTGTTCATGTGTTTCTGCCCCGGCCTGGGGGGTCTCTGCAGCTCTTTCCACGTCATTTGGGAGCCGTAACTTGGTTGGCAAAATCCTGCCCCCAGGGTCTGCCGGGGTAATTAACTCCGGAGCATCTCCCCCGTCCTCGGGCCGTGCACAGGGCGAGGAACCTGTGCCGGCCTCTCGGGGGGGGGAGCGTTGCAGAGGGGCCGAGCTGCGGCAGGGCTTTTCCATGCAGCCGGAGTCAGGAGCATCCGCATCTCTCCTCTGCCCAAAACTGGCACGTGGTTACATCTGTGGGCCTGAAGACCTTTGGATCCTAGCAAAACAGGGCTGGGGGGATCAGCGAGGTTCTCAGCCCTTTTAAACTCAAGGCACCCTCGATACACTTGAGGCTCCCTTTGGAAAATGCCGGCTCTGAACCTTACTTGTTTTTTTGACTGCAGAGAATTAATAGAGCGCGTTGGCTGCAAAGGATGCAAAGACCACAGTGAGCCAGGGTGTTTGTAGCACTCTGGATTCCTGTTTGAAATCTCTGGGTTTGTCTTGTGAATTTTGTTTGCACCCCTAACAGTGCTACCGTCCCGCAGCACCCTTGAAAGGATCTCGAGACGCCCTAGGCTGCT
>NW_017728918.1:9526985-9529869 GCF_001723895.1 Crocodylus porosus | reverse complement strand
CTCCTTGACACCCCCAGTGACGCAGTCCCCCCTTCCCCGGCGTCTCTCCCACGGCTGCCCTGCTCTGCCAGTGCAGACGAGTTTCCTGATCTCCAGTCTAAACCTACTTGGCTGCAACTTCAAACCACTGATCCATGTCCTGCTCTTTGCAGCACGAGAGAAAAGGTCTTTCTCTTCTCGTGGCAGCCCTTTATGTAGATCAGCTCATCGCTGCTTGTCCTGCCCTAGGGACACGCCACAGTTGCTTGCTGTCCGCTTTGTGCATTCAGAGGCTGTTATCAAATCCCCCTTCGGTCTTCCCTTCTTCAGGCTAAATAACCCCCCGTTCTTCCAGGCGTTCCTTGGACTCCAGCACAAAAAGAAACCATTTGTACTGGTCTGCTGATATTTCAAACCGTGGGCACATTTGAATGCTGAGCCTTGAGCGGGGCCAAGATTTTCAAAAGCAGGAGCCAGCCTAAAGTTCGGTTCTTGAGTACATGCGATGCGATCTAGTTAGAGCGGGTTATAATGAAGTCAGACGTGAGCTGGGGGCCTTTGTGCGCTCCACTTCTTTTGCCCTTTCTTGCACCACAACTGCGAGACTCTTTGCACGAGTGGGATTTCCGGATGCTTTAAAAGTCTTTCTCGGGAGCTGCACGTGGGCTGTGGGGAGCCCCACGCGGTAGAGATGGGCTGGCGTGGTCGCGCTCCTGGCCGCCACGTGCAGCTCCCAAAATTGGCTGGAGCCGCGCACCGCTGGGCAGCTGCGCTTGTGCAGGCCACGAGCACCCCGCGGGCCTGCCGTCTGCTGCTGTTGTCACTGGTGGGGGCAAGGGAGCATGACTTCCAGTCCCAAAACGGAGATGAGGAGGCACCTGTCAAGTGACAGGGATACCGGTGTGGCCCTCACCAGCTCACCAAAACTCATTAAGCAGCCCTCCAGCTGAAAGCATTGCTCACCCCAGCCCTAACCAGGTTTCTAACTTGACTTTTAAAACTCTTGTCTTGAAGCTCTCACTTAGGAAACTGCCGGTATTTTGGTCCGTTTCTAAAATCTCTGCCCCGAAAAGACCAACCGGGCTCTCTCCATGGCGTGCATCTCCTTGGCACCAAATGGTGAGGCTCTGAAAGGCCGTCGGAGGCGCCGCAGCGAGACGGGCCAAGGCGGCTGTGCAGCAAGCTCACGCGCTTCCCCATCACCGCCTCCTCCCTCGTTGCGGCGCAAAGGGATTTGGGTTTGGCTGGACACAGAGAAGTTGCATGGGATTCGGCAGAGGAGCGAACTGAAACCGGTGGCGTCGTGTCGGGAGAAGGGCTGGGCAGGGCGGGGAGAAGACGCCCGTGGGTGATGCTCTGGCGCGGGCGCTGGTCTGCTGGCACGGGAGCGTGACGGCGCAAGGGGCACGAGGGAGATGCTGTTTGCAGCTCTCTGAGAGCAGCCTTGTTCGAGCAGATCCTGTGGCTGTCAGCTGACTCTCCCTGTGATAGCAGGGACCGGGGGGGCTGAGCCTGCTGACAGCCTGCGTTGTTCCCAAGGGCTGCAGGCCAGGGCGGACGCAAGGCTGAAGGGCCTTGGAAGCAATTTGTCCACTGCCTTGATGAACTTCAAGAAGCCTTATGAATGTAGTTGTCAGTAATAAGCTCTTCATTCTTCCCTACTTTTTTTCACTTTTTTTTAAATGACAGTAATTGTTTATTTAAGGACTAATTTAGATATTACTATCAGCCTTCATTACTATGTGTAGGTGTTTGTGTGGCTTCCCCCCCATTGGGGTTTTGTTTTTTGCATCAGCCCTTCGGACCCGAACTTTCGTTGGCACGACCGACTCGTGGCTTAGGCGGCGTGCAAGATGTGGGGGCATTTGACTCACTCCCCGGAGACCCCAATGCTAATAGCGGGCAGAAGAAAGTCCCCCCCCACAGTCATCGAGGGCAAGTTGGAGAAGAAAGCCAGCCTAGAGCAGGGGTTCCCAAACTGTGGTACGCATACCCCGGGGGTACGCAGGAGAAATTGTGTAATGGTGGATT
Organism: Crocodylus porosus; assembly: GCF_001723895.1. Lineage (NCBI taxonomy): Eukaryota > Metazoa > Chordata > Crocodylia > Crocodylidae > Crocodylus > Crocodylus porosus. The sequence goes on along the minus strand of NW_017728918.1, from coordinate 9,527,859 downwards.
TACTCGTCATTATACTTGACATTTAAGGGGTTAAAAATGCTGGTGGGGGTATGCAGGCAGCTGGCAAATCTGGAAGGGGGTATGCAATAAGGGAAAATTTGGGAACCTGTGTTCTCGAGTCCCCTAAGCCCAGCACCGGCAGGCTCTGGTCCCTGGAGCGGGAGCCTCGTTGCACGGCCATGGAGGGCAGGTGCTCTGCCCCCGAGCGCTGCAGGGAGAGAGGGGCAAAGGGCGCCTCGATGTGGGGGAACCCCCGGGGCAGCTCCCTAAAGGCCCGGAGAGGCCTCGTTCGGAGCACAGCGTCCGACTTTGGGCCCCATCAGAGATCAGCAAGAGGCGTCTGAGGTCTGGAGAAAATGACAGACAAGGAAAGAACTGGGATTACGTAGCGTGGAGGGGACAAGGCTTTGGGAAGGGTGGTTGATAAGTCTCCAGGGTGCTTATACAGAGGATGGTGATCGACTGTTCTCTATGGCTGCAGGGGACAGGACGAGGAGCCATGGTCCTAAATTTTAGCAGGAGAAATGTAGGTTGGATACGCGGAAGAGCTGAGGTCGAGCACTGGGACGGGCTGCCCAGGGAGGCTGCGGAGTCTCCATCCGTGCTATTTCTAAAAGCAGGTTAGACAGACGCTTGGCTGGGCTGGATTAGACAGCGACAATCCTGCCCTGAGCAGGGGGGTTGGACCAAATCCGTGATTCTTCCAACCCAAGGGTGACCTGAGATGCTCTCAAGGGTGTTGTACACTATTAGCACTGTTAGGTGTGCAAACGCCTACCTGTGGTCCACGAGATAAACCAAGAGCTTTCAAAAATTATTAAGGCTCATATATGTGAGAGCCCAGCAGGAAAAATTATGCTGAGGGGAAACCAGC
>NW_017728918.1:9519583-9525860 GCF_001723895.1 Crocodylus porosus | reverse complement strand
TGGGCTCCCAAGGGAGGTGGTGCTCTCCCCTACCTGGGGGTCTTCAAGAGGAGGTTGGATGGGCATCTGGCTGGGGTCATCTGAACCCACCACTCTTTCCTGCCTGTGCAGGGGGTCGGACTTGATGATCTAAAAATTGAGGTCCTTTCCAACCCTAACATCCATGAATCTATGAAATAGGGATCCAGCGTGTTGGAGCTGGTGTGGGATTTCTGAGGTCTTTGCAACAGAGAATGGCTCTTTTAGTTTTCCATATAGTCAAAAATACGCGTGAAAGCTCAGAGCTGGCATTTCTTGAGGGGGTCTCCAGTCTAACGAGGGGGAGCCTTGAGTCTAAAAAGGCTGGACTAGATGAGGGCCCTGCCAGCCCTGCTTGACCGTGTTTCTGTACACAGGTCTTCGCGCCCCTTCAGGCACATTGGGAAGGAGGAATGGCCGGACAAGGATGTCCAGCTCCTGCCCCCGTGCAGCCCTGTGGGGACCTCAGCCAGACAGCGCAGAGCAGGGCAGCCCGGAGGCGAGGACCTGCCAGGACCCCTTCCCTGCAGCACCCGACTAGATGCAGCTGGGAATTATCCCACAGTCTAAGGGACACCGAGGAGTTAATGAACCCCTTCCTCTCCGTAGGAGAGGGTACTCAGTAATGCCCATCTGGCACTTGAGCAGCCTCCGCCCAGGCCCAAAGGTGGATCCTGCCCCCCTTATGCAAGCTGTATGTGGTGCTGCAGGGACCTCTGGGGAAGCTGGGGACCGCTCTGTGCTTCCCTGGCGTGGGCTGGGCCACAGACCCTGCGACCCTACAACCTGCCACGGGCTCCTCCGTACCGGGAAAGGAGGAGAGCAGAGGGCAGAACGGAGCTCTTTGCTTTCCAAATTGCCGTCCCGAATCCTCACATGAGGCTTGGTTTGCTCGGCAGTGCAGCGTAGAGTCCGGCGTGAGCTATCCCAGAGTAAATGTCATCTGTCCGCAGCCCCGGGACGCGAGGCAGAAAGGGACATCAGCACAAGCAAAGCAAGCTGGGGCTTGGCTTGACTTTGGCCTGGGGGCTCGCCATTACACTTGCTTTGCTCACCATTACGCTTTGATGCTGGTGCCAGAGACTAGAAGTGCTAGGTTTCGGCATTAACGCCCAGGGTGCCTGTTGCTACCACGTTTCAGAGTCAACACCCATCGCGCGGCTCACTTCGGAGGTAAGCGATGAGATGTCATGCGAGTGCCGGGCTGAAAGCTCCCAGGAGAGGTGGGATGCGGGGGTGCAGGGGCAGCTCGCGCTCCCACCTACACCCCACCTCCAGCTGCCTGGGGCTGACATGGCACCAAACCCATCTCCCTGGGCTTTCAGCAGGAAGCAGGCCTTGATCTGCTTTTCTTGGAGCGGTCCCCAGGAGCTGTGCAGTGGTGAGCATCTCTGAAGGGCCTGCCCGGCTGCTTGCAGGAGAGAGAAACGGGGCCTCTTCAGTTAGTGTCCTGGATCTGCATGGACTCTGCCCATTGAGAAGCCCAGGAGGGCTGGCGCGGGATGGAGAAAGCTGCTGGGAGCCATTTGGGGGTGATGGGAGATCCTCCAAGACTCCCCCCACCGTTGTGCTGCCTCCAATCCATCCCAGGTCCAGAGCCCAACAGCTTCAGAGCCTGATACTGGGGCTCTGTAGGGCAGCTCTGGGCTCGGCACCCAATGCAAAGTGCCCTAAGCGTGTGCCTGAGCTAGAAGAGCGGTTCCCTGTCTTTCCGGGAGCAGCAGCAACAGCCCATAAGACGCCCAGCCCCTGCTGCCTTTGCAGCTGGTGCATGGACTGGAGCAGCCCTGGGGCTGCTGTGACGTAGCCCAGGGACCGGGCAGGTGAACCAGCCTCCGGACCACAGGTGCCTCTGGGTCACATCCAGCAGCTAGGAGAGTCCGGCCTCTCCTGTGTCCATGCAGGGGCCGTTCCAGACGGACACCCCCCCCCCACTAAAGCTACATCCAGCCGCGTGGCAGCAGGGACCCTGGAGGGCACCCCGCTCAGAAGAGCCTGGCTGACCATCCCTGATCACCCAAGTGCTCCTCTTCACTGCAGAAGATTCACCCTTGAACTCTACTCCCTCTTTACGGGGCAGACTGGATCCTTCTTTACCGGGCAGACTGGTTGTTGCAGGTCTTGCCCGGCATGGTGCACTCAACTCTCCCTCCCTGCCTCGAGCCGGATCCTGCCAGCAAAGTTCCTGCTGGGTTTATCTGAGGCAGGGCAGAACAACAACCCGGTCTGAGCTTCGGGCTCCATGCACTCTGCATCTGGGGGCGAGTCTCCGCTGTGGGTCCAGTGCCCACTCGTGAGCTGCAGAGGTCCCGTGGGCAGGCTTCGGGAGTGGGTACCGAGGCAGGGGAGTCATGAATATACCCACAGGGCCAGGAAGCTTCATGCTGAGGCCTAGGACGCCTGTGCCTTGCCGCTTCCAGTGATGGAGGCCATGCAGATGACGTTGCAGCCATGAAGGCGGTCCATGGGGCCAGGGAGGCTGAGACCCACTGGTCTACACAGTGCAGAACGGGGGTGCTGAGGGGCTGCTATTTCTTCATTGCACGTGTGCAGCCTCTTCACGGCTCTCCCCCGACCTCACCGCGTTTGGGTGAAATTTGTGTCCAAGCAGACAGATGAAACAAGCAGCGGGAGATGCTGCCGGATTGGGTCCGAACAGCTGGCCTGCATCCTGCTTCCTGTGCTGAAGATGCTGCCAAGGCCGGTCTTCTCCCTCCCTGCATTACCCCCGGCTCATTAGGCTGCACCATACGTGCTGGTGAGGGGCAAAGCCTTCCCTGGCCTCCCCAGCCCCAGTCCCCCTGGCACTTGTCCTTTGCATAGCGGCAGAGGTTATTAGCTGTAACGAAATTACGCCTCCCCGTTGGAAAAATCCAGGCCTCCAGGTGGTGGGTTGGACTTCGAAGAAGTCCTGATGAACGGCCTCACTGCTGGTCTGTGTTTACCGCTAACTGAATTATTTTTAGCCAGATTGAGTTTCCAGGAAGAAGCATGCCTATAAAATAGCCACGCTTGACATCATCCATCTGCTTCGTTGAGCTCTGGTCGATCTCTCCCTCCAGCGAGCGCCCCAGGACGAGGGGAGCACACGCAGCGATTGCACAGGCTCGGTCAGCCGCCGACACGGTGGCAAAGGCCGAGGGGCGTTGGCATGATCCAGGCGTGGTTGCAGCGATGCCCCGAACCAGGCCTCATGTGGTCATCCCTCTTTATAATAATCTGGTTTCACGATGCCGGAGTCGGAGCAGAGACGGCGTTCAGCTGTGCACTGTGCTGCAGCCCTGCAACTGCGCAACTCTAATGCAGCGGTTTGGGACAGGAGGTGAAAGGGAATACTGGGCTTGATCCACCGTAGTTTGCCCCATGTCAGCATCATTTGCACCTGTGCTGAGGGACTGTCTAATTGCATACACCAATTGGGTCGAGTTGCTTCCCGCACCACGGTTTCTCAGCTGCCGGCGCATAAACGAGGGGCCGGGCACTTGAGAACGGGACCTCCTGCCAAGGACAGAGCAGAGCCCCCGTGCTGAACTTAGCTAGGGCCCCAGAAGCAGCAGTTTTGCCTTTGAAAAAAGCTCCCTGAAGCACCCTGAGCAGCTGGCTCAGCACTGAGCGTCTCTAACAAGCTCCTCATCAAGGTACCTGGGTGCTTCGTAGGCTGGAGAGGAGCGACCCAAGAGCCATAAACTTCCACCCAGCTCCCACCGCACAGAGCCCGAAAACTTGTGTTTGGCTAATGCAGGTCTTCCAGACCAGCCTCCCATCTGAAGCCATTGAGAGACGGCGCCCCCCCACAGTGTGGCTGGATTTAGTGAGGCATTCCCTGTGCAATGAAAAGTGTATGCCTCATTTCTAAGGAGAACTCATCTGGCATTACCTTCCAGCTGCTGGCTCCTCTTGTGCTTGCTTTTGCTTGCTGCGGGTGCTCAGAGCCTGAGTGCCCCCCAGCCGGGACCGGCCTTGCTTCCCCCGGCCAGCAGGCAGGTAAGCATACTGATATGTGGCACGGGCATGGTGCACGTCACCAAGTCTTGGTGTGCCTGGGGGTCTTTGTTTTCCAAAAAGTTAAGGGCTACAATATGAAAGTGATAGGTAATAAGTGTAAAATAACAGAAGGAAGTTCTTCCCCAGCGTGTCATTAAAGTGTGGGATCCGTGGTCACCAGATGCGGTGGGAGCTGAGAGTCCAGCCAGATCCACCGAGGGACTGGACACGGGCTTGGAGGAAAGGGGCACCGGTCACTACTGAGCACGGGAGCGCGGGGCACGGCCTCTGCATCCGACCTGCCGGGACCTTCAGTGCTGGAGGCTCGAGGGAGAGAGGAACTGGTGAAAAACCCTGGTCAGAGCCAGTCTACTCTCCCCTTCAGCCTCTGCTCTCTGCCACCGTGTGATACAGGGCTTGTGCGCTAGGTATTGAACGTAGTGAGCTTAGTCTCTCTTTTTGGCTGGGAGGACTCTGGTGCATTGTATCAGCATCCCACTGTACGGCTGGAGGCTTTCCAACACTGCACCATGCCATGGATATGCCTAGAGGCAGACCCCTCCAGCCCCGCAGGTGTTCGGGCTGTATTCCTAACCCTACCAGAAGGGACCCAGCTCTCCCCTCCCAAGCCCCTGGCTGCAGAGGCATTGCTCCTCACTGATACCGTGTGAGCAGGATCCAGCCCGAAGTGCTCCTATAGCCCAAGCAGCTCTGCCAGCAGCCTCCTAGGGCCTGTCCCCGCGGAGCGCTCTCTGCTGATGTTTGCCGCCACCGCTGACTCTCTGGGAGTAACTAGGAGAGGATGCAATGGGGCTAATTTGATCTCTCTCCGCTGCTTAGGTTTTAATGAGGATGATTTTCTCAGCGATTTAACAATCCAGATACGTTTAGACACAAACAGCGAGGTGTTAGACAGGGTAAGACAGCAAGGCCTTGGGGGAACGGCTGGCTCTGAGCCCGAGCGGTCGTCTCGAGGGGGCAGGTTTCAGTCCATGCCACCAGCAGGACTCTGGTCCTGGGTGATTGGAAGCAGGTTGGATGGTTTTAGGCTGGTTTCCATCGTCCAGCTGAGACCAGGGATGGAGCATGTCCGGGGTCTTGGCTCCCCACCCAGCTCATCCATGGTAGAAGGAGCTGGCTTCTCTTTGAGATCGGCAGCACCCAGCTACCCATCCTTTTCTGTGGACAGGATACGTCGCCCTGTCAACCTGCTTTGAAAATAGACTCGCTAATTCCAGCTAAAATTAGCTCCCGCAGGCAAAAGAATTGGAGCAGCTTCCACAAGCGGGGAGGCCTGGGGCTGCTTTCATCCACGCGCCCCGTCTGATGTTTCTGGGATGCGAGTCTCTGCAGAAGAAGAGCTGCTGCCGAGTCCAGCTGCGGCTGGGTCAGAGCGTAGATGGAGCCGAAAGGGAACTGGGCGCCTCCCTGGACAAGCACGGGATCGCTGGTGTCATGGGAGCTCTGCACAGATGGGCCTGAGGGCCGGTTTCAAGCAATCCCGCACGGTGCTGGTGCACTTGTGCACTGAAGTAGCACCTAGGCGCCTCTTCAACACACGTGCTTGTAGTTTAGATCCTCTTTTCACCTCGAGGACTAGATGCATCCTCCTGAGCACGCTCCCAAGGTGTCCTTTGTGGCTGCTTATGCTCTGCCAGGGAAAGCGCATAATCCCATACGAGTTCCCAGAACTTTAGCTGAAGGAAAAGGACAGCCGGGGGGCCTGGAGAGCAAGCCAGGAGGAGCCGGGGTCCCTGAGATGGGGGTTGGCGTGGCAGGATGGGTTTTCGCCTCTGCTCTTTGTCACATGATCAGCCACCTTCAGCCCTGGGTGAGGAAGTTTAGCTTAAGGATGGGTAAGGTTTTGTATTTCATCGTGGGCCTGTTCGGGTTAAGTCTTCCTTGCTGGGGTGGAGACCAGTCAATAGGCACCCTACTGAGCTCAACAGCCCCAGCCGGTGCCACGCACAAGGCACTGGCAAAAGAGCAGTTCGACCACCGGCATGGTGTACCTTGCTCCTGCAGCAGCCTCCTGACCAGCTCAATGCAGCCCGGGTTGCCTGTTCCTGCTACAGCCCTCTTCTCTCCTCCTGTCAGGCATTGCAGCAGATTGCAATGACCTGGAGGGGCTGAACCGGGGAGAGCGGGATGGGATTGCACGAGGCCAAGACCAGTGCCACGTCTAGGGAAGAGGAGCCCACTGCACAAATGCAGTGTGGAGGAGAAGTTGCTGAGCTGTGGCTCTGCTGAGAAGGAGCTGGGGTTTCGGTGGAGC
>NW_017728918.1:9502530-9519268 GCF_001723895.1 Crocodylus porosus | reverse complement strand
GTTGGGCTCTGTGTTTCAAGAAGGATGTGGAGACACTGAAGATGGATGCCGCGGTGACGAAGGGGTTGGGATGCAGCTGTACGCGGAAAGGCTGAGCGAGGACGGCGGGCTTAGCGTGGAGAGGAGATTCGGGGGCATTTGAAAGTCTGCCATAGAGAAGAGGGAGAGCAACTCTTCTCTCTGCTGCAGATGGCAGGACATGAGACAGTGGGATGAAAATGCAGCAGAGCAGACGCCAGACTCCTGCCTTTGGAGCCTCCTCTGATGCAGACTGCTGCCTCAACCGAGCTGCTTATGCCTAGGCTGTAACTGGGCCCCCAGCCGACCCTGGGATCCCGTCATGCTGCACCTGCCTGTATGACAGGTGGCTCTTGCCTTGAGCTGCTTGCGATCCGCATACAGAAAGAACAGAGATGGTGATATGACAGTCCTCCCATGTTATAGTTCAGCGTGATTGAGTGACTTGCCCAAGGTCACGTGGGGAGTCTGTGGCAGAGTTCAGTCTCTGATTTCTTCACTGCCAAAAAACATCCCTTCTTGTGTAAAGCTTAAGCTGAGAACACAAGTGTTGTGGGGCGGGGACAGACTCTTTAGTCTGGGCGTGTAACCATGTGACATAACGTGGTCCAGATCCCTGGCTGGGGCTGCTAAACAGCGGTAATAACAAAAAAATAAATGACGTTTTCCATGAGCCCTGGGACCTCCCCACCCACCATTCCCAGATCCCTGAGCAATTAACTCACCCTCCTCCCAGGTGGCTAAGACCGATTCATCTTGTACTGAATCACGACGGTGTCTGACCCCTTCCCCCCTCCAGCCTGCGTTTTCCCGGGGAGGTCAGTAGTGGAGGTTTCTGCATCTGGTCAGAGGAGAGACCGCAGAGCATCTCACTCCCTCCCTCCTGCCTGCCAGAAATTGCAGAGAGAAACCGGCCCAAATAATGCACATTCTTCGCAGTTCAAACCCTGCGTCAGTCCCTGGCTATGAAATAGCTCCCGGCGTCCCTGGACAGGAGACTACTTTGAGAGGCCAGTTAAAGTTAGGGAGAAGAAGGGGCTGCATCACGTGCTGGCTCATTGCCCCGCTTCTCCGCCTGGCACTGGATCCTGAAATCAAGGCTTTGAGCCTTGTCTGCTAAGGATTGTCAAAAGAGTGGTCCCGCTGTAGCAAGGCAGGCTGGGTTTCCTCCAAGGTGCAGCTGGGATTTGCAGTGCTTGGATGGCAAGATCCTGAGGCTCTGCCATGCACAGGCAGCCAGGGAGCTGGCTTGGCTGGCTACCTAGGCTTTCCCCCTGGTAGCCACGTGCCCAAAACAGTGTGAAACCTGCAAGGATCTTGCTCCAGACTCCACGGCCTGACTTCGCCCGAGTGCTTTAGGCTAGAGGCAAGTCACATGCATATCTAAACTGACACAAGGGCGGCAGAGAGCCCGGGGATCGGGAGACTGAGATCAGTGGAAGTTGTGTCCGAGTTAGGCGTCCCGGCTGTGTCCCAAAGGCGGGGACGTGGGAAGCTTTGCACACCAGTAACCAGAGAGGGAAGGACTGAGGTCGGGCAGCGGTGGCGGAAGTGTGCCTTAGGGGGGCACGTGTCAATATTCGAAGTGCGAAGCCTGGCCGCACGATTCGTCCAGGTGCCCTGCCTCCCTCTCTCCACTGGACTCCCTGTGCTGGCTCTTGGTCCTGGCAGCAGAATGGCACAGCTGGCTTCGGGGTCGGCACATCTGGGGGCCGTTCAGCAAGGGCTCCTCGTCTCCGAGGCACACCTGGTCACACGCGGCGGGGCAGGCGCGAGACGTCGGCCAGCTCTGCCGTTCAGAAGGGACCCTGATCCCCGCCGTGGGAGGGGGGGACTCAGCTCTGGGCTGGCTAGAGCCCCCTTCATCTCCCGTCTCTCTGTCCTTCCCCGCCGCAGGAGCGGTTGATGCTTTCCATCCTGCCCAAGCACGTTGCGGACGAGATGCTGAAGGACATGAAGAAGGACGCGAGCCAGAAGGAGATGCAGCAGTTCAACACCATGTACATGTACCGCCACGAGAACGTCAGGTGAGGGACGCGCCGCGTTCCCCGGGCGCGGGGCGGCCACGCGTGGGTCTCACGCAGCTCAGGCCTGCACACAGGTTGCTCTGCCGGCGCGGGTGCTGGCATCGGCCTTATCGCGCCAGCTAGCCGCACGTCCCTGCGGACGGGTCTGGGAGGACTGGGACAGCCCCGTTCCCGACAGGCAGTGACCCCCTTGTCCCCAGCTCACGCTCTCCGGCCCGCGTGGCTTCTTTCCCCAGCATCCTGTTCGCAGACATCGTCGGCTTCACCCAGCTGTCGTCGTCCTGCAGCGCCCAGGAGCTGGTGAAGCTGCTCAACGAGCTCTTCGCCCGTTTTGACAAGCTGGCCGCGGTAAGTCCATGGCAGGCGAGACCATCCCACACGGACCCTCGCCGAGTTGGCGAAGCTCCCCTCACATGAGTAATCTCACTGCCGTCTCGATGCATCCATCCCTCACCTCCCTGGCGCTCGTCCTGCCCTGGAAGCGCGGGGTTGCGAATCACTGAGGCCCCTGCGCTGATGCTCTGCATCCTGGGGAGCTTGCACCCTAGCAGGCCTGGCTGCGCTGTGCCCTGCTCTCCCGCCTGCTTTCCTTGTGCTCCGGGGAGGGAGGGGAATGGAAAATGTCCAAGGGAAAGGCATGTCCGTGTTCGCCCGGGCTGGGCTCTGAGTCAGTGACCGGGGAGGGGAGAGAAAGCAGGGAACGGAGCAGGAAGGAGGACTGAAGGAGAGAGAGGTGGGCGCCAGGCCGGCCCGCGAGGGATGCAGGCGGATGGCGCTCGCGGCGTGTCGCAGCCGCCCCACGGCACTTGCACCCCAGCGCTGGACCCTGAGAGCTGAGGCCCCAGGTGCTGAGACTCGAGGCAAAGCCTCGCCAGGGCCTCAGGACACCTTCTGGGGCACTGCGGTTATGGTGCCCCTCTCCAGAGAAACGAGCTGGGCAAAACAAACAGCCAAGGAGGTTGCAAAGCGGGGGCTTAAACTGCTTCCTTTTTAAACAGCGTGAGCGAGAGGCACAACCACCTGTACACCTTTCCCTGCCTCAGTTTCCCTGAGCATTCATTGGGATTTGGTCCCTAAACCCTCACATCTGCCCCGATGTGCAGAGCTGCTGTCCCTCCGGCGGCTGGCTTCTCTCGCCCTTGCCTGGACCTACACCAAAGCAGCCCTCCGTCCCTCCGAACCACGTCCCTGTGGCGCTCCGCAACCCAGCCAGGTCCTATGTTTTTTAGACCCGACCCCTTGGTCTCTTTGTTCCCCTGTCCTGGGGAACTTGCTTTCTTTCAGACCCTGCCCCTCTGCAGCAAAGCTCCCTCCAGCGAGCGCCCCAGGACCAGGGAGCTGCTCTGGCTCCCCTGCCCTCACCCAGCTTGTTGGGCTCATTTCTGTATCTCCTCCTTTCTGTGTCTAGCCCAGGGGGTGGAGGTATGCATTTCTCCCTGCAAGACACTGGTCGCTGTAGGAAGCTGTGGCCTGAAACCCAGTATAGCAAAGCCCTGTTTTCCAAAGAGCTGCCTGTTTCCACCTACCCGACCCAGGCAGGAACAAGCAGTGAACCCCTCTTCTGGACAGCATCTCAGGAGGCTTCAGGCCAGCGCTGATGGGCGCCCGGGCTGCAGAGCTGGGCAAAAGCATTTTGCTTTCTCCTTTATTTGCCAAAAAATGTCCCAAACCATCCCAAAGGAGAGACCCAGTCTCGTAGCGCCGTGTATCGGGAACGCTGTTCTGTGAGGGGGGAGCCCAATGCCGGGCTCTGCTTAGCCTCAAGCCAAAGGTGGTTTTGAACACAGCTTCTGACACCCGGACGAGTGCGGTAACCCCTGGGGCACGGCGGGCAGGAAGCCAACAAGCCGGCAGCTCCTCCTTGGTTTTGTTAATCATAGAAACATAGAAAATGGGGGTTGGAAGGGAGCTCAGGGGGTCACATCCAGTCCAGCCCCCTGCTCCAAGCAGGAGCAGCCCCAACTACATCATCCCAGCCAGGGCTTTGTCTGCCTGAATCTACAAAACCCCCAAGGATGGAGACTGCACCACCTCTCTGGGTAACCCACTCCAGTGTTTCTCCGCCCCTCCAGTGAAAAGTTTTTCCTAATATCCAACCTAACCCTCACTGGCACCGAAGTTCCCCTTGCTTTTTTGCTCTTTGTTTCCAAATTTCCTTTGCTCCTATTAAAAATCCCCAGGATGAATCACCTCGTTGCATCTGAAACGAGCGTCTCTGAAACATTTTCATTCCACAGCGACGCAAAACAGTATCTTCCCAACGTTTCTGTGTTCAGCCACCCAGCAGAGACCTCAGTTATTAGGTCCGTGTCCCAGTCCCCAGGCGGGCAGGGCAGGCAGAAGGCCCTTGTCCTGCCCCCTGCCTCCGATCCTCTTCCTACCATTGCTTGCGGCGGGTTACGTGTTCTCCTCCTCCCTCAGAAATACCACCAGCTGCGCATCAAGATCCTGGGAGACTGCTACTACTGCATCTGCGGGCTGCCCGACTACCGGGAAGACCACGCCGTCTGCTCCATCCTGATGGGACTGGCCATGGTGGAAGCCATCTCGTAAGCCGCCCCATCTTTTCTATCTTGGAAAGCTCCCTCGGCTCTTTCCCAGCCCTGCCATGAGCTAAACCCCAGGTTCGCTGCCTGTCGGAGTCGGGGCTGCTTTGTGACGTGGTGTCAGCCAAGCCTGCCTTCCCTATATAGGATCATAGGAAAGCAGGGCTGGAAGGGACCTCATGAGGTCTTCCAGTCCAGCCCCCCGCTCAAGGCAGGATCATCCCTGACTAAACCATCGCAGGCCAATGTCCGATAGACCTGCTCTTGAAAATCTCCAAGGATGGAGATACCACCGCTCCTCCCAGCAGCCTGCTCTAATGCCTGACCATGTGCAGAGTCAGAAATTTCCTCCTCCACTCCAGCCTAAATTTCCCCTGCTGCAGCTGGAGGCTGTTGCTCCTAGTCCCTCTCCCTGTGCCCATTCCTGGGGAGCTGCAACTGTGTCGTTATGTGATTTTGGTAGCCTTTGCTTTTGTGTGTTTGAACGTGCTCCCTCCACTTTTGCATTGAGTTGCGTTGTGTGTCTCCTTGCATTTGCACGGGGGCTTCTGCGATTGGTTTGTCTGGTTCAAAGGAGGGCAGAAGGGGGAAAAAAAGGGTCGCGTTTTAAAAAGCCCCCTTGACTTAGCACTGTGGGTTGTAAAGCTGCAGCATCTCGCGGTTTGAGCTTGCATAGTCACGTACACAAAACAGCGAGCCTATGCAGGTCCGCAGTTCATAGGGCTGGGGTTTGCAATGAAGCCTAGAAAGGTTGCGGGGGGGTCTCACATCTTTGACCGGGTGTCGATGACTGACTCACTGAGACATCCCTTTGTGACCCCTTCCCTCCCTGTCCCAAAGCTACGTGCGAGAGAAGACCAAAACCAACGTGGACATGCGCGTGGGGGTCCACACCGGCACGGTGCTGGGCGGGGTGCTGGGCCAGAAGCGCTGGCAGTACGACGTGTGGTCGACAGACGTAACGGTGGCAAACAAGATGGAGGCTGGTGGCATCCCTGGGTGAGTGCCTCTTTGGGAGATGGACTATTGTCATTGCCCTCCGCTGGACTCTCTCCAATGGGTCCACGTCCTTCTGTAGTGAGGGGCCACAACTGGACACAGGACTCCAGATGTGGCCTCCCCAGGGCTGAATAGAGGGGAAGAATCACTGCCCTCGGTCTGCTGGCACCGCTCCTCCCAACGCAGCCCCGGATGCTGTTGGTCGTCTTGGCACCAAGGGCGCACTGCTGGCTCCTGTCCAGCTTCTTGTCCCCTGTCCCCCCCAGGTCCTTTTCGCAGAGCTGCTGCCCAGCCCGCCCCCCAGCCTGCACCGGTGCAGGGGATTGTTCCCTTCTAAATGCAGGACTTTGCACTTGTCTTTGTTGAACCTCATGAGATTTCTTTTATGAGATTTCTTTTGGCCCAATCCTCCAATTTGTCAAGGTCACTCTGAATCCTAGCCCGACCCCCATTGTATCTACTACTTCCCCATTAAATGCCCTTTGTGCTGCTTTGGCTCCATAACATAATCCATTAGGGCCTCTGCCCAGTGCACTGCAAATGCCTGCTGCTGCAGGCTCTTCTGCGTGGGCCAACTTTAGCGCAAAGCCCAGCCCAGTGACATGGTGGGGTGGAAAGTCACCACCCGTAAGGTCAGGAGCCATGCTAGCTGTCTCGGAGCCTCCTGGCCGAGTGTCACAGGATACGGAGTTGGGGGATAAGAGACATCACACAGACTCCTGCCACCCCCTTCAAGGGCTGAGCCGCCTCCTGCATGGCACAGAGCCGTGAACATCAAAGACAAGGCAGCCAACCCGGCTGTGCTGGGCACATCACCCTTGTGCTTGGCCCCTGCTCCTGGCTTGCACACCTGGGATCGAGGCCTTGGTCTGGATCAGTGCAGCCATCAACAGCTACTTCAGCAGGTGCATCCCCTTCCACCAACTACCCACACAGGACTCGGGCATAGGCTTCATCCAACCCCCTTCTTCATCATACGGGCCAGTCGCTATCGGGAGCCCATTGGAGGTCCCTTGGGTAACCCAGTCCCCTCTCCCTCCGAGGCAGGGAATGGGAATGCTAAGCATTGTGCTGGGTGGGTGACTGTGGCAACCCCTCACTGAGGCCAGCGTGGTTGGGGTCCCTCTTCCAGCACAAATTGTGGGAAGAGTCACTGATGTTTTTGGTGGACACGGGAGGTTGTGTCTGTGGCTTTGTAGCACAGGTCAGCGACATGGGTTTGGGACTCAAAGCCCTATCTCAGCCATGTCCAGCTCTGCCTTCCAGCATTGCTAGGTTGCTGCCTCCTTTGCATGGCTTTGGGCAAGGGTGGAATTGCTCAGCGAGGTCCACAGCCCGACCCCTTGGCCTACGGGGGAGGCCGGGGGAACGGCTGATGGGTGCCAAAGGACATCGCACTTCTGCTTCTAGGCGAGTGCACATCTCCCAGAATACCATGGACTGCTTGAAGGGCGAGTTCGAAGTGGAGCCGGGAGACGGCGGGTCGAGGTGCGACTACCTGAAGGAGAAGGGGATTGTCACGTACCTGGTCTTGGTGCCCAAGCAGCCCCTCAAGAACGGGATCAATGGCGTGGTGAGTCACCGCACTCCTCCTCCTGCGGCCTTCTCCTCTTGCCTGGACCATCGCCACTCTCTGTGCTCCAGCTCGCACGGTCTTGCCCCTGTCCGGGCCATTTTCCTTCCTACAAAGGGAGACACCATCCCTGTCCTTGGCTCTGCGTCTGTGGACCCCGAAACCATTGCATGTCCCAATGGTGCTGTTACAGGAGCAGGATCCTGCACTTATAGTGAGCATACATGATTGGGATGGGTCTCCTGGGTATTTCCCTGCTATGTACTTGGTGCTGCGAGACCGGCCTGGATCATAGGAAGACCATCAGGAATCCACCTAGCCCTTGGCCATCCAGCTGGTGGTCCACAGGCCCTTGTAGACCTGCTCTTGTAGGCTTAGTTGTCTCTTCTCCCACGGGCACACAGGGGCTGCATTGAACTTGAACAGCCCTGATCTGCTCCAGCCCCTTGCTCGCCTTTCTCTGAACTATCCCAGCCAAGGGCAACCTTTTCTTGGAGCCTGGCAATGAGGGAGCTCCCACAGCTTGGCCCTTCTGCCGGGGAGCAGCACGCCTCCAGCTCCCAGGCAGGGAATGGGGCATTGTTTAAAACAATGGGGGTAGTTTAGAGTTGGACACGTTGGCAAAAATCAGTCAATGGTGGAGCCAGATTGGAGGAAAATAACAACCCCCCCCCGTCACCCCCACAAGTGCTCGGTCCTGCCCTATAGCCTACCCATGGCACACCTCTTCCCCTTGCTACTGGCCTGGATTTGGGGGCCTGAATTGCCCCCTCAGGGCTCCCTCCTGTTCCAGAAGCTGTCCCTGACGTCGTCCCACGGGAACTCGCCACTGCTGATCAACACCAAGGAGTGCAACGGCAGCATCAACACCACGTGCACCACACCTGACGAGGGCGAGGAGATAGAGGCCCGCGGGAACGGGGCCGAGGAAGAGGGCGAGGTAGGGGGTGAGGCGGCAGGGGATAAGCGGGGGAAGCCGTGGGGGGGTGGGGGGCCCTTGGGGATCATGGAGTGCATTCCCTCTCCTTCCTTGGGGGGGTGGGTTCCTCCATTCTGGGGAACTGAGGAAAGACAGGCAGGGCCAGGCCTTGTATTTCTACCTCCAGGTTAAATGCACCGGGACAGAACGGCGCTGGGGCGCCTGGAGAGGTGCAGGGCAATATTAAAGGAAGAGAGGCCGGGACTGGAGGGGGCAACAGTGGGCCCAGGTGCAGGGAGGTCCAGGCGTGCCAGCGTGCAGTGCCACGAGGACTGGCTCCCCGAACTCACCCCCCGTGTCCCCTCGTGCCCAGGTGGTGAACCCATCCTTCCCCAACCCGCGGCGGCGCCTGCGGCTGCGCGACCTGGCCGAGAGGGTCATCGACGCCTCGGAGAACGAGCAGGAGCTCAACAAGCTGCTCAACGAGGCTCTGCTGGAGAGGGAGTCCGTCCAGGCGTGAGTCACCCCGGCCCCTCCACCCTCCGGGCCCCGTAAGCAGAGGCCACTCGCCCACCCTCTCCCGAGACCCCCATAGCACCCTCCCTCCCCGGTGATGCCCCGTTGCATCCTTTGACCCCAGCTGACTTCCTGCCTTTGGGGCAGGGGGCTGGATTCGATGCCTTAATGTCTATGAAATCCGTGCACCTTGGACCACCCGCCCAGAGCCTGTCCCAGCTCTGCGGGATCTGCTTCCCCTACCCACTGCCCATCAGAGCCTGGCTGTGCATCTCCAATAGCCACTGGTACTGCACCCCCGTCCTCATGCGCCACCCCGCTCGAGGCTCCTCTTCCTCCCTGATCGGGCCTGGTCTTTCCCACCAGCCTGGTTTTGTTCCCCCTGGTGCCACAAAAGCAAGCCGGTAGGGGAGGGAGGGATGGAGTACCCCCCTCTTCCCTGCCTGGGGGGGCACTTAGGACCTCACCGGGGGTGCCGGTGCCTCGGGCAGGTTGAAGGGGAAGAACACATACCGCCTGTCCATGCGTTTCATCGACCCCGAGATGGAGACGCGCTACTCCGTGGAGAAGGAGAAGCAGAGCGGGGCCGCCTTCAGCTGCTCCTGCGTCGTCCTCTTCTTCACTGCCCTGGTGGAGATCCTCATCGACCCCTGGTGAGCCTGGTCTACGCGTGGGCTGGGGGCTTATGGGGTGGGGAGAGGGTTGGGGTCTGGTCGCCTTTGTGGCATCTCTCTGTCCTGCTGGAAAGGCCCAGGGGGGATTTTCTGCCCGTAGTTTCATAGCGGTCCAAGTATGTGACAGTCCCCTTCTACTGCAGCTAGCAGTCCTGGGATCATAGCATTATACCAACACCAGGAGCTTCAGGGCTGGGCTGAGACCTCCCACAAACTCATTTCACATAGGGCACGGTGTAGTCTTGGTGGGGCATCAGACTTCAGCCTCATATGAGCCAGATGGCAGCAGGGGACCTGGGTAGGCATAAACGAAGGGCGCCGATTCTCAGCCGGTGGAAAGGGGGCACGTCTGCATGGGCAGCAGAGCCAGCTGGCCCATTAATGCTGCCTCTGGGTCTGGCCCGAGATGCCCAGCTGCATTGCCAAAGTGATGGCCTAACCCTGCCCTGTGCTCTCTGCTTCTCTCCCCAGCTGCTCTTGGGCTCCTGGGAACATCACGGGAGCAGAACGAGGCCTGCGAGCAGCCGCCCTGGAAAATACAATTTGCCAGTGAAGCATTTTCCAGGGCTGGGTTGCACAGCAGAGCCCGCAGCTGTGGGTGCAAACTCCCTGAGCCCTGCGGGAGCTGCCGGGCTCGGAGCATGGCGGGGGCAACTCGTTCTCATTAAGTCCAGTCGCCTCTGCCCTCACCCCGGGGAAAGGAGTTGAGCAGTGAAGCGAGAAGGCCAAGGGACTGAGTCAGGTTGCGGGATGTTGGGGTGCACGGGTAGAGCACGTGTGTATCATGCCAGGTCCAGGTCTGATGCTCTGCCTGACAGATTGCGTAGACGTTAGGGCTGGAAGGGACCTCGCAACATCATCAGATCAGAGGGGCTGCTACGCAGGCACAGGAGAAAGGTGACAGCACAGGCCAGCATTTCGATCCTGGTTCTGGGCAGTATCTCTCATAGGGCTCAGACAGGAATACCCCCCAGATGACATTGGCCATGGAGGGGGAGCTGCCGTCTTCTGTATCACGGGGCGTGGTCGTTGTCCTAGGATCTGAGCTGATATTAACCAGTGACGTCCTGTCACTGCAATGGCAGGGCATCAGCCGTGCCCTCGTCTCCTGGCTTTTACCTGTGCCAGATCTGGGTCTTGTGCAACCTGGGCCTTGTAGATGTGGGCGAAGTGGTGACATGGAGGATTCTTCAAGTTTCTGCAAACACAGGAAACTGGACTGGGTGGTGCAGGGGCCCCCTTCCCATGTGGCTTAATGCTCCATGTCTCCAGGAGCACAGGGCTGGAAAGGGCCCTCGAAGACCTTGACTGGGATCCCCTGCATTTGCAAGCAGCTAATTCACGTGATCCGGTTCATAAACCCCAGAGGCTGCTAATGCAGGGGACTGCCAGGCAGGCGCTGGGTCCAGAAGTCCCCGCTGACAGCCCCACAAGCTTAGCTGGGCTGCTGCGACAGCCCTGTGGCCCCTCCAAGAGCCGCACTTTTCAGCTGCAACTTGGAGTTTTCTTGCCATCACACACCCACCCTCGCACTGCTTCACTGATGCTGAAAGCTGGGAACTGAGGCTATTGTCAGCAAGGCCTCGATTCGAAGATGAGCTCTCCCATGGCTCATTGATGGGTCTCGAGGTGACATACGAATCCAATCTTTGAGCTACAGATCCATCCACAGAAGCAGCAGGTCTTCCTGCAGGGGAGAGTAGGCCACAGGCTGGGATCCTTCTCCTTTTCCTTTGCTTCCTTCTCTGCTTCAAAAGCAAGACACTTTGCCTGGAAGCAGGCTGCTGCGTGGTTGAGAGCACTGCTTCCCTGCAGATGATGGCAGTTCATCTTTCCAGTTGTTCGTTGTCTTGATTATCTGCCAAGGTGTGAATGTTTCACGTTGCAAAAATCAGGGCTGGACACAGGCATGGGCGAACCGGGCAGCCTCCTGGGGCCCAGACATAAAGGGGGCTGGAAAATGGTAATTTTTAAATTATTATTATCATTATCTCTGGCAAAGGGGGGGCCTGATACTAAACATTTGCCTGGGGCTGCCAGGAGTCTAGGTACGGTGCTGGCAAAAATCATTGTCGTCTTATGATGTTTTTGACCACAGAGACAGTGATCTCTCCGGGCGTGGTTATCCAGCTGGGAGCCCATAAGACAGACTAGGTTGAGGGCATCTTTTCTAGCCCATTCCCCATGTAGGGTGAGCAGAGGGGATCCCAAATAGGACTGCTCAGCCATGGTAGCCGCTGCCAAATTGCACACCTGTCTTGCATGTAAGACATCCATCAGGCTACCGCCAGCTGTGCAGATTCGTGGCTGGAAATTGCTGGATTCACTGATCTGATCTCCATCACCACTGGTCCCTCGCTGCAGGGGCTTTGGACATTGGTACGGGAGAGAGTTGTTTCCTGTAGCAGAAGCCAATGCGAGCTGGCGCGCGGAAACAGCAACCACACCAGGCGGAGATCTGAGCCCAGCGGCCAGAGAAAACCCTAGACGACAGGAGACCTCCAGCTCTCTGTAGCCTTCTTCCATCTTTACAGCTGTTGAGATGCTGACGTCTTCTTCCCCCGGTCTGCTGTTGAGGCTGTGGGGCTGGATTGTCATTCGGCTGGGCCGTTTGCCAGGGGTGCAAGACCCAGATGGCACGGTTCAGAGGATCGCGGGGATGCACAAGCCTCTCCACTGCTACATGGTCTCAATCCACAGAGAGGGGGAACTGAGGCAAAAGGAGACTGAAAGACCAGATCTTTAAAGGGATTGAGGTGCCTCGTTCCAGGGGAGTTGGGTGCCTAAGTACCTTTAAAAGTCTAGCCTTGCCAGGGTCGCTTAAGGGGTCATTTCTTCCTGACTTTGAGAACAGCAGGATGGTGGGACCAGCTGCCCAGGGGAGCTGTGGGGTCTCCATCCCTGGAGGCTCCCAGCAGAGGCTGGGCAGCGTCTCTTTGGGCTGCGGTAGGGACAAGGCAGCTTGGGTGTGGGCAAGGACCTTCCAGGCCCCTTCCAGGCTAGGATTCGAGAGTCTGTAGTGCTGTGAGAAGTCCCCGGTGACGGCAGCTGGTTGCTGTGGGAGTGCAATTGCAACAGGCCACCCCGTCAAACAGTTGCACGACTACCTTCGCTTGGTGCTGGTGGTCAACCCCCTCCCTCTCTCTGCAGGCTGGTGGCCAATTATGTGACATTCGTCATCGGGGAGATCTTGCTGCTGATCCTGACCATCTGCTCTCTGGCTGCCATCTTCCCCAGGGTAAGAGAATGAAGGGCTTGGTCCTAACAGGTCCTGGACACCCGCAGTGCCTACAGGTGTCGGTGGGAGAGGATGGCATCAGCAGGGCTCAGCCGTGGGGCAGAGGCACCAGACTGCTAGGGGCTAATGGAGAATCACCTTTGGCTCAAGGCAAAGGGGCCTGTGTTGTCTGAGTTCACGCACACTGGGAAGTGTCCGCTGTCTCACGCTGCCCTGGAGGCACGTTACCTGGATGTTTTTGCTCAGCACTGAAATAGGTAACAGATAGTCCCCACTCCGCAGCAGAGCTGACACCCAGTGAGGGGGACAGAGCGGTTCAGGCTGTTGTTTCAGGCTCTCTGCAGACTCAGGAAGTCATATCCCTTCATGGGCAGCCTAGTGAGGGGCTGGAAACTCCTTATTCCCTTTCACTGGAGACCCCAAAGCAGCCTTCTGCAGCAGGGGGAGGTCCCTATGAATGACGTGGTGTCGCAGTTTGCAGCTCTCCTTGGGGTCATGGGATGTTAGCTGATTAGACCCAGATCCCCAAAGGGATTTAGGCACCTGACACCTACCGAATTACCTCAAACAGGCACCTAAATCCCTTTGCAGATGCATTTTAGAAGTGCTTGGGGGCCTCGGCATCCTACGTGGGTCTCTTGGCTGTAGCATCAGGTCTCCTGTAAGGGCTAAGTGCAATTCCCCTATTTTCCTTCTCTTTCTAGGTGTTCCCCAAAAAACTCGTGGCCTTTTCCACGTGGATCGACAGGACCCGCTGGGCCCGAAACACGTGGGCTATGTCCGCCATCTTCATCCTCACCATGGCTGACATTGTGGATATGGTGAGTGGCAAAAACCCAACCCCGCTCTCTGCCATGGCTTCTTGGGGGTGTCCACACCCAAGTGCAGGACGTGTGGGACAGGCAGATCCCATTACTATCCCCAGAGGTGCCCAGTGTCTCCTAGCACGACCTCCAGGCTGCACTTGATCGGCTGCACCTCCCTGTTGTGGGGCTGGCGTTTGACGTCTGCTCTGACCTCCCTGCTCTGGACATGCCGATAATTGCTCAGAGCACCGCACATGACGGATAATTAAATACAGTCAATGGGCAACGATTGACTGTGACTTGATAGAGTTAGCAGCTCTGATCAGAGACCGGCATCCCAAAGTCCTGGCTCACTGTGATGGGCTGAATGAAGCCTGAGCACCTCGTTGTATGGTCTGGCATGGAGCGGTGCTATCCTGAGATGCTCCAAGAGCCAGTGGTTCTTCCTAAGGTCCCCAGATCTTCATTAGGAATTAGGTCTCAACTCCCTTGGGAGTTTGGTGCCAACCCTCTTTGAAGATCTGAGCCTAAGTTTCTACACACATCCCATCTCTGATCCAGCCTTTCTGACCTCCTTCAGTACCCTGGGATGAAGTCTTTCAGTGTTGTTAGACAGTCGGTTGGTGAATGCTTGGATGCAGCCCTTTGTGATAGGGCCGCTACCACCATAGCTGTGCCAGAGTCCCCTCGTGGAGATGCAACATATAGAGGCAGAAGACTGGTCCCAGGAGGCCTTCGTTTGTCAGCATGGCCAGAGGGCGCGATTTTTTTCTGCACCCCTAGCAATACTGGCAAAGCTTTGCAGTGGAGATCGGGCTGGGGAGAACTGCAGATTAACAAGGAGCTACAGGATCTCCTGCAGCACCAGGGTTTCTTGCGCATCTCTCCGAAACAGCTGGTGCTGGCCCTGTGCTACAGGACTGGACCGATCCACCACGCTGTTCCAGTCTGGGTAGAGATCTGACCCTGGGGGGAAGCTCTCACGCCTGTCTCTCTGCCCCCCAGCTCAGCTGCTTACAGTACTACACTGGTCCCAGCAATGTCACGGTGACGACCCTGCTGGCGGGCGGCTGCGTGGAGAACCCCAAGTATTACACCTACATCGCTGTGCTGGCCCTCATCGCCATCATCATGCTGGTGCAGGTCAGCCACATGGTCAAGCTGACCCTGATGGTCATGATCACCGGCGCTGTGGGCGTTGTCAACATCTATGCCTGGGCACAGATCTTCGATGAGTACGACCAGCACCGCTTCAAGGACTACGTGTAAGGGAGCCAGGGAGGGCATGGGGCGTCTGCCCCAGACCAACCTGGGGTTCATCTCTGGGTGTCCCCACTGAAAATGTGCCACAACCCCCACGGTCCCGACCTTGTGTGGATCTCGGATTTTGAGAAGCAGGGTGCAGAGGGTGAGGTCCATCATCACGTAGAGCACAGCACCAATTTGTCCCATTTTAAAAATAAACTAGAAGCTTCACTAATGGGCTGGGGGTATAGGGCTGGATTATGCACTTTAAGATTGAAGCAAAAACAAATACAACTGCATTGGAACGAGTTGAAAACCATGTGCTGGGCTGTGAAATAAGAGCTTCGTAACCAGGAGCAGCCAACAGGCAGCAGCAGGGTAGAATGAAGGGTAGCGTGATTGGTGGAACATGGAGACCATTAAAAAAGGAGAGAGGGTCGTTAACACCATTGAAACGAAGCATTTAGAAGGGGTCAGAGAGATGACAATGAGCCATGAAGTCGGTGACTCCCTTGCTGCTGCTTGACCAGAAATGCTGCTGTCACCGCCAGGCAGGTGGTTTCAGATTGGGAGTGGAGCAGGGATTAAAGCAGGGTGCAACTGCCCTCTGGTCAGCCAGATCCAACCTGTCAGCTCCAGCTGTCCCCTGCTGCCCTAAATCCTCCTTCTCGCTCCATCAGCTGCGAGCACATCCTTGAGCGGGTTGGTGGTGCCCCAGGCTCCCCAGTCAGTCCCCTGCTCCTCAAAGGCAGCTCTGAGATGGGAAGTGGCTCCACTCTGAGAGGCGTCGAGTATGGGCAAAGGATGCCCTGCCATGGGCATGCACCTGCATCCTTCCAGCCCATGCTAGCGGCACGAGGGAAGGGCACTGGCATGTCTCTGAAGCCGTGTACACGCCATGATGGGCCATGTCCTGGCATGGGAGGTCCCCTGAGTTTGACTGTCTCTTCTCCCCACCCCCGGCAGGTCCTCGCAGTTTCCCTCCAAGTACTCCATGACGGTGATGGTCTTCATCATGATGCTCAGCTTCTACTATTTCTCTCGCCATGTGAGTGCCCCTCCCAGTCTCCTCCCTTGGGTCACAGGGTCCAAGAGGACACCGGGGCTCTGGCCGTCCTCCCCTACATCCCCCATGTTCACCTTGACACATGTAGACCTCCCCACTCTCCCCTGGCTCTGGCTTTTCACAGATTTCATAGACATTAGGGCTGGAAGGGACCTTGGAAGATCATCGAGTCCAGCCCCCTGCCCAAAGGGCAGGAAGTCAGCTGGGGTCATAGGATCCCAGCAAGATAAGCATCCAATTTGGCTTTGTGCATCCATGTTTGTCCTACCTCTGGCCTCTGCCCTCCCTCTTGTTTTCACATGTTCCTTGCCCTTCTCTAGCTGTCTTCAAGGTTTTGGAGAGGGCTTCACCCACCGATTTCCCCAGGAAGCTCCCTTCCCCTCACCTTCTCATGCCTGCCTGGCCTTGATTGCCTTGGCCTGGAATATCCAGCAGCGCTGAAGCCCTCGGGGCTGGTCTCAGGATGCCTCCTGCCCTCCTCAGGGGGCTTGGAATTCTCCCAAATGCTCCTGGATCTGTTGCCTTCGCACCCGTCACCTGCAGGCCTCGAAGTCTGTGTGACATACGTCTATGTTGGCATGGGGCGAGGCCCCACGTCATGTCTAAAACAGGTGGCCAGGACCTGGGACCCCTGAGGTTCAGTCCCTGGCTCGCTGTGGTACTGCGGGGGAGCTCATCCCTGCACAGGAGCCAGGACCACTGCTGGAGCCCATGTTGCACACCCCCCTGCAGGTGGAGAAGCTGGCCAGGACCCTGTTCCTGTGGAAGATCGATGTGCATGACCAGAAGGAGCGGGTTTACGAGATGCGGCGCTGGAACGAAGCGCTGGTCACCAACATGCTGCCGGAGCACGTGGCCAGGCACTTCCTGGGTTCCAGGAAGCGGGATGAGGTGAGGAGGCGGGGAGGGGGGCTCGGACTACGCCAGGGATGTCCCAGGGAAGGGCCCTGGTGCATGCTGCATTGGGTCAGCCTGAGCGAGTGGCATGTGTGGCGGGCCAGTAGGGGGCGCTCCCACCTCCCTGCGCCCGACCCCCTGCCAGGCTCCGGATGCCTCCCTAGGGGCGCCTCACGTCCGGCCGACCCCTTCCTGGAGCACATACGCTAGCCTG
>NW_017728918.1:9495596-9501555 GCF_001723895.1 Crocodylus porosus | reverse complement strand
AGCACAGAGATTTTATCACATTGTCACAGGGCAGAGATTTTGGGGAGAAACCGAGGTGGCTTTCTGCCACAGCATGTGCCAGGCTTGACCTTTCCAAGACCAGGGAACACTGAGCACACAGCACCTCTTGGCTGGATGCCTCTGGACCCTCCCCTCCCCCACCCAGGAGACGAGGGAAGGGAGGTGTCCGGCAGCAGAAAGGGCCTGGGGGTCACCTGGGATCTCCCCTCCCCTCCCCTCATCCTTTCATCTCAAATATGGGCTTGGATGGAGAGAGAGGAGTGACCCAGATGCAGGAGACCAGGCAGCCAGTGCCACCGAGGCCCTAATGTACCATGTGCCAGGCACCGGGGGCTTGGGCAGATGGAGACATTACACTGGGTTAAAAGAGGAAGAGGGCTGACCACGGGGCAGCTGCTCCAGCAAAGCTGTTCGATGTGTCCACTCCTGTCCCTGGAAACTGAATCAGGGCAGCTTACTTCTGAATAAGACGGGGCTGAAGCAGCCCGGTTTAGCTCCTGCTCACTGCGGGATGGGAGTGGACACAAGAAACACTTACCACAGAGCAGCTGGCACAGGCCCCGTTGTAATGGGGTGGGATTGTCTGATCTCAGCCTGCCTGGATTCCTCCTCTGCGCGGACCATCCCTCCCTCTCTCCAGGTTGGCCGTGAGGGTGAGGTTCGGGCTGCGGAGGTGCCTCGGGGAGCTGGGGCTGGTCACCTATAGACTCCTAGAGCCGTGGGGCTGGCAGGGAGGTCCAGAGGTCACATCTAGTCCAAGCCATCCTGTATGTCCTGTCCTAACCATCCCGTCCTGACGTGGTCTCACCTCTTCAGAGGAGGGTGAAGCCAGCTCAGCCTCTTCACTGCATCTCCCTTCATAGTGAGAGCAAACCCAGCCCCCCAGACATGGGATTTCCCGGGGGCCAGAGGTTCAAGGGGTGCCAGTTTCTGGGCTGCTGCTGAGGACAGAACTGCCCTGTGAACCTGGATGTAAAATGGGGCCCCTGATATCTGCCCCTTGAGGTGGCGGGGGCGTTCAGGAATGGTCCAGGAGAGGCAACAGGGTAGAGCCAAAGGAAGCCTTGGCTGCTTTGTGGGTCCTGGTGCCCTGCCTGAGTCTCCCCACGAAGTGGGTGACGGGGGGATCAAGCGCACCCCCTACCACAGCCTGTCTCCACCGGAGGGAGGCAGGCTCAGTGGCCCCTGGGGGATCTCGGCAGAGCCGGACTGGGCGCAGCTCGGAGGAGACCCTCTGATGGTAGGGGCAGCAGAGGGGACTGGGTGGGCTCAGCTGCCCCCGGCTGAGCAGAGCTCCCTGGTGCCTGGCCCCGCAGGAGCTGTACAGCCAGTCCTACGATGAGATCGGCGTCATGTTCGCCTCCCTGCCCAACTTCGCCGACTTCTACACGGAGGAGAGCATCAACAACGGCGGCATCGAGTGCCTGCGCTTCCTCAACGAGATCATCTCTGACTTCGACGCAGTAAGGCTGGGTGGGGGCTGTGATGGGCTGAGGGCAGGGGTTAGGGGGCCTGAGGCATCTCCCCGTGGGGTGCTTGTAGCTTTGTGTCACAGGCTTCGACCAATTTGTCTACCCTCTTCCTCAGCTCCTGGATGAGCCCCAGTTCCGATGTATCACCAAGATCAAAACCATCGGCAGCACCTACATGGCGGCCTCTGGAGTGACCCCTGATGCCAACAGCAATGGCTACAACACAACCAAGGTATGGGGGGCAGAGGGGTGCACTGATGCCCTTTGATTCCTGTCGCACCCAACATTTAACATTCACTGCCGGCTGGGGCAGCAGCATTTCTACTGAGGCAGCGCTGCATTGGTCACTTGACTTCATGACTCGTTATAACCTGCTTGATCCTTTAGACCATTTCGTTGCACAGGTGTTAACGACCCTCTTTCCTTTGTAATGCTCTTCCAAAATACCGACCTAGCCTTTGTTCTGCCATGCTGCTGCCTCTTGGCTGCTCCTGGGAACGGAGCTCCTATTTCGCAGCCCTGTGGATTGTTTTTAACTCACTCCAGGGATGTTATATTTGTTCCTGCTTCAGTCAGAAACTGAACAATCCACATCCCCAGCCTATTAGTAAAGTTTCTAGTTTGTTTTTAACTGGCGAAAAATAGGTGTTGTTATCCGTGCACCTCATCCTCTGCTCCCCCCTTTTCAAAATCTGAGATTTGCCCTTGGGTGGAGGTAGCGGGGGAGCCAGGGAGATGACCCAGGCTGGTGCTTGGCAGGAAGGAGTGGAGAAGGGGGTTGATGCTGGAGGGTCCCGACTCCGCTTCCCTGATCTGCTGCCCTCTGCTCCCCTCGCAGAAGGAGAACCTGTCAGACAAGGAGCGCTGGCAGCACCTTGCCGACCTGGCGGACTTCGCCTTGGCCATGAAAGTGACCCTGATGAACATCAACTACCAGTCTTTCAACAACTTCATGCTCCGCATAGGCAAGTGCTGCCCCAGGGAGCGGGTGGGGGTGGTGGGATGGCACCCAGCCTTCACCACACCCAGCCCCAGGGGCACGGGGCTCTGGCACAGTGGAGGAAACCGTATGAGACAAGGATGGGGAAGGCAGGCTGCAGGGACTAGCAAGGAGGGGCCCTGTGAAAGCCTATGCCATTGTGTCCTCGTCGCTATAGTGCTGAGCTTGCTTGGCAAGGCCAGCCCGTATCATAGAAAATGGGGGTTGAAGGGACCTCAGAAGGTCACATCTAGTCCAACCCCTGCTCCAAGCAGGACCAGCCCCAACTACATCATCCCAGCCAAGACAGACCGGTTCCATTTCAGCCATGTCACCCTAGAGCACCTGCATGTGGCGGCATCACGGGTGTCCCGCGGGGGCCATGACGGCAATCCTGCATGTAACCATCCTTTGGGAGTGTCACTCAGCACGGGGACCTGGGGGTGCTGGGGGCAGGAGGGCACTGCGCATGCCCCATGCATCCAACAGCTCTAGGCAGTGGTAGATCCAGAGTGGGTGCAGTGGCACAGCCGCACCCGCCACTTTTGGAGCCTTTGGGGACTTTTTAAAGCCCTTAAAGAAAATAAAAATCTCCTTCCCCTCCTTTTCCCTGCCTGCCCCCGTTGCTTCCCCTGCTGTCCGGGGGGTCTGGGAAGCATCAGAGCTGATCTAGTCCACCCCAGAAGCCTGGGCTCAGCTGCGGATGGGGACAGCAGCTGTGGGGATGGGCAGGGGGGATCCCCATCCCTAGGGCAGGCGGGGGGGATCTATTCTTCTGTCCAGCTATCGCTGCTGTCCCCAGCCTTGGTGCACCCCAGTCAGGGCAGGCAGCAATGGCTCTGGTGCTCTCCCGGCCCCTGAAACAGCAGGGAAAGCAACAGCAGGTGGAGGCATGGGGCACTTTCTCCTGCTTTAGGGGCTTAAAAAACATCTCTGGAGGCTCTTGAGGGTGGTCTGCTTGAACTGGTGGGGAAGGAAGCAGGAGCGAGGGGTGCAGTCACCCCTGCAGTGCAGGTTGCTGCTCCTGCACCCCCCACATAAGAAAACTTTAGATCCACTCTTGGCTTTAGATATGCCCTGCACCATGGCTGCCATCTTAATGTGATCATGTGCCAGCATGCAGTGGTTGGTGGTTGGAGGGGTCCCCTATATATTATGAGTGGTGGTGGTGTATGTGGACACCCCCCGAGCTGATGTACTAGAGGGACAAGCCACGTGAGGCCCCAGAGGACAAAAGGAGCAGCTGTCCTTGCATGGGATCTTTGCAGGTATGAACAAAGGGGCGGTGCTGGCCGGCGTGATCGGCGCGCGCAAGCCCCACTACGACATCTGGGGCAACACGGTGAATGTCGCCAGCAGGATGGAGTCAACGGGTGTCATGGGGAACATACAGGTGGGTACACAATGCCCCCTTTTTGAGGGGGAGCCCATGTCAGGCCCCTTTCAGCTCAGTCATACTTGGTGAACCACCAAAAACAGAGGCTTAGAATAGAAACACTCATACAGCCTTTGCTCTAGAAGCAACAGGTGCTTATAGACACAGGGAAGAGACTGCACTTTCCCTGCTGAGAGCAGTCTCGGTGCTTCAGATGACTCAGGAACGGGGGAGTGCAGTAGTGCTGGACACAAGACTCAATGAGGGGGACCCAACCACTGGAGCCAGGTCTGGAGCACGAACGCACCTGGGCTGATCAGTGGCTGTTCCAGGAGAGAAAGGGAAGCTGAGAGAAAGGCAGAAAAGATGGGGTGGAGTGAAGGAAACCAAAGCAGCTGAGGAGGGAGCGGGGCAAGGGCTGGGGCAAATGCAGCGCCAGTTGCCACAGGACACAGGCACCTCCTTTGCCCGTGGCTCCAGTGCAGTTAGTGCCCTCGTGAATCCACTCTTCGTCTCTCTGGGGAGGGAGGGGGGCAGCTACGCCTGGGAAAAACCGAGCCGTGACTGCACCAGGAAGACAAGGAGCTCTCTGGGGAGGCAGCAGTGAAGGTGTCCAGGGCACAGCCCAGGGAAGGCAGCCACAGGGCTTCTGCCGGCCTTGACAGCCTGCCTCTGCTGGCCCCCAGGTGGTGGAGGAGACCCACGTCATCCTCAAGGAGTACGGCTTCCGCTTCGTGCGCCGCGGCACCATCTTCGTCAAGGGCAAGGGGGAGCTGCTGACCTTCTTCCTCAAGGGCCGCGAGAAGCAGGGCTCCTTCATCAATGGCTCCTCCATAACGCTGCCCCACCAGGTGGTCGACAGCTCCTGAGGGGGCCGGCCCCCGGGCACCCGCCCGCCGACAATGCCCAGCGCCTGCCTGACGCCAAAGGCGGCCGGTTCGGAGCGCCTTGCGCTCTGGGGGACCTGGCCGAGGGTAACCCCCTTCCACACCAACCGTTTAGAGTCCCAAGATACCCAACCCCTTGCGTGACCCTTGTCTCCTGGAGGTTTCTCTTGAAGAGGGCGGGGTCTGCTTGACTCATGCTTCGCCTCTGTCGCGGAGCCCAGTGGAGACCGTGGGTGAGAAAGGGCTCGATGGCATCCTCCAGGAGCTCACTGCATGCCCCTCGCTGCCATGGGCCTGGACATTTGGGCATGAGATTTCAGCAGGAGCTCTCACCCAGGGCACCCAGGTAGTCTAGTGTAAAGAAGGAAGCCGGGGGCACAGATGCCCACGTCGTGCCACAGCCCCGACCTGCACATAGCGCTCAGGACAGGTGGTGAGAGCCAACAGCTTGCTTGTGCAGGGAGAGGGAAGGCAACCCAGAGAGGTTGGGGTGGCCATCTAGTTTACAAAACCCCACTCATCCTTGTCCCAAGCCACCGTAGTTAGGAGTCCAGCAGGAGTGCAATATTTCCTTTCACTTGCAGAAGGGAACGAGACACCCCTGGTGTGCGTTTCAGATCTATATGGAGATATATATATATATATATATATATATATATATGGCCAGAGACAGAGTGACATTTATATTTTTAAAGCTGGTCCGGCTGCGAGTAGGCTCTCTCTTTCCAATATTGCCTTGCACTCTCTTCTCTGCTGCTGTCACCTTTGCTGCTGCTTTCAGGAAGAGTTTAACAGGTATTGGCAACGAACAAGACTGTTTTATTAAAGCCTTCAGCCACTATTCTGTTTGGAAATGAAACACCCCCCACCCCACACAAACCAGTGTAATTATTCCTCTAGTTTCTGGAATAGAACCGGGTGAATTTAAACCACAGTGGTTGCATGTCTGCTTGCTGTTGAAACGCCATGTGTTGTCTTGGGTGAGGATCATAGGAAAGTCGGTCTAAAAGGGACCTCACAAGATCATCTACTCCAGCCCCCTGCTCCAGGCAGGACCATCCGTGACTAAGCCTGCCCAGTGTCCAATCTGCTCTTGAAGACTTCCACGGATGGAGCTCCCACAACTCCTCTGTGCAGTCTGCTCCAATAACACTCAGAGCCATAGAAAATGAGGGCTGGAAGGACCTCAGGAGGTCACATCTAGTCTATCCCCCTGCTCAAAGCA
>NW_017728918.1:9493305-9494591 GCF_001723895.1 Crocodylus porosus | reverse complement strand
TGAAGGTAGTCAGAAAGATCATCTCCAGCCTACATTTCTCCTGCTGCAACTTAAGGCTGTTGCTCTTAGTCCTGTTCCCTGCAGCCACAAAGAAAAGTCCCTCTCCATCCTCTCCACAATCCCCCTTCAGGGATTTGAGGACATTTATCCAATCCTCCCTCATCCTTCTCTGGACTCAATAGCACCAATTCCTTCAGTCTTTCCTTGTAGGCCCCTGATCATTTCTGTTGGATTCATTTTAATCTGTCTACATCCTTCTTGAAGTTCAAAACCAGACACACTGCTCCGGGTGAGGCCTCACTGGTCCTGAAGAGAGCGGAAAAATCACTTCACTTGATTTGCAAATGACTCTCCTGTTGATGCAACCTAGGAGGCTGTTGGGTTTTTTTTTTGCAACAAGGGCACATTGTTGGCTCATATTCAGCTTATGGTCCACTGTAACCCTCACGCTTCTCTGCAGCGCAGGCAGTTGCTCCCCAGGCTCTCTGCGCATGCAGTTGTTCTCTCTCAAGTGCAGGACTTGGCACTTGTCCTTGAATTTCAGCTGATCAATTGCATACCATTTTTCCAGTCTCTCCTGATCATTCTGGACCTGTGATATTTTGCTATGAGGCTGGACAACGGATTTGTCTGGGATGGTTTAGATGGGGCTGATCCTGCTTCATGCAGGGGTTGGCCTAGATGTGACCTCTGGAGATCCCTTCCAGCCCCACTTCTCAATGACCTGTGACTAGCTCTATCCTCCAACACATCTGCAACTCTACCCAACTCGGTGGCTGGTCTTACCCAGACCATTTCGGGTCACTGGCTCTGGGAGAGGAAAGACAACAGGTCCCAGCCCAAACGTTCACTGTGGGCATGTGCAGACATGAAGCAGACACACATGAACATGAACCAGGACCATCTGAGGATGTTAAGGCTGGTGCCCACTGGACAAACACGCATTGCTCTCAGCCGTGATTTGCTAAGCCCTTTGTGAAGGTGACACTCCCCTTTCTGCAGAGAAAAAAAGGGACGGACAGATTTTGTCCCAGGTTTCTCAGCCCTTCAGGCTCCAGGCCATAGTTCATAAAATTCATCTGGCTTCCTAGGACCAAAGCCAAAGGGCTTTGGTATCAATGGAGGCATCAAGCACCAAGTCCAAGGTGTCAGGACGGCTGGCTGGCACCAAGGTCTCCACAGCTGCTGCCAAACCCTGCAGGGGCTCATGTGGGCATCAGCCAAGTCACGCAAGACGTGATGCTGCTTCTGCCGCAGTCCTGGCCCCAGCAGGACTCTGACACTGG
>NW_017728918.1:9483316-9493019 GCF_001723895.1 Crocodylus porosus | reverse complement strand
GGCTTTGCAGTCCCGAGGCTAGAGCCCTCTTCTGGCAAATCCCAGCTCTGGTGAGTATTCACATACACTAAGTGGAGCAACATCAACAGGGCAGCTGGTCACTCCCCCTGAACACTTCAGCCTGCTGCCCAAGGCAGAGTCAAGGCCAAAAGATGCCAGCTTTGGGCCTTTGCTGCAGCAACAATTTGGAGAAGGGGCTCCCCTGCTGGTAGGTGAATGCCCCAAGTACTAGGCTATGGCTATAACACATGATCTCAGTGGCACTGTCATTCCTGGACATTGGCCCCACACCACCCGGTTACTTACACTGGGGCAAGTACAGGAACAACAATGAAAAGATGGAGCAGCAGGAGAAAGGCAAGGCCATTGACTGCTCCCAGGAGCCAGTACCCAGCACTGGTGAACTTGCTGTGGTCAGTGAGAGATTTAAGCTCTGCTCAAATCATTTCAAACCAGGCCCGCTCAAGCACTCCCCAGCTGAGGTAAGGGGGCACAAGGAACAGATCAGGGGCTTTCAGAAGCAGTCACTGCCCCAGCAACCCGCCTTTGTGAGGGCACATACCCAGCCTGAGGTTAATACAAGATGTAGTGCCTGGAAGTCACCCAGCCTTCAGCTGGGACCCACCCCCTCCTCTCTAATGCACTGAGCTTTCCAGCGTGACCAGGTTCTTACCAGGACATTTTGGGGCATTAAGCCCTAAAAATGCTGTGGAAAAACCTTCCTTTGCACTGAGGATTGGTGTGACATGAGCCCCGAGATACTGCTCAGCAGCTCATGACACGCAGCCAGGAGGGCTTGTTTTCTGAATGGCACAGGGGACGATAAACAGGTCATTTCAGTCTCACTGGAGAAGGGGACAGCTCACTTCAGTCTCACCTTAGTTCAACCCCTGAGTGAGCTGCAGGAAAAGCAGCATCACATTCAATGCAGCAGACACAGATGCTGCTATAGCAGCAGCAGGCCCCAGAATGGCACTGGGGTGAGCAGCAGGGTGCAAGGAGGATGCCAACATCACTAGCTGACTGACAGTGCAGGGAACACGGCTGGTTCCCTTCAGGGCTCTAGTTAGAGGCTACAACAGCGCAGTAATCCAAACAAGTTGCCTGGGCCCTGTGCAACCCTTCAGAAACACCCCCAACAAGCTCTGTGAGCCAAAGGGACTCAACCTCCCAGGCAGAAATACAGTGCTTGGAAAAGCTGCTCCTTGTGGAAATTCAGGCTGCAGCTGCAAGGGCAGGTTGGAGGCTGCATTTAACCCGGTCTCAGAGGTAGAATAAAAGCCCACTGTTGTCTCCTTCCAGCTCAAACCTTGCAGCTGTAGGCTAACACAAGAGAGGAACAGAAACTCGGCTGTCTGGTGTCACAGGGGAGACTTGACATACAAGTTCAATGTGGAGAGATCAGAGTAAGAAGTAACAAGATTTTCTATAACAATCATTGTTTTATTAAGTTAAAAAAGTGGAAGTGCCTCCAGGAAGCATCATTTGAAAAAAAGGAAGGCAAACGCCAGCACAGATGAGGGCACAAGGAAAGCAGCTCAGGACTGTAATGTAAAGGGGAGGCGCATTGGCTCTGTCAAGCTGCTGAGAAATTTAATGCGTCTCAAAGGGAAGGCTTCGGCATTCAGCTCTGGTCCCGTTCACACACAGAAGCGCGTGCCCCTGATTTCAGCCTAGCTGATGACATCACCAGACACATTCTGGGCCCGCCTTGTCAAATCTTTTAAACCAAAGCCTCCACCATAATCATTGAGTGATCAGGAAACTCTGGCCCCTGGGCAAGCCACACTGCCATCACGAAGGGGCACTTGCGCTGATCCAGCCTTAGGGCAATCTCCTCACAAGGCCTAGAAGTATCCAGGCCATTTACAGAGCAGCACAGAGGGAATCTGCACCTGCTCCACGCCACTGAATGCTCAGGGGCCAGATAAAGAGATGACCATGGCCTAAGCCTGGTGCCTGGCATTCGCTGGTACCAATTTCTCTCATCCAAGTAGCTCATGACTTTGAAAATCTCAGGCGTCCCATTCCAGTGGTAAATGTTTCCTGCCCAGCCCAGTAAGGTACTAGAGAGTAACATGGGGTGTGCGCAGAGAGTGTGCTCAGATCAGGCACCTCAAGACCTCTGGGGGCCTGGGATCTTGGCACTGTGGGGTCTGGTTCACCAGTCCAGTGCAAAGAGCATGGATCCAGCAGCAGCCTCAGGGCACAGGACGTACATCTTGTGAACAGACAGGTGCTGTCCACCTACTCTGTGTCATCTGGATTCTCTGCTGCCTTTCTGAAGGTGTCGAAGGCTTTGTGCAGGGCCATGTGCGTGAACAAGGAGGAATGAGCTGCCACCTTCTCCAGCAGTGAGGCAGGTGCATCCTCTGCTCCAACAAGAAACCAGTAAGTCAGTAGGGATAAGAAGGATGCCATCTCACCACTCGCACCTGCTACAGCTACTGATCTCTCCTCCCTGCCCTAGAGGGTTTCAGTCCCATTGATCTCCCTGCACTCGCTTTCCCTTCCCCTTGTTCCCCCTGAGAAGGAGCATAGAATAGCCAGCTAGCAGCCTGTGGTGGAAAGGCTGTCTGGCTTCAGCCTCACTGTTTCCTGGCACTGAGACAGCCCCTACCCAGGGCACCTCGTATGCTTAGCTTATCCACTTAACTGCTTTCCCCTACTAGCACCCATCACTGCAGCATCCAAGCCTGCCCCCACACACACACCCACCCCCCTCCCTCAGCAGGAGGAAGCCAGAGGGAAAGGAACTGCCTCCAACATCACCCCCTCCTCTGCTGGCTGTAACCCAAGGGGCACTGAGGCTGGAGTGCGGCCTTGGACCCACCCCAGCACAGCTGGCATCAAACCACGCTGCCCACCCCTTATGGTGCCACTTCTAGTGTTTTAGCACGCTGCACACACCAATACCATCCAACCAACGGCAAGCACTGTAAAAGTCGGATCTTGCCCCACAAAGAAGCTGAACCCTGTGGACAGAACAATGACCTCTCCCAGCAGCTGGACTCAAAGCCTGCTGGGGGTTTGCCTTGTGGCCATAAAGGGCTCATTGCTCCAAGGGGAAGAGAGAGCTTCCCCTGAAGAAGCCCAGCACTGAAAGGAATCACATCTCATGCACAGAAAGGTTTCTCTCCTTTCTCACCCTGGGAGATCATGGGGTCTACCGCTACAGGTTTTACCAGCCCAGAACCAGGTGCGACTGTGGCTAGGAGTGCACACTTCTGGGTCCCCTTCAAACCTGGCCACACCTCACCTTCCGTGTCAGGGAATGGTGCTGTAATACACTGGGTGGCCCAAACATTGACACACAGAACATGCCAATGGCTCTTGCAACAGCAAACCATGTTGCATGAAGGTTCTTCTCTCTACTACGCATCGACTCTTTCGAGTCAAGTCTCACCCTGGGCACCCCAAATTCCCCTTCTCTCTTCCTGTAGATCCAAAATGCTGTCACAGCTCTGAGACTTTAACAGATCTGTAACTAGTGTATAGCAAGAGGCCAGGATCTCTTCAGGACAAAGCCAAGTACACAGGAGGAGTTAAGCAACCTGCTTTTCCACAGTGCTGCAGCTCAAGTAGGTTAAGCAATATTGTGACTATGACCCCAGGCAGACTATGGAAAACTAGAGCAGACTGATTTACACTGCAGCTGCTCCCATGTACCTGCTCTCCATACAGACATGGATACTCTCCTCTTACCTTTGCATGAAACGCTGGCCTCCGTGGGAAGACTGCGGTCAAGGTCTCCATAAACCAGCTTTACCCTGAAGGGAAAGGTGCTGCTTTCTGTTGTCACGTGATAATTAAAGGTCAGCCTGTTACACAAGGAGTTCGTCTGCCAGTGTCTGCCCAGAAAGGCTGAAAAATGCTTCTGCATGGATGGAGACAAACACAGCAGCATTAAATCTTGAATATCCCTGACTCTGTCTCCTCATACAAGCATCACGCAGGTAACAGGCATTTTGAGGTTTCCATCCTGCAGACAGAGGGTGGACACAGCAGCATGTTTTGTGGCTGAAGGGCTAAGAGGAAGGTTCTTGCCAAAAGAAAGCTATGGAGATGCTGTGATTTCGCAAGTACACGCAGTAGGTAGGATGAAGAGAAAAAGATCTTTGTTCCAGATGGGAGGAAAGAAAATACTGC
This sequence comes from Crocodylus porosus, assembly GCF_001723895.1. Classification (NCBI taxonomy): domain Eukaryota; kingdom Metazoa; phylum Chordata; order Crocodylia; family Crocodylidae; genus Crocodylus; species Crocodylus porosus. The sequence continues at coordinate 9,488,870 of NW_017728918.1, read as the reverse complement.
ACAGTGAGGGTGCTCTGAAGCAATCAGGAGACCAAATACAACAGGTTGAATCATGGAAAATGGGGGTTGGAAGGGACCTCAGGAGGTCACATGTAGTCCAACCCCCTGCTCCAAGCAGGACCTGTCTTTGTAGTGGGGACACGGCCTCTGGCCTGGGATTTCTTGAGCATACATTGACAACCTTTTATAGAAGCAGGACATTTACCATCGTGGTCACCCTGCTTTTCCTGCGGCAGGTTCAGGTGTGATGTTTTGTGTCAGGAATGATGGTAGTTTTATGAAGAGTTTAGATTATGGATTTGTCTGAGATGGTTTGGACAGGGCTGATCCTGCCTCAGACAGGGGGGTTGGACTAGATGGCCCATGGAAGTCCCTTCCAGCCCCACTTCTCTATGATTCGTTAACATGTATAAGGATAAAGACCATACTAAAGTGGTTGCTGGGGTGACTCGTACCTGTAAGTAATCTGCCTGGTATTTCCTCCCAACATAAGCATTCAGGTGAGCAGACAGAGTAGTCAGGAAGCACCGGATGTCTGTCTGCAAGTACTTCTCAGCTATCTGCTTCAAGGGGATGAAGATGGGCACAGAGTGGCGACGGATCCGAACTGGCTGCTTTATGACAATATCGAGGTAGTAGGAATCCAGGTAGTTGCCATCATAGGCGGTGCTGAGGCAGAAACAGACTCCATGCTTGGTCAGCTTCCCACTAATTCCTTGGAAATGGAAAGAAGTCGTTAGTGCCATCACAAAACCACAGGGTTAGGAAGCTCTGCTAAGACACCATGGCAGGCTCAGTGTTTTCTTACACCAGGAATACACTCATGCTCTCTGTGGACAGACAGGGCTCCTAACTTGGAAGAATTACGAAGCATGAGTCATTTAAGTCACACTTCTACTCTAACTGCCAAGCTGGGCCAGGGTTACATTACTGCTCATCTTCTGCGCAACATTTGCCCCATAAGCAGTAGAGCAGAGACTTTTCCACCCGTCTCAAAGCAAACCAGAGATCCGTGTCAATTTAAAGCACGCGCCTCTGAGTAACACAGTCTAGCTAGTACAGCTCAAGTCAGATAAATCAGCTCAGCCTCAGAGAACTGGTTTTGAGGCCTTCAGCAAAAGACAGAAAAGCTGAAATAGTTTCTCTGGTGCACCTGTAATGACTTGCTTCAAGCTACACGAGAAACACTGGGACTGGGACAATTACACAGCAGGTTCACCCTCCAGATCCTTCACCTGCTGAAATCAACCGTCCATTCAGGCCTGTACCAACCTGTGAGGTAAAATACATGCAGCATGGCCTCAACATTTTCCACTTTCCACTGCAGAAGAACTTGCTCCCTCATCTTTGCTGTCTGGACAGGCTCCGCACTGCTGCTCGTGGCTTCCTCCTGCCTGCCCGTCTAGAGAAATCAGGAAAAAGCAGCCTAGAAATGAGTGAAATACAGCTATTTCTTGCTTGGTGATATGGCTCAGGCCGATGCCCAGAAGGTGCCATCACTCTGAGCGAGACACATGGATCATTCACTGGTGACAGAGACAGAAAAAAATCCTAAAATGGGGGCAGACCAGCTTCTTAAGCAGCTGGGTATAGTGGTGATATATGGGGATTGCCAGCGTGGGGAAGACCGGGAACGAGGCAGGGCCCGCTGGGTCATTACAAGCGCTCAGCTCTTACCGCCATTTGCCTCAGGCTCACTTTCATCTTCAGCTCGTCCCTCTGTTGCCTCAGCTCCTTGATCCTGGCTCTCAGCCGGGCCACTTTCTGCCTCCGCTGTTGCTTGGTTTCCTCTTCCTTCAATGCTAACTCGTGGGCGCGGGCCTCCAGCTTCTCGAGATGGGACAACACCCCTGGGAGAAAGGAGGGGAGAGGTAAGCCGTTGGGGCTGGGCTAGATGTCCCCTCCCGCGGGCCCCTCACACCTATATTCTCCACGTTTTTTGAGGCCCACTCACCCTCCCGCAAGTTTCCCGCCACCGCCATCTTCGCCTCACAACACTTCCGGTCCCACTCAAACTGCCCGCGCCGGAATAACGTATTCACGCCACCGCGCCCTTTCCCAGCCCCCTCCGCGCTCCGTACGGAAAGATGGCTCTTCCTTGTATATACCGCTTCCGGGATAGCGCCCCGCGCGCGCCGTACGGCAAGATGGCGGCAGGGTCTTCCCAGCATTCCGCGCGTGGCCGCCCCGCAAGATGGCGGCGGCCACCCCCCGGCAGCTGGTGCAGTACGTGGTACTACGGGGCGACCTGCGCTGGCCGCGGGGCGCGCTGGTGGCGCAGGCCTGTCACGCGGCGCTAGCCGTGCTGCACGCGCACTACGCCCACCCGGACAGCGCGGCCTACCTGGCGGAGCGCGGGCGCATGCGCACCGTGGTGCTGGAGGTGAGGCGCAGCGCGGGGCATGCCGGGAAGGGTCCTGCGGGCGCTCCTCCCAGCCCTGAGGGGTGGGGTGGGATGGGGAATGGGGGTGCAGCTCCCTCAGAGGGGTGAGGACGGCCTGGTGACAGGGCTCGCCACTTCTCTCAGCACCGCCCTGGGCTGGCTCCCGTCGTGCTCCATTTCCTTCCCACAGAGCAGCCGAGGTATCGGTCGTCACCTTTCCCAAAGCCTCCCTGCTTGAGAGAGGCCAATAAGTTACTTATCAGGCATAAGCCCGTGCACCCGAAGGGGATAAGTCTTTCTGAACAGGAACGGCATCACTTCGGAGCAAAATGTCATCCAGCTGCGGCAGGAGAAAGCCAAGCGAAGAGCTTCGTCAGCTGTCCCTCGGAGTCGAAGATGACATCCATTGGGCTCCGTGGGTCCTCGGGTGACTGAGGAGCCCGATTCTGGATACACGTGCTTGTTGGCAAGGGGGGCACGTTGTTGTGTGAGGCAGCGGGTTCTTCATCAGCAGTCCCTCGGAGCTGAGGAAGACAAACTAAGAGCCAAAGCCAGGTTTTCAGGCAAAAACCAAACTTAGAGCTATGTCTGGTCTTCAGGCAAAAGCCAAGCTAAGAGCTACAGCCACGTCTTCTCGGGTGCTGCTGTCGTCATGTCAAGAGCCCAGAGAGGCATAGCCAACAATGCCTCTGGAAGATCCTCTGCATCCAATGGGAAAATTGCCATACAAATGCCAGCATCCTTGTTGGAGCCAGTGTTACCGGCGTGGAGTTGGGAGCATGGAGCACGACAGGGACATGTTGAAGACACACCTCAAGAAAATGGATGCTTCTTTTTTCAGCGTGATCCTTAAGCATCAGCTTAGCTGGGCTGGACATTGTGTGCCTACTCAACACCCAAAACAAGCTTATCAATGGCCTGAGATCTTGCGGTGACCAGGGGAAGTGCTACAGGGACACATGGAAGGCAGACCTCCAGAAAATGGATGTATGCTTTATTTTCTTCCTTTACACATCATTAATGTCTGCTTTATCATTGACGCCTTGGATGTTGACATCAAGCTGGCTGCCAACCAACTCTAAGGGTGCCACGGCCTCAACCAAGTGGATGCCCACTTCAAGGTAAAGCATCTTGCCCTCAAAGCAGAGAAGAGAGAGCAGAGGAAGGAGGAGAGAAATCCCAACCTACAGCCTCCTCTCCCCTGCAGAAAGACCTGCAACTTCTGTAGATAGGTCTCAAAGATTGGACTCTTAATCTGCCTCAAGACCCAGCCATGAGCCGCGGTAGCAATAATCCTCGAATCAAGGGGTTGACAATGACTTCCCAGGCAAGGTTGCAGTTCCCTGTAGGCCATGAGCACCGGCTGCTTTGCAGGGACATTTATGTTACGCAAGTGGGAGCAGGGGGTACCAGTCTGTTTGGCTGCAGGGATGGAATATCTGACAGCTAAAATATTCAGATTGACTGGGGACACAGCCCAAGACTGCAAGAGAACTCACATCATCCCCTACCACCTCCAGCTGGCCATTCACAACGATGAGGAGCTGAACAAGCTTCTGAGGGGAGTCACCATTGCCCACGGTGGGACCCTGCCCAACATTCAGATGATGCTGTTGCTTAAGAAAAACGGAGCCACCTATGCAGGTTCAGCCCGTGACTGCCATTTGCATGTTAAAAGTCCTGTGTGGATTCAGACCTAGACTCAGAAGGAATCTCAACACAAAAACCCTATTTCATACAAGAGAGGAGGCTGAAAGAGGGAGTGAATTGGGTCTAAGCAGGAGGTCACATCTAGTCCAACCCCCTGCTCTGAACAGGGCCAGCCCTAACTACATCCCCCAGCCAAGGCTTCATCTACCCAGGTCTTAAAAACCTCCAGGGATGGTGACTCCACCACCTCTCTGGGGAGCCTGTTCCAGTGCTTCACCACCCTCCTCATGAGAGGTTTTTCTTAATACTGAACCTCAACTTCCCTTGCTTCAACTTGAGCCTATTGCTCCTTGTTCTGTCGTCTGCCACCACTGAGAACAGTTTTCCCCCTGTTCCTGCCACGCAGCTTCCAGCATTTTATAGAAATCTTAAAGAAGTAGGGCTGAAAGGTTGCTCCAGAGCTCACATTTAGTCCAATCCCTTGCCTGAGGCAGGGTCAGCTTTCTCCAAAGCATCCCAGACAAATCCATCATCTAACACTGACACAGCACAAGACATCACATCTGCACGTGCCACAGGGAAAGTGGGGGACCATGGTGGCCAACATCCTGTTTCTATAAAAGGTTATTGTATGCTCAAGAGAGCCCAGGCCGCACCCCTGCTGCAGAGGAAGGCAGTTCTAGGAATCGAGGAAGTCCTAATACTGGGGCCATACCCCTAACTCCCATGCTCATGCGAACTCCCAGGTTCAGGGGCTCTGCTTTGTTCTGTGTCAGGGTTGATCATCGTTCTGCTAAGAGGTTGGACAATGGCTTTGGGATGGTGTGGACAGGGCTGATCCTGACTCAGGCAAGTGTTGGATAGATTTAACCTCTGCAGGGCCCTCCTAGCCCCACATCTCCAGGATTGTATGATCTGTCATCTGTGAATGTGTCTCGTGCCGTTTCGAACCTGGCTGCAGTCCCTGCCTCTGCAGCCCACAGTGGTGATGGGTCCTGTGACTTAATGACGTGCTGCCTAGAACAAAGTACCTTCTCTTACTAGTTTTAAACCCATTTCCTGCTCATTGCAGCAGGTTCCCCCTAGTCCTGGTCTCCTGGGACCTGGTGAAGAACCAATCACTCTATGCACCCCCTTCATGATTGTCATATCCCCATCAGCCTTCTCCTTTCCAGACTGAAGAGTCCTAACCTTTTTCACTCCCTATTGATGTAGCAGCTGTTTCTTCCTCAGCATCTTAGTTACTCTTCTCTGTACCTTTTAGCCCCCAGAGGAGGGCCCTGAAGAAACGGTGCCTCAGGGAAGTCTGGGCAGACTGGAAGAACAGGGAAGCCTGGTGTGGGGGAGAACGGGGGGAGGAAGCGGTGACTGGGGGAGCACCTGGAGATCCTGTCCCCCAGGAGGGAGCTATGGTGGAGTGAGGAGCAGCTGGAGCCACAGCACAGGGGAGAATAGATGCAACTTTGTCCTTGGCCTCTTTACGCTAACTTTTTCCTCCCCATCTTTCTTCCTTTGCTGGTG
>NW_017728918.1:9477318-9483206 GCF_001723895.1 Crocodylus porosus | reverse complement strand
GTTAGATTATGGATTTATCTGGGCTGGTATGGACAAGGCTGATCCTGCCTCAGGCAGGGGTTGGACTAGGTGTGACCTTTGCAGGTCCCTACCAGCCCTGCGGCTCTGTGAATTATCTCCCTGTGCTGTTCTTGGCTCTGCTGGTCCTGCCAGTCTGTTCCTCCCATGTACACTGTCCTGTAGAAGAGAAAGGCAGGGAGCCTAAGCTAGGACCCTTACCAGTGAAGAGCATGTTTCCCACCCCCCTCTCTCAGTAAACCATCCCTTCTTCTGGCACACCTATTTCAGTGCACTTGCTGCCACAAGCAGCAGTAGTTTGCCGGCAGGTCGGTAGGTGGCAACAGCTATTGTTCAGAGCTAATCCAGTCATTGCCTCCAGACGCCTGTTTGGAGCTGAGTGAGGGCTGGGCTTCCTGACAGCGGCTCTTTCCAGACCAGCATGGTAGACGAGACACTTGATCAATCCTCAATTCAACCCCATGGGTGACAGCTCCTGCTGGTCCCTGCCTGACTTCCTTCAAGCCTTTCCTTTTTACACGCACTGTTGCAGGACCGTCGTTAGGCTTGAGTTGTGTGTGGCCTGTTCAGAACAAAGCCTCCTAGCGCTGTTCGAGAGAAAATGCCACCCCAACGCTCCCGGGAGGCCACATGAGAAACCAGCCCAGGGAGCAGCTTTCCGGAGACCAGCGTATGGTGCCGTCAGCTGCTTTGCAGATGCCTAGTACAGCGGGATCCTGCTGCAATGAACTGCCCATGGATGGTGAGGGGCAGGGTGGAAGGAAACCCGGAGAGATGTGTGCAGGGGGAAGCAGTTGGGTTGGGCAAACGCCTGGGGTGGGATCAGGGCACTGGGGGCGGAACTGGGGATGACGAAGTTTGAAGCTGGTGTCATGGAATCATAGAAAAGATGGACTGGAAGGGAGCTCCGGAGGTCACATCTTGTCTAACCCCCTGCTTGAGGCATGGTCAGCCCCGTCAAAACCAGTCCAGATGCATCCATCATCTGAAATGTTCATAAAACTACCATCCACCCTGACACAGCACCAGACATCACACTCCACCCTGTCATAGGGAAAGCAGGGGGATCGCAGCAGCCAGCATCCTGCTGCTGCACAGGTTGTTAATATATGTTCAAGAGATTGAAGGTAGAAGCCATTTCCCCTGTTGTAGAGGAAGGCAGACTCTTTCCACAGTCCGCACCAATCTGAACAGGGGCTAAATTTCCTTCCTGACTCCAAATGCAGTGTCCGTCCCTTGAATGGGGGGTCATGAGATGAAATGAGTAGGCTGTCAGCAGATCATTAAAGAGTGGGGCTCTTTGCCATCAGATGCAGTGGGAGCTGAGTGTCCAGCCAGATCCCCAAAGGAACTGGGCACGTTCCTGGAGGAAAGGGGGCATCAGTTGGAATTAAGTAGGGAGTAAGGGGCATGACCACTGCATCAAACTTTCCTGGGCCTTCGATGTTGGAGTCTGCAAGTGAGAGAGGAACAGGAGAAACACCCTGATCAGACCCGTTTGCTCTCCCTTTTTGTGCTGCTTTGTGAGACAGGTGACTGGGCCAAAGGGACCTAGGGTCTGGCCCAGTACAGGGCAGTTCTTACATTCCTGTGTAACCAAAATCTCCAGGTCAGTCTGTCATCTCTCAGATTCCCTCCCTGGTCTCTGGTGGTGCCAGCTGCTGGCATCATTTTGTGCAGGTTTCTCATCCTTCCTTTTCCTGTTCCCCAGGCCCCGGATGAAGGTGCCCTGATAACCCTCGCAGAGACCCTGAAGGAACACAGTGTCGACCATGAAATGTGGATTGAACAGCCAGAAAACATCGCTACCTGCATCGCGCTCCGGCCCTACCCCAAGGACCAAGTGCACCAGTACCTGAAGAAGTTCAAGCTGCTCCAGTGACCCGTGCCCTGGCTTTGCCCCGTGTCACGCAGACCTGACCGGAGCACACAGCGTTCCTCCAGGGACCAAGATGGGCTTAGCAGAGTCACGTGTGTCCTAGTGGTGCCATTTCAAGGCACTTCTGCTCCAGGCCACGTGAAGCTCCTACTGTGTCTCGCTCCTCACTGTAAATGGCTGTAGCTGGTGCTTGTCAGGGCAGCTGATTAAATATCCATGTCTTCACTCATGCAGAGGGAGTCTGTTGGGCTTTGTGAAGGGCTCTTGTTCCGGTGTAAAGAAGAGTGGTCTTGATGGCTGTGAGCAGCAGTGCAGCCTGGCTTACTCCTACATCTGCTTTGCTGGGTTCCTCCCCGTCTTGTCTTCAGTAGAGCCGATATCAGGGAGTTGCCCTCTCTTCAGTCTTGCTCTTGCTGCTTTTGCCCTCCTTCCCTGACATCCATCTCCCCAGACTCCTGGCCCTTCTTGAATGGCTTTAGGGTGTCTTTGGGACTCATGTGCGCAGGCTGCCTCACGGCAGCGGTGCTGTACTGACTCAGTGTGCAACTCAGTTGCCATGTCCCAGTGGAAATTCAAGTCAGTGCATCTCCCACCAGGCATCTCAGTGTTGCCCCCTTCTGCCGTCTCGGTCTCTCCCTTCCTCAGTCCCAAGTAGGCAAATGAAGAGCCCCTTGCTGGTGCTTCCCTCTCACACACATGCAGAGCAAGTGGGTTTCCTTCCTGGGGTCAGTCTTGCCCCATACGCTGTAGGCAGGGCCCTGACAGCTGCTGGCATTGCATCATGCACTGCAGTTGTCAGGAGCACATCTGCTGGGGTGCGGAGCATCACTGCCTGTGAGGAAATAGAGACCACGACGTGCCGTGGATGCATGTTGGCTGATTGACCCCATCCCTTTGCTCTTTGATACATGTGCGAGGAACACTGGCTCTGCCATGGGGGTTGCCACGGGCTCTGGTGCTGGCAGCCCTGCTGTCTGTCTGTGTACGGTGGGCACTGCCCCTGCCTCCCTGCCCTCAGCCTTTCTGCCCCTTGTTCCTCCTGGGAATCACAGGGTCCTGCCACTCCTTCCCTCCAGCGCTCTCCCCCTGGCCTTTCTCCCCTCCAGACCAGGAAGGAGGCTGTGGCCGGGAGGAGCTGGGTGAGTGGGGGGCTGCTTTCCTAGCACCCCTCTGCTCACTTATCTGGACAGTTTCACTGGTCGGCGTCCACAGACTCCTTCAGTGGTGCTCTGTTTGGTGTCCCCTTCTGATGCCTTAGTTATTAACCTGTGACCTCCCTCCTGTTCCTGTTTTCTTTTTTGTTGTCCTGCGTATTTAGTTGATGTGTCATTAGTGGCCTCCCTAAGGCAGGCTTATAGTTCCTGTGATGGGCTTAGTCCCGTGACCCTTCAGTGGCACACTGAATAGGCCTATGCCCCAGAGAGGAGGTTGTGGGATAACCTCAGGGAGCGTGGGCAGATCAGGAAGGGGTGTGAACCTCACATGGCCCCGAGAAGGAAGGGGGTGCCCCGGCCAAAAGGCACAGCCCAGTGCTCACATAGCAAGGGCCACGCGGTGGCTGTGGCTGGAGGGGCTAGGGCCAGGGTCTGGAGGCAGGGGATGGTGGGGTCTCCCACCTCCTGGTGGTGCAGGAGGCAGCTGGGACCTGCCCCAAACTTCCTTACCCCACCCCTTTGTGTCTTGTCTTGGCCATCTGTAAAATGGGCACAGGGCTGCCAGCCTGCCCATCCCTGGCTGGAAGCAGTCTTGGGGAGTATGCATTCTTCCTCCATTTTGTGTCCCATGTGGCCCCAGTTCAGGGGCAGCCACTGTCCAGGATGACCCCTTGCTTCCTACCTGCACGCCAGGAGGCTGCAGCTGCCTCCATGCAGATGCCAGCAGAAGCCTGGTCTGGCCAGACCCGCCTGCTGGGGCAGTGCAGAGCTGGAATATGCCCCTTTTGCCCCTTCCCTTCCCAGTCCTGGCCCTGCTCTGCTTGCTGCTCCCAGTTCCAGGTCATAGGAATGTAGGGCTGGAAGAGACCCCCTGAGGTCCTGGCTAGAGGGTCTGGCCCCTCTGCTCCGGGTCAAACTGAGAATTTGGGGTCAGGAAGGAATTTTCCCCCTGGTCACATTGGTATAGACTTGGGGAGGGTGTTGCCTTCCTCTGTAGCAGGGGCACAGCCTCTGCATGGGATCCCTAGAGTGTATATTAGCTCCCTTTGCAGAAGCAGGACATTCGCTGCCGCGGTCCCCCTGCTTTCCCTGGGGCAGGAGTGGGTATGATGCCCGGGGTGACTGTCGTTTTGCTCACAGGTCGGACAATGGGTTTGTCTGGGCTGGTTTGGACAGGGCTGACCCTGCCTCTGGCAGAGGTTGGATAAATGTGACCTCCGCAGGTCTCTTCCAGCCCTGCTGCTGGTTTGATTGATGGGGCCCAGCCCTTTCCACCTCCTCTCCCCGATGCTCCCAGCATCCCTTCTGGGCAGCTTTACCAGCCCGATGCCGTAGACCATGTATGTGGGGTAGGATGCTGCTCCGCCACACGGGTGGCCCCCGTGTCCTGATCTTCCCCATCTCTGATTCAGCTGAACAGGGCCTGGGCCTTTCCCGTGGGGCCCAGCTGCTGTGTGTGGGTGCACAGAGGCAACACCCAGCCCTGCACACAGGTGGAACAGGCACCACGCACCACACCTCCTTTACTGCGGCTGCCAGATCAGGCATGGGAAAGCTCCATAAAAATGCCAAACGGGGGTTCAGATGCTCCGTGCATCCTGCTGCCTGGCCCCACGTGGCTGCTTCCCGTGGATCTGATCCCACCCACGAGTTGTGGGGTGGGGGGACACTTTGGCTGGAGAAGGACCTTTTGGTTGCTCAGAAAGCAACCTGGGAGTTTTGCAAGTGCCCTGTGCTGGGCTGATGCTGAAACCAGGGGGTCGTAACTGGGCTGTGATGCCCAGCAGAGCTGCCCGGATTGAAGCAGGCCAGGGAGGTAGGAAGGGGAAGGTGGGTGTCACCTACTGCCCCTGGCACCAGGGCAGGTGGGGAATTCTGCTGCTGACAATGGCTTCCTTTAGCATGGTGGAGAGGCCCGGGATAGGGGTGAGAGACTTGCAAAGGGATCTGGCTTGGGTGCCGAGAGCTGTAGTGGGAGGTTTGGGTGGGCAGGGCTGTTGGCAGCCAGGAGCCCGGTGCTGTCGACTGCCCACTCTGCCCATGTCCCAGCTGAAGATCAGGTGCAAAACTCCCGGCGAGCCTGAGTCAGCCCCTGAGTGATTGGGGCTCACCAGGAGTTTGGTTCCTGCCCCGACCATGCCCCTGAGCGGTTGATCCCCAGCTGGTGGGCACTGGTGGAGACACCCTTGCTGGCCACAGCCTCCTGCCCCTCCAGGCAGTGCAGGGGCAGCAGCTGGCCTCTGGGGACACCCCCACTCACCCTGCCCCATGCACGGTGCCTCTCTGTTGCTCCACAGCACACCTGCCCTCCTCTTCTGGCCCCTGCCTGCCCAACTCTTCCCTGAAAAGTGACCAGAATGATTTAAAGCAGGCATGCTTTACTGATATATGGATCTCTACTTTTATAGAATTTAACGTGATTTTATAAAGTTTTTAACAGTTGACAGTCATTACTAAATGCTCTGCCCCCCAGCCCCCATAATTAGGTGCAACCTTGAAAATTGAAATCGATGCAAATTGATAGAAAAGCCTAAAAGTAAACATTGATTTTAGCCGTCAGAATTATATAAAGATTGGAGCCTACCAAGGCAAAGCATCATCCAGCCAGGCCTGGTCCAGACACTGGAGCCAGTCCCACCTCCTGTGGGCACCTCCTCTGTAGCCTGCAGCCTAGTGCTTGCTCCCAGCCAGTAGCTGGAGTGTGGCCACCACAGAGGCAGGGGAAGAGCTAGAAGGGTAGATCTGGCATGCCGGGCACCATCCCACAGTGCCCCCCAACAATTGTGCCCCACCCAGCCCTTCTGCCCACGTGGGTGGGAGCGAGGACCCTACACCTG
>NW_017728918.1:9464782-9477218 GCF_001723895.1 Crocodylus porosus | reverse complement strand
AGCGCTGCTGACACTGCCAGTGGCACCAGCAGGCGAAGACAGTGTGTTCCAGAGCCACACACCCACACCCCACAAATGCCACACAGTCCCCCAACATACCCCATGCCCCCCACACGCAGCCACTCCCCCACACTCCACCACCCACACACACACGCACACGCAGAGACACATCACCATCATTGGTGACACGTAGGGGATGCATGCGGATCCTGGAAGTGCCAGCCATGAAACTGCCAGTGTTGCCTGTGTTGTCTGCAGGAGAAGACAGTGTGTTCCAGAGCCACACACCCACACCCCACAAATGCCACACAGCCCCCCAACATACCCCATGCCCCCCACACGCAGCCACTCCCCCACACTCCACCACCCACACACACACGCACACACAGAGACACATCACCATCATTGGTGACGCGTAGGGGATGCATGCGGATGTACGTGCGCCCCCTGAGATTGGTGATGAGCCCCCTGCAAAAGCGCTGCTGACACTGCCAGTGGCACCAGCAGGCAGTCGGTGCTTGCCACCCCCTCCCCCTGCCACCAACACCGCTGTGGCCGCCCGCAGGAGCCCGCCACTGAAATAATTGTCCGCCCCGATGTAAGGGGGGGGCATCAGTTATGAGAAGAATACAGTGAGTGCTTTCCTGCACGAATTGCCATGCTTAGAGTAAAAAGGCACCCGAAAGGAGAAATCAGTTTGGGGCTGCATAGCTGTTAGGCTTCACAGAAACACACTGAAATTCAGAAAATGGTTCTATAATCTCTGGCATGAGGATAGCTTGAAATCTAAGGGCGCTTGTACACATGATGGAGTTGCCTTTTTTAGCAGTTTAATCGTCTTGTTATAGTGATTTAGTTGTGTCACATGTTACACGTGCGTCAGCATATTGCAATTTTAATTTCGTTGCAATATACGTGCGGTGGCGTATTGGGATGTAAATGACTTTGTTATGTAGCAAACTAAAACACATCCCAATGTATTTTAGTTTGCTACCTAACAAATGGCAGTGATACATCCATCCCCAAGCCCAGCCGGGCTTCCAGCGCCCAGTGTACCACTCCCGCCGCCTTCTCCAGCTGCCAGGACACCCAGCTTGCCTCCGGGGCAGCACAGGGAGGTGGCAGGAGGACAGCTGGGTGTGCTGGCAGCCCAAGAAGGTGGTGGGGACAGTACACTGGAAGCCAAAGCGGGCTCAGGAAAGCTTGAGCTTGGTGGGCTTCTCAAACCCTGTGCACTGTCCCTGCATCTTCTCCAGTTGCCAGCACACTCATCCACCCTCCTGCCCCTTCCCGCACTGCCCCAGGGGCAAGCTAGCCTGTTCCCGGGTGATCCCAGGCAACAGGGACAGTGCATTGGGCGCAGGAAGGAAAAAAAAGCAACAAGGGACCCAATCCTTTTTTTTCTTTTTTTCTCTTGGGGTGAGCTGCTGGTTGTATCTGAGCTGCAGAGGACCATGGTCCTTCCCTCCATGGTGATGGCACGCCCTGAAGCTGCTAGCGTGCCCGGTGCTGCCCCAGCTCAGAGTCAGCACCTGGTCTGCTAGCAGCCTGCCCAGGCCACCATGGAGGGGAGGACCAGGGACCCCCATAGCTCAGGGCACTTTGGCAGCTCGCCCACCCCGGCCATGGGCAGGATCTGCCAAAAAAATTTTTTAAAAAGGATTGGGCCCGTTGCCATACAGTGATGGAAGCCCCTAAATTGAAATGTGATGGGCTAGCCGGTGGCGGCTTAGCCCAGAGGTTTTTGAAAGTCAAAAAATGATGGGTGGGTTGGATTTCCTTTTCCCCATCAATCAGGCCCTGGAAGAGGAGAAGGCTCCTTCCCCCACCCCGAGGTAGAGAAACCGGACCTGAGAGAAGACTCACCTCTCATGTCTCCTGATGGGTCCCGCTGGCCACCGGGGCGGAATAAAAGGGGCAGCGTACCTGGCTCCAGGAGAGATGGACCAGGGAGGAAGAAGAGGGGCGCTGAAGAGCTGGTGAGAGCTGGCCAGCGGGGTGGAGCGGATGCCCCAGAAGAGCCCCTGATGCCGTAGGAGGTGCTCGGTGCACAGGCAGCGCACGGAGAAGACTCCCAGCTGGGGTCTGAGCCTTGGGGCCGCAGGCGACAACTTGGCACGGCTCACGGGGCGGTGCACAGTGAGGCTCTGGTGGGGACTGAAGCCTTGGAGCCACAGGTGGTGGCTCAGCTCGGTGTGCAGGGTGCTGTGCAGCGGGTCCGGGAGGGACCAAAGCCCTGAGCTGGGCGTGGCAACTTGGGTTTTTTCGATCCCCTGCATGTAGCCAGGCGGCTCGGCATGCAGGCAGCATGCAGGGGGTTTCCAGAGGGGCTAGAGGCTTGGAGCCACAAGCAGTCACCCAGGCATTGATGGCTTAGTGGTAGAGTTATTGCCTGCCACGTGGGAGACCTGGGTTTGATTTGCAGGAGGGTTCCCCACCCCTTCCCCTCTGGGATGCATGGCTTCTGCCCCTCAAATTGTGTGAACGGTGCACCTTATATTTTGTGAATCCTGTGTCTTACATTTTGGGAACCCTGCACCTCAAACTTTGTTATTTGATTTCTTCTGTTCAATGTAGATGTATGCCTAACCCCTACTGAGTTCCCTTTGCTGAGTGTATGGTCAGTGTAATGGGGGGGTGGGGGGGCACGTTGGGAATAAGAAGTAATGTTATTGAATACCTGCTCATTCATTTGGCTGCCTTGGTCAGAAACGTGTTTGCTACCTCCCCCCACCCAGCTCTCCAGGAACACTGTGGATGTCCTAGAAAGGAAAGTGTTAACAGCTTGTTAAGGCAAAAAAAACGGTGTTTATGAAAAGTGATGTAACAAACTAGAACTCTTGGTTCCAACATGATACCTTTTATTAGACCAACTGGAAAATGGCAAGAAAATTGTCCTTTTTTGCAAGCTTTCAGGATCAAAGTCCCCTTCTCAGGCTCTGGGGAAAGTGTAGATGGTACAAGATGGTAAAAAGTCCCCGTAGGTAGGAAATAAACTTAATTTTTGCACAGAGGGAGCTGAAGGTGGAAGTCTGTCCCTCTGGGTCCATGAGAGTGTCTTTGTGAGCTGTGTTGAGTAGCTCTTTGATGTGTTGATCAAGTACAACTCCTTCCCTGGAGGTGTCAGATGGCAGACAGAGAGGCAAAAACAACTTCCTTGTTGTTCTGCAGTGAAGTTTAAAATCCAAAATCGCCTGAAATTCGGCATCTTCCATGTTTCAGGGGTGTACTTGGTAGCCGTGTTGGTCTGAGACAAAAAGACATACAAAAAACTAGAACTCTTTGTTCCAACATGATACCTTTTATTAGACCAACTGGAAAATGGCAAGAAAATTGTCCTTTTCTGCAAGCTTTTGGGATCAAAGTCCCTTCGTCAAGCTCTGGGAAAAGTGTAGATAGTACAAGATGGTAAAAAGTCCCCATAGGGGACTTTTATGGAAAGTCAGCTTTTAAGGCTCCTGCTGTGATCGACAGGGTTCATCAAGACAAGTGAATGAAGGCTGTTCCTAAGGTTCACGCAGAGAGAGAGTTGAAATATGGGAAGACACAGGAGTGTGTTTTAAATGAGGGACCAAACCCTCACCCCACCAAGGCAGTGTAAATAGTCACTAGAAGCTGAAATAGGCTTATAAGGATAACTCAGAATAGATGGTTTAAGTTGGGGAGTGATGATAGCACAGATACCAAGCGTGTGCGACTCTCTGATTTGGTCTGTTTTGAAGGCAGATGGGAAAACCTGGAAAGTGACAATAGCCTTCAGTGCTCTGAACGCAGTAACAGAAGTTGCAGCTCCTGGTATAGCAATATATCCTGAAATTCAGTGCTGTAGCAAGGATGGGGGGGCAGTGGGGCGACTTCCCCGGGTGCCAAAGTGAAGGGGGCACCAACAGGCACTGCCCAGCCAGGTCAGAGCGCGGGATAGAGCTGTAAGCGGCTCATTTGGGTGGGACGGGGGACGGGTGGCTCCTGCTGTGTGCACTCCCGGCCAGCATGGGGGGGGGCGTGTGCCCCCCAGATCTGTGCACAGAGGAAGGCGGGGTGCTACTGCCGGCTTTTCCCCAGCCACCAAGCTTCAGTGCTTTGGCACCGGTGAAATTTGAGCAGCTATAGCAGGAGCGGTGGAATGGGTTTCAATACTGGATTTGGCCAACATAGTGTGTGGTGTTTTTGTTATTACCTTGGCACAAAAGTCCTGGTATAGTTTTATATTTGGGGAACAACAGTACTGTTTTATCCAAGTAGCCTAAAGTTGTCACAATGCCCCAGCAAAATAAGAATGCGGACAAAGCTTTCAAAGTATTTCAAGAAAGTAAAAATTCAGAGGGAGAAATTGTCCTTGTAAAGGAAAAACCCGTCTTTAACATGCGATGTGGTTAAGATTATCACAAGGCTTTTGACATCCCACATTTAAAAAAAATTGTAAAGGGCCCGATTCCAATTGCCAAAATGGTGGGATGGGCCATTGGAAACAATAAATGTGGATGATCCTTGTCATTTAGTATGTATAAAAAACACCCCGAAAATTGCAGTGATGTGTGTGTATATTGCCACTGCACATGTCAGCATTATAAATAGGAGGCAGGCACAGGCATGGGATCCTACTCTGTGCTTGGGACGCTGTGAGTGTGGGGTACGGAGGAAGGCTCAGCTGAGCTTGGTGCCCTGAGGTGCGAAGGCCCTACACAGATACGGCCCAGGATGGGTTCAAGAGTGGTTTAATGGGGCGAGTGGGAGCTCCACGTGTCCTCATCTCCCCTCCCTCCTGTACCCACTTGCAGTGTGCCAGACCTTTTGCTTTCTCCTTTGCAACCTGCCCGAGTGGCATCTGCTTGGTGCCCGATGACACAGGCGTGGCAGGCGGTGCAGCAGCGGGACCAGTATAAAAGGCGTAGACCCGTGTGGCTGGAATGGGGCTCAGGTGCTGTGAGCGAGGCTGAGATGGGCACAGGGCTCTGGTTTCTGCTGCTGTTTGCACCGGCCGTGACCGTGGCCATGGCTGGTGGTGAGTACAGAGCAGGGTGGTGGGACTGGGCCCGGTGGTGCGGGACCCCAGTGCCTGGACCCAGCCCATCCTGCCCCTGAGGTCTGCGTGGGAGCGGTGCTGGGGGAATGAGCAGGTGGTTTCCTGAGGCCCCCACACGTGTGACGGGGTCGGAGGCAGAGGGCATGGGGCTGGGTGTGGGAGCGGCTGGAAACAGCCAGCGGCTGCTCTGAGCATTGCTTGCTCTTCTGCCTGCTGGGGGGCACGAGGGGGCACCTGCCCATCCGCAGCCCAGGGTGGGGAGCTGGGAGGGCGTTGCATTGTCTTGTGTTCAGTCGGTGTGCCCCTGCCAGCCAGCTCTTGCCTGCCGCCAGCTCAGGCAGGGGCAGGGGCACCTGCTCAGTCTTCAGCCAGGGGGTCAGGGGGCTGCAGAGGGAGCTCTGCCCCTTCTGTGCATCTGGTGTAAGCAGCATCCCTTGACCCGTGCCCAGCAGACCGAGGCCCTGGTGCTTCTCTGGCCCGGCAGGTCAGTGCCTCTGCATCTGTTACACGGACCCCCGCGCTGTCTGGCTCTGGGCAACAGAAGCCCAGCCCTTGTCCCCCAGGAAGATGCATAAATGGAAACCCCGTGTGCCCCATAGCAGCGGGAGCTGCTGTTCTCTTCCCGCGGTGGGTCAACGCACATTGTCCCAGCTCACCTCTCCTCTCACATGCAGCTCCCTGAGCCCTCCCGGAGCAGCTCGGTGTCCCTGAGTGACAGGTGAGGTGTGTCTGAGGTTGATCTTTGTGGCCTCCAAACCCGCTCTGCCTTCCTAAGAAGAGTCTGCCGGGGGGTGTTGCTGCACGCTGCCAGGGCCATGTTGCCAGCTCCGACATGCAGCAGAGAGGAGGAAGGCGTGTGCATCACCCCCCGGGCATGACCCTGCTTCAGCCAGTCCCCGAGACCTCTGCGCACGCCAGCCTGCCCCTGTCGTGGCGTAAGTGGGCACCGGAGTGAAAAGACCTCTGCAACCCCCATGCTTCAGGAGGGGCTCTGGGCCCCTCGTTGACCCCAGCCCAGACAGCCCCTCTGACCTGAGGACGTGGAGAGATCCTGGGACAAGCAGGAGCGTCCTGGGGCAGCTTGCACCCAGGCAGGCGGCTCGTCCTGCCGTCCCCGCTCAGAGACGCCCCCCACCCAGAGCTCCTTGTGGGGCTGGGGCTGCCTCAGGCTGTGCTGCCCACCCACGCTGTGCGGCTCCAAGTGTCTTCTCCCCTCCTGGACTGTGCCAGCCCCTGGAGGGTCCTGGCCCTCTGGTCACCCCAAAGACCCATCTCCCTCACACATCTGCCCTTCCCCATGCCACATGGGAGGGGTCCTGCCTGGTCCGGTGCTCCCAGGACAGGGCAGCGTATCTCTGCCCACTGCAGACTTTGCCATGGGCAGGTGCTTTCTCCAGGGCTCTGCCTGTTCCTTGTCTGCAACCCGCCTCCCTGGGGCCTCGCGCCCTGCGCTCTGGTGCTCAGACACAGACCACCGTGCCTGGGGGACGCTGAGCAAAGAGACCAGGACTGTAGGTGAAATGAGAAGCAGGGTGGGGGCTTAGGGGCACAGCCCTAGGGAGCACCTCCAGTCCCTGCTCTCTGGGCAGCTGCAGCATCCACCGCTGGGGCTCTGCAGGGAGGCTGTGCAGCACCTCTCTGCCTTCCAGCCTGGGTCGTCCAGGCCGGTTTCGCCAGCCCCAGCTCGTGCCCTCTCCTGATGCACGGCGCACCCTCGGCCCTGCCCCGAGCATGTGTCACCAGGTGCAGGGAGCCGTTCTCCCAGACGTCCGGGACGCGGCAGCAAGGACCGTGAGGGCCTGGGAGCAGGGAGGTGGAGTGAGCATCTCATTGCCCTTGTGGCCTCCAAACCCATTCCCACCAAATCCCTGTCCCCAGGCCTGCGTGGTCCTTGCTTCCCTGTCCCAGACGTCTGGGCCCCGGTGCCCTTGTGGCCCCTAAACCCGCTCTGCTGTCCTGAGTGGGGTCGTGCTGCCACGACTTTGCCCCAAGGCGGGTCCTGCCGTCTACCCCCAATCCAGGCGGACCCCAGCCTCATGTCAGGGGGATGCGGGCTGGGGGCTCCCAGGGCACTTGGTGTCAAGCATCAGCCAAGCCAGGCAAGAGGACCAGACCAGAGTCGTGCTGTGATACAGGCTGGACAGGGGCACACAGCATGGAGGGGGAGCAATGGGGTGGCTTGGGCTGGGCTTACTGGAAGGTGTTGGTGGCCGGAGCAGTTTTTAGGGTGCGCTTTTTATTTTTTTTTAATTATATTTCTAGAGAGAGAGAGCAGTGTGTGTGTGTGTGTATCTCTCTTCTATCATAAGCTTTCCATCACACATCTTAAAGCCACATTAAGAAAACTGCATTTCCCATTACAATCCAGTCCCCTGCACCCCTGCGCATCCACCCTCCACCCTCGCCTACCCAAATCGCAGTCCTTCAGTCCAAATCCCCACCCTGCTGAAGCCTGTTTTGAACCTCCTGCTAGCCACGGCTCGGCTGCATCCTTTGCCTGGGCTGGGATCTTCCTCCCGTGGTCCCTGGGCGCCAGGAGGATGCCCGTCTGTTGGCAGCGGGATCTGTTTGAGGACAGGATCCCTCCCACTGCTGCAGCCGCCCCTCCAGCTTCTGAGCTGCCCCCAGACCCACCAAGCCCCTGAGCTGGGACCAGGGAGACGGTGCCAGGCCCAGACAACAGGCACTTGCCTAGTGCATTTGCTCCATAGGAGCAGGGGCCCTCGTCCGCTTGTGAAAGACACTCCAGGAGGAGACGGGGGGTGAGTTCAAAGCAGAACAGCGACCCCAGGTACCTGCCCCTAGTGTGGCCGCTCTTTTGTTGTGAAACGTGAGTGCCTGGATCTGCATCGGGTTTGGCTTCAGCCCTTCCACACTGGGAGGATGTCCGTCTGCTCAGGGAGCTGCTCCAGGACAGGCCCTTAGGCTCAGTTTAAACTTTTTGTATGACATGATCGCTCTTTTAAAACTTTTTTCCCCCCTCCCCCAGCTTGTGACATAACGAGAGAAATCTCTGTTAAAATCTGGAACGTGGTTAGGGCCAGAGTCTGCGCTCAGGGTTGCACTTATTTGGTGTGATGGCTGACCAATTCCCACTCCCTCCCTGCCTTTTTAAGTTAACTTGCAAAACTTGCAGTGATTTGTGAATATATAAATAACAGCGTGGCACAAGGAGTGCCTGGTTCTCAGCTGTCTCCTCCCTTTCCGGGGCCCGGGGTCTCTGTGCGGCTGCTGGGGCAGCAACTGGGAGGCCGCGGTCAGCTCTGGGCCCTTGAGCTGGGGGAGGATCACGATGGAGCTGGTGTCTGGGGCTGTAGCAAAGGCCTCTCAGGGCAGCTGTTTCCCTCCTGCTCCATGAGAGGACAGTGGGGCAGGCAGGGGGACCCAAACCCAGGGTCAGGCCCCCGCGTTGGGGGCAGGGGAGCTGGCCCCTCACCCCCAGGCCAGGCAGCTGGGACCCGGGGCTGTGTGAGGTGCATGGAAAGGATGGGGAGGTGGCTCCAAAAGGGTCTGCAGCAACAAGGGGACACAGGGGGAAGCAATCCCCAGTGCGGCTTTAGGGCCCCGTTGGGGGGGTGCGCATGGCAAAGGGGGGTGTAAGGGGAGAAATCGGGGAAAACCCGAGGAGAACTGACCTCTGGGCTTGGGCCCCGGGGAGAGGTGTTCGCTGGCTGGGGAGTTTAAAGGAGAGGGAGATAAGGACAAATTCTTTTATTTATTCACTTGCAGTTTAATAAGCCATTCCCTTTGTTTAGGGGGCTTGCAAATGGGGGAGCTGTTCCTATGGGGGAGGCTTGCAAATGCAGGAGGAGTGTCGGTTTTTCTAGGCTTCTGGGTAGAGGTCTTGAGCCCGGCACCCCCAAATTGGAGCTCAGCCCTTGTAGAGTGCCGTCGGGAGGGTTGCAAATAGTTTGGGCACAAGTGAGGGGTCCCGAATGCCCCGTTCGATGGAGAAAGGCGGTACAAGGATTTCGCCCTGTTCTACAGGGGTGGCGATGTCTGAAGGGCTTCTAGCTCGGTGCGGCGAGTGAGAGATCAGAAATCATTTCTGCACCCAGCCACCCACCTCCCGCGTGACGGATCCGTGCCCAGCAAAGGCTGTAAAGACAAAAACCGCTTCCTGCCTGCATGGGCGAGAGAAACTTTTTTCATCTAGGATACCCCAGGGCTTTGATGGCAGCTCATGTGCTGAATGTTGAAAAGCAGCCTTCTTCTGCCCTTACCTTGTTTGTGGTATTGTGATTAAAGCCTTTCTGCTATTAATCAACCATGGGGTTGTGTCAATCCGTAACTGCACTAGGTTTAAAGTGGGCATTTGACTGCAACAGCAAAGTTTGAAGGGGTTTTATGTCCTTAACAAGACAGAGCGAACGGCAGCGTGTGCTCCTTAGGGGTTTGGCTTGGGAGGAGAAGTTTAGTGAAGTTTTCCCCATGAAATGTTTCCCCCCAGGGCCGTTCCTCGGCGCCTCTGCCGGGCCATCGTGGCCACGTTGCTCCCGGGCGGCCGTCCAGCATCCTCAGCGCTCACGGCGAGTCCGGCCACTGCTGCGTGCTGTCCTGTGCATTTGCCAACTCCTGTTGAAGGTGGGAGAGCGGGACGTCTCCTTCCTGAATGCCTGGTCTTGGCACGCTCCCTGCGTACGTTGGAGGGAAGCACTGGTCCTGCAGAGCAGCGTGAGGGACTCGAGGGCAGAGGGGAGCAGGGGGGCATCCCTCCATCCCTGAATGCATCCAGGGCCACCCTGCCTGGCCGGAGCAGGGCTCGGGTCTCCCTGAGAGCAGCAGGCTAGGGTTGGGGGCCGGGAAGTGGGACCTCTGCCACTTCCCTGCACACATGCTGGGAGCCGGACCATTTGGTGATCTCCAGGAGCCACTACATCCGTTCCAGAGACAGACCAGAGACCTGGGGAAGCACAGGGATACCTGCGCCCGGGGTGCCTGCTGCTCTCAGTGGGGATGCAAGGGCAAGGAGCTATAGCAATGGCAGGGGTTGTCTGGGAGCCATCACCCCAGGACCTGCACTGCTGGCTGCATGGGCTGGTGCTTTCACTGCCCCACACTTTCTTGCCCAGAGCTGGGACTAAGGCGGTGCTATATGGAGCCGCTGGGGTGCAATCCACCCAGGGACTGGTGACTTGCAGCTCCGCGCCTTGCTGGCGGTGAGGAAGGGCTGCCTGAGAGGGGCCAGGTGCCCGCTCGCAAGGAAGCTGGCTGGGGCCAGGGTACCTGGAGACTCAGGGGAAGGAGTGATGTCTGCAGGGGACCCAGGGAGGGGCTGGCCTGGCGTGTCCCAGCCCCGGCTTCTGCTCCAGCTCCTCGTCCAGCGGCAGAGGCTACCACTGGTGAGGAGCAAGATCTCTCGGCCAGCTCCTTCCCCGTGTCCCCAAAGCCCCTTGCCTTGCTGCCCTCCTCACTGGCGCACTCTCCTGCCTGGCCTGGGGTCACACATGTAGCATCTGGCAGGGTCCTGCGCAGGGTGCAACATCTGGCAGGGTCCAATGAGTCTATTTACTCGACTTATTTGAGTGGTGCCGTCAGCTGGCAGTGAGACAGCAGTGACCGAGGAGCAGGGGAGTGACAGAGGCCAAAACAGCTCACAAGGGCCCGAGGGCACGGAGAGGAGCGCAAGTCCCCACAGACAGGTCTGCATCCTGGTTGCACGTGGTGAAGGCCCGCTCAAAGAGGAGAGTTTTCCTCCAGCCTCCACATCCACGCCCACGCCCATGTGTCCGCACGTAGCTGTCTGCCCGTCTCCACCCCACGTCCCGCTGTCTCGTCGCCCCGTACAGCGTGCTCCGATAGCCGCGGGTCCCAGTCCCAAAGTGGGACTGGGGGAGCCAAGCAGGACTGGCCTCTCCCTTCACTTACGGTGGCCATCGAGGTACCTCAAGCATACAGGACAGTCGCATTTAGTGCATCGTGATTTTTTTTTTTTTTTTACTAAATTTAGTGCTAATTCATAATAACCACCTCAATAAAGACTACCAAAAAGTTAAATGTTTACTCGCAATTCTAGCAGCGATGTTTGTGATGCTCTCACCCTTTCTAGGAAATTGAGTTCTTTCAACCATTTTGGGTTGAAGGACATCTTTGCTTGGGCATTTTGAATGAAGGCCGGTGTCAAACTTTTTCGAAGACGACCGTTTAACGGGAAGGTGCGACTCCGGCAGGGCTGCAGTGGCCTCAGCATCTACCTTCCCCACTGTGGCTCCTGCGGCTGCTGCCGAGCTCATGGCCTGCCGCGACCTCAAGAAAGCCCCGGCACCAGGATCCTCCGGACTCCACGTCCCCAGGACACTGTCAGCGTGGCTGGGGTGGCAGCGGGGCTCCGGCTGCTGCTCGTGGGTGCTGCGGCCGTGGCGGGGGCCAGTGGTGAGTGCAGGCAGGTGGGGCAGGGTGGTGTGGGAGTCTGGCTCCACTGTCCAGGCCACTGCTCCCCATCCGACAGTCCCAAGAGTCACTGCCCCAGCGGTTTTCCCTGGCAAGGGAGACATCAGGGTCACCCCTGAGGTTTTCCCTGCCACTGTCAGATCTCCTGGGATGGCGTTGTGTGGTGCAGGCTGCAGACCTCCAGTCTGCTGTAGCTACACACCTGTCTCCTGCACTTGCTCCTTTGGCCTTTGGCTGGGGGCAAGCGATACTTGAGGGCAGCCTTCTGACTTGGAGCTTGTACACACGATGCCTGCCGTGGATTTGGGACTGCCAGAAGAGTCTGGGCAGGAGGAGACTTGCTGGTGGTAGCGCCACACAGACCTGAACCCTTGAGGTCTGCTCAGTCGATAGAATTTGGACCCGACTTGGCTGATTGGGCCGAGACACGAAATAAAAAAACAAAAAAAAGTTTATCAAAATCTGTTTCAGTCCTAGACCTGAAGCTTGCAGGCTAGAAGAGCTCAGGGCAGCAGTGTCTGCAGTGCCAGGTGTGAAAACAAGAGAAACCCACAGACTGTAAGAGGAAACATCCCGTGCATCGGAGCCCTCCTGCACAGCAGCAACCCGTGGCTCTTTCTGAGTACTTGGCCCCAGGGGACTTGCTCTGGTGTTTCTATGGTCAGAAAATGAAGATGTGGCATTTTTAGAGGAGGGCTCAGGTCTGATGCTTTGCTTGCTCTTCTCCGCTGTGCAGAGATCAGCGCCGGGAAACCAAATCTGAGGGGGGGAATGGGGCAGCACCAGTCCAGAGCCACAGTTGGCATCATGGGGGTGGCTCTGGTGAGCAATGGGTTAGACTCTTCCTAGCCCAGGGGGAGCTAGGACAGACCCTGAACTGGTTGAACAGACTGGTATAAGACTCTCCATGCTCCCACTTGCACTGGTTTACGGAGATCTGTGTCAGTCCCTGGCCTTAAGGCTGCAGGCCAGGACAGCCTAGCTCTGGTCCAGTGCAGCGTGGGGGACTCTGGCTCCTGAGGG
>NW_017728918.1:9457841-9463867 GCF_001723895.1 Crocodylus porosus | reverse complement strand
GGGCGGCATGACTGGCCTCTGCAACGTGGTGCGGCCCCTCCAGGCCGGGCTTGACTGGCTCTGACCCTCCTGCCCGGGCCCTGCATCCCCATCCCCGTGAGCAAAGGGGCAGGGGGAGTGCTGTGCTTTTCCATGACAAAAATCCCAAGATCAAACACCAGAATGTATAGGTACTTAGCGTTTATTTTATTACAGACATACGGCGCTGGCAGGCTTCCACATTACTTCAAAATTGCAAACCTATCAAGACAACATTGCGTTCAACTGAGTCATGCATATATTTCATTTTAATCACGGATTTGGGGGGGTTATCACAAAATTTGCCATTTTTAATAGGAGAATTTGCAATTTTTGATCAGAGAAAACCCGGAATCCAGCGCCCCCCTGCTGGGAAACGAACAGTTACGCGCAGTGCTTACTTCCTATCCGCCCGGAAGCATAATGGGCCCTTCCACAACTAGCACCCTTCCCCGCCAGGCAAATATGGTATCTTCCAGCCCGTTCCTCTCCAAAGGGCCTGCGAGTTCCGCGGTGCTGAGCAATGGTCTCGTCCGCGCCCTCCCCGCACGGAATGGTTCGTCCCCGCTGCGCAAGCGCATTCGCTCTCCGCCCTCCCTTGGCTTCCCCGACGCGCCGCCATCTTGGAAAGGGCTATCGTGCGCGCGGAGGGGTGCCCAGAGCTGTGCCTGATGAAAAAGGCGAGGAAGAACAGCTAAACGCTCGTTTAGGGGGTAAGCGAGACCGCCCGGACACTCGACGAAAAAGAGGGGAGCCGGCTCTGTTGGGAGGACGCCAGCCACTCCGGAACCATGGCGAGAAGGGAGGCAGGCATCTACCTGGTCACCTCGGGGCTTCCTGTGGGGAGCGGGCAGCGCGGCAAAAAGATGGCAGCCGCTTTTCCCGGCATGCCCCGCGTAATATCCTCATTTCCGCCCCCCGAGCTGCTGGGGTGCGGGGGAGGTACTCACAGACAATTACGTCGGAACTGCGTCAGCAGGATGACGTCATCAAGCGCCAGCTTTCCCACCGGGGCAGTTATGCCCCCAATGGACCAGGGGAGGGACCTGAAGCGAGGGAGCCCCCTATTTGGGGGGGGGGGGGCACCTGATTGAGCTCTGATCTTTCCTACAAGGGAGCTGGGTTGGGGAAGGGGGACCCCTTCACACCTCCGCGTGAGGGGAGCCCTGTCCCGCTTCCCGTCTCCCTCGTAGCCGTCAGCCGAGGTCGCTCGTGAAGTAACGAGCGGACGGAGCTGGACGGCCCCGATCTCCCACCGAGGGGCCATGGTGGCAGACCCGGGCGCAGGCCCCTTCTCCGTGGCTGATGCAGCAGTCGCGCATGTGGCCGTTCCTGCCGCTGTCGGAGCAAGGACGCCAGTTTCAGCAGCTGGAGGAGAGGCGACGCGACCTCCCAGGGTCCCGTCCGAGCCTCGTTTCCTGCGATTTCCAGCCAAGGACAATGCTGGACAGCGGAGCCAAGGGGGCAAAAAAACCCCTGTGTGGAGGAGAGTCCCCTTCCCCCCAACCCGTTTCATCCCATGACGTCTTCCCCGCGGAAATGCGAAGCCCCAGTGGATCCAAGGACTCAGCACCAGCCAAGTTTTAAATGACTTTATTTACAATAAACAGTATAATTAAACACTGAAGAAAGGCAGGAAGAGAACAGAAAGCAAGAGTAAGTCAACCTGCTCGAGAAACTTGTAAATGGCCTTGCTTTGTTTATGCCTCTTTTTTTTTTAAATACAGTAAAAAATATCCTAAACAAGAGTCACACAGTTTAAAAGAAAAAAAAAAGCATTTTCTTGAAGACAAAAGTGCTCTCTAAATACCTCGTTGCAGAGGAGAGCAGCTAAACGCGCGATAAAGCAAGTTCCCGTCTCCGGTGTCTCAGAGCAGAGGAAACCTACGGGGGAGGTGCATGTTCGGCTGGTTTCTTTTCAATTAAAAAACAATCTACTTGGCCTTCAGCTTTCTGAAGAAGGCTCTGTCCCAGCGCAATGGTTTTCTAGTCGGATCCAAACCAGAGCAGAGCTTCATTCACTCATAGATATTCAGATACTTAAAAACAACCCTGCAATGTCAGTTGTCCGCCCTACTGGGGGGCAACGACGGAGTAGCCCAAAGCGTTATGAAACCTGGGCTCTGCAGTGTTTTCTAAAGCAACCTCTACACTCTCAGGTGCCTGACTTTCCACACTGGAGCGTCACCCAGGAGCTGCCCCAGTCCTGTGAATCTGGGAAGGAGCGGGCTGGCAGGGCGCGTGGCTTCATGCTTCTCCATCCCCTGAAGCCCCAAGCTGTTCCCCCCGGGTCATGCTAGCTGGGGAGAAGAAGCAGGGACTGGGGGATGGAGAAAGCCCTCCAACTTCCTGGTTCAAAACCATGGTCCGACATCCCTGGAGAGCCTAACACATTCGTGGTGCACTGTGACATTAGCCATAGGCAGCCGTGGGCAGAGCTATGATGTCTACCGAATAGGCCAGGCTCCTCCCTACATCCAGGCTCAACCAGCATCACCACCTTTGCCCCTGTTGAAGCTTTGGATTTGGACATGAGCACAGGGCAGGATGAGCTCCCAGAAAGGCCTGGGGTATTCTGCTTATGCCAGGCCAACCCACAGGGACCGAAGACCCACTCAGCCCTGCCCCAGCTGTCAAACAGGCTGTGAAGCCAATGGCTGGAGCACATGGGGCTGTTACTGTGACACTGTGGCTTGAATGGGTGCAGTGATCCCACACCAGCTGGACAATAAATCTGTCCAGGAGAAACTTCCTGGGCAGAAAAGCCTTTGTGTTTCGAAGCCAAGAGGCTCAGTCCCCCACGGAGAATGGGGACAGGCCGGGCTGGTTCTCTGAGAGCAGGCACTAGCCCACAAGGATGGCATCCGGAGAGTGAGAGCGCCAGGATGGCTGGCCTCCATGCTTATGCCTTGCTAACTCCTGACACTAGTGGCATTACCAGATTACAGAGCAGAGCCCAGCCTCAGTTTAGAGGCCTGCAGAGAGTCACCCGAGGGGACCCCCGGCACCACAACAAAGCTTACAGCTGCGGTTCCCCCAGCCCTGAGTGCTGTGGTGTAGACTGGATTCTGGGGTATTCATTTGCCCATCATGATACCTGCATCCTAGTCTACACTGTCATCTCCACCAACTGAACTTGCTAGGATAAGCAGAGCCTCGGAGCCCAGGTCCAGCTGCTGGCTTCCCCAGTAGGGCTGTGTTTGGAGCTGGCACGGCCCCAGGCCCCTCTGCCTGCCCTTGAGGAGGTGGAAGCGGGTGGCTGGAAAGGGTGTCACTAGCACATGGCGATGGAACTGTTTTCCAGCCAGCAGCAACTGAGGCAGGAAGGGAAGAGAGAAGGACAGCGGCCAACAAGGCTCCTGGGTCCATCTAGGAATGGAAATGTCTCTTTGCAGGTATTACTCCTGAGACTCTGCCTGACAGGTGGTTTGTGACTCCATAAAGAGGAACCTCTGCCCTCAGGGCTGTCGGGACTGTCTGTTCTTGTGTCTGCAGTTGTCCTTCTCGGAGAAGGTTGGCACAAGCACTGAGGACTCCCCAAGCACTTGGCTGGTGGACAACTAGGGTTGTACGTGAGCATGAGTGCGGGTGCAAGCGTGAGGCAGAGAAGGTTTTAACACAACAGCTGCAAACAAAAGCAGTGTCAAACAGGCTAAGTTGAAATCCTTCCTTCTCCTCCAGGAATCTTGTTTCCTTTGCTACAGTCCCTACCATGGCATAGTCCTAAGATTTCCTTGTCTCCCGGGGACCAACCATGTGCAAAACTAACGAGAGGTGGGGAGAGCCATCAGCCTTCCTCCCCTTCCATTTATCACCATTAAGCAGCCAGAAAACACAGAAACCCATTGCTTTCTCAGTTGCCACGAAAAGCCAGGACACAAATTCGCTACTGAATGGGCTTACAACTGCTACACCTCAGCCCGGGATCAGTGCAGGCAGGGGCCAGCCTTGCAGGCTCTGGGGATACTTTTATAAGAGCAGAAGAGATGGTTTGAGAAACCACAGGCAAAAATGATGGAAGCAGCGGCAGTGCCGTTCAGGCGTGAAACTCTCAAACGGAGATCTCTGGGAAGCTGGCCTGAGCTCTTAGGACCCGAAGCCATACGGGTGGCACCAAGGGAAGGACAGACATCAGCCAGCTTTCAGTGCCCTGGAAGTCTCCATGCAAGGAAAGCAGCTCCCTTGGCTCCGGGCCTGCTCACAAGCCCCAGGAGGGGGTCAGTCAGGACCCAGCTTGTGCTGGGGTCTGGCGAGGGCTGTGCATTGACTGCAGCTGCAGGGAAGGAGGTGATTGCCACTGTCACTGCTGAGCACGGTGGGGGGACTTTGAGCTGGTGCGTGAGGGGCATCTGTTGATATGTGGCCTTTGGGCCACGTGGGTGCAAGCCCTCCCCACGGATCACACCCTCCTGCTGCGCAGCAATCCCTGTGCTGGCAGCTTCCCCTGGCTCACAACCCGCTGCCCCCATGGCCCATTCCTGTCCCCGTGCAGGGGCCTGGGGCTCATGTAGTTTCAGCTCCACGATGGTACACAATGCCCCCAAAGCTAAACACTGAGAGGCCTAAATTGGGAGGGAAGCCTGCCGGCTGACGGCCACAAATCCCTGCCCCCAGCAGGGGAGATTGGAGCGTATGATGCCTGGTTTCTTGCTGGTTGATTGGCTGACTGGCGACTGGTTGATTGCTTCCTGCAAGGAGTGGAAGAGGAGACCCTGATCCTTATATTGCTGCCTTTGGGGCAGGAGCTGCACGTTGCAGCTGAGGAACAAGCTGACAAACATTGCTGCACTGTGTGCACCCTCCACATGCGATCTAGAGCAGCATACCGTGTCTAGCCCAGCCCATCCTCTCTGTTCATCCATCTCGTCCAGCGACTGGCATTCATGACTGGGTGTTGTTAGCACGCTCCTCCAGAGGGTCTGCGCCACGGACCCTGAACTCATCAAACCACTCATGCCAGCCCCGCTGGAGATGATGCAGGGAAGGGATGTTGGCATCGAAGACACCACTGAGAACATCTCCCCAGGCCAGCCGGGGCAAAGCTGCACTGGGGAAACTGAGGGTTGGGGATAGCCCTCAGTTCATCACACCTGCCTTGACTCTGCACCACAAAGGGGCTGGGCACAGAGTCTACTACCGACCCGGCTGCTGTTATCGTGCCTGGGTGAAGCTGCTCCCGGCACTATGTGGACTCCACCCAGTACCATCAGTGCTCACAGAACCCAAGGGCTATCCTCCTCCCTCTCCTGCCTTCTCCCCGCTTTGCCCCAGCCAGGGCCCCTGTCTTTGGCTTGGCTAAGCAGGAGGAAGGGAACAACCCTTTTGTGAGCTCTCTGGCTTCACACCTGGGAGAACGGGAAGAATGGTGTGAGCATGAGTGGTCACGTCGTACCCATTCTCCTCTGTTCCACGGCTCTTCCATCCACGGGTCGCTCTACAGCACCCCCAACAAGCAGATGTTGCACTGACTCTGCCGCAGCCTCCACCATCTCTCTCAGAACATCACCAGCCAAGAGACCCTCGACACTGACAACTCCTCACTCCTAGGCTGCCCTGAGTGTGCTGACTGGGTAGGGAGCCACACGTGGGCCATGCTCAGCCCACGGCAGGTAGTGCAGGAGTACAAGGAATTAACTAACGAGTACTGGTAGGGAAACGGAGGCAGGAAGTCAAGCTCCATGTTGGGAAAAGCAGCCTCTACTGGAAGGCGCTGCCATTCCCGGTACCCAGTGAAGCTTGAGGCAGAGCCAGAATTGCCGCAGGGGAGCTCAGGAATCACAGCAGCCAGGCTCAGGGGCCGCTGGAACCATGGGGCCTGGGTGACTTT
This sequence comes from Crocodylus porosus, assembly GCF_001723895.1. Lineage (NCBI taxonomy): Eukaryota > Metazoa > Chordata > Crocodylia > Crocodylidae > Crocodylus > Crocodylus porosus. The sequence goes on along the minus strand of NW_017728918.1, from coordinate 9,458,022 downwards.
GGGCTTATGGAGTTTAAGGTGAGAAGGGGCCATCCAGCCCGACTCAGCCTGGTTTGAATCTGGCCTGGGCTTGATGACATCAAGAGGCAGAGTGCAGTCGCTTCCTCTGGGCATCCTCCGGCCCTTGCCTGCCAGCTCGAAGAGCCTCGTCTCCCTGCAGAGGTGCTTGTAGATCCCAGGC
>NW_017728918.1:9394329-9457731 GCF_001723895.1 Crocodylus porosus | reverse complement strand
GTGCGTTAGGTCACACCACATTTCCACCCTCCCAGGAGGCTCTGGACTTGGTCCCTGCTCTGAAGCTGTGGCCTGAGTTAAAATGCATTGCACTGAGGGAGCCCCACTGGTCTCCTGCCTCGGCCCCTTCAGTCTTCACACCGAGATCAGAGCACGCCCAGGCTGCACTGGGAGCTTCTGGCAGGAGACAGCTGGGTCTTTTGCATGGTTTAAGAGTCACCTGAGTACCTCCTGCTGCTGCAGGACTGAAGGGTCCTGATGGAGGGAGATGGCCGGGAGGTCCACACAGCACAAAGGCTGCGTCCAAGTCTTCTGCAGAGCCACGTGCTGTTATAGGACATCCAGAGCAGGGTGAGTGAGGAGGGAGGTGACTCCAGGAGCCAACAGGGACAGCAACCGCGGATGCACAGGACCCCACGAAATGCTGCCTGACTCTGGCCCTTTGCCTGGATACAGAGGACAGCTCCCAGGCACCTGGGTAATGTTGGCCTTGTCCTGCCTTGTGTCCCTTGGGTGCTCTGTGCTCTGAATCCTGCCACCGCACAGGCAGAGGAAGGGTTTTCTGTCCACTGAAGGCTAGATTCATTCTAGCAGGGTGGTTGTGTTTGGCGATGTGCCCTGTGGTCCAAGCACAGGGCCGGGGCAGGGTGGCGACGTCAGCACCTTCAGGCCTGGCCCAACACCCTTGGCTGTTGTGCTGGCTCCCTTCTGACAGCTGCTTTGGCCAGGCTGCTCCTAGGACAAGGCATGTCCTTGTAGCGGGGTGAGTCTGGCAGCCACCTCAAGGACACGGAGGTTGCTAGAGCTTCGTTGCAATGCGGCCATTTCTACTGGGGGTTTTGGTAACCAGAGAAGACCCTTGAACATCTCTTCTGTGCTCCTCATGTGTAGCTGGTTGGAGCTGATCCTTTGGGTAGAGCAAAGGGGAAAGGAGGGTCGGTTCATCTCCGTGCAGCCTGGGCACTGCTGTTGGGCTGAAGAGGGGGTGCTTGGGAATGAGCGTAGAGTGGGAAAGCACCAAAGAGGTCTGGGACAGCTACCACCAGAGCTGGCTGTCGGATGTCTCCATTGTCTGAATTAACCCCAAAGCCCAGGTCCTGAGTGCACGGTGTCACGAGAAGCTCCCTCAGCACTTTCTTGCAAGAACAGACTGTTAACCTTGGAGTTTGGCCAAATCTTAGTGCCAACAATTGCATTCCTACCCAGAAACCGTCTAGTGATTTATCCCTGCACAACACCTGTTTTGCTCCAGCACTGTTGCAAAGGGGCACTGAGAACTACTCTCTCTATGCTGTGTTATACCCCAGAGGCAGCTGCATTTGGGCAGCAAACAAGGCAATAGTATTCACCCACACACGTTTTGGATGGTTTTAAAGCTGCATTTCTCTCCTCCACTTGTACCCAAGCTCAATGCCCAGCTGTGAGAGCAACAGCTGCATTGCAGGGGGTGGGCTGGGAGGAAGGGGCAGCTGGAGCGCAGGTCACAAGGCTTCTCCCTGCAGCCCAGGGGCTCTCCCGCAGGAGCTGGCCCAGCTACCTTGGGGCTGTGGCTCAGAGCTCTGCAGACTGGCCCCCCAGGGCTTTGTTTCCTGCATCTGCAGCTACAGCTCTTCTGCCTCCGGAGGAAAAAGGCCGGAGGGAGAAGAGCGACCTGCAGCCCACAGCAAACAGCCTGCCAGGGCCACGTCTCAGTGCGGTGGGGGCAGGGAGCATAGCCCTGGGGCACTGAGATGTCACTCTGTGTCTTCCCAACCGGGGCTGGTGGTGGCTTTGCTTGAAGTCCAGCTGAGGGTAGGGCCAGATCTGACCTGGGCCTTGGCAGCGTTTATTCTCTGGTCCAGCCCAGCTGTGGCTCCGGGGCCGTCCAGGAGGGAGACGCAGCACCCGGAGAGACCAGAGCTGCCTGGCACCCAGCCCCATGCCGCCTCCTCTACCTGAGCTCCTTCCTCAGAGGAATCTGCTGCCGGGGGCAGGACTGGGGGTGACTGGGGCCGAGGGGGCAGCAGATGAGGCCAAAAACAGCTCTGTGACTGGTGACGGCTCTGCAGGAAGGGAACCCCCCTCGTCTCTATTGCTGGCAGCGAGCAAATCCCCTGTGGCACACAAGTCAAGCCACCGCAAAGGCACCCCCGATTTCCTGCGTCCCTCCGGGGCAGACCGAACCCGCCCTCAATGTCCTTTCCATAGGGGCCGAGTGCTCTCGCGCTCCCACGGACTCTGCGAGGCAACCGCAGGCGCTCGGTGCCTCCGAACACCAAGCCCAGGGCTCTGCAGCCTTGAACCTGCCCCTGCCAAGCCCCGGGCCCACCGAGAAGCGCGAGGCAGGCATCAGCGCAGAACACAACAGAACGGCAGCCGGCAACCAGGTTTCTTTGTTGGTTTTTAACTTGCAGATTCAAATCGACAAAGCTACAGGGTTTCCACACACCAGCGCGATTGTAGAAAGAGAGAGAAAGAAGGGGAGGGGGGGAAAAGCCCTGCCCCCCCGGTAAGTCAGGAACACCGTGAGATTAGGAGCAATCCTCAAATAAAAGAGAGAAGGAAAGTAAAACCAAATTTGTACAAGAGACCCAAGCTATTTACAGTGAGAGGCCGGAGGGGGAAAAAAAAGCAGCTATCTCCCAGCAGGTAACTGAATTCTTCCTCTTATTATTATTTTATTTTATCATCCTCGTTATTTTAAATAGTTTATGCTACCTCAGCGGTTAAACACAACCCAAGCAGAAAGAACTGACTGCTTAATTTTATTTAATATTTAATCAGAAAATTTGTATCTACAATAATTGACAGGCCCCACCCCCCCATCCTGCCCCCTAAAAATTATTGCAGTTTTTCCCCAAACTGTTTTTTTTCTCTCTTTTTTTCCTTTGCCTTTTTTATTCTCGTTTTATTTTTTTTTTCCCCTCTCTCGTTGCAATGTACACATTTGGGGCCTCTCTTGTCCGAGAGACCTTAAACCAGCATAAAACATGGAAAAAAAGGTGGGTCAAAATACTCTGTTTTTTATCTTTAAAACTGACAAACTCACGATTTTGCTAGAAAAAGCTGATTGTACGCACGAGCGGGCTGGGGCAGAGGGGAGAGAGAAGGTCGGTTGGTTGTTTTAAGCGCGAATAAGAACGGCCGTTTCTGACAGTCCGACGTCGAGTCCTCCACGCGTCCCCCCGCGCCCGGGGTCCCGAGGCACGAATCAGTGACAGATCCAGCTGAAACTGAGAGAATCCTCCTCCTTCCGACGCAGTCTCGTCCGACGCAGTCTTCTCCCCGTCCCTCCCCCGCGGCCCCGAGAAACCTTCGTCCAGATTAAGAAGCCAGCAACTGATTACAAAAATAAGAATCATCTGTAATTTTGGCTCAAGAAACCGACTGTCCTGCCTCGTCACTTTGCCAACGTCCAACGCCTTTTACAAAAAGAAAAGAAAAAAACAAGGGGGGGGAAAAAAAAAAAAAACCAGGGAAAGGGGGAAAAAACCCTCAAACGAAACAAAATGACACCGACAAAAAAAAAACGAAACAAAAAAAACACCTCTTTGCTCCAAACACTACGAGCTGAAGAATGGCTGCAGGTTGAGATATCAAAAATCTCAGAAAAATATATAATATATATATTTATATATCTCTGTACGTCTTATTATTTAAATTTCACATTCCTTTAAAAGCGGGTTATTCAGTCAGTAGCTGCTGAAGGAGGCTCTTCTGTTGGGCCTGCGTGGTCTGAGGACCCGATGCGTTTTTCTGGGAGCCCACTGGACCAGGCTGATTCAGGTAAGGGTCTCCGCCTACCAGATTCACTGTACACTGCACATCCGCGAACACCTGAACCTGCTGTACCTGCTGGGACACAAAAGACAAGAGAGATTTTTAGACGGAAACAGGCAGGGGTCCCTCGGCTGACGGAGCGGGTACTACGTGAAGTGGAAACTCACTAGAGAATTCCTCTAGTCTGTAGTCACCACAGAGAAGAACTCTTCTGTCTTCTTGTCCTATAAAAAGAAAACCGCTGCACTCATTCGGGTCAGAGCTCCGACAGGTTCACACGTTTTTTCATTTAAAAAAATTAAAATAAAAATAACGATATAAAAAAAAATTGGCATGCCCGAGTCCCCAGCTGCCGGGCAGCTGGAGCTTCGAGCGGAGAGCGACCTGGTGCTAAGGGGAGCGCAGTTTCCGAGACCAGAAACCGGTTTCCTTCCCGTTTTGCTACGGGCAGAACCCTTTGGATGGCTGCCCGATGGACCGGGGGGACGTGCCGAGGTGGGTCGCGCCTGCCACGCCACTGGTGCTATCCCGCTTGCTGCACGGGACCGTCAGCAGGGTCTGAGAGGAGCGCTGCGTGGCACGCTGGAGCGGTAGGAAGTCACGTCTCTGTTCTCTCCAGTGAAAACAGGGCGAGTCGGGGACAGTCCCGCGTTTCCCTACTGTCCTCGCAAACTAAACCAGGCATCCTGGCACCACTCCAGGCACCGATCCACCCAATCATGCCAGAGCACTGGTTCTTCAACCCTGTTAGACATGGCACCCCCCCCCCGGTTAGCTTCAAGGCCCCCCTCAGAAAACACCAGCTCTGAACTTCCACTCGGCTTTGGACTCCAGAAAAATCCTAGAGCCATTTTTCTGCTGCAAAGAACTCAGCCAGCCCCGCTGCAGATCCCTGCTGGAAATCTCTGGGTGTACTGTGTCAGTCGCATGGAAGGGTGCACACCTGCCAGTGCTTATATTGCACAGCTCCCTGCAGCACTCTCAAAAGCATCTCATGGCACCCTGGTTGAGAAGCCACCAAAAAAAGAGGGGGAGGGGGGCATGGGAAAAAGAGAATGGACTGGTTAATTCTCTCCGTGCAAACTGAGTGAAATCCAAGAGGGAAACCTCATGGTGTGAGTGGGAAGAACAGCACGGGTGGTGACTTCGCGCAAGGGTTACTAGTGCAGCAGGAAGCACTGGGTTTTACTTTGTTTTAGCTCAGCTTTGGAAAAGATGGTCACCAGCCCGGAGGTAAGAAGCTGTTCACCTGTTCCCTTTAAGGTTGGAAAAAACGGATACAGATCCGGGACATTTTGCAAAAGCTGCGCCCCGCAGCCGCCCCCGGCTAAATCCCTTGGTCTGAGCACATACTTGCTGACAAGGCTAATTTAACACACCGACCTCTTTAGCACCCGAGCAGGGGATGTCGTGAGAGATCCCCAGTGCAGGGGCAAACCTTGCGCAGAAGCAGAACGTGTCAGCTCTGCACGAACTGGCAGGACACCGGCAGCCTCTGGGCACATGCTGGATCCGCGTCCTTTCCTCCCACCCCCAGGGTACAGCAACAGCACTGACGACCACCCAGGCTGGCAGTGCTGCAAGGTGGGGGGGCAAAGGAGGATGCTGAGCGCTCCCTGAGATAGAAGGGAGGCCCTTAGGACCTGTGAGGTGTGCCAGGTGCTGAGGGTGCCCACTGTCCTGCCACCTCTGAAGAAATTAATCCCCCTTTTGCTGTCACAGGGGACCAGTAAGACCCAAGGAGGACTCAGGCGACCTCTGACTTGGGCATTCAGTCATGTTCTCAGCTCAGCCCCCTTCGCCACCTTGGATTCCCAGCGGGCTAAATCCAGGGCAGTGTTTAGGTGAGGTTCCCAAGGCAGCGATGGCCAATGCCGGCCCCAGCTCTCGGCCAGGCGGAGGAGAGGCAGGAGCCCTGAAGTGAATGGCTTGACAGGTCCTTCTTGGCCACTGCGGGGACCTTTGCCTGTGGCCAAACTGGCAGACTGGATCAGTCTGGGAGGGATCACCACTCCAGAGGGACCTCCCCAGACCCGTCCCACGCCTCCTGTTTGTACCTCGGACGGTTCTGCGCTTAGGAGTGACTTACTGACCTGCGCCCCGTCTGCTTCTGTTTTCAAAAGGTCAGTGGAGGAAAGCTGGTTGCAGTAAAGGCCCGTGGGTCTCAGCGCCGGGTCATTTACCTGCCGAGGGCAAGAGGAAGACTCAGTGATGGTTCAGTTCAGGAGAGCAAAGCAAACCTCCCTCCCACCTGGCTCCCTGCGCTCCCGCCTGTCCTGCATCAGTGCTGGGCAGGGCATCACGGCGCTGGCACGAGGGTGCAGAGGTTACAGGCTGGTGAGCTCCCTGGGCCCTGCTCTGGTCAGGCAGATGTGTGGGCCTGTCATCCCATGCTTGAGCTACACCTGTGCACTACAGCGTCCCCTCACCGCCTGGGCAGGTCGACCTCAGAGCACCTGAGGCACGGGGCAGATGGTCAAGTCCACTGGACTGGGACGAGCAAGGTAAACAGGGACCCTTGGGCCAAGAGAAGACGTGCTCTCCTAGGGTTGCAGCCCTGGTCTGAGCAGCTTGAGCTACAACCTCCCCCAGGTAGAGGTGGAGGGACCCCAGGGGTCACCGCCATCAAGCCTGGCCTCCCCAGCCCCAGCCGCTTCTCTCCAGGCAGCGGGACCTGCCACCGAACTGGCTGGTGAACGCCCCACCCCATCTTGGCTTCACTTCCAGGCTGCTGCGTCACACTGTGCGAGGGACTAATCCTCTCCTGGCCGGGACGCCGGGACCTGGATGAGGCTGGCAATCCAGGGCCGGGGCCAGTGCATCCGACGGGCACCACGAGGAGAGGGCTGGGTGCCCCGAGTGCTCATCATGCTAATGCGGACAGCTGTCAGGAGGCTTCCTGGCCCGGCTGGGAGGCCCTGCTGTGGGAACTGGGCTCTGGGAAGCATCAGCGCAGACAGACACATGCTCACACATGAAACTCATTAAAGGGGACGCAGCCAAGAGCAACATGGCCCAGCTCGCTGCACGCTGGCGCTGCCCCATCGGCCCAAACAACCAGAGCCCCTGTGAGGCCGGAGCGACCTCTGGGCTGGCCTGGCACACTGAGGGCAGAGCTCGCGCTCTTGGATTTCACAAGTGGCCAAAGGCAGCTTCCCACCACAGAGCAGGGCCGTGGGCAGGATGGGGACTGGCTGCCGGGAGCAGGGGACACGGAACAGCTTCCTGCATTTGCACGGCAGTGCTGTCACAACAGTTGCTGGCGGTACGGGGATGGTGCCTGGGTCCCTCCAGACTGTGCCTGGCTGTGCAGTGAGGCAGCTAGCCCTCCGAGAGCACCCCTGATGCCCTTACAGACACTGCAGGGACAGGCTCCTCTAGGGCCAGGGATGTCTCTGACATGAAGCACCAGTGCTCACCGCGCTGGCAGGAAGCCCCGACACGGAGGGTGCGTGCGTGCGTGTGTGCACGTACATGTACCACGCATCATGGCCTCTCCATTTACCATCATGCCAGCCTCGAACAGCAGCCTGGAGAACAAAGTTCTGCTTCAGGGCTGCAGGCAAAAGGCAGGGGGTACATTCAGCACCGGTGTCACCTTGCATTGCCACCCGCCCTTTGCTGGGAGTGGTGCCAGCAAGCAGTGGGAACGAGTGAGATCCAGAAACTGGGAGGTGGACTGGGTTTCTGGATGCCCAGCTGGGTGCTGCACCAGGGAGCATCCGGCAATGAGCAGTGGGGACCCTGCTTCAGGGAGAAACCCTTGCAGCCCTGACCACCTACGAGGACAGAGAGCCTGATACCACCCCTCTCCCCTGGAGGCATCACTGGGCTCAGGAGCTGGCTGGGATTCCTGGAAGTGCTTTTCCCAACTGGAGGTGGAGGCACTTCCTGGGACTGTCTGAGTGCAATGCAACCTGCCTGGCGTTCCCCCGGCATAGGACGGAGCCCCCGGTGCACACTTGCGGCGGGGGCGGGCAGCCAGGCACGCTCTGCACAACTACTGCTCTCCTGCAAGTCTGATCCCTCGTCTCCAGGAGCTCATCACAGTCAGCGCCGCAGAGAGGCCTTGACCTGATGCCTTCCAGCCCTTGAACAGCGTTACCCCCAAGGCCAGCTGAGCGCCCACCTAGCTGTGCTGCCAGAGGCGGTGAATTCTCCCCATGCCTAAAGGAAGCTCATGGAGGAGGGAGACATTTCAGGGCTGTGCAGAAGCAGGAGATAAATCACAAGGCAGGGCGTTCTGGCCCCTCGCACGCCAGCCGGAGAGCGGCTGAGCTATAGGAGAAGACACAGGCGGCTTCCAGCCCTCGCAGCCAGCATCTGGCTTGCTGAGGACCCTGGAGCACCAGGGGAACCTGTACACGCCACAGCCGCTCACTCCTTGGCCCAGGGAGCCAGGCACCTCCCAGCACGAGGCCCAGAAGCTCGGTGTGGGGCAGGCAGAGCCAATGACTGAGATGAGCAAGGTCACAGAGACCTGCTAGAAACACCCACGTCGCGGGGTAGGGGGAGGCGGGTTAGCAGCGTCACGGCGTCCTCGCCAAGCTGCTGCGGGCACTGACCTGCTCGGAGCACATGGAGTTCATCCCGGGCATCTGCAGCGAGTTCATCTGCATCTGTCCGGCCATGGGGTTCATGTTCTGGACGTTGGTGTTCCCTCCTGCCATGGACACGGTGATGCTCACGTTGTTGTACATCCCCTGCTGAGCGGGCGCCGGCTGGTTCTGCCCTGCTTGGCTGAAAACGCTGCACGGAGAACGAAGCCGAGGGTGAGACCGGGCGAGTGTGGCCCTGAGATACCACCCCCCAGCAGAACTCCCTAGCAGGGGCAACCGCCACTGCCCCAGCTGCTACAATGGGACAGAGCAGCAGTGCCAGTTTTTGGCTGATCTCTGCCCCTTTGAGTCTCACAAGCAGAAGCACCAAATGGACATGCCGAGGCCTCGGGAGCTGTCCTTTGCCTCCCCTGTGCGTCGTTACCCAGCAGGGAATGGAAGGTCCCATGGACACCCCACGTGTCTGGGTGCTGGTAAGAGGCCAGGGGACCACGCACGAGCAGGGGACAGCCCTGTGGCCGGTCCTAAGCCAGAAAACCTGCCTGTGTCACCTGTGCTTTGAACGGAGACCGTCTGCCCTTCCTGGCTGGGATGTGAAACGCGGCGGGGGGGTCTAAGAGGCAGCCCCGCTCTTGTGAGGGAAGCAGAGAAAAGACGGTCCGACCGGATGCCCTGCTCTGGCCAACAGCCCACGGACCCTGGTGCTGGGCAGCACAACAGCAAAGAGCCTTGGAGACGAAATAAAAGCTCGAAGCATCGTCATCCGCCATGGCAGCAGCTTAGAGATTATTATATCCCCTGAGAGACTCTGGTCCAGCCTCAAGACCAGCACGTGCGGCCCAAGCGACTGGAGGTGGTCAGGCGTCCACCATGAGGTTCTTCTGACGATCCTGCTAGCGACCCAGGCCCTTCTTTCTTTCCGAGGAAGTACTTGTCAACTGCGGCCAGGCTGCCTCTCACCTGTCTCCTCAACCAGCTGAAGAGACTGAGCTCCGCGGCTCCCTAACTCCTCGGCTGGTCCCCCAGGTCCTGACCCGTTCCCGTGTCTCCTCCGACCCTCCTCCACTGTTTCCACGTCCTTTGTCGAGTAACGACACCGAACCGGGCGCAGCGTAGCAGCAGCGGTCTTCCTGCTGCCACAGGCCCGATACGTCTAGGGCTCGGGGAGCTCTTTCCAGCGACCGCTTTATTTCCTGAAATATGCCCGTTTGTGTCAGCTAAAGCTACTTGTGAACTCAGGTTGAAGTCGGATCAAACCGAGGTCAAATTCAGCAGATTCGGCCAAAAACACTGAGAAACAATTGTGGGAAAGGCCAAATGCTCTGTTTTGACCATTTTAAAGCCAAACACCCTGCCCTGTTGGAAACGGTGTTTTCTTTCTAAACTTCCACCGTTTCCCTTTAGAGACTTGGGCAATCGCCTGACGACGAAGCGAGCGTTGTGCTGTGGCTCCGACAAAGCGCTTGCTCAATCCACAGTGGTTGGCTTTTGCTTTCCATGTTGTGGGGGGGGGGAAATGAATAATTTCTGTTCTGTGGTGACCCAGCCTGCATCACCACAAGCCAAAACAGGGGTGGCCGGGGTCATAATGCCCCTCTCCTCTCTGCCTGGGTGTATCTGGTCTGAGCTTTACTTCTGGTGAGCTCTGGAGTGGGAGCGGGGCATGCAACAGACCCAAGGGGAATGAAAAGGCGCATCCCGTTGCAGCCATCCAGGCCCTCGAAGAACAGACCCTGGGAGATGGGTCTCCCCAGGCAGGGCTGGGCACGCAGGACAGGGAACCTGCCTGCAGGAGCCAGGGCTCAGGTGCTGGGGAGGCTGTTCCCGAGTCGCTCTGCTCATCCTGGCCATGAGGGAAGGGACACGAAGCGACTTGTTGCTGGTGCAATCTTCCCTGGCTGATGCATGCAGCACTGCAACCCATTACCCTGAAAACTTGTGTCTGAGCCACTGCTTTCAGCAGCGAGGAGCCCGGGGGCTGGGTCATGCCACGGCCGAGAATGGCACTGAATGGGCAGCTGTTCGGGGGCGAGTCCTTCAAGACACAAAGCCCTCTCTACTCTCTGCAGGTGGCATCCAGCCCATTGGCTTTGCCCTTCTCATCTACCAACCAAATGAAAGCTGGATAGAAACCAGCTATAAAGTTGTTGCACATTTTCAAGCACTGACTATGTAGCTGGTTGGCTCTTTCGATAGCTGGACGGTCATTTTTACAGTGGGATAATTACTCTGCACGTGTGGCTGGTCTAAATTTATTGCGAGACTGACCAGTGAATTGCGTGATATATGTAATGTCAGGCAGGGGCCAAAGTCTCAGAGCAATCCCTACCTGGGAGAGAGAAAAAGAAGGAGATACATGAAGGCTGTGGAGGGAGATCTCCCCTTGCCCTGGCCACTTCCCTGCTTTTATGACACAGGCCCGTTGCTCTTTTCTATCAGGGTGCAGGTGTCAGTCGGCCCCAGCTGTCCGTGCTTCCTCTGGCCCTCGCTGTCTGCAGGGTGGAGCCTGTGCTACCCTAGCATCAGGACTGGGACCAGGCCAACAGGCCGGGCACTGCTCTGGGGCAGGCTGGAGGATCTGAACCATGGCAGGGAAGTAGGACAGAGAAAGGGAAGCCCCAGGTTTGCACAAGGGCGTGCAACACAGCCGTGCGCCTCCTCTGGGCTCTAGCATAGCGTCTTCTCATCCGCGCAAACTGAGATAAACGGCCTGTGGCATAGTCGTTTCCTGGGGGTCTGACCACGCAGACAAAGGTCCTTCCTCTCGGGGCCAGGGCAGCAACCGGCCAGCGTGCGAGTGAGCGGCGCCGAGGGCTGTGCAACGTGGCTCGGCACAGGGGGAGCTGAGCTGGTGCGTATCCTAGCTGTTCCTGCCCACGCCGTGACCACCAGCCCCTGAAAGGCTAGCATGAGCCACGCCACCGAGAACCAAAGGTCCTGCTCAAAGATCTGATCCTCTCCCCGGCGAACAAGTCTGATGCCACACCGTGCCCGTTCTTCGTGCTTGGTGGCAACACTAGGCTGGATGAAAAATATATGCAGCGCTCTTAGCCAGCAGTGGATTTAATGAAACCCAAGAAACGTGGAGATCTGCTCAATGAGAAACAAAGCGCGCCTTCCTTTAAGGAACCCTAGGAATGAGAAACATGGCCTGCAACCAAGACACGGCAGACCGGCCGAGCGGGGAAGAGCTCAGACAGTGCCAGAGATCAAAATAACTCTCCTGGAAATGGGGACAGATGCTTTACAAGCCAGAATCCGGCCCACAGCAAGTAGGGTGATGTGTGGGACTTCTGCTTCGGGTGTCTGCGCCATCAGGCATATGTCCGGCATGACGACAGCAGGGCACAAACAATGCTAGTAAGGAAAGGCCTTATCAAATGAGTCCTGGTCAGAGTATCATAGAAAATGAGGGTTGAAGGGACCTCAGGGGGTCACATCTAGTCCAACCCCCTGCTTCAAGCAAGACCAGCCCCAACTAGATCATCCCAGCCAGGGCTGTGTCTACCCGGGGCTTCAAAACCTCCAACAGGACAGTTCAGCTCAGAAACAAAGCAAGGCCCTGGTCTGTGTGACACGACATCGTGCACAGTCACATCTTTACACCTATTCGTCGTCTTCTCTGGATAGCTTGATCCCTCCCTGTGCATGTTTCAGAGACCGGGCCAGCCTCCCCACGCAGAGTGGGCTGAACGATACCGTGCTGAATAAAGCAGATATCTTTTCGCACCTTCAGCTGAATGACTTCAACAGAGTACCAGGGCATCAAGAGGACAGCCTGTAGGTGACAAAGGGGCAGAGCCCACTCATGCACCAGTAGGCTTTCATATCCCAATATCTGGAAGGAGCAGGATTTTGGTGATTTCTTAGGATACACAGTTTTGCCCCAGATTGATTTAAGTCAAGCAGCAGAGACGGCTGCAGGGCCTGATGGAGGAACGTGGCCTGAGCTGTGCAGGTCGCCCAGGACAGAGAGGAAGGCAGCAAGGTCCAGTTTGGGGTTGGCTGGTAAAGCTACTGCTCTCCTGAGGCTTCAGTAAGGCACTGATGTTAATTAAAGCACAAGCCCTGCTTCACGTGCTGTCAAACACACACGTCCATTTAGCAAGGCAATTTAGCACCACCTACTCACGCAGCTTCTGCTGCCAGAGCCCATGCCGAGTACCTGGAGGATGCCCGGGGTCTGCTCTCTTTCCCCTGCTGCTCCATGCTCCCCTGTCTCAGCCCACCCTGGTCCTCTCAGAAGGGGAGAGCTACCAGTCTTGGAAGGCAAAGGTTATTTTTTACCAGGGAAAGGGAGCTCCTGCCTGGCGGGAGGTCTAGGAAGCAACATGGCACATTACCAACAGGGTCTGCAGTAATGGGCCGAGAGGGCAACCTCCCTCCAGTGTGAGTCCGACATCTGGCTACCTACTTCCAGCTAGAGGAGGACCACTGTGGCTCAGGGGGCAAAGGCATGTGGCTCTGAACCCTAGTCCCAGGTGTGACCCCACCATGGGGCAGGGTGTCCATATCCATAGCTGCTGGCTCCCCCTGCCTCCTGACTGGCTGGGCTTAGAGGCGCAGATCCCAGCCGGAGGGGAAGGCGCTGCAGTGTTATCCCTCTCCCTGCCCCTGCATCGCTGCCCCTCAGTGCCACTTACTTGTTATTCCCCATTGTTCCTTGCTGCCAGGTCTTCATGTCCGGGGACTGGTACCCGGGGGTCGGTGGGGCCGCCTGCAGCATGGGGCTCTGGGAAGGAGGGATCTGCGGCGACATCAGTGGGCTGCTGGGGCTGAGCGCGGGGGCAAAGCCGGGCTCGTTCTGCTGGCCCATGCCTGCGGAGCGAGACACAGACGGCTTCGCTGTAGGCCACTGCACCACAAATCCCCCAGCGGGAGCCACGCGGCTGGGGGTCCATGTCCGCTATTCCGCGCCTCTCAGACCCCCCCAGGCACTGCCAACATGCCAGGCTGCCCCGAGCGGGTGCATTTGAACAGGGTGCGTTTGTACCCCACTGGCATCCCCACTTGACCAGCCATGGCCGCGGTCAGACACCTCCTTGGAGCAGCCACGGGGGTCTGGCCATGCTCCAGTGCCTGCAGCTACGGAAAGCTGTAGCAAAGCATCGCTCTGCACGTCCGTTCTCTGGCAGGACGGGGTTATTTCCCCATACGGCATCACCTTCTGGAGCAACCTGTCTGTACGAAGGGTCCCTTTGGAAGACAGGAGCCACGTGGAGATCTCACCTGAGCAGCCCAAAGGAAACGTGACGGCGGGGGGCAGAGCGCTGGGCTGGCTTGATACTGCTGGGACCCCTCAGCTTAGGTCCCTGCTCCATGCCTCAGTTTCCCCATGCGTGGCAATGACCCCCACACCCACCTTCCTGAGGCTCTTGGAGACTAGCACAGGAGAAGCCCTATAGAAATGTCTGCCCGACTCTCTCCCTAGTGCTTCACCTGGTGCCCTTGCAAGCCGTTAGCTCGGTCAAGGAGCAGCTTTTGCACCCTCTACGCCCCGCCCCGCGGTGGCTTTTAAGGTGCTGCCCGCGCACAGGTCTGTGGACGTACCCGATCCCGAATACTGGAAGAGGTTCTGCTGCATCTGTGGGGTCATCCCCGTGCCGAACTGCCCCCCGACGCTGCCCATCATGCTCCGGTTCACCATGTTGTTGCGACTGGCCAGCGCCACCTCAGGGCTCGACGCCAGCTGCGAGAAGGGGCTGGTGGAGGTGGGCGGGTTCCCAGGGCTCGTACCGTAGTTCGGGGGGTAGGGGAACTGCTGTGGGGGCGCTTGGGGGAGGCGGGCAGCCCCGATCTGCACCGGGAGGCCGGCCGAGGGTGGGAGGTTGTTCCCAAAGCTCTGCTGCCTCATCAGGAGGGCGCGCTGCTGCATGAGCTGCCTCTGCCGGTGCTGCTGGCTGTACAGCTCTCGCTGGCGCTGGGCCAGCATCTGGGCATTCAGAGGTGGCTGCAACAGAAAGGAGGATGTTACAGCTGGGAGAGCTCTGCCCTGGGTCCAAGCCAGGGGCATCCATCGTTGCTTGGCAAGGGAAACACTAAACCCCCCAGGAGCCACTGGGGACACCATCGCTCCGCCAAACTGGAGCTGTCAGAGGCTGGGCAGACAGGAAGCATCACAGCTCTGCCTCCGTGCACGAGCCCCGAACGAGAAAACTTCAAAGACCCCCTGAGAGACGGGATGGAAAAGGCATGTTCCCAGCACAGCTACAGGCAGGAGACCTTGGCCTGGGGCTCCTGGCAGAAACTCCAGGCTCATTGCTCCATGTAGCTCTGAGCAAGGGAAAGGCCTGTCCCAAAGTGCCCATCTGCTGCAGGCTCGGGCTCTTTTCCACTCCTGCCGGCCCCCTGGCTCATCCTCGCGGTCCCATGCGGTTGGTGCTGGATCACCCCACAATGAACACTTCCCCACCCTGGGCCTTGTGCACGGCTCAGCCTGCCTCCACCCACTTCTTCCCTCCATGCCAGCTTGGCCCCTCCATCCTGAGGGGCATTTTAAAGGTGGGGACAGTGGAGACGGTGCTCTCCCAAGCTGTGCCCATGTGGTAGGTCTGCTCAGAGGAGCCGGCTGGCAGCAAGCTTTGGAGCTGCCGGTGTCTGCTCGCTGGGTCTGACAAATGCAGACCAGGGTTTTTACCTTATGTCCTGCCCTCCCTGTGCCCTGGACTTCTTGTTGCCCATTTTTCAGCTCCGCAGGGCAGGAGCCGGCTTGACCTGCCTGTATCATGCCAGCTACGCACTGCACACCTGACCGGCACCAACGCGCCTGGGCAGACCCAGGTCACCCGCTCCATCCGTTCTCCAGGGCGAGCGCTAGGCCGTGCTGCCGAGCTAATGTGCTGCACAGGTCTGGGTACCCGTGGACCGGCTCTTAACACCCAACCTCTGCCACTGACCTGCTGTGTGGGCCTGGTCAAATCGCCTCCCCTTTCTATGCCCTGCTCCTGTTCTTTTTACCCTGGAAGTTCTCTAGAGCAGGAGCGCTGTGCCCTCGCCCAGACAGCTGCCATCGCTGCCAGAAGGTGCAGGAGTGTCTACGCCCCACGGCTGCCCACCGCTGGGTGGTGGCAGAGGCCTCACTCATGCAGCAGCGTGGAGGGAGCTGCTACCACAGGGGGGTAGCGACCCCCAAAGTTTTGGTGGCAGCCCTAGGAGCTGTGTTGGTTGAAGTGCACCACAGACTAAACCTGGCTGTGTCCACACAGCTCCTGGCCTGCTGGGACACCCTGCAAAACAGGCGACTTTAACAGACCACTCGCTCATTCACATCAAACTCTGTTTCTTTGGGCGCATGCCGAGGCGCTTTTTGTCAGCAAAGGCCAATTTTGGAATCTCAGACCCAACTTTCTGACTGTAGACAGACATGAAATAGCCCAAGACTTTTTTTTTTCAGTAACAGATTTTGTTTCCCAAATATCCAAACCCAGATGTGCCCCAAGTTAATCACCTTAGAAAATGTCAGCCCATGCTGTGAAAGACTGATTCATGCACTGGCAGCTAAAATCAGAGGCTTCCAATGGAAACTGTCTGCACCTTTCAACCTCTACCCAAGCACTGAGCAGGTACTTCATCACTCTTTGTTGGAAGCAAAATGGAACTTGTGGACCTGAGGCTTACAAGGATCATTAAAAAAAGGATTCACTATAAATTACGCTCTGAAAAGAACATCGCTCGTTAATTCAGGGCCCCTCTTCAACGAAGCCCAGCACAATTCATCTTTAAGTAACCAGAATGTCTATCCCCTCCAGGTGGAGATACTCTTCCTAGGCTGAAAAAACAGCCACCTACATGGGAGAGTGATCTAGGCACATATCCTCCCCCCGGTTCATGTGGGTAGCACTTCTTTCTGCCGTCAGCCCCGGGAATGGCCAGAGCTCACGACCACTCTCAGGGCAGTGGTGTCGGCTCCTACGGTGATATTCGTTCCCTCTCGACAAATGCATGCGTTCCCACCATTACCTGTGGCGTGATCTGCTGCTGCATGCCTGCCCTCATGCTGATGCCGACCGGGGAACTGGCTGCAAACTGGTTCAGGATGGCCTGCCGGTTCTGGTGTATCAGCTGCACAGGAGGAGAAATCAGAGACGCCTTACCGCTCAGTGCTGGCTCTCTCTGGTGCTGCTGCACGTATTCGGTCCCTCCACAAGCCATCGACTCCCGCTAGCAATTCTCCTTCTACCTTTGCTACATCCCCGAGGAAGCTGACTACTTGCTGAAAGGGATGCCTAGTGCTCGTGCTGCTCTTAACAGCTCAGGCACTTACTGGGAATGGGTGGAAGGGCTTTGGCAATATGTAGGCAGGGGAGGGTGCACAGCCTGCTCACAGCTGTAGGGGTTTAGGGCTCTGGGAGCAGAGGTGAGGAAGGTTTCAACAGCTGGAGGGGCTGCGAGACCCGCGGACACTGGAAGTGCCCAGAGGCGACTCCTGGATGGTGGAACCGATGAGCACGGGACAGGGTGATGGGCTCTGCTACCAGCCTGGGGGGTCCCTAAGCTGCACGCGGGATTTCCCCCAGCCTGATCTAATGGGATTCCCCATAAAACCAGAGCAAACATTCATTCACCTGTTGCTGCCCCTGCAGCCGCTGCTGCAACTGGAGCCTCAGCTGGTTGGGAGCCGTCGGGGGCCTGTTGAGGGTCTGCCGCGGCTGCATGCCCATGTTGGTGGGGAACGCCCCTCGGGGCGGCGGTACCTGGACGGGCATCGGCCCAAAGGAAGGTTTCTGCCGGACCATGCCCTGGAAGGGGCCGGGGAGGTTGGCGGTGGGAGCGGAGGAGTAAGGCTGGGGATACATGCCGGGCTTTTGATCCATGAGGAGAGGCGGCGTCACTTGCTGGGGCTGGAACCTCTCCGTCAGTGCTTCCAGCCCCCCTCCCTGTCGAGAAAAGGGGAGAGGAGTCAGCAGCGACGCCCCCGCCTGCGTTTCAGATGCACGGGGGCGGCTCCGGCTCCCGAGAGCACCAGCCCCAGGTCAAAGCCGCCAGCACCCGCGTCCCTGGCTCCTCGGGCCCTGGCCCGCGTGGCCTGCTCTTACTTCCACAACCGCCGATTAACCCGAGCGCCGCCCTTGGCGCAGAACCCGGCGGCGCCGGGCCCCGTCCCGGACCGCTCGAGCCTCGTCGCAGGGACCAGCCCAGGAAGCACCTGCCGGGAGGAGGCTCACCTCTCGCTCCTTGGAGACCCAGGACTTAATAAAAACCAAAACCCTTTGAAGAGGGGCAAGGACTTTTTGCCTGGATGCGAACTACGGCCAGAAGTTGAGAAGGGCTTGGCTCGTGCAGAAGGGGCCCGATTCTCCAGCCCACCCAGCTTCCACTGCTGGCAGGAGATCACCAGGCCCAAGAGGGAGACAGACGGGTGTCCGTTGTTCTCCGGAGACACCCGGGTTGGATGCGCTGCCCCAGCCACCTCAAGTGTCTCCTCTGTCACCCCTCCTACAACTTGCAAGCGGGGGTGGCCAGAGGGGGTTGCAACAGGGCTCCCCTCTTCCCCGGCAAACCCCAGCTACCACAATGGTCTGAAGAGCTACCAGTGGCGGGACCAATACCTGTCAGGCTGTTTTCCATTGTACTGGGTGACCAAACTGGTCTGCAGTGATTTCAGGCTGGAAGAAGTGCTGTACTTTCCTCCTCTGAGCTGTGGTGGGCTCTCCACAGGATAGGTTTGGGACCAAAAGTATGGCAAACAGTGCTACTTGGGTAGGGGTTAAAGGTGTGAATGGTGTTGTGAACCATCCACACAACCCAGCTTTAGCTTTAGGACAGCTGAAGGAAAGGATAATATCCTGTGGCAGAGGGTTCCCCAGGTTAACTAGCACTAAAAAAACCTTTCCCTCAGAGGCGGCCGCAAAATCCAGAGCGTAGACAAGCTCAGTGCAAACACTCAGGAGGGACAAGAGCCAATGAAACAAAAGGATAGAAATGGGATGAAGCAGCTGGAACAAGCTCGGGCTGGAAACTGGAGACGAGAGCAGAGGGGTCCTGCACCGACCTCCCAAGAGAAGACGAGCTACCTGAATCCTGCCCCCATAAACACTGATTTCCAGAAAAGCATCCTCCGGAGCCAGGGGAAAAGCCCAAGACTAACATTAATGACTCTTGGACGGGAGAGACACTGGGCTTCGATGCCAAGCATGAAGCTCCTGCCTGAAGGGACCGGGAGGAGGATGACCGATATCCTCACCCGGGGCAGGCCCTGCGCTCTGGGCTCCGGTGCATCCGAATCTGGCGTCTCGGAGGGGAGATCGAGAGGCTCGCGCCCTCGCCCAAGGACGCGGCGCGAGTGGCGGCTCTTCCGTACCCCAGCTGAACGAGTCGGGGGGCCTGGCGGTTCAGCAGAGGGGTCAGTGACAGAAAGGGCCATGGAGGCTGTGAACCCCCTAAATGCCCCAAAGCAGCTAGCGATTTTGGATGCCTCAAAGGGACAACAGCATTCACAAGGCAAGAGCTTTACACCCTTGGGAAGTCCGGCCTCCCAGGAGGTGTCTCGGATGGGTCACCCCACATCACTCATCGCCTACGCGGGCTTGTTTCTCAATTGAGGCTCAAGCCTCTTAATGGGCCAGGAAAGAGGGACATAAGCCGCCCTGTCAGGTTGTCCCAGGGGCTCCATTTCGCATGCCTCAGGGACACTGCATCCCTTGCCATCAGGATCCTGGACCTGCCCACAGACGGGAAGGAGGAGCTCACCCCATTTTAGCCCTCTTTTAAGAGTGCTTCAGAGAAGGATTACAGTTCAAGCCTGTGGGGACTGGAAAAATAAACAGCTGCAAGACCGTCCCAAGCAAACTACTTCACTCCTTCTCTGTCTCTGCTCCTCCTATCTTTCCTCCAAATCAGACATTTGTCACGCCGGGCTCTTCCTCGCTATTTGTGACAGCCTGACATGTTCTTGCAGGCCCTGATCCTGCCTTTGGGCATGCAGGGGTGGATCCCTGCCTTCAGGTGGGAGCCCATGGGGGCTGACATCAAACCACTCCGTCCACGCTGGCCTCAGGGCAGGATCGGGGCCACTTCACTCTCTCAATAAAAAGCCAAAGCCAGAATCAAATCACTGGCCTGTAGTTGAAAACAGAGCTGGGAGGACTGCTGTGACGGGAGCCAGTCTTGGCAGGAAAGGTAGCTGCTGGCCCTGCAAGCTGTAGCACAACCGAGGCTCACGAATCCGCGCTCGCGAGGTGCCAGCTGGAGCTCCCCTCAGCACTCTCGTCCCAAAGCAAGGTGAGGCAGCACGAGAGCCTGCCAGCGTTTCCCCGCTCGCTGCAACCTGAGCAGCCAAGGACGTAGGAGCTCAGGTTTTCAAAGCAGGGAGCTTGCTATCTCTATCATGGGCTTCGCTTCCAACCATGAGCTCTTTTCCTGACGGCCACATCTGGCCCACAAGCACCAGATGTTGGAAACCCTCCTTGGAACCCACTCCCAGGCCTCAGCCTCCAGCCAGGGACACCAGCCCCCCACCAGGCCCAGCGGAGCTACCTGGACCAGCTTGTCGATCCCCAGCGCTCGATCCAGCTCCGCCAGCTCCGTCTCGTCCTTGCCGCTCAGGAAGGACACAAGCTGCTCGAGGAGGGCTTTCTCGTCGTTTCGGCCCTCGGGCGTCGTGGGAGGGCACAGCAGCTCGTCCAGCTGGGAAGTGATGCACTGGCTGCAGGGACGACAAGGCAAGCAAAGATGTTAGAGGCCACGGATCTGCTCTGCATTTCCCATGGGGGAACAGCATTACTTTTGCTCTTGCGCTGCACTTTCTGAACACCGGACACCTATTTGCTCCGTGGTGTAGCATACAAACCCAACGCTGCATCTGCAAGGCACCAGGGGGAAAATCTGCCTACGCCCATGCCCTACTGCACAGCCTAGGGACCAGTCAAGCCCAATTCAAGACCACTACAACATGGAGCCAGGGCAGAGCTTCAGGGAGGTTTCGCTAGGTTTTGCTTTTGCAAACACCTCCCCCGTTTGCTGGGAAAAGCAACGGGAAACAAAAAAGCCGGAGAGGCTTGGGGAAGGTTGGAACAGCTGGAATGGAAGCAGCTGAAAGCAAAGGGAACCCTTTAGCCGCAGAAATCAAAACCCCGAGGAGCTCTCTCAACAGGCTTTGGGATTAAGATTAATATGTAATGAGAGACGTTCCAATGACGTGACTAATTGGAGTCAATGGGATTTGCTGCGATGGAGCAAGCCACGGCACATCACGCTTATAGAAAAGCACAAAGGGAGAAGCTGAACATGCCAGCAGTTCCCAAGAAGCAGACATGTTTATCCTGTTAGCTCCAGATGAAGACCAGATGTAGGCTGAGCAACTGCAGCCAATCTGACTGGGAGCACCGTGGCCAACGCACGCAGTTGAATCCAGGGAAAAGCAAGGCTTTGGGCTTTCTGTGATTTCAGGGTAGGAACAAGGGAGGGCGAGATGGGAAGTGGGGCTTGCTCCAGTCTGTGCTGCTTGTGCCTCTGTTATCAACAAGAAATCAAAGCTAAAATGCTAGTCCATAGGCTCTGTCCACGCCAGTGCTCTGTCGTCCCTGCTCAGCCTGCCCACGTCACCAGGAGAAAGAGGGTGAGTCCATGTTAAACCGTGGGCTTGGACAGAAATCATGTCTGCCCTTGACCCTGCTGGTGTCAGTGGAAGTCACACGGAGATCAAGGTGACAGCAGAGCCAGGAGGCAGGACGTAAGCCAGGGGTGGCCAACCTGCACAGGCAGTCCCTGCGTGTGGCATGCGACAGACTGGGGAGGGAGCAGAAAGCAGAGCCGCAGATCAGGCAGGGAACATGGATCATCGGAGGGGGCACGGGGCTTGTTTGTGGCATGCCTGCCAAGAAGGACGACCCCCATTGAACTAAATGGCTGTTTACTCCTGACTCCCATGCTTCCTTCTCTGCATCGATATCTAGATCCCACCCGTCACGGGCTCCCTTCCCACCCGCACCCTGGGCCATGTGCTCAAGGGATCCGCTGATGCTGAGGCTCTGACACCAGATTGCCCCGGCAAGCTTCCAGTCACATCAGCAAGGAGCAGAGGAGCTCGCCCCTTTGACCCTGATCTCATCGGTCACGAGGGCCAGGCGCTTGCTCAGAAATGAACACCGCGATTCTGCACGATCTGGGTAACCGGTAGCGGCGTATTGGGCAAGCCAGGCCCAGCCTGCGGGTAGTGCACTTGGCATCCACGCATTACGGCTTCCCTGTATTAGGGCTGCATCTACTGACCTCAGCTGAGTGCACTGTAACGTGCGCTGGATAAAAGCAGTGAGCGAGAGGTTCTGCCCTGAAGAGCTCACAGTGTAAAGACAGTGGAGAGAGAGTGGCCTTGAGAGACAGGGAGGAAGCACAGAGATGGCCAGACCCACCTGCGGGCACACAGTGAGTCTGGGCCAGAGCCGGGGTCTGAACCCAGAGCCCTGAATCCCCCCATTTCCCCTCCCAGACTGGTTTTCAAGCCTGCTGCAAAGTGTCCCTGCGTCGGTGAGCTATCCCACAGGTCGCAGGTTGGCTTTCTGAAGCACGGTGGAGTTTGGCCATGCAGAAAGCCAAGCCCCAGGCTCTGGGGCCTCCACATGCCTCTGAAAACGCAGAGGCCCTGCACATGGTCCTCGCAGGCCACTGCTCCACGCTAGGAAAACGGCCCGGGATGAGCCTGGCAAAGACAAAACAGCCAGGCAGGAGCAGAAACCCGTCCGCCCTCCTGCACCTGTCCCAGAGGAAGAGAAGAGCGCAGGAAGCCTTCTGCAAGAGGCGGGCCAGAGAGGCTGCAAAATGCAAGACCCGTAAAACTGTGGGCCCCCATGTGCACCTGGAGGAGAACCTCAATTATCCTCTAATTAACACATCATGCAGCAGGGAAAACTCAGCTAATACCACACATAACCAATAAAAAAACTTTGCACACAATTGCGAATCTGGGCTCTAATGGGACCCATCACTGTGGAAGCTGGAGCGTAAGGCAGATTTAAAAGCAGGTCAGACTGGGCTGGCTCGGACCTAGATGGTCCCGTCTTGAGCTGGGGGATGGATAAGAGGGATGCTTGAGGGCCCTGCCAGCACTGCTGGGCTGTTTCTATGAAGCTGCGGCCAGCCAGCCTCAATCACATCCTATGGTGAGCAGTTTGCTGTCACCCTGCTTGTCTACAGTTATGCTGAGACAGCACGTACAGAAACGACAGCAGCTGTCTCCATGCTCCCGGATTTCAGCCTACGTTTATGGAGGCTGGGACTCCTAATAACTAGCTTTCTTCTGTGGATGGCCTTTGTTCCTGGGAAAGGCCTCAAATGAGGTTTGTCCCATCCTATTCTGTCCACAAGTTGCTTTAATGTTCTGCAGTTAATCTTCTGCTCCCTTCGGGAGCCCAGCAGGGCATTCAGGTGACTTCTCACCTCCCGGCTGCTACTTCCGGTGCCTCCACCATGGATGAAGCACAACAGCAGGGATCTGCATGGCTACCTGGCTACGCTGCTCAGAGACTCTGCCCCAGCAAAAAAGCACCAGCCTCCTCTCAAATCAGGGTGAGGATGCGTTTCAACAGGCAAAACCCCTGCAGACTTATAACAAACACCAGTCGGGGCCGGGCTTTACATGAAAGGACTAAGCAAGCTGTTCTTGGATGCCGAGATGACCCCCTTTTCTTTCATGCTATCTTAATATGGGTCTTTTCTGTCCAGCATTTCCCAGTGTTTTCAGGCCACTTCTCTTATCTGGATGGTTTTCACGCTGTAAGTAAAGGATGAAGCCAGGATG
Source organism: Crocodylus porosus (assembly GCF_001723895.1). Lineage (NCBI taxonomy): Eukaryota > Metazoa > Chordata > Crocodylia > Crocodylidae > Crocodylus > Crocodylus porosus. Next base: position 9,434,679 of record NW_017728918.1, on the reverse strand, counting down.
AAGCCTTCTGCACAGGCATGATTTCCCCCCATAAGGGAGCGCAGTTCCTAGTGACATGTGCCCAACTCTGCACCCCAGCGGCTCCAGGTAACAGAAGAAGAGACGGCCAGGACCAGCGCATCGTGGCTAACATTTACCCAGCTCCATAAGCGCTCCTGAGGGATTTGGAGTAGGAGCACCGGCTCCGAGGCAAGGATTGCCACAGTGACCTTTACCCAGAGACCGACAACAAGCTCTAACCCCGCTTGAAATACTTCATCAAGAGCCTGTTTATTTTAAGATGTCTAAAGCCTCAAGTGGTGTTGTAGAGCTCAGCAGGGAGATGAATCAGGAATTGGAGGGATTCGAGAACACCCGGCGGAGATCAGCCTCGTAGCAAGGGCCCGGGTGCCTGCCGAGGCGCAGACGTGGAGCGCCGAGCTTGCTCTCTGCCTCGTGGCACTGCCTGCAACAGCAGACGCCGACCCTGCTATTGCACTTGCAGAAGGGCTGATCTTACACACGTCCAGGGGACATGTATCCCCTGTCAGAGCCCACGTGCTGGATGCGGGCTTGAGTCTGGGTAAATAGGCTGGGCTTGGCAAGCGGGGTCCCCTCAGCGCCCAGTTCTCCAACCCTCACCACAGCCTGGGCAGCCCAGGTGTGCACCAGGAAGAGAACCGGTGGCCTGGCTGGATGTGGAGGTGCTGCTCGATGTGAGACAGTTGCAGCATAGGACCCTACAGGGAGTCCTAGCAAATGTGGAAGGAGCTGCAGGAATGGTGACCACTGCCACTCACCCCATGACTATCATGTGCTCCCCGTCAGCTCGTCTCCCACTACAAACACAGAAAGAGTCTGTATGCTCTTTCCATCAGGGATTACTTTTGCTCCCTGTTCTTGCAGGCTGCCATTCCTAGATCCCACCACTGCCCAGTCAGACAGCAAACACTGCGACTGACTACACAAGTGCCCAGGTTATGCCGCAGAGATGTTACCGTTGATGTGGGTCCCATCGACAGTAAAAAATGACTGAACATGCTCTCCCCACACATTAGCGACTGAAGCCTGGTTAAACCACAATTACGAACTGGAACTAAAGCACCGGGCTGGGGATCAGCTTTCCTCCAGGCCCAGTGAATGCACTGACGCCAACCTGCCTCAGCAACACTGAGCAAAACACACTGCATCGAAGGCGGGGGCTTCTTCTTCAGCACCGAGCATGGGCGTATTGCCTGCTGGTGACTCCAGCACAAGCCAGCACCACTTACAAGACCAAAGGCAGATTGCTGCCAAGACCCAGGCTGGGAGTCAGGCTGGATCTTTCTGGCTCACCCCCTCCCCATTGTTACAAAGATGTGGGTATCAAAGGCTGCCCTCTCCCACGTAATCTAGCCCCACCACTGCGACTGCATGAATCACTCTGAGGCATGAGCCAGAAGAGACTCCAGTTCCCTTTTCTGGCACCCATGTTGGCTGTGTAAAAAAAGGATGAAAACAAGTCTGCCGACCCAACACACGGAGAGCAGCAGGGCTGCCAAGGCCAGCATGGCCATCTTTGCCTTGTTAAAGCAGGTAAGAGAGTGCTTGTGGCTTAGGACTGCCGAGACTCAGAATCTGATTTTCAAAATTAATCTGCCTGTCGCCAAATGTGCCTGTGCACACAAGCAACGCAACGCGGAGTCTGAAAGACAACGACTTCCCTGGAAGTCTGAGTCAGGCTGGTTTCCAGCCCTTCTCTTCAGCTCCATGGAGGGATCTTAACCCTTTAGCTCTTCCAGACAGCAAGAGGACCGTCCCGTTTTCTGAGCTGAAGTCCAAGACAAAGGCGCAGAAGTAACAACCTGCTAGATTTGGGGCTGACTTACGGACGTTAGCCATGGAGGTGCGTCCGGATCCTGTAAGAAGCCCTGCAGTCCAGACCTGGCCCAAGGGGCCAAATGAATGTGACAGCCCTGCATTCAATGAATTGGAGCCTTTACACATAACTTGGTGTCCAGGGTCTGGAACAGACTCCCCCCAGAAGTGGTACAATCGTCTACTCTGGTTATCTTCAAAAAAAGCCTGGACGCTCACCTTGCTGGGGTCATCTGACCCTAGTAGCCTTTCCTGCCCACACACAGGGGGGCTGGACCCGATGATCTTGTGAGGTCCCTTCCAGCCCCCAGCACCTATGAATAACCCCTTCATGTTCTTGATATGGATATTTCTGCTCCATCTTACTGGAGTTTTGTGCTCATTGTCTAAGGGCTTTATTCAGCAAACATTAATCTCCCTTCATGCCTTGGACAAGATCTTCCCTGGCAAAGAGACCTACGGTAGGATTCTGGTCTGAACTCAATATTGCTCTTCCAGTGAGATACTGGGGAAGCTGCAGATCAATGTAGAAGAGTTTCCTCCCACGAGCTGCATGGGCTGCTCTGGGGAGGAGAGATCTTATCTGGATCCTTCCTGCGGCCAGACACCAATATTAAGATGAACAGACCAAAGGGCTCATGACCTTTTGGATCCACGATTCCCTGAACAACTGAAAAACAATCCTCCAACTTACCGTATCCCACAATCCTCTGCTAATTACAAGGAACAGCTGCACTTTGCTCCCTGGGTGACCTCTAGCCACTTTGCAGGTTATGAGGTTATGGACTGATTGTGTCTCCAATGCAGTATGGTGAGCATGGACTATAAAGAGCCACCATCACATGAGCTCATGCACCATACAATCAATTTTGAGGCTTTACAGGAAGGGAAGCACTGTTCCAAATACTCGGGTCTATTGCCCAGGTGCTAACATGATAGACAGACTGGAGACCTGACTTCTACTCCTGGCTTTGTGGACCTGCGGTGCAAGATGTTCTGTGGCTCTTCCACTTCCACCCCTTTGCAGACTTAGAAAGTCAGCTCTTCCGGACAGACACTGCTTCTCACTACGTATCTGTGCAGCAGTTAGCACAACGGGGGTCCCAACCTGGGTTGGTTCCCCCTGGTGTTACCAGGAAATAACAGTACCCCAAAGCATGGTGTGTGCTTCCTAGCTGTGCTAGGTTCAAACCAGCGCCGCTGGTTTATGGCTCTGGCCATTCACAGCACTGGAGATCAGATTTTCCAAACCCAAGCTACTTACTCTTCTGGTTTGTTCAAAGGTCCTCGATTCATGGAGGCCATGGTGTTTTCTGTCCACGGAAGCTGGTCGCCCATTCCTGGCTGCCCAAACTGGTGATCTGGAACTCCCAGTTCCAGCTCGGATATTCCTGATTTGGAAACAGCAAAGGTGGGGGAGACAAGGTGTTACAGAGGAGGAGAGGTCTCGCAATCAGCATCTTGGGGGAAGTTGCACAAGTTTTTCCCCATTCACCATCCTTTGTGCCCATGTGTGAAATACCTTCTGTGTCTAGGTGAGGGAAGAGAGAGGGAGAAAGTAAAAGGAAGGGGAAAAAAAACCCTGTTTAGACAAATGGTGGGACAACTGGGAGTCATCTGACAGTCCTTGGTTCACATTGGTGCGTCTCCATTCCCACAAGCATTCAACAGGTCAGTCCGAGCTGCTTGTGTGGGCAAGGATGACCACTACCAGAGGATTAAAAAATGGGGGGCTGCTTATCTTACTCAGATACCGTGGTGATGAGCACACAGCGTGCACCAAAGACAGAGATGATACAGGAGCCTCAAGCCTCTTGTCCTGCCCCATCTCCTGCTACCTCAGACCAGGAACCCAGGGTGGGTCAGTGATTTGCTCCACGTTGCCTTTCTATCAGTACATGAGCACGGCACGTGCACTGTATGTGTGCAGAGTACCCAAGCTTTCACCAAAGGCAGCTCGCTCCCCTCGCCCTCCACACCGCTCCACACACCTGCCCAAATCACAACAGCCCAGGTTACCTACTGCTGCCCAGATGCATCGACTCTGTTTCTTTGACAGACGTGGACAGGGTTTGCAGGATAGCTACAGTGTGTTGCCATTATGGAATAAGCGGTAAAGACCAGGATACCGGTACTCTCGGATTTCAAAATACAAGACACGCGCTTTCAGAAAACAGACACGCTCAGAGTGTGCAAGACACTCACCGAGGCCTCGAGAGCTCTCGTTCCTAGTGGCAGAAACATCAAGAGGCAGCTCTTTTCAGCCCAGTGACAGCTACCAGATGCAGACAAGATCTTTTGGATAAACACTGATAAGGTGCCACAGTCTCTCCCCCACTCTGTACACACAGTGACCCTGCAAAAAATGCCTCTTCTGCTTGGATCTAGGGAAGTTTTTACAGTGTTAGCCAGCTAACAGGTTCTTCCTTATTCCTACTGGAGATTTTGTTTGCAAAAACGAACCCCCTGCACACGCCTCCCGATGCCGTTTGACTTCCGATATCATAGAAACTAATTTTAAAAGGGAAAGGGCTAATTGGAGCAAATTAAATTCAGCAGGTGTTTGAGCCCTAGCCCAGGCCACACTCTACCTGAAGACTTGGCGGCATCATCTGATTGGAAACGGGAGTTGATACTGAAGAGTGAACGGCCTCTTGGCTAACCTAACTTTCAAGACCAGTGCAGAAGAAAAGCCGCGATGGGCAGGACCACCCTGGCTCTGCTTCTGGGCACCTGTTTCTATCCCAAATGACTATCATTTCTAGGGGCTCAAGTACTCACTTTGTGAGGCAGTTACTAAAATAAATGGAAAGCCTTTTTTCCCCCCGCATGTTGCTCATCTGTGGCAATTCCTTTTTTCCAGTAAGACGAGATGTGGTATTAAAACCTTTATCGATTACAGAGATTTGTGTCCTCGTTCAAAACTCCCCACTGAACCTAATCCCGTGCGAGTGCTTTGGCTCATCTTTGGTGGCTGGGGCATGTAAGAGGGTTGTGAGCCTCCTGCTTGTCAATGGACCCGATCCTTTGCTCGAGCACCACCTGGCCATGCTTGTACCTCCGCACGCTCCTGGCTCAGTCACCCCATTTGGGGCCGATGCCACGCAGAGCTGTTATAAATGGCAACTGGATTCCCGTGAAACTAGCCCTACCACCCGAGCACGCTTCTTGGATCCATCTTGCTGACCTCCTTCAAACACGTCCTCCCAGACCTCCCTTTGGAGGAAAAGGAGGGGGGTCCCCGTGCCTTCCTCCCTCTCGCGGGTCGTGCCGGGCCGGCTATCCCAATCATGGCCACACGTTGGAGAGGTGACTCCACCGCGGGTTCATTTACTTCTTGCAATTACTGTGCAGAAAGACGAGAGCCTTAAGGTTGCCTGGCAACAGAAGAAGAAAGGAAGTGCTGGCGCAGCAGCGGGGCCCGTTCCAGCTGGGCAAGAGCAAACCCCATGCACAATTGCTTTGCAGCCCAATTCAGATTCCCCGCAGCTCCTCTGACACCGAGCCCGCTCTTCGCCTGTGCTGAAGCGTGGCGGCTTCTCCGAGCCAGGGTGCGGTCCCCGGCTCTTCCCCGTACACGCCCATCGGCGAGACGATGGCTTAGAAATCCAGGTGCCTTCTTCCTCCTCGAGATCAACCAAATCCTCCTGTGGTATCGGGACAACCCGACCCGAGCCATCCCAAAAGCTATGGTTTTACAAGGGCGATCGTGCTAGTGCTTTGCGCTGAGGTCCTTGCGGTCACGTCTGTCGGCGAGGAGACCTTTCGCTGCTCACGGCCATCAGAAATCTGCAGCACGGCACGACGTCTGCCCCCCAGCTACGCCACCGCACTTTGGCCCTGGCCTCCTGGCCTCGGGCTGCAACCACCTCCCCTCCAGCTGCCTTTGAGGACTGGAAGTGCCAACCTCATTTCACTCACCAGCCAAGGCGAGTCCCTACACAGCGCTCCAGACAAGGAAAGCTACTGCAAAACACTACCCGACAAGCCGGTCCCTGGATTTTGTGTGAAGCTGGTCTTAGGCACCTACTGACTTCAAAAGCGGACAAGGACCCTCGGAGAGACAGGCTCAGAGGTGCCTCAGAGGACAAGGAGTAACACTCCTCCTTTAACTGCAGCAAGGCAAATTTAGGCCGGAGATTAGGAAGAACTTCCTTGCTCTGCAGGCGTTTCAGCACCGTAACAGATGCTCGAGAGGCTGCGGAGTCTCCATCCTTGGACGTTTTCAAGAGCTGGAAAAACGCTTGGCTGGGATGGTTTAGATAGGGCCCGTCCTGCCTTGGGGCTGGACCAGACGGACTCCTGAGGACCCTTCCAGCCCTACTTTTCTACATTTCCAAATCTTTACTATTTTCTGGCCAGGCAGTGGAAAGCAGCATGGTCAGATAAACCGTGGGTGGAATTTAAGGTTCTGTACCGGACTCCCTGGGGATCGTACATTTAGTAAGGAACATTTCCGAGTCTCAGTCCAAATCCACAGATCTCACTTGCCTTTGGTGCTGGAGACAGGACACGGGACCATATGGCCTGATCCAGTCTGGCAACTCCTGCTTTCTCAGGCTGAGATGAGCAACCCTGGGCTGGAGACTGCCTGTGATCTCCTTCCCTGCTGTTGGCCTGCCATTACAGCACTTCCCTTCCTTTTTGGAGGACAAAACAAACGGGCCCTGCCCAGCCAGAGCACAGCCCGGCAAGTGGGAATACTGAGATCTCGACCACTGTGTCACTGGCCCTGCCTTGCACCCTGCACATTATAGTCTAATTGACAACCTGTGTTGAGAGCCTTGCCCCTGCAGCTTTTCATCCACAGTCTCACAAGCTTCTCGGCAGAGCATAGCCAAAGCCAGCTGCTGACGCCAAATTTCAGCTAGCCCCACCAGCTCTCAAAAGCAGCTTATTCATGCCAAGTTGTATGCAAAGATGGTCTAGCCCAGCGATTCTCAACCGGGGATGCTATGAGATCCTTTGAAGGGTGCTACAGAGTGGGAGGAGGGACGTACCGGCTTGTCCCTGCCCGGTCACTCCTCCTTCCTAACCAACCTGTCCAGTCCCTGTGCTGGGTGGGAAGCACCGTAATGAATACACTCACTTTTCCGGTGGGACGTTCCTCAATTCACAAGACTTATGGAGGGGGCCTGGGGTCTAAAAAAGTAAACTGCTGGTCTGGACTAATGCCCAGAGGAACCTTCCCCCTTGCATTTGCTGTGCTGCAGTCCTGGCTGTACCTTGGACCAGATCTTTCTAGGCACTAGTGAAGGCAAAGAACATCATTTTTATCTGAAATAATGCAGATTAAAACAGAAAAGGCAGAGCCTGAAAGCCAACTGCCTCTGAAGAACAGTCAGTGTATGGGGGGCACCAGAGCTGTCGGGTTATTTCAGATTAAGGAAGTGAATTGAATTCCTGTATTCCAACCCCTGTAAGCTGTGATGCTCCACCGAGAAAGCAGAGCGATGAGAAGGGGCAGATACGCAGGGGTGCACGCTTGTTCCCAGATACTGCACTGCAGGCAAGAAAGGCCTCATTCTTGCATCTGCCCCTCTGTCTCTAGACAGCAGGGCAGGACCATGTTGCCGTGTGCAGCTTGTCCCATGCCACCCTTCAAACAGCTCATTTATTCACACGCTGCACGGCCACAAATAAGACTCGCACTTTCTTTAGGGGAGAGCAGACTGAAGAAAAGAAAGATCTTTCCCGTTAACCAAACTGCTCCAGATCAGTCTCCTTGTTTAAGGCCCCGACCCTAATTTTTGAACGCTAGTTTTCGGGCAAAAGGTGAGTGTTGGTACGTGAATAAATAAGGTCATTTTTTAAAATACATGCCCTGCCTGCCAGCATGAAACCCAAACACAAGGTCTAGGCCCCACCTTACTCCCACTCATATCATCTATGGATGCTCGGTGCTGTGGGGTTTGGACCGATCTGGGTGCTCTCTCTGCTATGCTTTCATACCGGTAGACCCCTCCCAGAAATGGCTGTTGCGAGCTGCCAGGAAAGAGCAGGCCCAGATCCGTGGCTTCCTGTGGGAGTACGTACCTGTGTCGGGCTGGAAGGGGGTTGGTCCAGTTACTGTCCCCCTGCCCTGCTCCGACGGGAACCCGAAATGAGGACTGGTGCCGTTCGTTGCAGGAAAAGGAGCTGGCCTGAGCTGAGGTGGCTCCACGGGGTCGCAGAACTCAAATGGAGACCGACCAGCCTGCATGCCCTGCCCGCTGTTAATAGCTAGAGAGCCATTAAATAATAAATAAGTACAACTCAGACAGCTACCAAGGGCTCATCGCAACATTGCCAGTGCTCGACAGATTCATTGCCCTGCCAGGAAAGGAGCTGACATCAATAACTTTGGAGGGTGAGAGGGGGATTAACAGGGGAACGGCGTGCTTATGGCACTCGGGAGCAGTGACTGCCGGCCGCGACTCCGTCACTCGGAGGTCACCCAGGCAATCATGCCTCAGAGCGCAAGCAATAACCGGCTGCGCCCAGGGCAGAAAAGCCACCCATCGGCACTGGACAGTGACCTGGCTCTGCCTCGCTCCTCGTGAAAACGCAGCTCGTGCAGGCTGCCATCACTAGAGGAGTGGAGAGGAAGAGGCCAGTGCCCCAGGATAAACGGCCTGTGCGCACACTCTTACTCCACGGCAAATGAGAGGTAATTCAACACGCCTTCCTCAGGAGGTGACCGTGAAGCACGAGCATATGCACGGGCAGTTATGCTGGGACAACTATAACGTTACGTAGCCACGACCTGCTTGAAGCCCGGGCGAACAGTAAATGCAGGGTATGCAGAAGGCAGCTGGACCTCCCTGGAGCTTTGTGCCTACCTAGAGAGCAAGAACCACGCATGTTCTGGGAATCGCCCCACATGCTTCACTCCCCAAACATCCCATCGCTACAGCTGGCCATTAAAGCGGAGGTGCAGAGATTCGCACAGGGCCGGGAGACTCCAGTGCCGATGGCCTGCAGCACGGGGATGGCTTTCACCTACCGTCCGCCAGAGGTCTCTGCCCCTGCTCAGCGGGGGTTTAACGGAGCAGGACTGCAAAGAAGCCCCACGTGCCTTTATTTTTATGGTGCCTGCCAGCCTGGAACGAGCATCCAGCCTCCTGATACTGAGCATCAAGACGGGGAGAGTGTTAAGCCGTTTGGAAAGAAACCAGGACGAAGAAATTGTGTTGGTCAAGTGCAGAATCCGGACGTGAGACATATCCCACTTGATGGCGAAGAGCCACGTGCCACTGCAGGTACTTCCAGCCCCTCCTTGAGTGTCTCCCCCTTGTTCAGGGGGGCGTGCTTCTTCAGGGCAACTGAAGAGGCCTTTATTGAACCCTCTGGACCGCCAAATCTTTGCATTTCCTTTGCCAAGCCCTTAGGTTGAATGTCACCTCTGCACATGGGGCCAACGCGGAGACCAGGCAGCTGCATGTTACTCTCTGCCAGTCTAACCATCTGGCATCTCTCTCCTGCCATCCAGTTTAACCCAACTGCACCAACTTGAACAAACTGGCTTCTTCCCAGGCATTCGGCTCTGAGCTAGCTATTCTTGCTGGCTAATGTTCCTTCTCGGAGAGTCACGGCTGGAGTTTCAGGAGCGTAACTGGGCTTGCTCCCACTGCAGATTGTGCTATAAACCTACTCCCTGCCCCTGCCAATCTCAGTTTAACTCCCCTCTGGTATAAGGTTCCCTTGCGCCCCACAGACAGTAAGTCCCATTACAATCGCACTCATCGTGTCACTGCATTATAGATGTCCCTAATACGCAGGTCCTCAAAGGTGCTGTCCATTTCGGCCTTCGAATGGGAGAGCAAATAATAGGTTTGAGTGATAAGCTGCCGTCTGATCTTTAGCTGTGAATTCAGCAGGGAGGGGATGGGACAATGGGTCAGTGGTTACAATTACAGAGCTGACAGCTCCTTTTCACACACCCAGCTATCCTCTATTGTGGAGCTGTGCAGCACGGGGCTCCGACAGGCTCGCTGTCATCCACGGCTCTCGCCAGGTTCAATGCCTGGGGTGCTGTCTCCCACCTTGCCTGGAGCTCTGGATGCAGGTCCTTGCCTCTCCCCGAGGCATCAAGCCTTGTCCCTCCCTAACGGCCAGCCCCAGCGTCGGAGCCAACCTGCTGCTCACGGCCCACAGTGCTCTCCTTAGCAGGGCACGAGCCGCTGGGTCTGCGCAGCTACTCCAGGAGGGCACCAGCGTCGTCTCAAAAGCCACGTCCACTCCTCGGTCACGAAGGCAGGTTTTCCTCCTCCTCACAGCGCTGAGCCGCTCTTCCTTGCACTGTAGGGTTTTACTCTGCTGAAGACACTGGATTTATGGCCAGAACGTAACCCAGGCTCTTGGTTTACCCTGGCCAGGCAATGCCATTTGGTGGGTCTCTCTCCCTGGCTTCTGCCTGAGACTGCGGAGCCAGCCAGCAGCTTCATTATCTCTATTTGCTGAATAAGTAATGTGTGGATTATCCCTCCCTAGGTAGAATGTTAAACAGCAGCTAATTGGTTTATATCTGGCATTATTCTGCCAACCATTAGATTTTCCTTTCAGAAAATTCCCCTCCCGCAGCCTTTGGACTCCTTCAGTCGGCCCTGCTCGAGAGCAAAATCTGCACCTCAGCTTTAAGGACTCAGCGCAATTGCCAGTGACAACGTGACTTATCCCCTCCCGCCCCCATCTTTTTGGCTCACAGTGATGCAGAAACGCAATAAAAACCAACTGTGGTTTGTCCAGCTTGAAACAGAGCAGGGGGACAGGGAGGGCCTCGTAAGGCCGAAATCTGGCGCTCCTCTTTGCACTGGGGCTGGCAGGGAATGGAGGGGTCGGGTGAGGACAGTTTCAACCGAAATGACAGCAACACAGCAGACTTGTGCCAGCATCGTCCCGTCTCTCGGGGTGCCAGGGGCATGATCCCCAACCGACAGGGCCGTGCTGGCCGAGGTCCCTGGTGCCGACGTGGTTATACAAGCAAACTCGTACCTGGGCACCGGAGGGGGAGGAGGGGACATGTTACCGCACTGGTTACCGCACTGAACCCTGCCATTGGCACAGCGGATTTCGGCTGCCCTTGCAGCGCAGACGTGGCCCTAGACCCACCTGGCAGAGCAACCCCTCGGGCTCCTGCGGGGAAGCCGTGCTGCCCTCTTTAAAGCTTCACCAGTTTATTCTGCTTTTGCCCACAAGCTCTTCTGGACACAAGGGCCGAGGCTGCTTCGTGCTGCCTCACCTCTCCTGACCAGGCTACGTATCCTGGTGTCTCCCCGGGGATGAACCAGGAGGCACTGTGAGCGAGGGTGACTGTCCAAGCCCATGTGCAGTGACCCCCTCGTTCCTTAGCCTGTGTGCTTGCGCGGTCGCCAGCTCTGAACCTGTGCAGGGACACCCCCGTCCTCTTACTCACTCACGTCACAGTGGGTCGAAATGCAGGCAGGGCCAGGAGGGGTCTCAGTCACAGATCTCTACAAGGGAGAGCCTTGTAGAGATCTGCAAAAGGCCTCTCCAGTGCTGGGGGCGGGGGCACGAGAGCTCAGGGATCCGCCCCCCCATTCACGTACGATTCAGACCCGTGGGGGTCCTTGCCGTGCTGCTGGCCTGGAGCGGAGCTGCCATCATCTCGGGTTTGATTGCCACGCCACTTTCGGTTCTGTCTGGCCCGCACAGGCCCGGCATTTGCGCGGCCTTCTCCAGCGATGGCAGCAGCTGGTCGAGCTGGTCGAGGTCGGCGGCAAACTGCGGGAGGAAACAAGAGCAGGGGTGAGTCGCAGACCCCCTGGGCACCAGCGAGGGAAACGAGAGCTTTCCGTTGTCTTAACTACACGAGCACTTCCAAACCCGGCTTCTCCCCAGCCCTATAATTAACTTGCTTGCTAAAACTGCGTGGGGCTCGCGGCATCCCCTGCGCCTCCAGCATGTTGCAGTGCAGTTTTCTATCCCCTCCCTCAGTACTGATGGAAAGGCCTCTGCTGGGTTTGTATCACGGAGAACATAGGAGCACCAGCCTGGCAGCAGGGACTGATTTCCCTCCCTGCTGCCTCCAGGCTTGGGGCAGTGTCTGCCCACTGGTGTTTAGTGGCGTTCCCTGTGTGAAACTGGAGTGAAAGGGGAGACTGCAACCCCATAGGCTAGCGCAAACCCGAAGCATTGAAGGACAGACATCTTCACCACGAAATGCTGCCGTTTTGCAGACACGGGGGACCCACAGCCACCTCGCAGGGGACAAGCACCTGCACAGTAGAGGAGGGTCGTTTTATGGTCACGAGAGATGGGTTCAGGTCCAAACCGGCGCAAGCCTCCTGCGTGACACTGTCTCATCTAACCTCCCTACCCCTCAGGTCCCCGCTGTAAAACAGGGGTGATGATACCACCCTGGCCCTGCTCTTAATTTCTCTTGCCTGTTCAGACTGTAAGCCCTTCGGAGCTGGGATGGTCCCGTGCTGTTGTGTCCATACAGGGCTCAGCACAACGAGGCCCTGTTCTCAGCTGAGGTTTCACGACACCACTATGATAGTCACAAATATTAATAATGGCTTGAAAGGGCTGTAGCAAACCTACAGCTATTAAACAGGCTCCGGTTTGCTCTGTTAATATACTTGTGCTTAAGCTGAGTTAAAAAATGGCCTCTCCTGAGAAGCCGCTTTATGGAACAACTCTCCAAAACTCTACGTGAGCCTTTGCCTAGGGCCATACTTGATGAGCTAGTAAAATATAATTTAGCCTTTACAATCTTCATCATGGCAAAGAGTGGAAGAGGAGATGTCTGGCCTGGGGAGTCCAATAAATGGGGAAGTTACTGGGGAAGCGATTCACACCAGTAGAGATAATGACAATCCTGTGAAGCAGCAGGTTGGGACAAAAGGGGACAAGATAAATGGGGCTGTGGCTAAAAATAACCGCTCAAGGGAAGCCAAATTTTAAAGTCTCGCAGTCAAAGGACACATCTGAACGTGGTTCTCAAACCGGCATAACAAACCGCGTGTGTTAAGCAACGTACACGTTGACCGAGGCAGGATTACCTAGCTCAAATCCGTTTGCGTTTGACCAAGGGATGCAGGGAAGGAAGAACATGGTGATGGGGAGCCAGGTCACTAGCTGGGCTGTGAGGTGGGAGCTGACACTCCCCATGTCTACGATGAATAGAACTAGATTTACCAGCGGCCTGGGGTATGCAGGCAGCAGAGACCAGGCATCCGCGTGGCCGTGGAGAAATCAGCTGCGCGACTGAAGGGCAGGCCCGGGGGTGGGAAGCTTCCCCTGGCGTCTCACCATGGGGCAGCTCGGGGCTGGCCTCAGCCTTGCCCTGCTTCGCAGCAAGGGATTCACACTTCCTAGGGGCCTGCAGGCTATCCGTGGCCAAGGCAAACTCTGACAAGGGCCTTGCAAGGGGCCGGCTGATCGCTTAGAAGAAAAGACTCAGCAATTAGCAAAGGGGACAAGATAAATTAACCTCTTAGGAAACCAACGCCAGGGAAGGCCTCCAGCAAGAAGCAGGAATGCAAGAGATGGCCAGTGGGGAGTATCTGGGAAAGGAGAGGCAGGAACAGCTCCCTTCCTCTTTCATTATGGAGGTAAGGAGAGGGTACCGAGGTCGAGTCTCCACAACCCCCGTGACAAGCGCCTTCTGCATCCTGCATGAGCTGTAGTAGTTATCTGGAAATACAGAATGGCCTCTGAAGGGATGAGCAGGTCTCTCTGCTGGGGACAGCCACATCACATCAGCGGACCGAAGGGCGAGGCTGTCTAGCAAGCGGCCTGAAAGCAGAGCAGAAGTCTGCCGCCAACAACCCGGAGCCCTGCTAGCCCCGTGGCCAGCCCCCGGCTGTGGCAGGGGAAGGTTGATGCTTTTGCTTCCTGGGGGAAGTTTTGTGCTCCTCACCCTCCCCGGGAGGGGAAACCCTTGGCGCTCTCCAAGGACACAAAGCGCGGCCGTATCGCGCTCGCCGGGTGTAGACGGGTCCTGGAAGCGGAGCGACTGGCAGTGATAAAGTGCCGCCGCACCTCATCAACATGAGTTCGAGGTTATCGCTCTCCGAGGATCCAACCTAGAGACTTCTCTCCATATTTATTCAAGTACAGCACAGAAAATGGCAAAAGACAGCGCTGTCTGTTTAGATTATTCTCCCCTCTCTTTTACTGACAAAATGTCACCCATTTATCAAGTCGCCCAACAAAGGGACAAGCCCAGAAAGGTGCTTTCAGGTGGGAATGCACTGCATAAAACAATTAGGACATGACCATCTCACGAGGAGAAGGGACTCTACTGAGCCAACTCAGGCAAAAAGATGGGCAGATCGCTGGTACCAGCACCTCCGTTGTTTCACGGACATGGCACTACAGCCATGGTGGGGGTATACGCCCCATCACCTGGGTCTCCTGCAAGACTCTGCCACGCAGCTTCTGAACAGCCGCTCTCCTCCGAGATGCGCAGCCTCCGTCTGAGCAGAGATCACATTTCCTGCTCAGCCTGGACTGATCATTTGCTCTCTAGGTCACGGCAGCATCTCAATAGGTAGGCAGGCAGACAACTAGGCAGGCATTGCTAATATACTCTACCTCTGCGGTAGGGCAAGCGCTTGCTTTCCTCGCAGCACGGAGTTCACACAATGCTCCGAAAATGAAAGGTGTAACTACGTAGACTGAGTCCTATGTAGAGTTTATATTATGGTTTGTACGGGATAGTTTGGATAAGGATGATCCTGCCTCAGGCAGGGGGTTGGACTAGATGATTTCTGGAGGTCCCTTCCAGCCCCACTGCTCTAGGATTGTATGATTGAGCTAGGTGGTAATTATCAATGCCATGATTTACAGCAAAATATCTGCCCATTGGCTTTCCACCACCTTTTCTCTCCATCAGATTCTAAGCCCCGAGTCCGCAGGAAAGGAACGCCCTTACAAACACGCCGGTCCCCGCTTAGACGGAGGATAAAACGCAAGGCGCGCGCTTCAGTGGACGCTCTGCAAAAGGACTACGCAATTCCACAGAGAAACGCAGCTCGTTGTCACAGCAATTTTCCTTCGGGTGCGATGCACCTTGCAAAAAAAGGGAAGACAGGTCACGTACGGCACACAACTATACAGCAGTGCTCTATACAAGGCTGAAAACCTGTCTATAAGACACGCTCGCCCCCCGTCATAAGATATGGGGCAAGATACAGGAGTCACTGGGTGGCACTCTGTGACCTGGGTTTACAGGATCACAGCGGTACGCTCTGGCTGTAATGATGTGTGGAGCAGTGCAGCTGAGAGACCCCTGCCTTTTGATTAGCAAAGAAAAATACTCAGGTTTAAGAGAGAAAACCTTTCTAACAATAAATTTGCAGGCAAATTCTGTCCCGGGACACTGCAGGCATTCGCAGGTAACATCCCGATAAGCTGAAGTGACGACAGCTAACTTCACCACTCACACAAGCAGGGTACCGCTCAGGTAACTCATTAAGAGGCCACGCAGACTGTCTTGTTACCTAGAAGAGGGGTAACCCTGAAGGAGAAGCCTTTACACAGAGTCACATAAAGCCCATTATAAAAAATAATGAATACAGCTGCCTTGTCAAGGGGTCTGCCTGGGAGCTGGGCTGGAGTCACAGGACTGACGCAAGAGGCAGCAGGAGAATGGGGCTTCGAAACGAAGCCGACTGCCTGGAGGTCTCAGCCTCAGCCTTGGCTCACTCTTGTCGAGTGCTTTCGTGGGTTGAAAAGCGCTGTCAGGCTGACCTGGCTCCCACACTCTTACCGGGGCTGGAAAGTCCACGAAAGACTCAATGCTTTGGGCCGGTCTCGTCTAGGCCCTCCCGACCCTAGAGGCAGGTGCATGGCCGAAGGTCACTGGGAGCCGCGTTTTGGTGCCACGCACACAGCTGCCAGGAGCGAACCGTCAGCACTGTGCAGTGACAGCTTCCCTCCGTCCCTATGGTGTCTAAACAACAACACAATTACGGCCACCCAAATGCCAGCCCGCCTAATCCCATCAGCGGGGAACAACAGGCTAACCGCCCAGCAAAGCCCCTGTCCAGCGTGGCCGGGTGTATCAGTGACGGCTTGCTAAGCCAGGAGGGTTAGTCTCTCCAAAAAGAGGGTTAGCGGGGAAGGCCTAGCTGTCAAGCCGACAAAGTGAAAAGGATGAAGCCCACAAGCCCTGGGCTTCGATTCCCTGCCCTTGCTGTTGTACTGCAGTGCCCTGCCCGGTGATGCGCAGCGCCTATGCCCATGCTTCTCTGCATGCGGCGACGTGGACGGGGCTCCCAGACGAAGCCAGCACACAACTGCTTCCCTTCTCCTAAGCTCTTCCTCACACCTCACGTGCTTTGATACATGTAGGGAACTGCTGTTCTGCGGGGCAGGGGAGTGACTGAGCCGTGCAGGGCCTAGCACTGCCGGTCTGTCACCTAGGAAGGCTAACGCCAGCCACAAAAGCAATGCTTCTGCTCCTGGCAATGTAGCAGGCCTTGCAGGAGCCCAGAAGCCCTGCTCAGATGCATCACCGGGACAGGCTGCACCTTTGAAGATACCGTATTCCTGCACTTCATTACTCCGCTCACCATCTGCTAACATGGGAGGGGAGAGTGCAACTTTGCGCCCACTTCTAAGGGTACGAAATCATCAGGGCAAATCACTTGATGAGTTCCTAATTCGTAAACTCTTGACAAGTCCATGGCATCGTTGCAGTAGCAAGGACCCCTATTCCCAGCTGTTATATTAAGCTGGTTGTTATCTTTGCTGACCTAAATTTCCCCTGAAGTTTCAACTTGATGCAGTGTTCTTCGTTCCCTGCCCTGAGCTGCTTGGTCAAGCAAGTTGCCAAATCCCACCCCAGAAGTGGCTGCACTTTGGCATTAGAAGTGATTTCTATGCTGTTTGTGTTTCTATGCATTTGCGCTGGCCTTGTCTGGGCCCTCCTGACCCCAGAGGCACACGCATGGCAGAAGCCAGCGTGTAAGAGCTTGCTGGTGCTTGGTGAAGGTGGATGGATACAACCGTTGCGTGCGAGAAAAGAGGTAGACGTTTCCTCCACAAATGTTAAGGACTTTCCTTCTTGCAGAGCCAGGGATCTGTCCCAACGCTCCTGAGTTACAGCCTCCACCATCCAACCATGCCCCTAAGGTCAGTGCTGGGGCCAGAAGTCTTCACAGGGAAGCGGGCTCAAAAACAACACTGAACCCCGCTAAAAACGCCAGCTTGGCAAGCTGCACGATGCGCATTTGTCCCATGCGTCTGGTGGCCTGAAGCACAGAAGAGATTGCTTTAACTTACCACTGATGAGATTAATTTAATTAATAGAAGCCTGTGGTGTCATTTAAATGATACAGCCCTCTCTCCTCCAGAACTGGGCCTAAGAGGCCATTACTTCTCTGGCAGAACAGGTGCCATCAAGCCTGCAGGCTCTACTTTGCATCGCATCCACCCGGGAAGCTAAAAGCGCATCTTCACATCCGGGGGACTCGCCTCTCTGTCGCAAATATAAAAACTAATGCGCTGCAGATTTCCCAGCAAGCTGGGGAACGCTGGAGTGTGGTGCTCCCCGAACGTGTCCCCTGCCGGGGCTGCGCTCTGCATCCCAATGACGTCCCAGCCTTGCTGCTACGGTTCAATGTCCAACAGAGTTTATTACAAGCCCTCTTTGCATGCTTAACTATGCAAGCTCCCTCTGGCCTGAAACCAAAGCAGGAAAAACCTTATGATCCTAAGCTAAGGGAGAAGCCTACCCCCGACACATGAGGCAGTCTTTATTTAGTGGTCTCCGCGTGCCCCAGTAACTCAAAATGGCCAGGCTACCCTGGAGGAGGCTTTCTCCTCTATGCCGCAGTTATAAGCAACCTCGGTGCTTCCCATCACCACCATCCAGGCAGAGTCCTGTGCTAAGCACATCGGCATCAGCAAGCGCTGGGTCTGACCCCGGGCGGGTGGTTCACTGCAGCTCCGTGCTGCGAAATTATCATGCAATGCCACGCAGTGGAAAGGGTGCGGGATGGCCCAGAGAAATGTAGGCACTGCGGTACAAGAAAGCAGGATCAGATCGCTGGCTCTTTGAGCTCAGGCTGTTCCAGTTTCCTTCCCAATCTCGTGCTCTTTGAATTTTTCATACAGACTGCACAGGAACCTTTGCTTTCACTGCTTGAAACATGAGTCTCCCGGCCAGGCAGGCTGAGATCCCAGAAGACAAAGGAAAGCAAGTGCTGTTAAGTCGATCTCACGATCACTATAGCTCATGGGATCTGGATGGGTGGGCCTGGCAATGCCACACTTCATGGGGTGGCCAGTGCCCGTGCCAGTTACAGAAGGTGCCAAAACCTGTTTCTGGGGCACTCAGGGGACAAATCTGCAGCCAAAGAAAGCTGGCTTTTATCTGGCTCAGTTTTGAAGCAGGACATTTCACCTGTTCCATTACTATTTTAAGCACTTACAGTTTTATTCCTATTACCCATGGTTGAACCCTGCTGCGGTTCCTGCGCTGGTATCAAGCAGCAAGGAGCTCTGCAAGCTTGGTAAGTGGCTCAGTGTTTCAGCCATGAAGCTCCCTAAAGGATGCATGCAAAATAAGAGTAAAGGCTCTGAGGCCGATGCACTGTCCTTAGCTGGCCCCTCGGTCAAAAGCCTCTCTCCCGGTTCACTGCCAGGATCTCCGGCTAACCACAAATGCAACAAATCAAATTGGTGGCTGGACACAAAATCCAGAAAACCCCCAAAGCAATGTGGACAAGAAGAGGAATTCAGATATTGAACTCTCCCCTTGGATGCTGCACAGTTACGCGGTTGCTTCCTTGTAGGAGTAAGTGTTTGTGGACTTAGACAAAAAGCTCTCTCCAGCTCTTTGTTGTTAACTCTTTGGAAAGAGCCACCGTGATGCTCCACAGCTGTCTTGAAGAGAAGAGAAGAGAAGACATCCGCTGGGCTAGGACTGTGAGGTTGACTGCAAAGATGACGGAAAGTCCTAGGGATGCATTCAGATGACAAGGCCTGGACCCCAAGACAGTCTCCTCTCTGCTCTGTCCGGTGCTAAGTGCATGGTTAGTCCTTGGCAAACACATAAGCTTCGAGGATCCTTTGTCATCTGCGTTATCCAGAGCAGAGGCCAACAGGGTCCCATGGTACCCAGCGCTCTCCCTACAAGCAGGTTATCCCTCTCTGCTGTGTGTGCGCGTGCTATAGACCTTCCTCCCCGGTCTATGTAGTTGGCCATCCCAGAATGCCTTGCTCACATGATGCCTTGTGGGCACTCTATGCCTTTCCCAGAATCATAGAAAAGACGGGCTGGAAGGCATCTCCAGAGGTCACGTGGCAGAATCAGCCCTGTCCAAACCAGCCCAGACAAGCCCTTTGAGCAGGACTCCGGTACGATGTCTGTCAGTCTCCCAGCCCCCACCTTAATTTGGGCTTTCCCCCCTTTGGGGGCCATTTCCATGGCTGGCAGAACTCGAATGGGGAGAGAACCAGCTAATGCATGCATGCAACGGGGCCATCCCGGCAGGAGAGGAGTGTTTTATGGGGAGATATAAAAGAGTTCGGTTCCCACTTGCCTACAGGAGAACGGACTGCGGCTCCCAAATGAATGGAGCCCTTAGCCTTATTAAGAGGCTTATTGTGTATTTGTCATTTGAGGCTTTCAGAGCACTCTGTTATTCATATAATATCTCCCCAACTCAGCTGCCCT
This sequence comes from Crocodylus porosus, assembly GCF_001723895.1. Taxonomy (NCBI): domain Eukaryota; kingdom Metazoa; phylum Chordata; order Crocodylia; family Crocodylidae; genus Crocodylus; species Crocodylus porosus. The sequence continues at coordinate 9,415,208 of NW_017728918.1, read as the reverse complement.
ATTTGACACAGTCAGTAAGCAGGCTATCAGCCTTGCTCTGAATGTCAGACTCTCTGTTCTATTTGCTTAAAAAGGATTAAGCAGCCTTATCCGTGTTACCATCTCCCCTGGTTTTCAGAAATAAGAAATCTCTTCTATTCACAGCCGCACGTAATGAATATTTATACGCCCAAATCTCTATCGTCGGGATCTGTCACTGGATTATTCAATTTAATCAGAGTTTTCGGATAACTAAAGGCCCCTTGTAATTGCCAATCTCAGCCAACAAGTAGGCAACAGATTGAAAATTCCCCTGGACGCGACCCCTGACTATGCCTGGAGCTGGGTTAATGGCTTTTCAGGTTTATAAAACACCTTCCCGCCTCTTGGTCCCAGCACCAGCGTTCAAAGTATCAGCGCACCTTGTTCTACATTTTAATGGCCTTCCATTGGGCTCTTCCCTGCCGCGGCAGGTCCTCACTGGGGGTGCAGGGCCAACAAGAAGTGCCTGACTGACTATCTAAATGCACACGTTACCATTATCATCTACCAAATGGGGTAAAACAATAGTCAGATTCCCTGGTTTTTTGCAACTTCCTCTCTGAATCACCATTGGCGCTCGTGAAGAACAAAAGCAAATCCAAGCCCTGGACTGTGGTACTGAAGCAGACTGACTACGCTGCATGTGTGCACACGTGTGCACGCCTGCATGTCAAAAGTAGTGCGCTGTTACTAGATAACAGAGATACTCTTGCAACTTAACTCAGAGCAGGAGCATCTGCATTCTTTCCTGGTGTCGTCCTGTGGGCTGGAGGAGAGGTGGGGGGTTGGTCTGCAAGCCCAATCTGGTCTGCGGACCTGATCAAGTACACAAAGCTTTTCCAGCCTGCGGCCCCAGTCCCGTGAGCTGGATCAGGCCTTGGCCCCGGCCCTGCATGCTAGCCCCAGCCCCAAAGGCCTTGCCCCCCAGGTGCAGGGCTACATCCATCTGGCCCACAGGGTGGTGGGGGAGAGGTGACGGTGCCAAGTGCCACCACTTCCCTGCTGCCAGATTTCCGTACCTGTGAGGAGCCCTGCGGACGACGTAGCTCCACGGACTGGAGTTTGAGCACCACTGATCTCAGACATCAGACCTGCTGCGTGGGGTCAGCCCACAGGTCTCTCCAGCCCAGCTCCCGTTTCTCACAGGGGCACAGAGCGGATACAAAAGGGGAAGAGTGTTTCTGCAGGGCCTGTGCAGACTGATCGTCCCATGGTCCCTCTCTCCCTGCAGCTCCCAGCATGCAAAGACCTGGGAAATCCTGATTTGGAGCTTGCGGCCCTAGCAGTCGTATTTAATAGAGGATGCTGAACCAATCCTGCCTGGATTCACCCAATCCCCTTTGAAACCTGGTTCAATGATCAGCCCCAGTCTGAGTTACCGAAGCAGCATCCTGACCACCAAGAAATTCCTAACTGGCCACAGGGGTTTTTTGGGGGGAAGGGGTTGTGGCTAAAGCAGAACTCACCGAGCATCTCCTGGCTTCCACCAAGGCGTAACAGCTGCTCCAGCCCTGTTGAGGGAGCGAGCCAGGAGACTGGGGCAGCCGTCTAGAAGGCACGACCAGCCCACAGCCAGGACCCTGCTGACAGTATAAACAGGGGGTATAAACTGAGGGGTATAGGGCGAGCATTTTACCAGCATGGAGTCTCACGTGCAGACTCACCTGGCCTTGATTTTCCAGCTTCACTTCCTCCACAGCTGTAGGTTTGGTCAGCGGAGCTGGCGTCGTATTGCACAGGTCCATCTGCTCCGTCTTCTCCACTTTCACCTTCACATCGTCCAGGCTCAGGGCCGGGGCAGCAGCCAGCTCCTTCTCGTCCTTGTCCAGCAGGTAGCGCAGGAGCTGATGATCCTTGATGTCCTTTTTCTTCAAGGCCTCTGGCTCCAGTTTGATCTCAGGTGTGCCCGGGATCTGACTCTGTGTGGTGGGGGCAGTGGGTGTGCTGGGCACATTCTCCTTCTTGTCGTGCTCCATGGACAAGGCGGTGATGTCGGAGGGGCTGCCTTCCTGCAGGAGCCGATGCAAGATCTTGTGCCGTTCCGTCAGCGAGCTGTGGGAGGAGGGACATGCGCTGCTCGGAGGGTTCCCGGATGCCGGGGTCCCCATGGCCCCTGTACAGGACAAGGGATCTTTGCAGCTAGTGTCAGCATCGGCATGCCGCAGCTGCTGCTCAGCTGTGCTGGCCAAGAGCTGGACCAGCTTGTGGCTGGTGGCCTGCGGGCCCTTGGCATCTCCCTCCGAGAGCCTGTCACTGGCGTGAAGCATGGCCGAGTCCAGAGGCTTGCTGTCCCCGGAGCCGCTGTCGGATTGGATCATCTCACTCAGGATAGAGGCGATCTCCTTGCTGTCCTTGGCCTCCGTTTTCATGGGCTGCATGGCAAGGCGCCCGGGTGAGTTCTGGTTGCTCATCTGCCGCAGGACAGGCGGTGGCGTGGAGTAGCCCATGGGGGTGCTGGGGCTGTCGCCAAGCCCCTGCATAGAGTTCATTGGAGCGCTGGGGTAAGGCCGGCTGCCACTGCCCCCCGCACCTCCAGCGCTGCTGCAGCCGCTGCCGGTCATGCCCACGGGGGAGTGCATGGTGGGCATGGTGGGAGAGAAAGGGTTGTTGGGTGCTCTGGGCCGCGGGACCAGTCCTGGGCTAACCCGATGCCTGGGAGACATGAACTGCGGCGGTGTCATGCCAGGGCTGCCCATAGGCGAGCTGTTGAGGTTCAAAGTGTGGTTACTGTTCTGGGGACCCGCTTGTCCCTGGCTTAAGGCAACGTTGGCTCCTATCTGGCTCCCAGGGGAACACCCAAAGCTCGGCTGGCTGGTGGTGGAATTGCTGCTGTGGAGGCCAGAGCCTGGCTGCTGGTTCACGTTGGTTGCCAACATGCTGCCGTTGGATGGAGGGATGGTGGGTGGCAGGGCCATGCCTTGCCCCGGGCTGATGCTGGGGTTCAGCGAGGGGCTGACCCGTGGAAGGGGCATGGCGGAGTTCGCGTTCTCTGGAGGAGAGAGCATGCCGTGATCCCTGCAGGGAACGAGAGAGAGAGGGGTAGGACACACATGAGTCAGAAGCCCAGATGAGCTCAAGCAAAAGCTCTTCAGCCTCTTTGGGACTTTGCTGTCCCCAAAGGCACCGGGCTGGGAGGGCTGGATAGGCCCACCTTGCAAGCTCGACTCCTTCAGACACTCCCAACATGGCGCTCGCCTCCCAGCAGCATCCTGGGATGCAGCAGGCCTAGCCACATGCTCTCGTGGGTACTTAATGCAATGCGCGGCACCATGGCAACTGAGCAGCTACAACCCAGCGATGTGCGGCAAGGACGGCCTATCCCTCTGCTCTCCCTGCTGCCAGGCAGAGCCCGGGGCTGGGGGAACAGACCAGCATCCGAGCCCCTGTTCTTCAGCCCCCTTCTCCCTGGCTGGGAAAGGTCCCGAGTATGCCTGTAAAGAGCCGAGGGAATCCATGGTGCCCGGCGTTTGAAACGACTGCGAGGAGACAGGAGTCAGGGGGAAGCGCTGTGCTGGTTTTCGCCACGTGGCCTGAGGCCCGGGCAGCACGGTGGCTTTGCAGTGCACAGCTGGAAGATGTTAGCACAGCTGGCCAGGAAGGGTCACCCCTGTCTGCTGGTGCAGAACCAGTGCTGGGACCGCACTCTTTCCCCCCTGCTACGGCTCCAGGCTTGCAGATCAACTCTGGGAGACCTCCAGTAGCTCACTGCCCTGTACGCTCAGGCTGCTCTTCCACAGTGGACTCCAGGCCTGGTTTCCTATGCCCTTCCCTTCCCCAGTGTTACTCCTCTGGCCTGCCCAACCAGCCCCTGCCCTAAGCCCTGGGCCTCACCTGTCGATGATGTGGATGCCCATGATGAAGGGCTGCATCTCAGGACTCTGGGGGTAGCAGAGCTTACACTTGGTGTGGGCGCTCAGCACCGTCCCGTCGCTCAGTGTAAACCTGTAGGATGGGCTGAAGGCCGTGCCACGGGTCATCACTGTGGGGAGAAAGCAGACAAGCCTCCTTAGCTGTTCAAAACAGACCCCCGGTCCCTCTGGGCATGGAGGGGAGATGGGGATGGAGGTAGGAGGGGCCCTGCGGCGTAGGGAGGCAGGGCACTGCCCCCAAGCCCTGGGTATAGCGACTAACCCCTGAGAATCCAGCTATTTGTGTGCAAACAGGGCAAGCCAGGGACAGTCCCCAGGCAGGCGGCAATGGTCCAGGTATCGCTCCCGTTGCCATCTCCCACTGTTCTGACCCCACACACCACAGCAGGCATCTGAAGGGGCAAGTCTGCTTCTGATGCTCTGTCAATGTGCAAGCCAGGGGCACACCGGTGGCCCTGGGCACTGGGACAGAAGGGGCCTGCCCGCCTTATCTATCAGCTTCAACTTGAGTCCGCTCAGTGCTGTCCTCGAGCATGCAGTCATAGGAATCGTTCGGTCCCCGACACGGCACGGACAGCCCGGCCCTGCAAAGCCAAGCAGTGGCTGGGAGCTGGCACAGGCACTACCCACTGCCCAGTGGCCGGCACTGCACTTGCTCAGACGTCAGCTGCCCCTGTGCTACACTGGGCCGCTGGGACTTTCTTTGTGCACGTGTCCCCCAACAGCACATGGAGCTTCCACCATGAGCGGCATGGTAGGGAGATGGGCATCCTAAAGCTCTCGGCCAAGTGCCTACAGGGAGCCCAGAGAGACAAAAAAGGCCTATCTGGGAAAGGGAAAAAGGGGGCAGAGGAAGCCGGCTCCTGGGGGTGGTGTGTACATGGGATCTGGAAGCAAAAGCACCTCTTTAGCTGCCTGTGCAAATTCACCTCACTGCTCTATTTCCTGAAGGAGGGAACAAACCTGGCCTGAGACTTGTGAGCTTTAGGCCAGCGCTACCCCTGGCCAAGTATCTGCTGTGGGGCTGGGCTGGGAGCGCGAGCTGAGCAAAAGGCGTGAGATCCCTGGCCAGCCTCTCGTACCAGAGGGGCCTTGCCAGTGTTACTGAGCCAGTGCTGCTGCTTCCTTTGGCACTTTGCAACTGATTGCAGCACTCGCTTCTCCCAGAACATGCTTCTGCTGCCAGGGGGTCACGTGGTGGCTTCTGTCCGTGGCCACACTGGCTCGGGCCGCCAGGCAGAGCGATGGGGAGGCCCCCTTACCTTCTTGGAATAGCTGCTTGGCATATGACGGCTCTCTGCCCTGAGGCTGGAAGAATGCGTAGATGCACTTCCGCACCAGGTCCTCCCAGCCAGTCCTGCCTGCCGCTCGCAGGGAGCTGGTGTCGATGGAGATGATTTTACCTGGGTGGAGAGAGAGAAGGCAGGCTGTTGGCACATGGATGGGCCATGCACAAGCCATGTCCACGGCACAGGTGGGAACGCAGGCCCGGATACCCCGAGCTAATGCGCTTCGCGGTGAGGGAGAATTGCAAAGCAAGCAGCAGACATGCTCCTAGATGCACTTAACAGAGCTGAGCTGTCCTGGCTTTGCGGGAGTTACACGCAAGTACATCTAGGTGCAAATCAGGCCTCCGAGGATCACTGGCAGAGACAACTGTGTGCTACCCTCATCAGTGAGGCCTCTGCCTCAGCACTGCAGCATCCATGTGCACTCAACTCCCCGACAGCCCGGCAAGGAAGGAGACTTCCAGAGATGCCCTTGGACTGATCAGGGAAGTGAAGCACCTGCCTAGAGGGCTCTGGGCAAAAGAAGAGCAGTGAGGCACCTCCTCATCATGCACCCTTGGGGTCTGCGAATAACAAGGGGACACAGGAGCCAGGGAATGAAGGGGGGTGGAGAGCTTCAGGGAGCAGACTAGAGTCTGCATCCAGGCCCAAAAGCCTTGGCATTTAGTCCCTAATGCCTGCTGGGCTTGTTCCCTTCACGTGAAAGCCTGTCAGCCCCTGGGCCCAAGGCTAGATCTCTGCTGAGCTGAGCTTCCCTAGTTTCCCACAAGCCCAGACAGCAGAGAGGAGGAGCCAGCCAGCAGACCCAAGCCTGCCAGCTCTCCCTGAAAGCAGTAAGCAGCCTTGATCCCTTTGAAGCTCACTGGGGTGGAGCATGCTCTGCACCCAAGGAGCAGGCCCATTGCATTGCAGCAGCCAAGCTGCACAACAAAGCAAGCAGGACACGACTGTGTGGCCCCTGGGGATATGCTCCAGCACACCCGGCAGCATAAGCCCTCCCGCTGACAGGCATCGCTGCTATCTGGGCAAATGCAGCTTGAGCCACGGTGATGCCAATCCTAGCGGGTAACGACCCATGTTGACTATAGCGTGGGGGTGCACGTGGCTGGTGGCTGAAAACAGGACGTATCCAAGAGTAAAGGTAGGCTCAGAAGCTAGGACCCTCCAGCTGATGTTTCAGGCTCCCATTGTGTTCTCCTCCGCTAAGGACACCCATCACAAAGCAGGCATTTCTCACCTGCTCCTCAGTCTTTTCAGAATCTCTCTACCCCCTCCAGCACCTTGGCAATGTGGTAATATCTACTGCCATTAAAAAAGCAGGGCCCAAACACAGCTGGACAGCTTCACGCCAGCTCTCTCTATAGCCTGCTTAAATTAAGCATCCTATGGCACTATCTGCCTGGCTGGCTGGAGTCCTGCAAGCATGCTATGTCCAGCCAGACTCCAACATACCAGAGTCCAGCTGAACTGATGCTGCGCGCCCAGGCGCATTCAGACTGCAAAGGCGGCTCCCCAGCTAGGACGCTGCCCAGCACGCAACAAGCCCTGGCCTCCCTCCGAACGGTACCTGTAGTATCTTGCTTGGTCACGAACGACTCTGTACTGGTGACAGCTGCAGGTCGAGGTAATCTCCGCGCGATGCATATCAGACACGACTGGAAATCTGCCAGGGTGGATGAGAGAGAGGGGAGAGGGACAGGAGATCTTGAGGTTAGAGCTGCCACTCACTGAGCAGTGTTTTCAATGAACGCAGCCCTGCCGTGCTCGCCTGCCACGTCCCGCCCTGCGAGTGTTTACGTTGGGCAATCATCAAGCCCTTCGCAGCTGCGAAGCTCTCTCCGAAGTTTGCTGGAGAAGGGAGGCTTCCAGCACTGGGGGGAATTAATTGTACGGCCTTTCAGCTCTGGCAGTGCCGTGCAATAAAAGTCAGCGCCCAGCGCCAACAACTGTCGGCTCCAGGCAAAGTCTCTGGTCATAAAATACTGTAATTTATTCCTTCCAGTCGTGATCCCCTGTGTAAGCCGCAGTGGATTAATTCAGCTAATGCACTGGAAAATAATGGCTGGGCCATGGAAATGAGGGCAGGGCTTGTGTGGGAAGGCGCCTTTGTTCCAGTGTTCAGAGAACTGGGGTGGGGGAGCCCACAAGGGGCCTGATCCTGAGACTGAGCTGCACAGGCTGACCCTTGTGCCTATGAGGGGGGCCTGGAGACGTCTGTCTATAGAGCACAGACCAGGCCCTAGGGCCCCTGGCAATGAGGCACTGCAGCAGGTGACTAAATACCCCCGGCAGCACCAGGGAGGGAAGTGGTAGTGACAGAAGAGGCCAAGTGGGGCATCGAGGACCAGGGTGACTGGCTAGCACAATCTAGTTCAGTTCCTCCAAGAGCAGCTCTCCCCAGCTCAAAGGGGGAGCACTGTGAGGCGGACCTCGCTGGGAGGGACCTTTCCAGGTAACCAGAAAATGCTTTCCTTTCCTGGGCTTCCACCTCTGGTTGCCCTTCGTGCCTTCTGGCTGCATGGGAGAGCAAACTGGCCCCTCTCTGCTTCCAAAGGGTGAGAAAGGCCTGGCTGGCTAGGAAGCCCTGAGCCAGACAAGGCCCACAGGTCCTGTCTAGCAGCTGAGCATTGTGTGGAGCCCATCTCCCCAGGTCAGGGAGCTGGCAGGCTCCCCTCCATAGTGCCCTGCTTCACACAGCCCTCCTGTCTACGCGGGTGCTCCTGTGGCTGCAAAGCGCACTCCCAGGAAAGGTTAATCTGGCCCTTGCTGGACAGGTGAATTACCCACTCTGCCACTCAGCACCACGGCTGAGATGGGCTCAAAGGATCCATGGAAGCTGAAATCAGAATGAAAAACACAGGGAGGAGAGACCCGGGGGCAACCCCCACCACTCTCCCTCTCCCCCCATCTGCATCTCGGGGGCGGCAACAGGCCTGACAGCTCCTCTGGCGGAAGGAGCCTGCCTGGCTGTCGCGGGCCCGATGCTGTACCTGCGCAGTGCCCAGTGCTGCAGGGAGCTGCACTCAAGCTCCTTGCTCTTGCTTGCAGAGGGCAGGTAGCCTCCTCCTCCCACACTAGCCCCGGCCCCTCCCCCCACGAGCCTCGGCACCTGCCCTACCTTCTCCTTCCTCTTTGATGGATTTGGGCTGGGACACCGTGAAGCACTGCATCACCTCGTAGCGCTGGCGGGCCTCCTGGTTCTCGGCGCCCGGCTCGTCGGGGGGCCGGATCAGCATCCTGCAGCTGAAGGTGTGGCTGTTGCGCCGGGTCGCCTCTTGAGGCCAAGGAACACCGTTCACTGCAGGGACGGGAGAGGAGAGGGCGAATGAGATGGGTGTGATCTGCATCAGCCTCTCCAGCCAGCCGAGAGCACTCACTGCTTGCAGAATGGAGGGCAGGGGGAACAGAGACCCAGGCTGGGGGGGATGAGTGATCCAACGTTACCTGGCAAGGTACGTGAGAGCCAGAAGCAGGACACGGGCTTCCTGGGCAATGCCCGACCCAGAGGTCACGGGGTGGATAACACTGAGATACACCCAACACGTAGCAGCCTCTTAGCTTGAGACCCGGGCACAAAGATGCATGCAGAAGTGAAATTACTTACTGAGGGCCATGCGGTGAGTCAGGGCAGAGCTCGTGACTCCCCACACCCAGCGAATCAGCCTGACTTGAGCCCTCTGGCCAGTCCCTGCAGCCAGTGTGCTCCGTGACACTGCCAGCATTTGCATGGCCAGCCTGGGACCCCAGCACTTGCACCTCCAGACACAGCACCTCGGCCACTGCACAGAGGCCCGGGGTGCCCAGGCCTCCTTTCTGAAGAGGAGTCTAGAGGCACACAGCTCGACTCCCACAGGGGAGCCACTGCTCTCGGTTGCTCATCAGGCAGCTGAGACCTGTGCGACTGGAGACCCGTGCACGGGCAGCCCTTCCAGCAGGAGATGCCACAGTGACGCCCCACTGTGAATGAGGACTGTCGAAACACAGACCCTGGAGCTAGGCTGAGGCTGAGGCCTGGCCTCTGGGGATGCTCCGAGCTGCTGGCACAAGGAACAAGAGCACTGCAGAGAACGACCGGTCACACCCGTGGCTTTGTGACAAAACTCCTTGCCAGCCCCGCACCACATTTGCTCTTCCAAGAATGAAGAAAGGGGGTGCCTCAGGCACCGTGGGGAAGCGGCAAGGCAAAGAGTAGGCCTCTTCCCCGGCAGGGAGCTGCGGCCCCGGTGCAGCCAGCCCTCCCTGGCACAGCGACAATGCTATAGAGATAAGTGAGCGACTGAAACCCTCGCACCCCCCCGAGGCTCAGGCATCTTACCAGGCTGCACATAAGCAATCCCTGTTCACCTGGGATCCAGGATGCCTCCTCCCTCTTCCCCAGATGGGGCCCAAATGGTGGAGCAGTCTCCTGGCTACAGCACTTGCCCAGGAAGCAAGAGACCTGGGGTCTCTAGACCCTCCTCAGCCAGAGGGGACTCAAATCCGCACCTCCTGCCCGGCAGGAAGAAGCCCAAACCACTAGGTCTAGGGAGCAGTCTGAGTGAGGATGCCCTTCAGCCCCCATGCTGCAGCTGGGCCAGGGGGCAGCCGAGAACGCACGATTCACGGGGCCGCACACAGAGCAAGACGGGGTCTGGGAACGCATGGGCTCCCAGGGCTGTTCAGGCATTTGACACTAGACCAGGAGTGGGCAATTATTTGGTGGGGCTGCTCCCAGCACGGCTGCAGTCAGGCTCGCATTGTCGCCGGGAGAGCGGGGTTTAGATGGCAAGGGATCAGGATTGCAATGCTGCCGAGACTGGAGCCGCCACATGCCCAGTCCATGCCCAGAAGCCGAAAAGGAGGCACTGGGGAAGCTTCTCAGGCTCGAGTGGAGTCTTCTAATGAAAGGAGGAACCCAAGGGGCTGGACTGCTCTTTGCACCACAGGGGCCTAAATCACCCCCAAGGTCCATTTAGGTGCCTACAGGCCCACTCAGGATCTGGCCCTTCACATAGGCTGCACCTTCAGATGCTAGACATCATCAGGCCATTTTAGAGACAGGGAGACAAGCAAGGGGGAGAGACGGGGTGTCACAGATTTGCTGATTCCCTCCCAGCACAGTGCGCACGCTGCCCGAACGGGGTTTTGGTGGTCTGGGGCCACGGGCCAGCTCTTGGCATGGGCAGGGCCGTCATCCTTACTTCTCTCCACAACACTGGTGTTGCTGGGGGAAACTAAAGCCACTCTCCTTGCTCTCGCAGAACCGCGAGGCCTCCCTCCGGCACTCACCAGAAAGCAACCGCTGCCTACGCTCTTTCCAGCATGATAAAGCCCTTGCTGCAGAGCCGTGTGGTGGCAGATCATGTAGCAAGGAGAAAGTTTCCAGTGTGTTTTTTTGGAAGTGGTCTAACCACAGCGGCACATTCCAGCTTCCCTGATCGCGCAGTCACAGCCATGTCAACGTTTCTATTACCAACCGCTATTTTCGGAGAATTATAACTCAGCTGTACAGATTCCCCGTAGTTGGAGACCTGGCATTTAAGCCACTAGCTGAGGAGCCCTTGAAAGAAGACCAGCACAACATGCCTGACATAGCCTCGTCTAGCTGCTTGGGATGCTCAGAAGTCTGGATTTCAAGACACTGTTTGCGTGCTGGGAATTCAGGCCTGGCTTTAAATACTTTGAGTCTCGACTGGGAAAGTTTTAAGTCTTGTGCATGCACGTGAGGAAGTTCAGACCCTAGATTTTATTAAACCAGTGCGAAGACTCTACTTGGGTGGCTTTGAATGGACGGACCCCCGGCTCTAATGCAATTTGGGTTAAGCCGATTCCTTCCGAATGAGTCTAGCCCTCCAGGAGGCAGGTTTAAGCTATAGTAAGAGAGTGTGCAACACAGCAGCTCGCGCCAGTCTGAACAGCTCTGGTGAAAGTGGTGCAGCCGTGGGAGTAGAGAGATCTGTCAGCTCTGCGCCTGCTTCCCCGCTGCAGACAGCCTGAGTCAGCAGCTCTGGAGGAAGCGCATGCAAGGCCTGGCCGTGCCCTGCTCGGTTTGTGGGGCTACCAGCACTCTGCACGGCGTGTCTGTGCGGTGGCTGGGACAGAGTCCAGGGGAGCCCTGGTGCGACACCCCCTTCACCTGCCATTGCAGAAAGCCCCCAGGAAGCAAGCACCCTCCTGCTTGGAGAGGGACCCGTAACCTGTCCTCACCAGGCTAAGAGAAAATACAACGAGGAGGCAGGAGAAGAGCTAATGACCCCTTAGCTGCTCCCCCACCCACCCATCCACTCACCTCCGGCTTTGCTTTACAACTTGCTTGGCACAATGGGGAATTCAGGCTGGAAAACAGCAGTCCTGGGTCTGAATAGGCACCTAAGCTTTCTAGCAGCCATTACACTGACAAGTGGATTTGTGTTATACCTGGAAAGATTAGCACCCACACTTGGGAAGGTGAGCAAGGCTGGCAGCCCACAGAGCTGACCTTCCTCCAACAACACCCTGGTCTGAAGGCAGCTGGCTGCGACCCAGCCGTACCAAACCAGCAAGCACTGTGCTCTTTGCTGCCTGGGGCCTGAAACTTCTGAGCCTGCCCCAACCTCGACAGACAGGGCACATATTTGGCATGCCAGCCTTACCAATGCCCCTGTAAGGTCAAACGCCCCAGGTGTGTCACCCACAGACGTCCTCGCCAGGAGCAGCGTGATGGTGCTGTGGAGTAAGCACCTTATTTTAAAAATGAGCTTAAGGGCCGACGAGGTGCCGTGTGCTGCAGCGGAGAGCGGGCGGAAGAGAGGATTAAGCAGGATGCCTTACGCTGGCTTGCAAAAAGCAACGTCCCTCCGGCCGTTCTTCCTCCCGACTCCCTCCCGTCTCTGCCCTCTAGCGCTCCCGGCACATACTGCTCCGCTCCACGCTGGCTGGGCACAGCGGATGTAACGCACGTCCGTCCCTGCCTGCCTCTGCTGATCCCCAGTCCATGGGAAGCCAAGGGAAAGAGCTCTAGCAGCCCTTTTTAAAGGTGAAGATCAGTTAACCATTAATAGGAAGGGTGTATTCTTGTTGTGCAAAGGTTGGTCAGGCTGCGGGGGTCGAGGCGGAGCTATACAACTTTGCTACCCCAGCACCGGGGTTACCTGTGCGGTCGCTGGGTTTGGGCACGTGTCTCATTGTAATGAAGTGCCGGCCGCGGTGGGGTTAACTTCACTGCACTAACAGCAGCATTTCAGATAGTGCTGTTCTTCAGACGCCAACACATAAATACTGTAAGCATCTGACAGGTGGTGATTACAGCACTCTGCAAGTCTATAATGTCCTCCATACAAGAGCCCCAAAGCACTCCATGTACATTAATGCATCTAGTTCCACAAGCCCTTGAGAGACGGGCAAAGCTGTTACACGCATGGGAAAACAGAGGCCCTGGCTTCAGACGACTGGTCTCATACAGACCCCCTCCCTGGCCCTCAAACTGCTCCTAGTTCGCACCTTCTCATCTTAGTCGTGGAATATGGAGATTTGCCTCCAGGAAAGTGTCTGAACACATGGCTGACTTCATGCATGTGCTTAAGGCTCGCTGAAGTCCATGCAACTTAAGCACATGCTTAAAGGCTGACCATGACACAAGGGTTTCCGACCTGGGGGGACCTGGCTTCTCCATGTGGCTAAATCAGGGTCAGTGAGGGTGCCTAGGTGGAAAGCCTTGGGTGGTACTGATAAGGAAAGGGTTAAACACTGCTACGTGGAGATCAGAAGAGCTGTGGCTGCCACAAAGTCCCAGCATGCAATGCCCCATCAACACCCAGTTCAGTGGCAGGGGAGGCTAAATGGCCCAGCATGCAATGCTCCAACTCAGCCCGTGCAGCAAGCCTCTTCAGATCCAAAGAGAACAGTGCATGCTGGGAATGGACAGCTCTGAAACCTGCCCCCTCCCCACCAGAGTGGTGCATGCTGGGAAGGGATGTCCCTAAAGTCGGCCCCTTGTCTACCGAAGAAGGAGGGCGTTTGCAACCTCTCCCACGTCTGTGCAGCGCCCTAGCTCCCAGTACCCTGCGGGAGGCTCTGGCTCTCGACTGTCCAGGACACGGTCCCCAGGTAGGGACTGCTGCTGAAAGGGGCCTGGCCCCCTCCGCCGGCCACGCTGGACGTGCCCCCAAAGACCAGATCAATAACCATTCTACGCCGCCGGGTCTGCTGCCGCTCCAAGGAGACGCGGAGCAAAACCGGAACCAAACCACGTTGTCTGAACTGGGGGAAACCAACCCTGAGACTGGCTTCTTACCGAGAGACTTGGGCAGCAGGTTCTTGACGAACTCGGCGTGATCCCCCACGTGCAGGATGCTGTAGACGCTGGTGTTCATGAGCTCCTCCTGGTTGTAGCCCAGGTAGCCGGTCACGTTCTCGGACACGAACACGATCCTCCCTTCCCGGTTCACGACAAAGAAGAAGCCATCCAGCGCCTGCAATGCCCAGAGGAGAGAGGCTGTCAGGGCGAGGGCAGGGAGTCTTATGCCACCAACTTAACTCAATGACCTAGGGCAGTCCCTTTGGCCCTCCCCACCCATCTCCCCTCCTTTTCTTTTCTCTTTAGGATGAAACGGGTCAGGACTGCTTCTCACAGCACAATGGGGCTCTGGTCTCTCCAGGGTCACCAGTCTCCACTGTAACACAGGGGCCAGGTGACCTCAAGCAGTCCGGCACAATTAATATTGGTCTTTCCTACACTGTCTTGCTCTGTCCTGTGATTACTACCCCCTACCTAGTCCCCTCTATGGGTTGTTTTTCATCCTTTTTCTTAGGTGCACGAAAGACTCCTCGTTATCTATGGGTGGTGTCTGATGCATAATTAATCGGGCAAGCTGACCTGAGAGAGGAGATTATCTAAAGCACAGTCAGCTGGATCTCCTTGATGGCAATAAAGCAATAACCACGCTGACGATGTGTGTTATGATTAGCCAAGGGGCTCTAATGGTAATGAAGGATTTCATAACCTCCGCGGAGCTTTTGTTGAGGATCAAATAACAGTGCATTTGCTTAAGCATGTACTCTGGGCCTGGGAGCTACATTAAATAGGTCTCTATAATCTGGTGCCGGGTAGCCAGCAGCCAACAAGCCCTCTGAAGAGTCAGAACAGGCTGCAGGGCCCTGACGCTCGATTTGCTGAATCGGGGCCCAGGAACAAAAGATATTCTGCATCTACCTAGGAACATAAGAAGTGCCATACTGGGTCAGACCGGTGGTCCGTCTAGCCCAGTACCCCATCTCGGACTGGCAGAAGTGGGTGCTATACAGGGAGAGCACTGAACTGGATAAACTAGAGTCAGCTATTCTCTATTTAACACCCACCCTGGCGTCCACCTTTCCTGGTTTAAAGGCGAATCATCTCCCACCCTTCTGTCCAACAGCCATTAACAGAGCTAGCATCCATGAATCTGTCCAAGTCCTTGTCCGAACCCAGGTAAGCTCTGTGCCTCCACCACCTCCTGTGGCAGTGAATTCCACACGTTAACTACGGGGTGGGTAAAAAAAGTACTTTGCCTTGCTAGTTTGAAACCTGTGTCCTGCTCACTGCAGTGGGTACCCACTAGATCTAGTATTCTGGGACTTGGTGAACAGCAGTTCCCTGTTCGCTTGGTCCACACCCTTCACCACGTTACAGACCTTGATCATATCCCCCCTCATCCTTTTCTTTTCCGCACTGAAGATTCCCAGCCTCTAAAGCCTCTCCTATGGCAACTGCTCCAGGCGCCTGCTATTCTGGTTGCCTGTCCCTGTACCTTTCGTCGTTCCACTGCTTCCTTTTCGAGATGCAGACACTAGCATGGCACACAGTGTTCAGGCTGTGGGCACACCATGGATTTGTACAGGGGCACGATGACATCCTCTGCAGGGTAACGCATGTTTCCACATACCAGGCACGCAGCTCGGCGCCAGACCAAACCCCACAATCGCCCGAACCAGGTCTGCAAACACGGTTTGTTCTTGCAAAATGCAACCGGCAGGAGCATGATCGCTGGTTTTACTGGGAGCAGCATCACTGCCCCATTTACCCTTATGCTCCAGTGGGGAAACACTGTGGGGTAGCAGAGAGGCCAGCTGCTGTTTTACAGGATGGTCCCTGGATGTTTCAAGCCAGCAGGGCTGGACGTTCACCTCCCCAAAGCCTAATTTCACCCCCACCTTTAGTCATGACCACCATGTGCCCCAATGGAGGCCCCGACCCTGCACACGCACGGCGTGGGGAGACCCCCTTAAAGGCAGGCAGAGCTCTGACCCCTCGGGCTTGCCCGCAGGCCCCTTGCGTGGATCAGACTGCAGGATCAGGGCCCCACGCTGCCAGGCCAACAAGTGCCGGCGCCTGCGGTTTTGTTACCCACTCGCTCCCGGCGTCGCCCCTCCGACCCCGCTCAGGATAACGTTGTTTGCCGTCTAATGCCGGAGTAAGTCACTTTGCCACAGAGTCCGGCTTCTTTATTGAACGCGCTCTCTGGAAACCGGGTTTGCCATACAGCACCGTTCGACGCTGGAAACAGGAAGCAATTTTTTTCAAAGAAATCTTTTGACAAAATTGCCTTGGCAGATCAGCGGCAATTTTCCTTATTCGCAGCTGTTGCCTGTTGCCAAGCAACCGGTATTTGCACTTCGTGCTCCCGCAGCAGAGCCCGTCTCCTGCAGAAGAGTCAAATGGGTTTGTCTGCCGGCCCCCCATTAAAACTTTGCTCTCCGACTTTCCTCTGATTTCCCGCACATCCTGCTCTTTCCTCCCTCCCGCCATCACGGGAACGCAGCTTGATCCGGCACGCTGAAGTATCAAGTCGAGGGAGATCGGCACAGACAAAGCAGACGGAAAATAAGATGGGCCAAGGAAACCAAATGAATCAGCGCCGAACAAATGGTCTAAGCTGGGGTGTAAATCAATCACGGCTCCATTAACACAGGCAGGCTGATGTCTCATCAGCACGCAGCCGGGACTGGATAATCCATTCCCGGACACTGGACGAGAAGCCCGTGCCTCTCGCATTGGCAGCCTTGCTGGAAGCCAATGTGCATTCACTGCTTTTTAAAGGGAAGGGAAGGATGCAGGCAGCCTGGGATCCCGGCCCGGGGCGGGGGAAAGCGCAGGGCCAAGTCTGCACGTCGTCCTCTCCAGGGTTTGCAGAGGGAAGAGGCTCCTGAGCTACGTGCAAGCGGGGTCCCGGGACCCACTCCTGTCCCAGTATCAAGAAACTTTCTGCAACAAGGTTTGCCAATGCTCAGCTTATCAGCGGTGCTGATGATGGAAGTCCTGGCCCACGCAACAGATGGCTACGGCCAGCAGGAAGAGAATAGATCCCATGTCTTTGCCCGTCCTGCCCCATGTGACGAGCACGGGCTCCCGGGGTGACAGAAAGGGTAAATATAATGCACACGGAAAGGGAGACGGGTCGGGAAGAGATGGCCTGCAGATTACAACCCCCGGTCCAAAGACTGGCAAGTGGCCTCCATCACGTTGGTGCCCCGGCGTGAAGATCCCCGGGGATTTGGGCCACCTCGGCAGCAGCTCTGCCTCAGTCCAACTGTTGCCTTTGCGTTGCAGCCCTGGTGTCGGCAGGCTCGGAAACCATGCCTCAGCTGCATCGCCAATTGGGAGCAGAGAGATGGTCATTATTAATAATATTGGAATCACTGCGTGGAGAGCGCGGTCTTTGCACTGCGCACGTGTTTGCTAATTTGTCGCTGCGGCCCCTGCTCCGGCCGGCAAGTCGTCTCTCCCCGCGGCAGGGCAGGGGCCGGTGCAGCCGGGCACGCGACTCTGGAGTGCTGATACCTCCTTCCTCTCTGGCTCCAGACTTCGTTTTGCCCCGTTTCCTTGTGCAGAAAAGGGGCGTAACGCTCTCCTGCCCCTCGGGTGGGCTGTGGGGGTTTGTTCTGGTCTGCAGAGATGCGTGGAAATCAAGGACCCAGTACCGGCTCACCTGAGTCCAAGCTGAGCTGGGGTGGAGGGGAAGGGTCTCCCCATGAGCACCAGTGCCCTACGGCGGGTGGAAAAAAGCCGGATACACCTGGAAGGAGAAGTTTGGGGAGTTTCCTCTGCTCTGACCCTATAACAGACAGTGCTCCCCACCCCCTTACACAGACATAAGCCTCATCCCTCTGGACTGCTGGCGACACCAGCACCCTCCCCACATCTGGGGGACAGCCCCAAAAGGGGGTGGCCAAAGAGCTGGATATTCAAGAAGAACATCAAGCTCTGGGAGCTCCCTGAGGATGAAAGGTTTGATCCCACCAGATCTCATGGAGCCAGGCGTCCAGGACCAAGGCTACTGCACTCCAGCACAGGTGTACAGGACAGGTACAACACATGGGCATGTGCAAGGTTACCCGTGAGGCAGCCTGTCCCTGTCCCTGTCCCCGCCGGCTGGGAGACCTCTGGACGCCTGCTCCCCGACTCGCCAGCACACGGCAGGGCAGCGTGCGAGTGGAGATCGGGCGCGTCAAAGAGAACGAGTCTCCTTGTGCTAACGAGGGGTGCGGCTCCCCTTGCAGGAACGGCAGGAATGCCAAGCTGAGAGGAGGGCGACGCACCTGCCCATGGTCAGGGGAAGCTAAGCCAGGGCAGCTTAAACCCTCAGAGATGTAGGACTGAGTTACTGCAGCTCAGCTAACACTGAGCACAGGCTAGGAGTGGATGCATGGATGAAACCCCCCGGTGCCTCTTAACTCACCGCAAATGGCTTCGTTTTCTGCACCCCGAGGCCGCAACTGTCCCCAGGAAGGAGCAACCAGGCACTTTAAGTAATGCAGCAAACACAACTCCCCTGCTTTCCTCGTCCCGCCCTTTGCGCCTGAGCGGTGCAGAAGCCAGCTCCGAGCAAGCACTGACGGCACCCCTGGTTACAAGACAAGTACAGATACAACTGGACGTCGGCTATCAAAACCAGAGCTAAATACACAATCTGACTTAGGTGTATGGTGCGTTTCAAACAACAGCACATCGTCTCCGTGCAAGCAACGCGAACTGGCGAGGGTCAATGTAACCGTCATGCGCGTGGTGCTGGGGCCCTGGTGTCAGGAGGTGCCTTTGTACCGGAGAGCAGTTTCCCCACGTGTTTGACATACTGGCAGCAAGGAGTCTCAAATGACAAAACGATCTTTCCACCTGCGCATGTATAATTATTACCAATATTTTTAACACGCGGCGTCTGGCGGATTCTTTTCAGCGCGGAGCTGCCAGTGCCGCAGCACAGCTCAGCGTCTCTTCCTTGCAGAAGTGACCCGCTCGTGCCTGCTGCTGGGCACAGAACAGTAACCTCGGTCATGGAGAAGTCGATCTACTTCAGCTTTCCCTGCCTTGTAATGACCCCAGTTTTCAGCCCGGTCTGGAATAGGTTCACCATTTCATCTCATCAGATCTGTCTTGTCTTCGGCGTCCTGTAGCCGTTCATGCTGTAATGCGCATGCCACTTCTGCTTTTTTTTGCTCCCTTTAGACAGAAGACTTCCTTTGCTAAGCTGCCAACTTCCAATTAATTCTGGCCACATGTTTCAGGCATATGTCTTCTCTTCCCTTCACAAATCAGATCCTTCCTTACAGTTCAAATTTGTTCTCACCTAGCCATCAGCTTCGCCTGTAGGGAACCTTTGACTGTGCCTCAGCAGCTCCTCCACGGCATTTGGCTTTGGCTGTAAAGGCGCTCTCATCATCCGGGATCCTCCTGCCGGGAAGCAGACATGGGCACTCAGGGTTCAACACTGTCAGCACTTCCCAACGGCCAATGTGTCTTTCTGGTGCCAAGAAATCAGCTTGCTCCCAGTGCTGGTCTCACAGCAGATCACGCTCCCCCAGTCCTTGCAGATCTTCACATTACATGGACCGACAGCACAGCCCCACTTGCTTTTGTGCTGTTACCTTCTAATGGACCACTTCAGCTCCCAGCTCTGCCCTTGGCATTCAGACTTCCTGCAATTCATTTGCCTTCCTCATCGGCTAGCTAACTGGAAGAAGGCTATGACCGTGTGGCGAGGAGTCACGGGAGCTGAAGAAGGTATCAAGGCTTTCACGCTCCAACCCATTTCCAAGGCGCTCTATCCACCCGCTGTCTCAGGCAATGCAGCTGGAGGTTAAGTTTTCTCCCAAAGCAGATCCCTCTCCTAGCTTAGAATAAGTGGAAAGCCTGGAATTACAACGCGGGACTGAGGGGAGAGGGCCTATAAGCAACATACAGGAATGTACACTGGACAAATGCTTCCCCAAAGAGGGGGGAGAGGTGTGTCAGGGATTTGCATGGAAGCCTGCAGCCCAAAATCCGTGAAATGGCCACCTGGTGCTACTAGTGCTGTGACTTGACATCAGGGCTCAAAAGTGGGCTGTTAAAGGCCAAGCATAGCAGCAAACCTAGGCTGTCAGCACCACCACTGCACACAGCAAAGCACCTCACCCCCTCCTAGCCCCTCCAAGCATAGGGAAGCTCTGACGTGTTCAGAAACAGCAGGGTATTCCCAGGGCACCCCTGTTTCAGCAAACACTGCTCAGACTACAGGGGCCCTGTCAACATTTACACTGTACAACAAGAGAGGAAATCTCTGATGCCTCCTTTACACACACAGGAGAGGACCAGACAGCAGCCAGCTCTCTACCCCTCCGTCCCACTTGGTTGTTCAGGGTAGACTGGATCTGGATAATGTAGCTGTGTTGACAATTATCAAGGTAGGTGATAGATTCGCCTTCACTGCAACTCTTCGGTCAAAACTGCTGCAATTCATCCACACGCCACTCATCAGGCTTCAGGCAGGAGTCACCAGGTCAGTTTTATGGCTTGCATGATGCTGGAGGTCAGACTAGTTGATCAGGATTTTCCCTTTTGCCCACAGACCTGGGAAATCCTTAACTTTTGCGGATCCTTTATACAACAGTGTGCTCCAGGGACACCACGCCTCTGACAGCCCACAGCCCAGGGAGGAAGCTCTCAAGAGCCCCAAGCCCAGACTGCAGTTTGCAAACCAGTTGAGCATTTGAAGATCAAGGGCTTTTCCCCCAACCCTGACTGTCTAATATCGAGCTCTCTGTAATGCAGAACAGGTGCCACATTTGCCCCCCAGGTGCCACGTTTGCCCACTCAGTAATGCCTGTAGCTACCCAATTTTCATTCTGGGTCCCTTCCTAGTATAAGTGAGCACCTGAGCTACATGAAACCTGAGTTTCCAGTTTATACTGCAGTTCCTCACCACATTCCAGCTGCCAACACTATAAAACCTCAGCCTGAAGACCAATTCTCTAAGCCTGGCAGATTATTCGGTAACCCTTGGAGGAAACTGGGTGTTGGATTTCATCAGCATCTAGAGTCTCCATGACACCTCCACGCTGATAGTAAGCAGCTATTCATAATGGCTTTGATACATGCAAAACACCTGCTCACATGCTTAAGTCCCACTGAAATTAGAGTGAGCGAAGCATATGCTGAAGTGCTTTGCTGAGTAGGGATGGACTCCCAGGCCTAAATGATTTCATAGTTTCTACGGTCGGAAGGGACCCACCCTTGTAACATGTCTAGGTCTGATTGTAGCCTGTTGCATCCTTCCAGTGTGCCCACGTCCCCCCACATCTTAGTGTCATCAGCAAATTTGAACAGTGCGGGCCCGAGGACCGAGCCCTGGGGGACCCCACTGCCCACGTCCTTCCAGGTTGAGAAGGACCCATCCACTACCACCCTCAGCTGGCGACCCATCTGACTGTGTGGGTGTCTACACCACAG
>NW_017728918.1:9378729-9393614 GCF_001723895.1 Crocodylus porosus | reverse complement strand
AGGAGCGCCCACTCTCCTTGGACACCCGGCTCCCCTCCCCTCCGGGACCTCAGCGCTTCTCCAACTATCCTCCTTAGCTCGCTGAAGTCTGCCCTCCTAAAATCTAGGGCCGCTGCCTTACTGCAGGCCTTCGCCACCTTGCGCTGGATGGTGAATCCCAGCAGGCGATGATCGCTGTCGCCCAGGGGGTCGAGCACCCGTAGCACCCCCACCAGGTCATCACCCGTGGCCAGCACCAGGTCCAACAAGGCGTCCCCCCGGTGGGGCTGTGCACCCCCTGGGTTCGAAGGAGGTCCTGCACTCTGGCCAAGAGCCTATGTGAGCGACTAAAGAAGGACTAAAGAAGGTTACCCGCAGCTTTAGGAAGGGGGAATCCAGCCTAGAACACCCTAAAACAACTGGGCTCTCTCCAGATGCCAGAGCTGACATCCGGCCCAGGATTCGCTACAACAGACTCGGACTTTCAAAGCAAGATGACCGGCAGTACCTACCTCCAGGAGAAGAGGCCCCAGGGATTCCTTCTCGATCACTCCTTGGCTGCTGGAGGAGATGTCGGACTTCTGGACATCGTCGTCAGCTGCCTTCTCTGCAGAAAGGGGAAAGGGCAGGTTTTAGCTACACAGAACCAGCTTTTTTTCCCCTCAGAAAGTCAGTGTTATAAACAGAGCCCTGATGAGGCTTTTGTGCCCCCCACCGTGCTGCTGTGACTTTATTCGGATCTGCCCATGTGCGCGTCCCCCTCCACACAGTGAAAGCAGGTACGATGTCGCTTTGACTCGCAGCAAAATGCAGACCGTAGCCCGCTGAGGTTGGGGATGAGAGGTAAATGAGGAAGGACTAACAAACGGCCATTTCAAAGCAGAAGACAGAAGGAGGGGAAACTGAAGACCAAGCTTTGGAAAAGAGGTGAGCTAGCGCAACCTTAGCGCAGGCTAAAGTATCTGGGCAAACAGATCTGTGACGACTCCGTCAGGATCTGGATGGACAGCGAGCGGCAGAAAGTCACAAAGGCCAGGCCGGAGGAAATCCTAGAGCCTGCAAGGCACAAAACACGGCTGTAACACGGAGGCAGCCAGCTCTGTAGCACCGCTGAGTGCCTGGGAGCTGCGGGGACCCAGGACTTACGGAAATCACAGGCCAACAGGTCTTAGTAAACATGACATAACCACCTACCCGAGCGAGAAGGCAGAGCTAGTTTCTCTTGGGTAAAAAAACCCAGAAGACGGACCTTGTCACCTACCCCCAGGTGCCAGCTGCTTTCAAGCCAAGGGTCAGGCTTGGGCCTTACCCCAGGGTGTAAGTCATGATGGGGTGCATGGGAGGTGGTAGAGCCAACAACCATGCCAAGTCGGCCATAAAGCTCGGGTGGCTCCAGGCCAGGCATTTGGCGTAGCTTGTTACTCGGCACCGGTGCGCTTTCCCCACCCCTCCCTGGCACGGCCTTGGGGGCTGAGCGGGGCTTTCCTGCCCTTGAGAGAGAAGAGGACGGGGGGGAGCTGCAACAAATCAGAAGGGACATCACATGGACAAAGCGAGGACCGGACTGGGGCTCAGGAGACCTGGGCTCAATTCACAGACACCCTGCGTGACCTTGGACTGGTTGCTTGGGGCCAGATCCTGTTCTGCCCATTAGGTGCATGGGTGGATGTCGGTGCCTAAGTGCAACCCTGTGCCACCCTGCTGGGATCCCTGCAAAACAGCTCGTGGGTGGGTGGGTCACGCTCTTCCTCGCTCCTGGGTGGCTCCGTCTGAAGGCTGAGACGGCACGCAACAAAAAGATGCGTTTATGGAGTCTCAGCAACTCGAGACGTGATCCCAGCGAGGCACCTCCCGGGGGAGCAGGGGGGTGCCCTTATGCCCTTCAGTGCCGGTTCTTCATCTGAATTGTGGGGATGGCAGGCTGATCCTCCTTCCTAGGGGTGTAAAAGTGACCTTGATGTCCGTGAGGCGCGCAGGCCCTTCAGTAACAGGAGCCACCCACACGCCGGCAAGTCAGGAAAGGGACATTTCAGCCACAGGGGCCTCAGCAGAAGAAAACCCAGAGGATGCTTGGCCTGTGGGCGCGAAGGGAATAACGATGAGAGGACAGGGGCAGGTAGGGGTGGTGCAAGAAGAAGGTGAGAGGTAGCCAGTGAAGGGTGAGCAGAGTGATGCCAACAGGCAAGGGGAGGAGGTGCACCAGTGGCACCGCACCCAGAGGCCTGATCCTGGAAGGGATGAATGCCAACAGGAGATGAAATACAGACAACAGGGGTCTGCCCGCTGCCCCGGGAAGTCCTGCACAGCTCTACTATAAGGCCTGGCACAAAGAGCTCCCAAACCCCTGGCAACCCAAGCCCATTGCTTGCTTGCATGGCGACACCACAGCCTGGCTACTGCATGGCAAACTCCAGCCAGGCATCCAGATCCAACTGCCTGCCCTGGCAAGGTGCACAACACAACCTCCACCAGGCTCCCGAGCCTCCAGCCAGCCTCCAAGTTCAACGGTGCCCCGTGACACGTGCTCCCCGTGGCACGCAAGCCGGAGAGCAAACTCCAACCCACAGCGGAAAGGGGATTTCAAGGTTTCAGACTTCAAGGTTTCAAGCTCCCCCACGGTGGAAAGAGGATTGTAGAGGTTTCAAGTAGGGCGGAGTCTCTGGGTGCAAAAGGAGCAGTGGGTGACTGCCGGCCTGGCCAAAAGGACTCACGATGCGAAAAGACTGCTGTGCTCTTCCTGGCTGTTCAGTTCATGGAAGAAAAGCAGCGATTTGTAAACTGCTCAGAGGTTTTAAACCCTAACAAGAAAGCCAGGAAGCACTAGGTGCCATGGGCTGTGCCCCTCTTTGGCAGCGGGATTCTGGGGCTCATGCCACGTCCTACGCATCAACAGAGGATGTGCGTTTTGTTAAACGATTAAGAGACATATGAAGGGGAAAGTGACTGCAAGACTGAGCCTGTCAGACCTGGGACGCCTTGGCCCAGGCACTTGGAAGGGCAAGCTGGGGCTCTGCACATCTTGCCATCCCCACAGACGGCAATCAGAGAAGCAGGCTGGAAGGGAGCTCCAGAGGTCATCTAGTCCAGCACCGACCTGCAATAGCGAGGAATGAGAGGCCTCCTTGCGCCTACTGGAGAATGGGCTGCAAGCACGGTGCCTCTCCGGGGTCACATGCCCATCCTCAGGGACTCCTCCAGCAAATTTGCACCATTTACAAGACTTTCCCAAGAGCCACATCTGCAAACTCAGCCTGAGAGCTGAAAATGAAGCCGTGCTCTTTCTGCATCGTCACCAGCCATCAGCAACAATAAAGATCCTGGGATCAGGATGCGGCTGGCAATTTGGCGGATGACGGGCCGGGCACAATAGGCTGCCGCCTACCCCGCTGCGGCGGGGCTGGCTCTGCAGTGCAGGCAGGAGTAGAAATACCTGCCGTCGTCAGGAAAGCAGGCACAGGCAGGCTCAGGGAAAGCCTGCGGCTTGGCCCTGCACAGCGCTAGGAGCTGACAGAAGAAGAGGAGCCTGAGCTAGGTCGGCTCTTAAACTGGGTGATATAACATGGTTCAGGGGACAGGGTTTCATGGTCCAGGAAGGCCTGTCCATCCTGGGACAGGATCTGGCCACTGGAAAGAGAGGGCTCTGTTTCCCCATGCTTGCTTTAAACAAAGGGAAACCCCTCGCCCCCCCTGGTCCCCGTGCACTGTTCTCTGTGCTGGGAGCAATGCTTTCGAAGACACACCACTGTCTCGGAGAGGACTCGATCCTGCAAAGCTCCCACGGACTTCGGTGGAAGCCCAGCCGGAAAGAGGCAGCTGATGAAGCGAGGCAGCTGAAAAGGTCTGGGTACTACCTGTCAGAGGATGGGCTTGGGATTAAGGCACCGGACCCAGGGGTTCTGGGTTCAGTCCCCGGCTCTGCCACAGATAGCTAGGGCCACCCCAGGGCCTGCTGCTTCATTTCTGTGCCTCAGTTCCACAGCTGTGAAATGGGAACAGCTGCTCCAGGGCACTGCAGAAACAGTGCAGGGACTCAACAGCTGCTGCAAGGGGACTCGTAAAAGCATGGGTGCAGGAAGAGGGAAGAGAATCTGCCCGGGGATCATCAAGGCTTCTGTCCTGTTTTTGTTGCACCTCCTGCAAATTCCCAAATCCTGCCACCCCCTTCTCCAGGAGACACCTCCGCAGCCCCAGCAACCGAGCTGTTCTCCTCACATGGCTGCTTGTGGCCTGCTCTGCACCCACGCTGGGTCCATGTCACCCCAGCGCTGAGGACAGCTCAACTCTGTGGCTCCTCTGAGAGGGGTCCGATGCAGCCCCATAGTTCCCACGAGCACGAGATCAATCGCATGACTCACACGAGCTCAGATCCAACGATATTAATGAGCAATAAGTCCTATGACTTGGCACTGGGCACTGTACAAATGGGTGTCGTCTCACATCGTGCCCATTTCCCTTTAGGATTTTATCCCGTTGGATGATGCATTTCCCTGCCTCCGCCTCTGAGCCACCTCCCCAGTGCGTGATCTTAGAGGCGCAGTGGACGGTGCCCTAGCCTGGCACTCAGGGGAGCTTGGTTTGAGTCCTGGTTCCTCCAATTACCTGCTGCTGTGCTTCTGTCCTCTCTCTCCACATAATTAGGGAGGGACTGGCTGCTTGCCCAGCCCCTACCCTGGGTCTCTGATCTTGCTTGGGACCTGTAGGTGCTATGGTAAAACACATAAAATATTGCTGTTGGGAACAACAACAATGCAGGATCAATGATAGCAAGGCAATGCTGATTCAGGTCTCTGCCCCAGGCCACAGCTGAGGCGGCTCAGTTAGAGCCACCTGAGTACAGCACTCGCTGCAGCCCTGTTGCGTGACCCAGAAAGAGCTCTGCTCCCCTCCTCGTGCTGGCAGGCTCTGAAAGGCAGACCCACTTCCCAATACAAAGCCCCGGTGCAACGGGGAGGTGTGAGAGAGGTCAGGCCAGGCCTCTGTGACACCTGGATCAGATTTCCAAACAACGTGAGAGGAGGAAACAGCCGTGCCAGGCGTGCTCGGTGACATGCAAGGCCTAGGCTTTCAGACGCGGCCATCTCCCCTGCACAGCTGGCCCTGCTGCTGCTGCGATGCTGCACGGCCCTCCTCAATCCCTCACCCACCGAGGGTCCAGGACTACTCCAGGCCCTGCCAGGCTTTATCTACCCCCCAGAGCAGAATGAGTCCCAAGGAAGAGTATGTTGCTTGGCTTCGTTCACGGCTGGGACCCTGCAACTCGCATGCGCTGTACAGCGGTGTGCACCATCCACATTGCACAAAGGGCTCCATTATGCACACCCACAGGCCTTTGCCCCTCAAGCAGGTGCCCACACATGGAAGTGCTCGGCTGGTGCCGGGGTGGGATTCCCGGTCAGGAAAGGTCACTTTAATAATGGTTGTGTGACCTTACTAGTACCTGGAGGAACCGTGTGTTTCAGGCCTGTCTTAACAGCTTCATGGCTAAGAGACTGGGCCATGAGTCCAAAAGCCCCGATCACTGGATATCTCCAGCCCTGCCATTGACTCCCGGTGCGACTGGGCAGGACGCTCCGGCGCGCTTCCCGAGCGCCGGGGTGCGGGAGCACACGCGGCCCGTGTCGCCATCTCTCCTTGTCCCAGGCACAGAGAGGGAAGCCATTTGCCCGCGGTCTTGCCGACAGCCTATGGCAAAGCCAGGAGCAGGAGCCAGCACTTAATACCGAAAAGCCTGAAAAAATTTTTTTTCCCACTCCTTCTCAATGCCTGTACTTAGTGGTAATGTACTGGCTTTCAGAGCTAATCCTTTAATTGGGCCGCCGAATCCTCCTCCTACTTTAGCAAAATAGTTTCATATGCCAATTCCGAGCCTATTATTCAAAGGGATTAGCTGACAGAACGAGGCGCCATTGCCATCTCTATTGTGCGCGGGCCTTTCTCCTTCCCGGGCTCCGAGTCGTCAGGCATTCTTCGGTGTCTCGGGGAAAGCAGAAGTATCAATTAAAGATCCTGCTCACCTTGGCTGGGTGGCGCATTACAATGATACAGAATCCTTCCAGTCAAAGTGTCAGTGCATCCCAGCTAAGCACTTAAGTTAATGGGCTTAAATGCAAAATTTCATTAAACGCAGCTCTTTAGCTTTTCAGCCGGCGACGCACCTTGGGAGATATGAAAGGAATACGGTACAACAAACTACTGTTTTTCATCTTAACCCATTCGGCTCACTCCAACGCAGCCGGCAGCTCAGCGGTCCTAACAGCAAGCGGCACCCAGGCCTCTCTGGGGAGGGATGAATTGCTTACTCCTGGGCCCCTCCATGTATTTTGCTAATCACTATTATTTGTGACGTGCATTATACGGTAACACCTAAAGGCTCCAGCCACATACCAGGATCCTGCTGTGCCAGCCCAGTGTAAAGAAATGGTCCCTGCCCCCAAAAGCTTACAATCTAAGTGTAAAACACAGACCGACAGGGACACACGCACAAGACCACGCCAGTCGGCGTGAAAAGCAGCCGGCACCATGCACTGATAGCAGCCAGCAATGCAGGATTCGATTCGTCATTCGCTTCGCAGCTTCTGGCCATCCCGGGTCCCAGCTGGGCATCAAGGGAGGAGGTCAGGACATTGCTGCCCTAACACAGCTAATGCACATTTCTGTCCCGCAGTGTGAACAGGGACAAGCTACGTGAACGGGGTTCCCATCTGTGCGCCCTCATTTGCTCAGGCCCCCGAGCATCCACAGGTCCCTCTGGCACTCCTGTGAAGCGCAGGGGCTCAGCGCCTTTCCAAAAAATAAAATCAGGCCAATAGACTTTAACTGTGTTGGGTGACAGGGCAAGTCGCCCAGGTGGCAAGACAAGGCTTGGCACTCATTTGCTCTCCTGATGTCTGGAATGGATGCAGCAAGGTGCAAGCAGCCTGGCTCTTGAGACCCTCCATATCCAGGAGTGGAGTGGAGAGGATGGGGTGGCTGCATGCACCTCCCAGCTGCTTTATGGAGCGACGCTGGGCTCCAGACTCCTCTCACCAGCCTCTGAGCGCTGTCGTGCTGGGTTATCTGAAGGTGGATGAGGAAACAGGGCTGGGAGAGGGAGGGGAATCAGTAAATCATAGGAGAACCTGGTGGTGCCACCCCGAAGGGCACGCGGCAGGAGAGGAGATGGGAACAGAGGTGCACAAGGAAGCAAGTCAGAAGGAACAGCTTTCCCAGAGCCGAAGGGATCCTTTCCCACTGTACCAGGCCCCCCCAGCTGCCTCTGCCCTTCCCAGCCAGGCTGGTCTCCTCTCGCGGCCCCCGTCACAAGCGGCTCTGCCTCTCCTCCGCTGCCCCTGACGTGGGGGAGCGAGGCACATGTCAGCTCCAGCCACCAGCAGCCATGAGGGAGCAGAAGCCAACTGGCAAGGCGGGACAGCAATCTGCCAAAGCAGTGTGGGGTAGGGGGGAGGAGGAACAAGCAGCAAATGAATGGCACTGGGCAGGCGGGCACCAGGCCTGGCACTACCGTGCTCCCTGCTGGACGCTGGAGCAGGGGGATGCCGTGCTGCGAGGAGCTGATGCCACTGCTGTCACTGCTCCCATGCCCCGAACCTTTGCAGGTGAGTCCACGTCCCAGCGAGCAAGTGATGCTGCTGAACGGGAGCGGTGGGCAGTCAAACAGAAAGGGCCTGGGGGCTTATAAATGGAAAACAGAAACTTCTCCTGCTGGTGACTTGATTTCAAGGAGGAGACGGCAGCCGGCACCTGCAGCCTTTGGCTCGGTTCAGACCCGCTGCACTGGCAACAAGAGAAGAGTGTGACGGGGACAGAGGGAGGGGGACATTCATTTGTCTCCAAGGTGAAGGACAAGCCACCCACCCGGGCTGCTTCCTTCCTCCGGGCAGGCCGTGTTTCACGTACCCGTCTCTTTTCCTGCGATGACTTGCCTGCGGCCAGGTCTTCGGGGTGGCTGGCAGAAAGGAAACCAACATCCCTGAATCTCAGCAAGAGCTCCCCGAGCTCTTCACGTGCACCCGAGTCCTGGCTATGACTTGAAACCGCCTTAAAAAGGGGATGAGGGAACTGGTCCCAGTGTCACCAGTATCTCCACACGCTCCTGTAGCAATGCAGCTGAGCTGAAAAGCTGCAGTGTTAACCGTGAATGAAGCGGGGTCCACCCATGTTTGGTCCTCCCCTCCTTTTTGGCTCTCAGTGCTGTTTCTGGAGGACAGGCAGCTGCGTTTTGCTCATACCTGGGGCTGCAGAGAGGCAGGTTCCCACACCCGTGAGCCTCGATGTTGCCCTGCCATTGCCTCGAGGTCTCTACGCACAGCGCTTTTTGCACAAGTCCAACAGGGAAGTCTTCTGTAGGAGTTTTGAGCCGTGTGTGGCAGACGCTGCTGGGGATGCTTCTGGAGGCCGTGCCATGGGACCGCACAGAGGCCAAGCAATGGTCGTCAGCCAACGGCAAGCATGGCAGGAGGCCCAGGGAAGGAAACTCAGCGCCCAGCACAATGAGGAGGGCAACAAGTCAACCCACAAAGAAGGAAAGGAGCATCTGAAAGCGCCCACCTAAGAGAAGGGCTCGGCTGTTGCTCCACAGGTACAAGAGAGAGGGACTGGCAAAGCCATCCGACCCTGCACGGCATCCGCTCACGTCTCAGGAGCCCCAGGTTGAAATCCTGCCCGTCACGGACTTCGCTACAACCTCTGCCACTGCGCGTGATCTCCCTCTGTCTCGCCTCATCCACGGAGGCCGCTGACATCTTTTGTTCAGACCCAGAGCTTGGCAAAACTTTTCCGCTGCAACACTTTTTGCCCCAAAATACATATTTGCGGCCACCCTGTGCAGCTTCAAAGCAGTTCTGGTGCATTGACTCTGAAGAGAAATTTTGAAAGCAAAAAAACGACCCCAAAGTATCTCACGGTGACATTTGCCAAATGAAATATTTCCATGTTGACTCCAAATGACAATTTGATTTTCTCTTCAAAAGGTAAATTAAATATCCTGAAAACGTGATGTTTTGTCCAAACCAACACAATTGTTTTCAACTGTTCCGTTTGCTGTGAATTTTGAAAACAACATTGTTTTGGGATGACTCAAAACCCGATTTTATTCTCCAGAAATGCCGGCATCCAAAAATCAATTATTTGCTCTGCCCTTAGAAACATTTTTTCAAAAAAAGCGACTTCCCAGGAAAACAGAATACTAGACTCCTAACACAGGCCCCCTAGCCCTATAACTTTCCATGGTTTGTTTTAAAACAACATTTTCTATTGAAAGTATTTGTTTCCCAATTAATTCTTTGTGTTTTATGCTGGTGACCTAAATGTTTTCCATTTTTACACCGGTCTTTCTGTTTTTCAGTTACTAAAATACTGATTTTTTTTTCTTTAATGAAAATCAAAGCTATCAAGGAAAAGTATTTTTCCTCCAGCAGTTTCTGTGAACAAAAAGCATTTCCTGACTGGCTTCATAATACCACTCCAGCCTCACCTGAGGATTAATCCATGTGGGGTAGTCAGCTGCTATTGTAGTGGGTGTGCCTACATGCGTTGATTTGAGGTGCATTAGCCATTTTTAAGGCACTTTAAGGGCACGGGTCTATATGTGAGCACCCTTAATGCACCTGAAAAATGGGGATTTTAGGCTATTTGCATCTAAATTTGATATCTGCAAAAGCAAGCATCAAATTTAGGCATGAATAGCTAAAGCGCCCTAACGCACATGTAGATGTGCTACAGTGCATTAACACAGTGCATGTCAACTGACTTGGGACTAACTTTAGCCCCAAATCAGTCCACACACCGTGTTAATGTGCCTTAGTGTGTGCACATGTAGACGCAGGCCTAAATCACCTTAGTGCGCATTAGGCAAATGCACATTAAGTTTAGGCACATGTAAAAGCATGTGTAGACAAGCCCAGTAGCACTGAAGGACAATGGGCTGTCGATCTCAGAAAAGCTGAGCGGGGAGATTGGGGGTAAAAGAGTCGCATGTGATGGCGATGACATGGTGATGGGAGAGCAAGAAGGGGAGCTATGATAACCTACCCTGCAGCCGTATACCTCCGTATCATCTTTTCAGAAGGCTTGGGCCCATCACTGCAGCTCTGAGCCAAGATCTGCTCTTTCTACTTTTTAAGAGATGAGGGAGGCGAGAGAACACACATCTGCAGTTTCCCAAATGCGGAGCTTTGATTTTTAGTTAATTAAAATCAGATGTAATAGACTCTGCTGCGCCCATCGATCGAAAGCTTGACAGAAAGCCATGCCATTAATTAGTACCCAACATGGAATTCATTAATCCAGCAAATCCAACAGGAAAGAACAACTGGCACAAAAACAAGCCGGTCAGCAGAAGGCTCTGTTTGTGCATCAACAAAGGAGCTTCTCGTATGGCAAGAAGAAAACGGTTTAAATGGTAGCGAGATGAAAAGACGGCACCTCCGCAGCAAAGCAACTTGGGAGAGGAGAGTCAAAGAGAGCTCAAAAGGTTTTAAATGCTGCACTGCTGGGAAAGACTGTCACGGGACAGTAGGCGAAGGAATGTTGTACGCCACTTCTTAGGTACCACCAGATGGGAAAACGCGAGGAGGAAAGCTCAGGACTGCTGACTGTTTTTTGGAGCCAAGGGGAAGAGGAGGAAGAGGGAAGAGAACGATCCCCCTTCTTTCAAAAGTAAATGTCCATGAGATGGCATTGGAGACCCAGCTGCTGCGGAGTCGGGTCGCCAGCCCCTCTTTGAAAACACCCGTGTTCGGCCGACCCGTGGCTCTGCTGATGAGGACGGAGGGGAGCGATCTAACTGGCAAGCAGTGCCTGAAGGCAGCAAAAGGGCAGGGGTAGGAACCAGGGATGACGGGGAGGCTGGGTCCTTTCTTGAATGTGGGCTGTGCGACACTGGCAGCTCAGGGAAAGAGAAAGGCTGGGGAAGCCATTTGTGCGGCAGAACAGCAAGCTGATTAGACCCAGTAATTTATGGACAGCGCCACCTCATCTTACGCACCACCAGACAGTGCTCCTTACATCAGCTGTTTCCATGGACAGAGCGATCTCCTTTCTCTCGCCCTGTAACAAGCCCATGACATTATCTATCCTCCTCCTCTGACTGCGGTTGAAATTGCACTTGGGAGGAGTTGCAGGCGGTAACCTTCAGCTGAGACGGAGAACAGGAAGTACCTTGGAAATGTACAGCCGTGCAGCCAGGGCTTCTCCAGTGACTTGCTCTTTATTTAACCCAGTCCACTCACAGCCTGACTCCCAAATGAAATCAGCTGCAAGACTTTCCTAGGTTTCGGGAGCTGAGAAGAACTCCAAGTCCCACGGAAGTACGAGGCTGTCCCGCCAGGCTTGCAAAGCATGTCTGCCCGCATCACGGTCCCTCGGTTCGGCAGGATCAGACAGGGGTGCTGTCAGAAACCCCGGCAGACCAGGCATGTCTACATGTGCTTTTATGTGGGCCTAATCTTAATGCGCATTAACCTAATGAGCATTAAGGTGAGTCAACATCTACACGTGCATGTGCTAATGCGCATTAACATGGGTTAATTAACTAAAGTTAGTCCCGTCAATGGACACACACCGTGTTAATGCGCATTAATGCATCTACATGTTTGCCAGTATGATTAAGCTATTTGTGCATAAATTTGATACCTGCTTTATGCAGGTATCAAATTTCGGCTCGAATAGCCTTACATCGCCATTTTTAAGGTGCATTAAGGGCACGCACGTGTAGACACGTGCCCTTAATGCGCCTTAAATTGGGCTAATGCGCATTAAATGTACACGTGTAGACATGCCCAATGTGTGCCCAGAGGAGCCTGCACATCACCCTCCAACCTAACGGCCCCCCTGGTATTACAGGGATGGGCTCTCAGAAGCACGCAGCCACAGAAAGGCAGGACTCAGTGCCATTGCTCCCTGACTCCCATGAGTTCCAGACTGCCATAAAGCATTACGTGGACATGAATGTGGTTTCTGATCTTGCATTCCAGGAAGTGGGAAGCAATCTGATCTCAGAATTAAAACATTATGGAAAACCCACATGACAAATGAGGTGTAGGACTTGAACGGTCCAGCATAAGGGGCACGGGGCCTCAGCTGGTGCAAACTAACAGAGCTATGTTAAGAACAAGGGAATTAAACTGGGTTATTCCATCTAAAGGGGGTACACCGTTATCAATCCCTGTTAAGGGTTTCCGATTCATGGCTTGAAACCCTGCAGGCTTCAAACATCCCAGAGATCCTGAGTCAAGCGCCAAAAAAAATCAGCTTTGCAATGACAAGACTGAAAAATGAATACATCTGGACTCTTCTGGTGTTTCAGCCTTTCTTTGCTGCCTTGAGAGCTCTGGGCACTGTTTCTTGTAAATGGAGGTGGAAATTCTGACAATCCCCTGATGCCAGCTGCTGGAGCTCTAAGAAAAAGGCTGTGTATTGCAAGCACTGGTAACACGTGGCTTATCCTTATTCTAATTTTCTATTGTGGTTGTATGAGAAGCTTCTCACAGCCGCAGCGGGAGGGGCCCCTTATGCAGACTGGGGCTTGGCTGCCCATATGCCAGTCTTAGCGTCCTCGCCTGGGTGGAGAAGAGAAGTGATAAAGGGTCAGAGTGACTAGAAGCAGGTCGGCTTGGAAAATAAGACCAAGCTGCAGTTCAGAGGGAGGCCAGGCAGACTGGGGATGATGCCAGGGAGCTGGAAGCCAGTCATATAAAAAGAGGCAGCAGCTAGTCCAGAATAAAACAGGGCAGTCTGGACTCTGGGGAACATGAAGCCCATTGGTGCAAGTCTCCCAGGACTGGGAACCCACAGCTGAAGGGGGACACCAGTTCCCCGCATACTACTGCCTAGCCATGAGGTGCAGCACCTGCTGGGGAAACTTCAGATCGCTGTGGAAGAGGTGGACATTTCAGATTCACCCCGAGAGTAAAAACAAAGAGAAAATTAACGGGAAACTGAGGCAGAGTGTAATGCTGGGCGTGGATGGGCCTTGCTACATATCAGTCAGCCCCATGAAAGCAAGAGGGGGTATGGAGCAGAGAGACCCTTGGGTGCTATGACCAAACCCTCGCCTAATCCTGTGTATGGGAATCACTGCAAAGCACCGCTCCTGCTACTCATTATCCAAATGAATTCAGCAGTGCACTCATTATCCTAATGAATTCAGCATTAGCAAATCACAGAACAGTCGGGCTGGCAGGGCCTCAGGAGGCCAGCTTCCGGTCCGAAAGGGATGAACACGCAAGCTTTTGCTCCCCAAAGGATACACATTTCTAAGGCTGATTCTTCCTCCTCTATCAGCCTACAAACAGACAAAGGCAGACAAGGTTCTTTGGGTACATCTGATATCTTTTATTAGGTATCTTTTATTATTATTTAGTTGGTCTAATAAAAGATATCAGATGTGCCCAAAGAACCTTGTCTGCCTATGTCCTTAGACCAGCATGGCCACAACCTACACCCCTAAAACAGGCATCACGATCGAAGGGAAGCTGGGTGACAGTGAGCACGAGCTGATCACCTTCACCATCTGCCGCAAAGCTGGCAAGTCAGTCAGTAATACAGAAGTCCTCGACTTCAGGAAAGCTGACTTTGACAAGTTAAGGAGGCTTGTCAGAGAGGCCCTAAAAGGCCACAACCCAACGGAGAGGGGAGCTCAGGACGAGTGGTTGCTCCTCAAGGGAGCAATCCTGGATGTGCGAGCAAAGTCCATCCCGTCTCGGAGGAAAGCCAGCAAAAGGGCACAGCAGCCGCCTTGGCTCTCCAGGGACCTGGCAGACCTCCTGTGTCTTAAAAGGAAGACCTACAAAGGATGGAGGAGTGCAACTGCCACCAAGAAGGAGTACTCTGCTCTGGTCCGGACCTGCAGAGAGCAAACCAGGAAAGCCGAGGCTGTGACTGAACTCCAGCTAGCTACAAATATCAAGGACAATAAAAAGCCCTTTTTTAGATCCGTGGGGAGCCGGAGGAAAAGCAAGGGCAATGTTGGACCCCTGCTGAACCAGATGGGGCAACTGACAACTGACGCCCAGGAAAAAGCGAACTTGCTAACGGGGTACTTTGCACCAGTTTTTCACCAGTCCCATGGGACAGCCCTACCCACTATGGGTGCGGGAGGCCCGCGTGAGGGAGATTCCTTGCCCTCCATCGAAGCTGACCTCGTGAAGGGACACCTCGACAGGCTGGACACCTTCAAGTCAGCCGGCCCTGACAATCTGCACCCCAGGGTACTCAGGGAGCTGGCGAGCATCATAGCCCAGCCCCTGGCACGGGTCTTCGAGGGCTCCTGGCGCTCTGGTGTAGTGCCCGGCGACTGGAAGAGGGCCAAAGTGGTGCCAATCTTCAAGAAAGGGAGGAGAGTGGATCCGGCAAACTACAGGCCCATCAGCCTGACCTCTATCCTGGGGAAGGTCTTGGGAAAGATTATCAAACAGGCTGTCCTTAACAGACTAGCTGAAGGCAATACCCTGAGGGATAGCCAGCACGGGTTTGTTGCGGGTAGGTCTGCTTGACCAATCTCTTTTCCTCTTATGATGTGACTTATCACCTGGACAAGGGGGAAGAGATCCATGTTGTATATCTTGATTTTAAAAAAGCCTTCGATCTGGTATCCCACGATCACGTCTTGGCTAAACTGGCTAACTGCAGCCGTGACCTCACCACGATCCCCGGCTGGGGAACTGGCTCCGCGGTAGGACCCAGAGGGTGGTGGTCGACAGGAGCCAATCGTCTTGGTGCGCTGTGATCAGCAGGGTCCCACAAGGCCGTCCTAGGGCGTATACTGTTTAACATCTTCATCAATGATGTGGACATTGGTGTCAGAAGCGGACTGGCCAAGTTTCCTGATGACACCAAACTCTGGGGTAAAGCATCCACACCCGAGGACACGAGAGTGATCCAGGCAGATCTTGACAGGCTCAGGAAAT
>NW_017728918.1:9365283-9378384 GCF_001723895.1 Crocodylus porosus | reverse complement strand
GAGAAGCTTGAGAGAGTCCAGAGGAGAGCCACGCGCATGATCAGAGGTCAGGAAAACAGATCTTACGATGACAGCCTGAGAGCCATGGGGCTCTTTAGCCTGGAAAAGCGCAGGCTCAGGGGGGATCTGATGGCCACCTATAAGTTTATCAGGGGTGACCACCAGGATCTGGGGCAACGTCTGTTCACCAGAGCGCCCCAAGGGATGACAAGGTCGAACAGTCACAAACTCCGCCATGACCGATTCAGGCTGGACGTAGGGAAGAACTTCTCACTGTCCGAGCCCCCAAGGTTTGGGGTGGTTCAAACACCCACTTTGAACGCCTTCAAGACACATTCGGATGCTTATCTTTCTGGGATCCTATGATCCCTGCTGACTTCCTGCCCCTGGGGCGAGGGGCTGGACTCGATGATCCTCCAGGGTCCCTTCCAGCCCAAATGTCTATGAAATCTATGAAATCACATTTGTCCCTGGGTCAACCATTTTATCCTGATACAAAATTGTGACCATTCAGACACCCATGCCTGTTGTCCTGGACAAACCCTAAAAAGATTCATGGGACAAGAAGAGCTAACAGTTGATCCTGGGACATTGCAAAGTGCATCTGAACTGTTATCCTGGGACTGCATCGTTGAACAGAAAAGATGGCCTTCAACCGCTCACTAAACCCAGGCTGGAAAGGCGATGTCTGTACATGCCAATCCCAGGACTGTTCTGTTCCTGGACAAACATAGGCACAACTCGACCCATGACAACTGCAACAACTCTTCCTAGCCTCATACCACAAGTCCTGTCAGTATTATGACACCATTTAAGCTAAATCCAAAAAATCTCATAGCAAAAATAATATTTGTAATAGCGAAAGCTGCTCAGTTTATCCCTTCTACCTGCCCCAAAACCCTTCAAAACCAGAATTTGTTGCTACAGCTGTGTAACGTGCCACAAGGAGCCAACTGCAGGCTGCTTGAGACAGCTAAAGTCATGGGTTGGGTCCAGAATGGAGATATCGCACGTCGGAACAACTGAGGCCAAACTTCCCCTGCTGCCTGCAGTGACGGATGCGATTATATTCCCGAATGGTGTCTCAATACAAGACACAACAGCCCAAAAAGCCAAAACTGCTGGGTTTTGTCTCTAATAGGAATCTGTCTCCATGGAGTAATCAGATCAGCCTGCGACGGAGCCGGCGCTCTTGTCACAAACTCTTGGAAATCGCAGCCTGCCAGACAGGCATTCGGCAGGCTGAAGCAGCCCGAGCATTTTCAATTCATCATCTCAGGCCCATGTCACAACTACCATTTTTGAGAAGTCTTGATCAATCATTTACGCCTTCCTGTATTGCTATAGATAAGAACATATGGAAAGCAAGAGACAGATGCACACAGAGCGTTTCTTAGCCCTGTCCAGTGGATTGTCAGACAGAGCTACGGCCTGGGCTTTGGTCCCATACGTGGTCTTCAGGGAAGATTTCAGGATGTGGAGGCAACTTAAACACAGCCCTGGGAGGCAAGCCACCCCTGCTATTGCTGTTTGATAGCCGAGGGGCTGGTGAGACAGGCTGCTGCTGATCTTCCCAATGTCACGGACCTTGACTCCACTGGATATGCCTGGCGCTGGGAGCAGAGTTCACAAATCCAACTTTGGTGCCGACCTTCCCTATACAGCAGGGAAAATCCGTCTCCTAGGAATGGGATGCACAGAAAGCAGCAGATCGGGAGGTAAAGCCCTGAGCTGAAGGGAGGGCTATGCCTGAAATCCTGTCTCTTGAGTCCACTTAGGTCCAGGAGCAGCAAGAATCAGACCTCAGTGCTGTCAGAGCTCGTTAGGGGACCCTTTGTGGCATTCAAGACCCTTAAGATCAAGTCACAAAAGAGCAGTGAGGAGGGGGAGGAGGAGAAGAAGGACCAACCAACCTCTTGCATTAGCATAACTCTATATTACAGTACTTCAGGGACTTTAACAGGGTAGAACTGAATAGCACTTAACTGCCTAAGTCCATGCATATGCTCAAGAGGTGCAACAGGATATGGTCCTGGGTTTGTGAACCTTAAATGCCATAGGCATGAGTGCCCAGTCTAGCCAGCATGGTGGCAGTTCTGGACTTGCCCAGGGCACCCAAGTACATTTTCTGGTGAAAACTTGGGTATCTCCAGTCTTCCTGGCGCCCAAGCAGCAGGGACAGGGCTTGGGGCATTGCTCATATGGAATTAGGTGCTTAAACTTCACCTAAATTGCACATTACCTGGGTGCCTAAAATCCTTTTTCCAATCTGAAGCTTAGTGCGCCGAGTCGGGAATAGCTGACCGCCCCAGGCTCTGCCCAGCTGCGCTCAGGTGTGGCTACTGAGGCACTAGCACTAAATGGGGCTACCTCAAACACAGAACGGACACTCCTTCCATCTCCATAACCCTTTGGAAAGCACACCATCATTAATACTGCGTAGACGCCTTGTTAAAGCGCAAAG
Organism: Crocodylus porosus; assembly: GCF_001723895.1. NCBI lineage: Eukaryota > Metazoa > Chordata > Crocodylia > Crocodylidae > Crocodylus > Crocodylus porosus. The sequence continues at coordinate 9,375,920 of NW_017728918.1, read as the reverse complement.
GCCAGGTGTCTGAACTATGTCAGGAAAAATTACACAGTGCTGAGTGAATGCAGCATTAAAGAGCGCTGGATGCTGACAGGAGAAGAGGAGCAAGAGATCTGGCCTTTTCGAGTCTGCTCTTTGAGATCAACCATGGCATAATATCTCTGTCTCACTGAAGGGAACACACGGATTTTAAAAACCATTTTGATTCCTTCAAAAAACCCTCTCTGAAGGTTGCACGTCTGGAGACCTCCTGGGAGCACCCACACACCCCCTCCTGAAGCTTGGCCTCACTGACCCAGTCCAGCCCAAACCTCCTCCCCAGGGCTGGGCTGCTCCTAAGGTTTCCTCCGTTTGAACCATTCAACTCACACCCCCAATTCTCTTTCCCCGGGCAGCCACTGCCCTTGCTTCTTAGCCAGCCCTTCTCAGTGGGTCAGCAGAACCCACTTGGCCCTTCCCAAGCAGGATCAACACCTGCCACCCAGGTGGGGCATCTCTACCAAACGCTGCGGGCATGTTGCAGCTACCCTCGCCCCAAAAGCCTTCTGCATTGGACCCTACGCAACTATTACTCACCAGTGAAGGGCAACTGTATTTTTTAAGCTGTTACTTCACACTTCTTATTTCAAAAACCCAAAGCTGTTCTCATGGTGGAAGCCTGCAAAATTCACCCCTTTAGTCTGGCAGCTGAACAAAGCCTAGCACAAGCTATTAACCAAAGGAATCAGGAACCTAATCCACAGCCCAGAGTTCATCAACACTGCTCATTATAATATGGACTTAATGATTTAAAAGGTAGTTAGCCAAGATTGGCAGTTAAATTAATTAATGGAAAACATATCCTGGAGTGTGGGAGGGAAGCTGACATGCTGAATGCAGAGAAAGATGACAAATATCACTTAAAATCTTTCAAATAACGTCCCAGGCTTGGCCAGATGCCAGGCCTTCCACTCTTTCTTTGACCATCTCGATAATATTGGCGTGCCAAAAAAATAGACTACATAGCTCAGAGGAAGCAAAAGAAACCATCACTGGCTCAGCAGCATCTCAAAACCCTGTTGAATGTGCACTGTTGAAGAGCTGCCCATTTTCCACCCTAGTGGTGGTGGCATTTCATTGGTGGGTGACACTATTATCATCTATCCTGTACCTAGATCACGGGAACGTAGCGACCGTCAATGAGCATTTCCAACATCTGCTCCGGACATATTCTTTTCCTGGCGTTTTCAGTACGGGAAGAGTAGCGCCCTCTGCTCAGTCCAGAAACTGCGTCCACGAAAGGAAAGCTGCTGCAGTAAGGAGCCTAATTCACTCCGTGATCGCTTCCAGTGGTGCTCAGGCCTCCACACCGCTGTCTGAAATGGCCACCTCCAGACACAACGAACCCTCTGAGTGCCCATTTACTGCACCAACATGGTGCCAGAATGGATGGGATCACAGCCATACGGGCTCCCTGGCCCAAGCCGTCTTCCTGCTCCTGAGGTTGATTTCTTGGCTCCTCTTCAGCATGATGCCAAAAGGTTGAGCACCACTGCTCCACGGAAACCCAGCCTGAAAGACACGATCATAAACGACCTGGACACTGGTGTCAGAACCGGACTGGCCAAGTTCGCTGACGACACCAAGCTTTGGGGAAGAGTGTCCACACCTGAGGACAGGCTGGTGATCCAGGCCAACCTCGATAGGCTTGCATGGTGGGCGGATGAAAACCTGATGGCATTCGATACAGAGAAACGAAGGTGCTCCACCTCGGGAATAAAAACCCGCATCACACTTATAGGCTCGGCAGTGCTACACTTGCTAGCACCGCGACCGAAAGAGACTTGCGGGTCACGAATGACCACCAGATGAATATAAGCCACCAATGCAATACCGCAGCGGGCAAAGTGAGCAAAACTCTGTCTTGTATCTACCTGGGATGTCATCCTCCAGCTGTACTCGGCCTTGGTGAGGCTGCAGCTGGAGTACCGCATCCAATTCTGGGCTCGATACAGAAAGGACATGGAGAAGCTTGAGCGAGTCCAGAGGAGAGCCATGCGCATGATGAGAGGACAAGAGACCAGGCCTGACGAAGAGAGACTGAGAGCCACGGGACCCTTCAGCCGGCAGAAGCGCAGGCTCAAGAGTGACCTGGTGGCAGCTTATCAGTACATCAGGGGTGTGCATCAGGATCTGGGGGAACTCCTGTTCACCAGAGCACCCCAAAGGATGACGAGGTCGAATGGTCACGTGCTCCTGCAAGACCGTTTCAGGCTGGACATAAGGAAAAACTTCTTTGCTGTCCGAGCCCCCGAGGCCTGGAATAGACACCCCACAGAGGTGGTGCAAGCACCTACTCTGGACACTTTCAAGAAACATTTGGATGTCCATCCTGCTGGGATCCTTCGACCCTAGCTGACTTCCTGCCCCTGGGGTGGCGGGCTGGACCCGATGATCTTCCGAGGTCCCTTCCAGCCCGAACGCCTATGAAATCTGTGAAGAAGTCCCTTGTGTCCTTCAGCTGGGACCCTGAGTGGATTCTTTCCCTCCTCCCTTCTCCACCCTCCTGGAAAAAATACAGGCCTGAATGAGGCCAAGGCTTAAAACCCAGCACAGCAGAGGGCAACAGGAAGAGGTGGCAGCACGCATTTCTGCAGGTGGTTTATGACTCCCCTGCATGAGGCACGCGCCTGCTTTGGTCTATGAGCTCTGCTTCCAGCAGATGGGGGCTCGAGGATTTATTAGCCTCGGAGAGCCCGAGAGCTTTGACAGCTTGGGGATGCAACAGCCAAATGTTCTGCTGCTAAAATAAAGGCAGTGCTCCGGAAAGTTTGTGCAGTTCTTCGTAGTCGCCCCTTCCTCTCCGTCTATATTTAAACTGTCAACTAGATTAAAACTGTCAGCAGAGGAACGAGAATTTTATTGACATGCTTCGTAGGTGGCACGGCCCTGTAAAATAAACATATACCCAGCGCGCTGCCTGGCGCGACTGCACCAGCAGAGATTTTTATAGTGCTGGCCTGGGGGAGTTTGTATCTGAAATCAATCCTTGATACAAAACGGATTCCAGAGGAGAGAGGGGGACAGACTTTACTCACATTTGCGGAGGGCGCGGGCATCCGTTCAATCCGTTTGGTATTTGAGGTACAACGAAAGCAAGGGGAAGAGAGGAGGAGGGTGTGAAATTCCCAGAACGCGCTCAGGAGACTCGGTTTGTATGTGCCATAATGCAGGGAATTTGTTTCTGGCACAACGTTTGCTTAATCCCAACCACGCTGAGGACCTGCGACTTCTGCACGTATTTGTGTTGTGGTCAAGCCCGATTATGTGCCCTGCTTGCCTGCAGAAGGGGCAGGGTGATGAGATATCGGACCTGGAGGGCTCTGGCACATCTGTGTTTGCAGGACTGGGCATAGAGGCGGCGTATCTAGGCAGGGTCACAGGACCTGTTTCTAAGTGATGCATCGGTCACTTATTGCCTTTGCCTGCTCTTCCCTCCATGGGGCTGCTTTTGCCTATCATTCGACTTACCCCACAAGGAAGAAAAGTATCCACCAAAATAAGGAAAAGAAAAAAAAAATATGAGGGAATGGATATTTTGCTGGCCAAGCGATCATTTAAATCCGTACGACTTCTGCATTTGCTTGTGTTTGGTCATCTCTTCTGTATAGGTAGTGGACTCAAACCTTGGTGTTCACACCTCTGGGCGGGATAAAACCAGACCCCAACAATGCTAAGATTCAGAGAGTTTGAAGCCCAAAGGGCCCATGAGATCACCGAGTCAAGCTCTAGTATGCCACAGGCCCATGGTTTTCAAGCCGGGGCACGCGTGATGCTTTGCCGAAGGGCACATGCTTACACTGGAAGAATGGCGTGGGGAGTAGCATCACTGCTGAGCACTGGCCTCGGTGTCGGCACTCTTCTTAAGGCACCGACACGCAGAGGTGCAGAGAGGCTGCGGGCAGCAACAGTTTGCAGCTGAAGGGGTGCACAGCCAAAACGTCTGAAGATCACTGCCACCGGCCCCTGGATTAAACCCACTCCCGATCCAGAGCCGTAAGACGGAGACTCCGTGCCTTCTCCGTTGCAGGTTACATGCCAGTGGTTGTCTACCCTCCCACTGACACTGCTGTAATTCCTAGCTTGAATTCGTCTGGCTCCGACTTCCAGCCACCGGTTCTTTTTCTGCCATCTTCTCTTAAACTACAGAGACCTTTCCTGACCAGCACTTTGCTGCACAGGTATTTATAACGTGGCATCAAGCCATGCCTCAATATTCTTTCATTTGTATATATACCCCACCCCCCATAAATACAAACACACACACACACATCCATAAATACATACACACACACATCTACACACACACATGCACTACGCAGGCTGGGCTCTTCAGTGCTCTCATTGCAAGGCATTTTCCCTAGTCCTCAAATTTTTTCTGCTGCTCTTTCCTGCACCCTGGTTAAATTCTCAGTGTCCCTTTTCAAATGTGGACCAGAACTGTACCGAGCTTTCCAGTATCAAATGAACCAATGCCCTACAAAGAGTAACTCATCCCCAGCTCATCGCTCCCCTGTTCATAAATCCTGCGATAGCCCTTTCTGCTACAGCATCGCCCTAGGAGCTCCTGCCAAAATACTTGTCCATCGTACCAACCCAGGTCCTTTTTGCAACCACTGCTTTCCACGGTAACATCCTCTCCCCCACCACCACCCCACAGTCCTTGACTGCATTTCTTGTTCCTAGAGGCCTACCTTTACACTTGGCTACTGAAATGCACATTTGAAGGGGCTCGGACTACCAGGCCACCCAGGCTGCTCTGTATGACCACCCTGTCCTCAATGCTATGTCTGCTATAATCAGTCTCACCCACGCGGTACGCTCCTAACTGATGAAAGGAGAGCCTACAACATCCAACGCACTGGAGTCCTGATCCCCAAGTGAAGTCTTCAGGCACCACTGCAAAGGGTGCATGACAGACAGGGGCCTTCAAAGGAGGGAAAGGTCTATTTTAGTGCTTTATTTTAAAACTAATGATTTTTAACATTTAATAAAAAGCAAGCAACTCAGAAAATAACTGCTGTAAACTGTAATAAGGTTATTATTTGGTTTAACATTAAGGCTGCCTATACACAGGTTTTGGGGTGAGGGGGTTGGTTTTAAAGAGAGGTTCCTGGAGAGCTGCTTTAATTAAAATGCCACAGTGTTGCATGACTTAAGCTCCCACACATTTAAAAACATCTGTGGGACACTAAAATTTATTCAAATGAGCTTTAGTTAAAGAGCCCCGGTGGCCATTTTTAAACCCGCAAGGGCTTATACACATGATGCTAGAGAACATGGAGCAGACTCGATTAATCAAACTCAATTCATCAAATCCACTCTGAGGCTTTCTAATTAGAACATATCAGAGCAGGTGTACAGGTACCCCAAGCAAGGCAAAAGCTGACAACACCAGAGATGCCAACTGATAGGCTAAAAAGCAGCCTAAAAATACACAAAAATTCCCTGCATTGCCCTGGTTATTAAAACAGGAATAGCACTGAAAAAAATCAGATGGCCTTTTTGCAGCATGGCCTGTTGCCTCCCTGGCAGCTCTTCACTCGGGTTGGGAAAGAAAAACAGCTAGATAATGTTCTCTTCAGGTCCCCATGCCCTACAAAGCACCACGGGGTTGGATTGGCAAACTGTGGGCCCAATGCTGCCTGGTGGTGAACACCTATTTCCATCACTTTAGAGGAGGGTCAAGGACGACCAGCAGCTCACTGAAGACGCCCACCACAGCACAGGACTGACCCTCCGTGGGGATTCACATTACATCCAAGAGCCTCCTAACTGCCTGCTATTCAACAAAAGCAGAGGTCCCAAATCTGCTCCCCCTTAAACCAATGCAAACTGGGAGTAACTTAATGCAATTAAACAAGAGAGATCAGAGCATGGCTGACAGCTATAGCTTGAAGACTATCACAATCTAACCATAGACTTGACACAATCCTTAACATGGTTTAAACTAATTAACATAACCCCCGTAAAGCGTTTAATTAGCTCCATTTCCAGGAGATGGTTGCCCTTGCCCTGTTTTCCACGTTACACTTTGCGGCCGGTTTGGTTCTGACATCCGGACGTGCCAAGGATCAGGGCCACACTGTGCACAGCACTAGCTGCAGCTAACCAAGATGGGCCCATGCCCAAAAGAGCTTAGCACGGTAACCGCCAGCATAAACGGAAGTGCTTGCTTTCCTACGACTAACACAACCACAGAGTCTCAATCAGTCATGCCAATGCCAGAGACACCCCAGGCCCAGCACAGGGCTTTGCTAATCCCTGACCCATGGTGAAACAGTGTCCTGTTCAGAGCAGCCAGGTAAGGTTTATGCCCCATTTATGTCCTTTAAACCTCCTGCTGGTCCTCTACATGGGGATGAATGTCCTCCCCTGCTCTCGATTCTAAATGAGCCGCCAAAGTCTCCGTTTCTAGGCTACTCATTTATTTTAACTTAAAACTGTAAGATATTAATGTCAAGAGAACCTAGTTTAAGCTCCATACCCTGTAGCATTTGGTGCTGCTCGACGCCTGTGGATGCAGGACAAGTATTCTAATTAACTTCTTCAATTAATAGTTTCTTTTAACCTTTTAACAGCAGAAAAAGAAGTTTTCTTGCAACTTTTAATGCCCCATAAATCATGTAAAACAGAATACATGCCTTTCCGAGAAGGCTGCAAGGTTACGGTGCTCTAGGCCTCCTCGTATAGACAATACCCACCATGTCGGTCTCTTCCATTATGACGCAGACCACGAGGATCATCTCCCTCTTCTACAGACCCGATCCTGAACGATGCTGTGCACCTAAAAGCCACAGTAGCTTCAACATGGCTGGTAGGTGACCACCCTCTCTCAGGATCAGGCCCTTAATGGCACGTATTCAGATCTTGCTTTCTCTCAAGGGAAAATTATTTCCTTGGAAATTTTGCTTCTTTGAATACTACAGCCCCTGGGAAAGCTCACGCTCACGTCTCTTGACAGCATTATGAGACCAAAGGAAGAGATGCTGGGCGGGACTGAAGAACAGCAGCAATAATTTACAGCTTTTTATAGGAAACCTCAGTCAAGGCACTGCTACTGCGTGTTACTTTTGGATGGAGCAGAGTATAAAATTCAGGGTCTCAGGGGCACCTGCATTCTGGCAGAGAGGTGTTTCAGGCATTTTATTTACCTGCCGTGTTAAGCAGAATATATTACACTTGACTGGGGCTAACGCCGCCGAATAAAGCATGTAAATCCAGAACCATGACAAGTAATTGCCAGAAATTAGAACCATGACAAGTAGTTGTCAGAAATTATCAGTGCAGGTCTCTTGCTGGCAAGGTTTGACTGCCTGAGCGAGCAGTGAATTGTGTACGTACTCTAGTCTAGTTACCGCTTCACTGCTTAAAGAAATAGGGGGGGAAGGGAGAGAAAACTGGATCAGAAAAGTTCCTAAATTACCCAGAGGATAACATAACTGCTGGGCTTGCTGCGCTGTATTCCTCAGTACCTGGTTCTTGGGAGACCCGGACGTGACCCAACCTGGTAAATCCCAACGCACTGACCCTCGCTACCCTTCACCCGGTTACCAGGCACACGTAACGTCTGCAGAGCCCAGGGACCTGCTTCTTAATGACGCGGACGAACCGGCCGGGAAGCTGGACACGAGCGGATTCGGAGGCATGTGCCAAGGAGCTCTTTAATTGAATGTAAGGATGTTTGATGAAACAGGGGCCAAGGTTTGCCCAGCTGAGGAGCGCAGAGCCGTGAGCTCTTGGTGCCACGAGGAAGAGTGTTAGGACCTGCGGCCTGGCTCAGCACCTCTTGCGGTAAAACCCAATGGGAGGCTTCAGGAGGAAACGCACAGGAGGAGCCCCTGGCTGTGTTCCCCCCTCACAGCGCCACTGCGGAGAGGGACCACGGTAACGGTGCCCCTGACGGGTACCCAGCAACCCAGAGGAGGTCACAGCCATCTGCCTAGAGGTGCTACTGTGCCTCTGCACCCGTTCTGGCTCTGGGTGGCTGTGCCCCCTCTCCAGTGCAGATCCATTACCAAAAAATTAAATTAAATTAATTAAACATTGTAAAATGCATGTAAAAATAATCCATTACCAGGAATCCCCCATGGCTGCTGCAGGGGCCACTGACGAGGAAGAACAGAAAACACAGCTTAAGCTTGACATGCCTGGAGAGCACGTGCTCCCAGGTCCAGCGCCCCTTCCCTATAGCTTACCCATCTCTGCTCTGACCCTCGCGACGGCCGTCAGCCCCACAGGGCCTAGCTCGGGGGGCAGGACTGTCGAGACAGCGCCCCTTCTCCTCTCGTCAAGGACAGGGAGACGCATGTTCAGAGCATCCCTTGTGTGTGCTGCCCTGGGATCCCGGGGAGAGGAGGAAAGGCAAAGGATCTTCTAAGAGACCCAGTTCAGCTCCAAGATGGGATTCTTCCGAAAAAACAAAATGTAAATGGGCAAGGTTGCCCCAGAAAGCCTGCTCCGAAACAACGGCGATGACCTTGATGGGGTGGAGGCTTCTCAGGAGGGATGGCAGAATGGGTTCCAGCCTGCAAGGGATGGCATGGAAAGAGGGGAAGCCAAGGAGCCAGGGGTGCTGGAAGGACTAAGGACCACTATTGGAGGTCAATTTGGGAGTGAATGGCAGCTCCTCCTGGAAAATCTGCTTTAGCCAGACAAGTTACTGGGCTCCACATGGAGGTACTCGAGGGAAATTTATAAGCAGCAAGACTGAATGATCTCATGGTTTCTTCCATCTGAAGCTCTTGGAATCAAAAAGAGCTTGAGCTGGAGAGCAGCCGTTTCTAAGCTCACTGTTTAATAATAAAAGCAATGCAAAGAGGTGGATACAATGAGATGCGAGTAACTCCTACTGAGGCAAGAGATCCAGGACTCTAGAAACTGGAGCACATGGTCCTGATGCTAAACTTCCCACGATGTTGAAGTGATTTGCTGCTGAACCTGCCAAACAGAGGCAGTGTCGTTCAAGAGGCAGGGGCAACTCGGTGGGTACCAGGAGACCAGACAAAAAAAGTAAAAGTGATGCCAGTCTTCCACAAGGAAAGGCCCTGACATTTTACATCCAGCCCAATGATTAATTATGGAAGGGACCGCAAGGATCCTCTAGTCCAGGCACTGGCTGTGCTGTTCCTACCCCGGACACCTGCCCAGCCTCTGCTGGGAAACTCCAGGGCCAGAGATTCACCGCTCCACTGCTCTGCTGCTCTCAGTTAGGAAGTTTTCCCTGAGATTTGCTCAAATGCTGCCCATCTGTAGTTTAAAACCACTGCCTGTGTCCTACCCTCTGCTGCCAGGAGGAACAGCTGTTCCCCCTCTTCTTTACGGCAGCCTTGCAAATACGTAAGGGACAGACACCTGGTTTCCATCCCTCTGAACTCAACAAACCCACTGCCCTTGAACCGTCCTCATCCAGATGCACTCCAGCCCCTTTGTCGACTTGGCCGCTCACCTCTGTATTCCCTCCAGTTTCTCCACATCCTTCTTGAAATCGGGTGCCCAGGGCTAGCCGCGATACTCTGGCTCAGGCCTGACCAGCTCTGGGTAGAGCCGTATCATCATCTCCTGTTTCTTGACTATACTGCTTTTGTTAGTACAGCCTCTAATGGGGTCAAGTAAACACACCAGTGGGCAGGGAACGAATCCTGGCAGATCTGGACAGGTTGGAGAAGTGGGCACAACAGAATAGGATGCAATTCAACAAGGACAAGTGCAAAGTGGCTGCACCTCGGGAGCAGGAATCACCAGCACCCTTACAGGCTGGGGATGGCCCTCTCAGCAGCACCGTGAGTGCTACCCAGCTATGAAGCAGCCAGGGGAGCGACTGGATAAGACCTCATAATATAGGCAGGCATCTAAATTTCTGGGATTTTTTCAGACAACATTTAACCAATCTTTAATTGAGAATAGGATAAAGGAAGCTGGGGGAGAATACAGACTGCTGAGAGGATGGGGCCTGTTTTGAGCACAAAGGACTGGGAATGAATGCATGACTGCCATTAACTACAACCAGAGCTGCATGCTTCCTGGCTGCCAGCACTGGGCACTGAAAATTCACCCTGCTGCATCATCCTTCACAAAACCAGAGCTTTGGTTGATTTGCACTGTCTTGAGCGTGCAAGTGTGCTATGCCCCTTGTGCTGACGGGGCAAGATTTCAGACTGCAAAAAATCTGACACCTTGCCAAGACACGAGTATCACACGAGTCTGATGTTTAAGTCAGCAGAGAGTGACATCCCCGCTGCCCACCACAGCCAAAGACACGCAGGGCTCCCAGGGAAAGACTCAGAGGTTTCATCCACAGCCGCGGCCTTGCAGTCGCAGCCGGCATGCTGCAATTTCACTTGCATGATCGGGGGCAGCAGGGCAGGCCCGACGAGGAGAGGCGACGGGACCTGAACCTGTTCAGCCTCCACAAGAGAAGGCTGAGGGGGATCTTGTGGCCTGCTACAAACTAGTCAGGGGGGACCAGCAGGCATTGGGGGGTCCCTGTTCCCCCGAGCACCACCAGGAGTGACCAGGAATAGCGGTCACAAGCTGGCAGAGGGGAGATTTAGGCCGGATATCAGGAGGCGCGACTTCACGGTCAGGGCGGCTAGGGTCTGGAACCAACTTCC
>NW_017728918.1:9241723-9365183 GCF_001723895.1 Crocodylus porosus | reverse complement strand
GGCGCGACTTCACGGTCAGGGCGGCTAGGGTCTGGAACCAACTTCCCAGAGAAGTGGTGCTGGCTCCTACCCTGGGGGTGTTTAGGAGGAGGTTGGATGAACATCTTGCTGGGGTCGTTTGGCCCCAGTACTCTTTCCTGCCATGGCAGGGGGTCGGACTCGATGATCTGCTCAGGTCCCTTCCGACCCTAGAAACTACAAAACTATGAATTTCTCTGCTCCGGCTTCAAATTAAACCGGAGCCGGGACAGCCTGAGTCACAGCCGCCAGCGTCCGCACGTCCCAGTGCAGCCGGCGTGCTCTTCGTTTGGTCTTGGTAAGAGTAACGAAGCTGTGTTCTTCCAGCAGGGCTTCCCACAATGCAGGGGAAAGGAAACCTCCACCCTGGAGCTACCCAACCGCTCCAGGGATGGAAGAAGTCAATCTCCGGGGCTGTCAATCCATCACCCTGCACCAGCACTGGATTCTTACTTGGTTTAAAAAAAGACAGCTGCTGCCTATAGTGCCCACCTGCCACCCATGCAGGAGTTTGGTCCCTACCCTGCAGTTGTTTCTAAGTGCCCCAGAGGGGAATTAGGGCCCCACTGTGCTGCAAACTGCACACAGGTCTAATAGGATAGACCCTAGGCAAAGAGCTTAGTCTAAACATCTGATGAGACAGCAGGTGCAGATAAACAGAGGAAGGACACTGGCAGCACAAGGGCCATATGGGATGCTACAAACAGCTATTGTTACACCAAGTGCTTGGTTTCAACTGATTTCAGATTCAGAAGTGCGAATCCACTGTGCTTTTAAAACACCCTCCAATCAGGCCATGTTTAACACCAGCGTGGCCTCAGAAAGAAACTGCTGCTGAGGAAGGATGGGAAACGGTGCCGTGCTTCTGCGGTGCACCAAGTCTCACAGCCGCATGCGTCAGAGGCAGTCCTTAGGAGCATCTTGCTGCCACCAGACCCCCGTTATCGGCCTGCCTGGCCTGGCCGCGCGGCTGCCTGCCTAGCATTTTAAAGCTGCACGAGCCGGGGTTGCCACGTCTGTGACTCAAACCGTGTTGGCTGACGTGGAAGAAACCAAGCAGGATTTGTGGGGGCTCTGGCAATGAAACCCACTAAGTGATGCACCACGGATTCCACGTACAGAACTGGGTACCAACCTGCCACGCTAACACACGGGCCGGGCAGCTCGATATTCCCAAGCATCCATTGCCCTGAAATACTAACGCGCTGCAACACAGCAGGTGCAGCAGAAGGTAAAAAAGCAAATACCGTGGGGGGAGGACATCCCCTTGAATGCTCCTGGTGGTAGAGTTGCTTGTCAAGCAGGTTCGGAGGGTTTTCAAGGACAGTTCTCTGTGCCACCGTTTGAGTGTGCAGAGATCTTGATGAAAAGTTCGATACTGTTTGATTTGGTCTATTAAGATGCTGTATTGATGCTAGTATTATGAAAGGAAATTAAGCCCCCATCAATGAAGGGGCTTTGGGGGAAAGACCTGGTGACCTCATCTTAAAAAGGACACTGCCAAGGTTGATGGATCGCAAAAGAGAAGAGCTTCCCTTTGCTGCTGGCAGCACTGGGGACCTCTCCCTGCTGGAATCCTTCCTTGTGTGAGCAAAGCCAAATCTATTTATCTATTTATTTCAAATTCTGGTGAGAACAATATCTGCTTTTGCTGTCTAAGACAGAGCTCTCCGTCTCGCCGAGCTGAGCTGCAGCCTCTCACCGAGTGAAGAGTTAAAAGCCTCTGGCTGGCTTGCTCCAGCCAGCTTGGGGGCGACCTCGCTTGGATCCTACGTTTACTCTGGGTTTCACAGCCAGAAACATATTGACAAATTGGAGGGAGTTCAGAGAGAGCAACAAAATGATCGGGGCTGGACGGACAGGCTGGAGGGGAGATTAAAGCAGCTGAACGTGTGCACCCAGCGCCATGGTTAAGTGAGGACACGAGAACAGTCAGCAGATAGCTGAAGGTTGTAAACACCAAGGAGGCAGAAGGATAGCAGTGCGTGTGTATGTGTTTGTTCACACACAGGCACATTTAGGAAGCATACAAGAGAGCAAGGAGGAGGAGATTTCGGAAGGGACAAGGCAGAATCGGGAAACGCTGCCGGACACTAACAGCCTGTGGAAAAACCTCCCAAGGAGAGTCGTGGCAGCCCCACTGCCTGCCTTTCTCATACCACAGCGCTGCCCCAGAAGGCCTATGTGCCTCGGGTCACTAGGACAGGAACGGTGCAATCATATAATAAAAGGACGGATACTACTACTAATACTACCATGTGGCTTTGTACTGCATTTGTTCTGCTCACGACTCCGTACAGACATCAATCCAACCTCATCGTCGTCTTGAGGACAGTGGGTGGATAAGAGTTATGACCCCATTATACAGATGAGGAACTGAGGGACAAGACACAGAGAGGCCCTTTCTGGTCTCTCTGGCCTGCCTTCATCCTACAGACTGTGCAGTCACTTTAAATCAGCCCAGATGAAGCATTGCACAGATATCCTATAGGGAGCCAAAGGGACAGAAAGGATTTAGCAGGAGAGTTTTGCTGGGGCCTGATCTCTGCCAGTCTGAGGCAGCATGCACTGAATTCTGGACCTAGAAGGGAGGAAAAGATGACATTTTATATGATGGGACATAGGCAGAACAAGGAGCCAGATCCTATTTGACCTAAGCAGACACAGGCATCTACATGCCATCTCATCCCAGCCTGCTCCACCCCTGAAAACCAGCTCGTGTAAGAAGCATGTGGGTCTTCCTTCCCCTACCTGCAGCCACCGCTACCCTCGGTGACTCTGCCTTGAGGCTAGTGATGGCCTGTTATAAAAGCATCCATGTTACCATATTTTCAGGGATTCAAACAGGGCTGAAGAGGCTGGGGACGACCGTTTGTAATTTAGGGCACATGGCATTTCAGATGCGAGTGATCCCTGGCGCACACTGATTTTAACACCACGTCCCTAACCACACTACACCCAAGGAGATGTGCAACTGGAGCGATGGCTGGTTGCTACATGCACAGCAAGTGTACCTAGACGTCCCTGCAAAAATCACACAAGTGCTAGGTGCTGTACATGTAGTAGAAGTGTCTCTTCCCGATTGCCTACATACACAAGATGAGCTGGGAGGTGCCCACAGCCACACACGTGATTAGGGGTGCACCCGGTAGGAGAGCTCAAGGCTTCCAACCCGGTGCCCCGAGTCCTCTCTGCTTGAGAGTGCCACATGTTGTGTGCCTCATGGAAGAAAGACTTCAAGGCCCACCAAGTTTTTGCTTCCACCTAGCTCTGGTTGGATATACAGCTTGCACCTGCAGACGAGGTGAGGATTACTGTTTTCAGAGCTGATGTATCAAGCTGCTCGACAAAGACGTGACATGGAGATCTGGAGGGTGGACAGGCAAGTGGATCGGTACTGTCCATATTCTCATTAACTGTCCCCCATGAAGCACTGGGCATCACGACTAACATCTGCCACGTGACTCTGCAATCACCCAATGAGTACGCTTCCCTCCACCACCCTTTACTAGGCATTAACAATACGGGAGGCTGCAAGTGGGAGAGGATCAGTGGAAAAAATCCTGATCAGACCCCACTCACACCTCCGCTCTTTGCCGCTGTGTGACACAGGAGACTGGGCAAGACGGACCTGGGGTCTGACCCAGGGAACAGCAGTTCTTGTATTTATGTTCACAGGTTTCCTGAGTACTTCGGGAAGGGAACTCCAGACGCTGGGTTGAACTCTGCTCCATCATCCCAAACGAAGGCTAAAAGAGCAAGAATGAGATCACAGGAAAGCAGGGCTGGAAAGGACCTCACAAGGTCATCAGAACCGAGTAAACTGTCCCAGCCAAGTATCTGTCCAACCTGCTTTTGAAACTTTCCAAGCATGGAGGTGACACTGCCTCCCTAGGCAGCCTGCCCCAATGCCTGCCCGCTCTCGGAGATGCTCAGATTCAGGTGCCTTTCCCCTTTCACCCAAGGGTCTGTGCAGCCCAGCAGCCTCTGCGCACTTCCCTGCTCCTCCCCGGGGAAAGGACTGTGCTCCGATGGCATTGCAGGCCTGAAAAGCAGCATTCATAAAGTCGCCCCAGCTCCAAATTGAAAAACTTCTGTGGGACAGACAAGCGCTGAAATATTACCCAGCTGGCCCCTTCCTCTGCTGCATTTATTGCTGTCTTGGCAGATGAATTTCAGGTTGCTGCCACAGCCGCAAACTGCTTGTTCTGCCAACTGTACATTACTAACATTGGAAGGGGGCCAAACTAGGAATCTTTTCTAAAAGCATTTGCTTCATACTTTAAATAACAGCAGCCCAGCGTGCTGGGGGAGGCGGGGGGGTGGGAGAAGGGGGAGAGGACTTAGCTGATGTATGCAATGCATTTGCAAGATTTCCTCCTGGCTTTTGGCTCCTCCACGAATTTGTGGGACAAAAATAAGCCCCGATCCTGCAGACAGAGAAGCCCGTTTGGAGGCGGGAGAAGGGCCGAGAAGACGTGACCTCTAAATCCTCCGAAGAGGCGAGCTCGGAGGGGCTGACAACGGGGAGGAACCTCCACCGCTGAGTGCTTGCTTGGCAAGCGGAGGCTGAGCTGGGGATTGTTTCCATTCATTAGGAGCTTACACCTGCTGGCTCCCATAACTCCACGACTCGCAGGGAGCGCTGATAAGTGCCCCGTGCTGCACGAAGGCTTTCGCTTTGGCATTTTCTAATCCAACAGAAAAGGGCTCCAGCCACTGCTTCCTCTGTCCGACTCCGCTGCCTCCGCCCCTCAGTTAGGGGCAGCATTGCGAGACCCCGTCTATCTCAGCTCACTTTGGTGCCTTCGGGCAGATTGATTTTGCTCGCTGGGGGTCACTGAAGCAATACAGACGTGCCGCTCTTTGACCCATCAGCAGTGCCACTACGTCTCCTCCCCAAGGTGCTCACAGGTACGTGCCCAGCACGGAGAATCCTCCCAGGTTCTGGCTGTTGCTGGCATGTGGCCTAAATACCGCAGGCAAGCTCCCTAACAGGGCCTCAGGAGTAGGCTGTGTGCATAAAAAACGGGCCACAGACATGCATGTTTTCTGTTGGGCAGGTATGTGTGTCCATGTACCTCCCACGCATTTTAGATATCACCTGTGCCAAGACACTGCAGCCCCTCAGGCTGCTCTCTTGCTTTATTTAACCTCCCGGTGTAGCTCTTGGCCAGTCTTGGTGTACAACTCTTCCACCCTGTTTACACTGCAAGGCCTTTCCCCACATCGTTCCTATTCCCTTCTGGCAGCCAGCATGCTCTGGGGTGCTGAGGCCGACATCCTGCACAAAGGCCTGCACCTATGGCCACTCTGGCCGCGTGTCTGAGCATGACAGAAGCACGGACAAGCTGCATCCGACCCCTGTCCTCAGGCAAAGCTTTGGTGACTGGTGTCTGCTAGTTCTGCAGAGGACGGACAGCTTGGGAAGTAAAGCCAGGAGCCAGCTAATCAGCTGACATGAAGCACACTTTTGAATGGGGCAGAGACAAGGAGGAAGGGCAAGGATGCATGGGAACAAACACCACCTGAATAAGGTTCAGTGCCAGAAATATGTCTCTGACCCCGGTACAAATCTACTGCTGTTTAGATGTGTCACCCTCACCTTCTCCTGCCTCGTGCTTCTCCACGGAGGCACTAAGGAAATGCAGAGGTGAAGTTGCTTTGGTGCCGCACCAGCTAATCCAGTAATAGAGAGCAAAGCTCAAGGAACAATATTTTTAAGTAGTGCTTGTCCTAGTTAATGTTCAGCCCTGCTGTGCAATGTCAAGAAAACTAATGAATGCTGAAGTGCCAGTAAGCAAGAAGCTCTTAAGTACTTACCTACTATGAAATTCTTTTCAGATTTCAGCCGTAACGTGAATGAAATCTGAAAACAGGCTGCCTGGTTCTCCGGGACGGCGGCGCAGCTCTGTAGCATGCACAGGGCTTAATCAGTGATGAATGTTTCACAACTCCCCCCGTCCCCTCCCGCGGAGCCTATGTTCTGCAATTCCGTTCCTAAAATAATAGTGAGCTCGGAGGTTCGAAGCCAGTGCGCCCTGGACATATAGCCTAAAATGGTGTGCTCCTTGAAGAGACGAGGAAGGTTGATGCTACCATGCACGCACACACTCACCGCCAGGCTACAGGGTGTAGAAAATCCTTAACATCTGTTACAAGGCGACGCTGCTTAGCTCTGAAAATGGGCAGCAGGAGAGTTTGGCAGAAGGATCTGGTTGCCCGTCTCACCTCTGTGCAAGGAGGCAGCACACGGGATACATGCAGTGTCCACACCTTGGCTGAAGCACCGAGGACTGAACTGAGCATGTGCTAAAAGCCTGAGCTCCTAGGGCACGAGCTAAGCTGCCACTAGCTCTACAACTGGGGCCAGTAATGTAGGCAACAGAAGGGACCCATAATACATACTCACCGGTAGGATGCAGATGTACTGCCAATGCCCTGTTTATGCCCTTTGGACTTCCATGGTGCCTATTCATAGATGTTTCATAGACATTAGGGCTGGAAGGGGCCTCGTGAGATCATTGGGTCCAGCCCGCTGCCCAAGGGAGGCTGGCCCTCTGCATAGGGCGACTGTCAATCCCCAAAGGAACACGGGGTCTGAGCACCTCAAAGCCATTAGTCCAGGGTGAAGAAAGGGAATATCATCCCATGAACGCAACAGCTTCACACCAAGGAGTAGTGGCACTTCTCTCCATGCCAGTCACAGTGCCTGGGTGTGGCAGCCATAGGTGGATCCGCGGCCCCGACCCTTTCAATCACTCTGGTTGGCAAGACTAAAACCATTTGCCTATGGTCACATAAAGCACCTGTGGAAGAGCTGGGCAAAGAAGCCAGACCTCCTGACTCCTGGCCCTACATTGCAACAGACCGTGCCACCCCACCCCTGCCTACCCCCTCCCTGGTGTAAGCAGAGACTTTGAGCCTCTTGGCAAGGCTGAATTCCTGGGCATAATAAGCAAAGGCTTCAGTTACTGGCAAAGTAACAAAAAGTCCTCCCCTTCCCTCCCCCCACCTGCTTTTTCATGTAAGGAGTTGCTGATGCCATGTGGCAGCCTGGGGAAAGCACTCTATTCAGGGGAAACAGCATGAAGTGCACGCAGCTTCGTACATAGACGCAGGCATCTCTCTCTCCCCTTTTTTGAAGGGGCAGGGACACTGGCATAAAAACTGCCCTTAAATGGGTACAATGATGGCCAACATTTGCTTCTTGCTTAAAGCCACTTCGGAAGGAAACCTGGTCTAGTGAGAGCAGTACAAAAGGGAGACCAGGAATTGTTGCATTTTCTAACCCCAGAGCCCATCCTTCTGCAACCCCGGCCAGCCATGTAGGTTTTCAGGGTCTACAAATGGGCTTAATATGCACGGACCTAACTCACAGTGAGGCTAGAGGTGAGCTGGTTTCAAGGGCCTGACTGCACTTACAGGCAGTCCTGCTCACGTACGTGGGATGCTTGTCAGGGGAAGGACTGCTTCCTTACAAGGCTGGCAGAGCACAGGCAGGGGGATTCGGATAATACCTCGGCTCTACAAAGCACAGTCTCGCAATGAGTCTATACCAGCAGGACAGGCTGTGCTGGGCAGGAAGACAACACCGCATACAGAGCTATGACTTCAAGGAACGAGCCGCAGGGACAGGGGAGACGTTCACGCCAGGGGGGAAGCCAAGCTCTGCCAGGCAGGACCGCCTCTCAGCCACGGCTCTGCTTCGCTTCTCAGTGATCAGAGGGACCAGGAGGACATCCTGCCTACGGGACTCCCGGGCGCCTGGCAGCCGTCATTTACCTTGTTCCAATCTCTTCATCTGCTGGATCTGGTCGACTGTCTTTTTCAGGATCTTGCATTTGTCTGGTTTGACGCTCAGGGTGTCGATGTCCCCGATGTTTGCTGACAGCAGCTCTGCCAGCTCCTCCAAGTACTTGTTCTCCTGCTCCCGGCGCCGCTTCTCATTGCTGTAACAAACAAGAAACGCAGGTTAATTAATGGCTTTCCTGCTGCTCCCCCCTAAATAAGCAAGTGTTTGTATGTGCCATAGGCTCCCGTATTTTTGGCTCAAGGCAGGACTGGCATCTCCAAAATGCAGGGGGACGTGGAGCAGGTTCTGGCCTGGTTTTCAGCACACAAAACAGGCCTGAGTTCCAAGGAAAGCCAATGGAGAGGGGTCCACTACAGAAACCAGGCAGACTTGCCTAGATCGGGAGCAGACCTGTGCCAGCACAACTATTCAGGCTCCATCCTGAGCAAACTGAACAAATTCTACTCCCGTGAACTCTTGCCTACCCAAAGCGCCTGGTCAGACTGGTGCAAGGCATGCCTGACTCCACCTGCAAAGGATCAACAACATCCACCAGAGAGTGGCAGTTAGCTGTGTTAACCCGAGGTTAAGCAAAAGGCAGGACAAGGCAAGACCTCAGGGACTAACTCATTCAGAGATGCGCAAGTTTTTGTAGGCTACAGCAAAAGCTATAGCAGCAGGGGCCAACCTTTTTTGGCCGGCATGGCTCATATTAGCTCCGTACCTTTCCCGAGTGTCGCTCTGATCCCTCTTCCTCCCCTGATCTGCTGCTCTCCTTTCTGCTTCCTGTCCTGTGCTCCCTGCCTGATCTGCCGCTCTTTCTTTTCCTTGCCCAATCTGCCACGTGCCGCACCCAGAGGCTGCCCATGCCACCTGTGGTCCTCATACTGCACGATGGCCGACCCCGAGCTACAGCATCTGACCAAATAGGCTGTAGCTTATGACAGCTCATGCCTCTCTGACTTAATCTATTCGGTGCCACCCTGCTCTGCTTTCTGCTCAACATCAACTGGAGTGCACAGGGGTTGACTTTGAATTGAGGCCCAGGGCTGGGAAGAAATGATGGTTTCTTCCCAGTGAGGGCGCCAATAGCAGCTCTCCTCCCCAAAGCCGAATGCAGGCAGCCTGATACAGCCCCGTGAAGTTTCCCTGCTGCAAAGAGCAACAACTTGGCTCTCAGAGTCACTCCAGAGACTGTAACGTATCCTGTGCCAAAGACACCATAAGCAGGAAATCCAGTGTAATGATCTACCCATGCTGGACTGAGTCTGGAAGCAAGACTGCTCCATCGAGCCCCGTGTAGCAACAGCGACTGGCCAGTGCACTGCACACACACACACGTATGTGCACATAAACTTTATTAGCATGCATCCCTTTCCCTGCAGCCGTGGAGGGACACCGAGTAATAGGCCAGCGTAGAAAAAGCTGTCCCGACATGGATTACTCTCGTTTGCAAGCTGATGTGATGTCAGGGGGAAGTCACGAGTTTGTAACTCAGCAAGAACTCCAGCAGCTCCCGGATCCTAGGGCAGATGCTCCATAGCACGTTTACCGGATAGAAGGAGACAGGGACAATTAAGGAGCAGAAAGTCCCCTGTGCCAGGAGTCCAGGTCAGCAGGAAGACCGGGGGCTTGTCTATCCAGAAAAGCACTCTAAATCAACCCGCTACCGAGGAACGAGGCTGGGCAGAGGGAGAAGCTAAAGGCTGGAAAGTTGTGGCTTTGCTGCCCATGTTGAAGTCGCCTTGTAGCAAATGCTGGCCACCCACTGCTTCCCTCTCTGCAGCTGGCACCCCGACACCTTAGCCCCCCCCTAAGGGATCCAGCCCAAACCCTGAGCCGGCGACATGCACAGATGTTCTGGCCTCGCAGACTGGGTCCTTCTTCTCCTTATTCAATTCCAGCCAGACGATTAGTTTTGCTGCTAGGCCTGCCAGGTGCATACCGGCTCCTGTACGCCCCGCTGTTACTGCCTGCGCTCACCCTCCCACGCGGAGAGCTGGAACGAGGGCACGTGCACCCCTGAAGGAGCCATCGTGCCCTTCATCTTCCTCCACCTCCAGCGGCTTCCTTGGAGCAGGCGCCGCTGGACTGAGATTCACCCTTTTAGGCCTCCTTGCCCCCTCGCTCCCCCTCCACGTGAGGTTGAGGGGTCAGAGATGCAGGAGACGGATGCACCAGACTGATGCAGCAAGCCAGCGGCCGGGGAGGGGGTCTCGTAAGAAAACCTCTAGTTTTTAAAAACAATGAGCAACGAGACTGCAGACCTCTCTGAGACAGGGGAAAATGATGAGTATTTCGGTCTGGCCACTGCAGGCTTAACTGATTAAGCGAGTCTGCTCCAAAGCGGTGGATCTCCGGTGCGTCGCTGGATAAAAGTATGTGTATAAATGCCCGTGAAGTCCGTGGAGCTCAGGTTAAGTCAAGCTCTGTGCAAAGAGAGAGGTAATAAGTGGCTGCTGGTCTTTCGAGGGAGGCACTTTGCGCTGGCTGGTAATTTGGACGGGAGCAGGGACTGCCTGCCTGCGAACTCGGGAGCGCGCCTGGTTCTCCTGGCTTCCCTGCTGGGCCGCGGACAACGATGTGCTCAAGGCATCGCACTCCAGCAAATGGTTAAATGGGCAAAGAGTTTGTCTGGGCTGTTACCTCAGCCCCTCTTTGTTACCGGTATCAGCAAAATCAGAACTTCACTGGACGCGCTAGCTTGTGCTTTAGGAAGTGACCCATTTACCTCAAGCAGAGGACTAAACTGTACCCAATTACCTTGGCTCTAGGGACCCAGCGCACTTGGCAGGGCCACGGTGTGTGTGAAAGAGAAAGCCTATCTGAAAAGTGGGATCTTTTTCCACCCCGATACATGCATCAGAGGAGCTGTTCTATTAACATACAGGAACAGAACAGAGCAGGCAGGAAAGAGGACAGGGAGAAATGGTGTTTGAGAGAGAAATGAGGCAAAATGCCAAAGGAATGAGAACTCCCAGACTAAAAGGCAGAAGTGAAATAATAATTAAAAAAAAAAAAGAAACGAAACAATCAGTTTACAAAAGCAATGAAAGCAAATCCAGTGCACTGCTTGATAAGCAAGTCAGAGGCATCCTACATACCACGGTGAGCCATGCAGATGAATACTGAGCAGAAACCAATTTGACTGCAATGAGTCACTTTGCAAAACATCCAGACCTGGATGGAGACACACTGCATGTCTTGAAGGGCAGGTAAATGTTTCTCAATAGAGTCGAACGCATGTTGTAGTCGAGATCACATTAATTTCCAACCCTCATTGCAAAGCGGGGGGGGGGGGGGGGGCAGAACGACTCCATGTTGTGGTTGAACTCGTTAAGCAATAAACTTAATGCCCCTGTTGCTGTGGCAACTTTCAAATTGTGGGAGGGCAAATAGACCAATTTTCCTTCCATAAAAGCATCCTGAGCATATTCGAGCGGTGGGCTGTTCCCCACGGTTCGACAGCAAACAGCAACGGTTCGGCTTTCCAGGCTTTCGTAAAGGATTGCTGCAATTCAAGCGGCTCTGGACTGTCATGCTCCAGGCTCTGACGGACTCACGGAGCGAAGGTGCCTTTGCCCATCACTGGCGGAAGGTAAAAGGTCTCCCAGCGCTTTCTGAAGACGACGGGATATAGCGCCAGGGGCCTGGCCAGCTTTCCCTCTTCTAGCCAAACTCCTTCCAGCGGCCAACGCTGCGCGTAAGCTCCACGCGTGCCGGCAGGAATTCAAGTCAGCCCTTTCAAAGGGCTTTGCAATACCTCATGTGCCAAAGGAGCCGGATAATCCATGCCAGTGTCACAAATGCAAAGCTAGGGAAGGGGAAGAAAGGTTTTCATGTGGCTGCTGCAGGTTCTCTCTGATCAGCCTGGTCTGGACTGCCAATATCTGTATAGCAAGGTTTCTGCTGGGCGAGCACTATGAGAGTGCAAAAAGCACCAGCTAGTTCGACTAGACACCGCAGGCCGTGAAGAAGCTTCCCAGCCAAGAGAAAGGAGTTCGCCTGTAGCTGAAGAGGAGGCACAGAGACCTTTGCTCCGCACACAGAGGCCGGGACTGCGCTCGAGGGTTTTCATGTCTCAGGGTTTAACCCGGCTCAAGTTGCAACCATTAGCAGGATTAAGACTGGACTTAAAGGAGCATTCAAAACATGTAAAAA
This sequence comes from Crocodylus porosus, assembly GCF_001723895.1. Lineage (NCBI taxonomy): Eukaryota > Metazoa > Chordata > Crocodylia > Crocodylidae > Crocodylus > Crocodylus porosus. Next base: position 9,353,209 of record NW_017728918.1, on the reverse strand, counting down.
GCCCACAGGCAGCTTAGAAGCTGTTTAACAATATCATATTAGAGGCTCAGGAAAAGGGGTATATCGCAAATCAAAAAGAGTACCAAACAGGCCAATAAAGCCCTGCGTGGTTCAACAGCAAAGCAAGACAAAAAGGCATCCTTCAAAAAATAAAAGGCATGCCCTAATAAGGAAAACAGAAAAACTCTCAAACTGGCAAGTCAAGTACAACAGTGAAATAAGGTGCTCCAAAAAACAGTTCAAACAGCATCTAGCAAAACATGCTAAAGTCCATATTTTTGTTAATACATCAGAAGCAGAAAGCCGGCTAGAGAATCAGGGGGGCCGTTACACGATCAGGGTGACAAGGTGCACTCAGGGCTCGTAAGGTCAGAGCAGAAAAGCTAAATGACGTTGCTGCATCACTGTTTCCACCGAAGACACTGGGGAAATGCCTCTGGCAGACCAAGCCTTTCTAGTAGATGGGTCTGAAGAGTTGGACTGCACTGCAGTCACAACAGAGGAAGTTTCAGGACAAAGGGGTAAACTGAACTTACTAAGAAGTCACCAGGACTGGGTGGCATTTCCCTAAGCGCTCTGAACAAACCCCAAGGTGAACGCGCAGAACTGGTGGCAATAGTCTGTACCCCAGCGTTACAAAGGGCCTCCGGGCCAGAGGACTGGGGGGGCTGCAAACATAACACCCATCTTCAAAGAAGGGCTCCAGAGGTGATCCTGGGGACCACAGACCAGTGAGACTCACTTCCATCCCTAGCAAGTTGGTAGAGTCTGTAATAAAGAACAAAATCAGCAGTCACAGGGGCAAAGACAATCTGCAGAGGAAGTCAACAAGGTTTTTAAAGAGAAATCTTGCCTCACCAACACGCTGGAGCTCTCTAAGGGTATCAACAAGCAAGCGGTCAAGGGGGGATCCAGCTGACATAATATATTTGGACTTTCAAAAAGCTTTCGACAAGGTCCTTCACCAAAGGCACAAAACAATGTTGCTGCAGGATTAGAGGGAAGGCTCTTTTGGGGGTTGAAAGCTGGTTCAAAAATGGGAAGCAAAGGGTAGGGCTGCATAGTCACTTTTCGGGATGGAGGGAGGTCAAAAGCGGGGTCCCACAGGAATGTGTGCTGAGACCCATTTTGTTCCATATTTTCTCCACTTGGATGTCTATGTTGCTGGGATCATTTGACCCCAGCTGACTTCCTGGCCCTTAGGCAGGGGGCTGGACCCAATGGTGTCTCTTCCAGCCCTAATGTCTATGCAATCTATGGACCAGTAACCTGGAAATGGGGGTGCACAGTGATGTCTCCAAGTTTGCAGATGATACTAAAATATTCCGGGTAGTCAAGTTCCAAGCTGATGGAGAGGAGCACCAGAAAGATCTCACCAGGCTGAATGGCCAAGAAATGATAGACGGGCTTCAACGTCAACAAGTACAAGGTAATGCAGCTAGGGAAAAATAACCTCAACTACACATACACAGTGCTGGGGTCTGAATGAGCGCGTACGACTCAGGAAAGCGACCTTGGAGTCATTTTACAGAGTTCTTTAAAAATGTCAGCTCAGCACGCAGCAGTGCCCAAAGCAGCTAACACAGCGCTGGGCATTGTTAAGAAGGGAATGGAAAATAAAATGGAAAACGTCACCATGCCATTGTAGAAATCCATGGTGCACCCACGTCTTGAATACTGTACGCAATTCTGGTCCTCACATCTCAAAAAGGATGTAGTAGGTTTTGAAAAAGGTAGAGAGATGGGCAACCAAAATGATCAGGGGCCTGGAGCAGTTGCCAGACCAGGAGAAACTAAAAAGGCTCGGACTCTTCAGCTTGGAAAAGAGAAAGATGAGGGGGATATGACAGAGGTCTGTAATGTCATGAAGGGTGTGGACCAAGTGAATAGGGACCTGTTACTCACCAGAATAGTATAAGTTGGGGGGTACCCACTGCAATGAGCAAGAGACAAGTTTCAAATGAACAAAAGAAAGTACTTTTTTTAAAGCCATGTGTGGTTAACTTGTGGAACTCACTGCTGCAGGAGGTGGCGAAGGCAGAGAGCACAGCCAGGTACAAAAAGGGACTGGATAAATTCATGGATGATAGATCTGTTAATTGCTACTGAAGACAATGGTTGGAGATATTTCCTCTGGCATGTCTAATCCAAAAAATGGTGGGTGCCGGGGAAAGGGATAGATCACTCGAGGGATACCCAGTATAATGCTCTCCCTGTAGAGCACCCACTTCTGTCAGTGTCAGAGCCAGGACAGTGTGCTAGATGGACCATTGCTCTGACTCAGGGTGGCGTTTCTTATGTTCAGGCAGAGCTCGAAGCCACAGACCTTTGATCCAAGTTGCACACATTCTCGGATAACAATTCGGGCATCTGGGAAGGTCCCACATAACCCTATTTCCTCATTTACCACATGCACCCAAATAAGATATGCCTTGTTTTTGGAAGGCAGAGTTGTGGCTGAGAGCTGGCTTTTCCACAAAGACGCTGCGCTACATGATTGCTGCCAGCTTCTTCGTCCCTGCCAGAAAGCAGGAGAGAGTGCAGTCCACTGGTAACTTTTGCATGGCCACTCTCAAATTGCACTGATTTTTGACAAGCTTTATCCCATTGCAAGGATACAGGGGATAAATAGTACTACATAGCCTCATATTTAGGGGGCTTATCCCCCTTCAATGTTAAATACATTACACGATGAACTTACTGCTGCCTTCATATTTACTATACAGAGACTGCCACAATGTGAGTCAACACAGCCAAACACAAACACAGAGCCAAGGGATCTTGGGGTCCCGAAAGAAAAGTGCGTTGCTTGGACACTTGGCATAGGGGGACATACTGGTTGAGGAGACCTGCATGGGTAGAGCAGCCGTTCCCATCTCATGCTGAGAAAGCTCTCTCGGTCCCTCCCCGAGCCATCAAGCGCTCAATTTATACGATCAATAAATTATCTTTGATAACGAGCCTCTATTCGCCAGTTGCCACCGAAAAGCAGGAAGAGCAGATGGGGAGTTATATTTCCATCATGTTCCATCTTCCACCACAGCCACTGATAAAAGCAAAGCTGAGTGCTAGTGGGAAGTGTGAACATTTCTGAGTGGCTCAAACCTGCTCCATCTGCTCAAGCAGACGGGACAGAGAGATGCGGTTGGAATGACAAAGTAGCCACGAGGGGGAAAACGCACGCGCAGCCGTGCACGTACCTCTGGGCCACCGTGTCACACGGAGACCCCTTCCGCTTGCGGGAGTCCGGGTTAGCAGGGTCCGTTGAGCTGTCCCCAAGGCCACTCATCTTGAGCTATGTTGCACCTGCACAGGCAAGAGAAACGAGAGTCAGGAAGCTGCTGGGAAGAGTGTCTGGCAACAGGCACCGATCGCTCCATGTGGGGCAGTGCCAGAAAACACAGCTCACAAAACTAGGGCAGTGGCAAGCGCTCCTGCTGCTCAAAGCCTTCTCCTTCCCGGGCTCTGCAGAACCAGCTCCGCTCTTTGGCCTGGTCCCTGCTCCACCAGGCTGGGACAGGAGCGTGCGCAGACAGCACGTGTGCAGAGGAGGAAGGAGATCTTTCGCAGTCCCACGCTCAGGGTGGTTCTCCAGCCTCTGCTCTGCCCCGTGAACCCTCCCTGTCACCAGTTACAACGTGGACCCAGCTCTCCCGCTCTCCCCTGCCCTTGTAGCTTTTAGTTTCCAGGCCCTACATCATTTTCATTGCCCTTCTCTGTTAACCAGTCCAACCACAGCCCCCGGCAGGCTTTGCAAAGATGCCACCCAGCACCTTGCTTGTTCACAGGCGAGCAGGCCGCTGCACACCAGGAGCAGTTCTGGGACAGGGGTGACTACTCCGAGGCAGCTCGTGGTTCCTCCATCACCCACGGGTCTCTCTGACACACTGAATCCTAACGAGCTGTCCCAGCCCCTACGGTCAGAGCTGTGCTGCTGCCCCCCACTCCTCCGGGAACATATGACTTGACTTTAATTAGAAATGACTCATCCCATTGGATGCAATGGCCTTCCCCAACCCCCTTGTGAACTTCCCCTTTGTGGTCTGATGTCTGTGGGTTAATGACCCTCTCGGTTCAGATCAGCGCCGGGTCCAGATCTTCCTGTCGTGCCGCGCAGGGCACTGCTAGGGGTACATATAAAGCTGGCCAGTCCCTGCTCATCTACTTTAAAAGGAGACTGCTTTTTTATGGTTAGTTTCCTACCTATGGAGCTGCTGCAGGTGCCACCGAGACGTGGGCTTACAGGCGGAAGGAAAGAGCGAGCGAGAGAGAAGTGTTTATGAGACGAATTCCCTGGCTTGACCTGTGGCAGGTTCAGGTGTGCCAGGGCTGACGGTAGTTTTACTAAAATGTTAGATTACAGATTTGTATAGGGCTTAGACAGGGCTGATCCTGCCTCAGGCAGGGGGTTGGACTCAACCCCAGGAGACACCTTCCAGCCCTTCTTTACGATTTCTATACTTTCTTGCTCTTCAAACACGCCCCACATTGCAAAAGTGTTTAAGAGCCGTCCCGCCAAACAGCTGGGCTGTGATTCATAGATGCTAGGGGCTGGAAGGGACCTTACAAGATCATCGGGTCCAGCTAGGAACAGCAACAACCATGCCAAACCCCACTCACGGCTGCTCCCCGGCGAGGAGCTTAAGGCCGCGAGTAAAGAATAAATATCCCACACAGATCCTTATTCCCTCCCAGTGGCTTTGGGTGCTCTGACCCAAGTTGCCTTAAACAAGACTGACTGAGAGTGCTATGCACTCGCCCCTGGAAATCAGCCCCCTCCAATGCTGTCTTGAGATGCATCAAATCACCCCCAAGCAGGACGCTGCCGAATTCCCTGCATGCTCCAGATGAGGCACTGCAGCTGCTTTCCTTTTAAGCTCCTGCAAGGGATGCAGAAAGGACCAGAGCCTCAGCCATAGTTGGGATCTGCATTTCTCCAAGACCTGGAGCCAAATGGCTTGGCCCCCAGATGACTCAGGGCAGCCCCCGAGCCCCCAGGTACCGTGCCAGCTGCAGGGCATCACTGTGGAAGGACCCAAGCAGGTCCTTTTCCCTGCCAGGGGATTCAGCCTATGCAGGGTGATCCCTCTTCTTTCTCCTTAGGCTAATTTTAAGGCTGCCTGGAGCTGCCTCTGTGGCACAAAGGTGCATGCTTTCTATTGGAGACTGGTGTTTAAATGAGCTTTCTTTTCAGCTCCGATGATCTCACATCCTTGAAATCCGTTTGAAAAAGTGGGGTTATTTAAAAGAAACAGAAAACAATTAGGAACGCAGGACTAGGAGGCGCCTCCTGGACTTAATGAGCCCTGTCCCCCTGCACTTGCACGTAACCACTAATATAAGGAAGCTCCAAAATCACCCCCTCAAATCTTCACACCCACCCGGCAGAGCACAGACACAAGCCCCCCCGATACCCGTCCTGAAAGTTTCTAACACACGCAACAAGCTCCGCGTGGCTTGGGAAGCAGCTGGGGTCTCTCGGAGGGTCCAGTCCTGCCAATGCCAGTCACTGCCCAGCCCTGCCGGCTTCTCCGGAGCAGGCGCGGAGGTCGGGATTGTCAAAAGTGCGCAGCCCCTGCCTCTGCTTTGCCCGCTGCGGTCAACAGGCAAATCCCCACTGGTACTGAAGATACCGAGGCCGAGAGCTTTGGAAGACCCCCGCCCCAGCCGTTAAATACCTTCTCCGCATGCTGCTTTCAATCGTTGTGCAACACAACAGCAAAGCGTGTGTGCAGCCAGCACCGTAACAGGGGGTAACACTCTACCACTGCTGCCTGCTAACGGAGTTACTTCTTTAGCTCATTCTGGATTCACAACTGCCTGATGGCACACCCGCGTGCTTTCCGTGTATTGCTCAAAGCGTCTCCACCACCAGACACTGGCATTTAAACAGCAGCGCCACGAAAGAGCAAACCCTCGCCATGCAGCGTGAGGTCATTTCTGCTGCCTGCATCACTCCGCCCACGGTGAAAGCTGTTCCTGAAACTTTTGCAGCAGTATTACCATGGCCAATCAATAATTCCTCCTCGGTGCCAGCAAGGATGAAAGCAGGGCTAGCTGTCCTAATTTAACAAGACTAATCAAGAGCAGAGAAGCTCTGGACAGAAACCCACAAGCTAGCCAAGGACCATGCATCTAATTTTGTCCAGCCTGGATGGCAAAACTGATGCCAAGTACATGCAACTAGAAGGGAGCTAAAAACCCAAATTCCTTTAAAGATTAGGTACCAGATCAGTGGGACCACTGCAGCATCATCACCTGTTCTGGTCGTTAGGGCTCTGGCATTTTTAATTTTTAAGACGTACAGTTGTTCAGCGTTTTCAGCTCTTTCCTCCCAAATGCAGATGCACCAAATGGCAGCTTTCCACCTTTTCCCTCCCTGCTTGTTTATATGCGTGCTGTAAATGGATCAAGAAAACTCGCACCCGACGAGACGCACACATGGAAATTCATAGCTCAATTCGCAGCCGCCAAGGCCAAGCGATTCCAAGTTGCGACGGGGAGCGCAGCTCTTCCAGGCCCCCGCCCCGAGACAGCTCCGGCACGTGAGCAGCTTTCCTCAAAGGAGAAAGCGCTCCTGCGGCGCCGGTGCCAGGGAAAGCAAAGCTCGCCCATCCTACCGAGATCCTCCGTGACTGCAGTGTGACCTTGGCAGTATCAACCGCGTGCCCAGCAAGGGTGAATTAAGGACAAAACTGCAGCCTTTGCCGAAAGCCTTGGCGTGTGTGAAGTCCTTGATGTAATACGTTCGTTGTTTCTTTTTGTTGTAAATTCAGTTTATTTTGCAGTGGAACTTGCCAGGGCTCGCAGGCCAAAAAATTTAATTTAGCCTAAAAATAACTCCAAATGCCTTGGGTTTGAAAACCCTGGCAGCTCAGAGCATGGCCTGTAACACTTGGCATGGGGAGGCACCATCCCGGGGGGCTGCATTCAGGGGAGATGCCAACACGCCTGGTGCCCTCCTTGCTCTACTCAGGGCATGGAAACCTGCAGGAAACTGGATTTCTAAGAGCCGGTTTTGGAAAGGGTCTCACCAGCCCGCAAAGGCCACAAGAAGGAGATACAGGACAGTGTGACGGGAGTGAAAACTAGGTGATTAGCTTGCATTTAAAAACCAAACCAAGCTTCTGCAGGTTCTCTCTGATGCAGACCTTGCTCTTAAACTTTATTTTGCCCGCCCCTGCAATAAAGCAGTCGCTCCTTTGCTGTTCTCCTGGCCAACCACCAGAGAGACTGCATAAAATGTTGCTGCGTGATTTATTTGCTTGTGTTATTTACCCACTCGTCTCCGCCACACTGAGAACGAACACTCAAGCGTTGCACCAGTACACAGTGTGGCCGACACACGCACAAGCCTCAGAGGCAAGACGTCCGCCCGGGGATCAATTGTTCCAAAATAAACCTCTGTTTTGGCTTCACGATGCAAAGACTGGTTTTCGCCGTCGCAACAAGACGCACCGAGGCTGCGTCCGTCCAGCGCTCGGACTTGCCGTTCAGCCGCCAGCCGCACAGACGAGGAAAACCAGTTTGCACCATTTCACTTCCGCGCGTCGTGAAACCAAAGGCAACTGGGCCCATGCGAGTTGTGGGGCCTGGCTTTCCCGTCAGCTCCACCAGTTGGTTGTCAGCAAAGGCTCATCTCAGGCATGCACGAGGCCTGAGGTTTAAAAGCACGAAGACGTGCTTCCAAAAAGAGGACGGTCCAAACCCACTTTCCCTTCCCCTTGGCATTCATCTTGACATGCAACAGCTCCCAGCTGAGAGCAGGGTTTCTTCGTGCCAGACTGTACACGCATGCACGGCAAGAGACGGTTTCCGATCCAAAGAGCCTCCAGTCTGATCAGGCAAGAGGACAACGTCTGGGAGAGGAAAGAGTGGTGCAGACAGCCAACGAGACTTGTCCCAAGTCCCACAGTCGGTGGAGAGCTGGGAACAGACCCCGCATTTCCGCCCGCTTCCAGTCCAACCAGTTCACTCAACTGCCTCTCGGGCCTGTACCACGCGAGCCCGCTGGGTCGGGGAACTGCGCCGCCAGACTAGACACCGCAAGGTCAAGGAGCCCTGCTACACTCGGACGCAAAGGGCCAAGCCCAGTCTCACGCTGGCAGAGATGCTGCAGACTCATAAACCATGAACGGCACTGGGTTTAGACCACGTCTCGGTTTAGACACTGACAAAATGGGGCAAAAAGAGGAAAAAGGAGCATGCAATTACAAACCTTTGGATTAAGGGACATCCTTGTCTAACCTATTCCTAACATTACAGGATCAACCCGGTCGCACAACCACGAAGCACAACCGGAGACACCAAAGCAACCGAACCTGCCATAGGTAAAGCAGGGGGATAAGGGCACTGCCAATGTCCTGCCACTACAAATCTGTGCTGATCTGACCGGAGAGGGGAAAAGGGTATGTGTAAACTTCTTAAAATAATTTTCCATCTATTGACTCCTCTGTGAAATCCTAGGAAATGTGAACTTTCATTTCTACCCAGGAGAACTTTTACAGGCTCTTCTCTGATACCCGACGAAGGATGCTTGTGCCCGAAAGCTTGCAATGAAAGAAATCTTTTTGCAAAAATCTTGTTGGTCTAATAAACGATATCTCCTCTACTACGAGTCCTGATTGCCTTTTCCTCTAGACCAAAACGGCTACAACCTGGATACCTGAAATTCTTCCTGTCCCTCAAGTTGGGGGGTAAGACCCTCTAGCCAGCAATCCCCTGGCTTTAGCCCCAGCGGGCGCGGGCCAGTCAAAACCCCCGGCCTTGCTGCAGCCAATGCCCAATGCTAAGGACACCAACAGAAAAAAAAAGAATGAACCCCAGAGGGAAAAAAATGTCTTCCCGGTCCCCATTTGTCAACCAGCAAACGTTGGCCATGTTTCTACACGGGCTTCCCAAAGCCAGGTACTGCTCGCTATCTGGAGACAGAAACGGGGGCCAGGAAGCCAAAGCGATTTGCTCCGAGGCCCGACAGCGAGTTAGTGGCACAACCTGCACACAAGCCTTTTCTCTTGCGAGGCTGCTGCCTGTATCTCTCACGCAGAGACTTCTCCCTCGCCAGCGATGATTTTCACCCAGAGAACTACTTAAAAATAAATGACGGGCATCAGAGAGAAGCACAGTCAGTAGGCTGCGTTTAAGAAAATGTTTGATGCTACCAAAGTCCCTTCCATTGCAGTTATTTATTATTATTAAAATGTAACCCCATCTGTGCATGCACAGACAGTCTCTCAATTAGAGATAATTAAGAGCACACTCAGAATGCCACAAGGACACATCTATATTGTTCCACTCACAAGTTCATCATTAGCTGCTAATCTAAGCACTTGGGCCATAATGAGCGTTGATTTTTAACTTCGGCAGATTACAGAATAAACACTGACGCTCTCCATCGACAGGGAAGGGGCAGGGGCTGGGATGAGACGGGTGAGTCACTCCGCGGCTCTGCTGAGGCAGGAATGCTGTTTTGTTGGTTTATTTTAACAACAATTTCTGACCTCATTTAAAACAAAAGAAAAAAAAAGACCTGCCATCCTGACCAAACACCCAGGATTTCAGCAGCCAAAGAAAACAAGCATCCCCTCGGTTGCGAGCAGTGGTCCGTTGGCCAACGGTTGCATCCATTGCTTCTGGCCAGCAAAGATTTCTACTCCCCTATGAAACCTAGTTTTATTCTCACTTCATCCCCAGGGTCTCAGTCTCATCCACCTGTTGTGCCCTTTCTAACACCTGGACTGCAGGCTGTCTGTGCAGGATGAGCGTTAGGCAGATGCTGACAGCTGGAGCCTTTGGCCCCGCTACATCCAGCCGTACCTAAAAGAACAGTTTGCATGGCAAAGACCTGGGAGGGGGGTGGCAGCAGAAGCATCTCCCTGTGCTAATGGGAAAAACCAGCAGCAAAAGATTCAAACCAGCTTCCCCTTCCTTCGGAGAGTCTAGCTATTTTTGCAGGGCTGAAGAAGAGCTCAACAGTGCCACTTCTATCCCAAAACATATCCCGCCAAGCCTGCGACATGTGAGCAAGCTAATTGTGTTTAGTTTTCTTTGGGGAAAGGTAGACAGAGGAGACATTGGACTGAAAAGCTGAACGCACCTGCTTTAAATGGGCTGGAATATATCACGGCTTGCTTTCGCCTCATCTCACAAGTCTTGCCTAGAGCAGCCTTAAAAATATCCTCCCGTCCCCTGGGCCAAATCACCAACTTCTCTTCCTTTCAGCCTCCCATTATTACTATTACTCCCAATAGCTTTCAGCATGCAATTCAAGGTGCTGGTTTTGATTTGTAAAGCCCTAAATAGTCTGGGTCCTACATACCTAAGGGACTGCCTTCTCCCTTATGTCCCACTGTGATCCCTAAGGTCAACCGAGAGCAACGTCCTGCGCCTACCATCAACGCACCACGTTCCCTTGGTCATTCCCAGCAGCCGTCCCTCCCTCCCGCTGAGACATGCCGGAGCCTGAGCCTGGCCACTTTTTGGAAGCACTAAGGCCTTCCTTGGGCAGGCATTTGGCCAACAGAGCTAAGCTGGAAAACTGCTTTATGGGTTTCTCTTTCATGGTTTTCTCCGGTTCTGTAAGGACTTCTCCTGTGTTATAGGTCATGCTGCTCTCCACCGGTAGCCTGCCCCGAGCCTCTGCTGGAAAGCACAGCATATACATCAAATAAATACTGCCCCATGCAGAGGGCCCCGCTGCACTGGGTGCTGTGTGTAAGGACAGCCTTTGCCCCAAAGAACTTAAAATCTAAATGGCAGGTGCACAAAGGGAGTGCTAGCACCCATTTTTGGATGGGCAAGGAGGGGTCAAGGTTCCCGTCTAGATCCTCCTCAAGTCAGTAGGAAGAATCTCACCCGTTTCCGCCTGCTTTGGCTAATGGGCATGATGAGGACACTGTAAAAGGCCCCCAGCTGGACAGCCACCAGGGATCCTAATGGAAGAGCAGAACTCTTTCTTCCAAGACTGTGCCCCCTTGGCGCTAGCCAGGGTACAAGCGCCTGGTGGGAGGCAGACGCTGACTCTGGAAGATGACAAAATAATTCCCTGTTCTGGACATGCAGAACTGGTGCCTGGTGCAGGCAAGGGACAGATTTATAAAAAAAAAGACCTGGGCAGGGAGTGCAGTCTTGTGCCTCGCAATTAAGTGCACAAACCCAGGTAAGCACCTTATGCGTTACATCGGGAAAGGCTGGCACAGGGGGTAGGGATCCACAAGGAGGAGGGGAATACCTCTGCTAACTTATGGAAAAGGCCATCTGGAAGCACCTCTTAAGGCAGTATGCACACGAGTCTGGGGTCTACAGCCTGAACCCCACAGTAAGGCTGTCCCTTTGCGTGGAGGTGACTGGTCCACTTTTGCATTGAAGTCACGGCTGGATTAGGGGCAGGCCCCTCTGGGATGAAGATGCAGGAACTCGAATTTGCCAAGTGCAAACCACCAAAGGCATGAGATCTGTAGGGAGACTCCCGACAGCCTTAGGAATGAGTCCAGTTCTGCTGAAAATGATGTTGTGCTGCTGTTCCTTTCACTTGTGCTACCAGCAAACCCCAGCGAGGGTGGAAAACCAGACCACACCTGTGCCCGGCTGGGAGCAGGGAAAAAACCAGTAGCCAGAAAGAAAGGGGGTTCGGAGCAGGCACCAGGGGCCGTCTAAGAGCCACGAGCTCACCGTACATCAGGAAGCCATCCCCCAACACACGTGCATGTGCATGCATGCACGCACACCCACCCACACACACAGGGGCAGAAAATACAGAAGGGGAAAGTGCTGAACAAAAGAATAAAACCTGTTAAAATGGCCACAGCTAAGTTAACAGACCTTTAGTGAACGAATAAAAGATCCCAGTGCCTGCCTTTCTCTTCCAGGAATGATTTTGACAGCTGGGAACCCACTCCACCATCCAGGAGCACTAGGAGGCTTAATTGACTAATATTTACAAAGCACTTTGAATCCTCTTCTGGAAGGCGCCGTGGACGTGCAGAGCGCCGTCATTAGCACACAAGCTATGAGCTGCAACCTGTGTTTACAGTGTTGAAAGACAGGAGCCCAGATGAGCTCGGGCGGGTTGTGTAGGTGCTCACACAGGGCTCAGGAGGGTTGTGTAGGCGCTCGCACACCACCATGACGAACACCTTAGAAATGCCCAACCACGTGCATCACGGAGTGATTCACTCTCAAGGAGCTGCAGCCTCAGGCTGCCATTAAAATGCTGTCATCTCTCTAACGAGTGTTGTACAACAACTGTTCTTCGTGCCAGGAGGAACGCGGCCTCTCTGCCACCTCAAGGTGGCATCTGCCACGTGGACGTTCATGAGTTTTTGTTTCCCGAACTCTCTCATCCTTCACGGGAACTAACTCAGGCTCAAGGGGTAAGCTCTGGCATTGAGCCGCCCTACTTTTGCAAGGGCGGGAAGTCTAATATTTGGTAAAACATGCAGCAATGCTGGCTCAGATGACCATGACTGCTCATTGGGAATGAGAGCTCATGACTCAGAACACGACAAGCTGTACAACAAATGCCAGCTGATGACCAGTGGGGATGGTCCTGCTTTGAGCAGGAGGTTGGACTAGCTGTGATCTCCTGAAGGCCCTTCCAGCCTTAACTTTCTGTGATCAAGGGTAGTCCATGGGGACTGAAACGGTGACCTCAAGCACGAACGGCATGAGAATGACACAGGAGTAACTCCTTTAGCTCAATGCAGACTCTACAGGCCAGCCACCAAGGAGGGGGGGTTCAGTAATATTCAAAAGAGATGCATCTCCCAAGGATCAACTCTATTACTACCTGTGGCTCCGAGCTCTGAAAGTTATGCTGTGCCGTTCCTACAATGCCGAGAGGTCTATTGCCCACCCTGAACCTGCTCAGTGATCCTCTGTCATCAGCAATGCCATCTGCTTTGGAAAGCATGGTGGATTAGGATCACTGGGATGTAAGGCTGGAAGGGACCTCGCAAGGTCGTCTAGTCCAGCCCCCTGCTCAAGGCAGGGGCAACCCTGACTAACCAGCCCCGATGAGCGTCTGTCCACCCTGCTCTTGAAATCTTCCAAGGATGGAGATGCCACAAATTCTCCGGGCAGCCTGTTCCAGTGCTTGACCACCCTCAGAGTCAGACAGCTCCTCCTCACCTCCAACCTACGTTTTCTTTGCTGCACCTTGAGGCCACTGCTCCTAATCCCGTCCCCTGTGGCTGCAAAGGAAAGCCCCTCTCCATCCTCTCTGTAATCACCCGTCAGGTATTTGAAGACTGTTATCTCATCCCACCCTCAGCCTTCTCTTCTCCAGACTAAATCGTCCCTGTTCTTTCAGCCTCTCCCCTTAAGTCTTGCCTCGCAGGCCCCTCCATCTCAATGAGTCCAGAAAGTGCTGTAGAAGGTGACAGAAAAATAAGCCAGGGGAGAATGAATTCCCCAAAGAACTGTAACAAAACCTGACTGCAAGTTCAAAGAGAAATTCAGCAAGGACACAACAGGAACACACGCACAATCTTCTTTGGTACAAAATACTGCAATGCAAAGAGAAAGAGATACCAGACCCAAAGGCCTGATGTTAAAGATGCGCTCCGGGGAACCCACTGCCGAACAGAAGCAGCCGATCAGAAGTGAGAGGATATAATGAATCTGGACACGCCGTTTTCTTTGCAACCCGGACTCAATGCAACAGCCCCCGCTCAGCCCAAAGGGGTCTTTCAAACGCCAAAGGGGGGTACAGACAACAGGGTGAAATATTAATTTGCTCAGCACCGTGTAGGCAAGTCTTCCACCTGTGGGACAGGATGAGCTGGGTCACGACGGGGACTCATCCAGAACCACGCAGTGAGGAGGTGCCTCTCCAAACCTCCCTTCAGCGCGCCCCTCCGTCATGCAGCTTCCTGCACTCATCGGTGCCACTGCCCTGCAACTTCTCTTCCTTTGCAAGGCCACGGAGGCTCCTGGCCTCAATCCACGGGGTCACGTTTCAGAGTCAGGCCAGCATGCACCTGGCGCAGCGGGGCCCCACCGAGCCCCTGCTGCAATGCAAATGAGTCTTCCTACAGTCAGCACGTTAGCAGCGTGTCGGTGTCTTGGTGCTACGTTGCTCCGAAGAGGCCACCGCTGTTACAGAGAGCGTCACTTCAATACGTGGTCAGGAAACCGTTCCCAGGGGAAATGTGGCTGGCAAAAATTTGTTGCTCTTACCAGATGTTGCTGCAAACCAGTGCTGACTGTGTGATGAGCTGTCTTGCAGAGTACGAGGTCACGACCATGAGCTATGGTGAAGGACACCTGAAACAAAGCACCAGCAGATATGGCGAACTGCACAAAAAAACCCCCCTATACATGCAACCAGATAAGCATCAAATCCAGCTGCTTCTCTCAAAGATGCTTCAGGGCATGCAAAGCAGCAGCATGTGCTAAGTGGTCTCCAAAAAGTACTGTCACGGTTAGGAAGAGAAGTGTCCCCAACACTTCACTACGATTTTGCCCTAACTCTCCAGGACTCATCTTTCAAATTAGTGAATTAAGTAGGGCCATGGTTGGACACTGGTTTGGGCATGTGCAGCACCTGCAGGATGTCAGGTGGTTTACAAGACTTCCCTCCTAAAACGCATCATGCACAAGCCTACCAGGGAAACTAACTTGTACGCAAGAAAAAAACCAACCACACGCCTCCACCAATCCTCTGAAGTTGTAAAGAACCAAAGCGGGACTCGACTCACTCCACATGCCGCCCCTCGACCCTTCCACACCATTAAAATGAGATGCCATTAGTCCCAGGTTGGCTTTCCAAAGGAGTCGTCTTACACCTGACCACTATTTTAATTTTCTGGGGCACTGCAATGCTCTGGATTAATGGTCAGCAACATGGCATGTCAACCCAAGTGTTTCCTGCTAAGATGCCCTGTCTTAGAGATGCTTCCAGCCTTTCCCCAGAAGATGCCTGTGCAGAACACAGTTCCCTTCCCTGACTCAAAGGAACAGAAATAATCAAAGCAGTAAGTGACACCGTGAAAGTAGCTGCACAAATGAACAGAAGGGACTGCCAGTACCATCACTGCGAGTGAAAGCGAGATGAGATGCCTCCAATAGGAATTTCAAGCTCGGCGTTAATGGCGACAAAGCTCCTTGCACGTACGGTTGCTCTAAACTGCACCATGCAGCCGGTATAACTTCCCTTTCGGCTGCTTTTGGTCTCTCGGGACCCTCACCCTGCAAGTGTCGCCGGCCCTTCCCTGCAAACCGATGACGGCCTTCAACCCCCGGTCACTTCCCCGGGAATGGAGAGTGCTCTGCAGCTTGCAGCACTGAGATCTGAACGGTCTTCTCTGAACGCTGCTGATGTCGCCCGGCCTGACACGAGAATTTGCTGAACATCATCCGCTTGCGATTTGGGAGCGGCCGCCATGCAGGGACGGCAGCTTCGCTTTTATAATCTGCTCTGGCTCTAAAGGAAAAGAGAAGGGGTCCACAACCCTGGGAGGAAGTGGCTCAGGGCTGAGCTCTTCTACGAGTACCTGGTAAGGGCTGGGCTAGGTCTGCACAGCTTCCACGGGGCTGCTCCAGGTGCTTCGAATAGTCACAGGACAGTCACGCAGCACTGCTGGAACAGATGCACTGCAAGTGCCGCAGTGGAGCAAAACCCGCCAGACCCGCTCCATCCCTTGAACAACTCCCCACTCCTGTCATTTCAATTTTACTCCACTGTCATGTTCAGGGATGGAGGGAGAGAGGGAGATGAGCTTTGCAGTGTGTCCTCTACATCAGTGGTCTCCAAAGAGGGGTGCACGCACCCCGGGGGGTGCGCAAGATGATCCACTGGGGTGCAGGAAGAAAATACTAGAACTTCTATTTCTATAAATATACATATATTGGGGGTGAGTGCTCAAAAATGTTTTACTGATAGGGGTGCACGATCAAAAAAGTTTGGAGACCACTGCTCTAGATCACCGGATCCAGGCAATTCCAGAAGTGACGTGGGGTGGGATGGGCCGCGCTTTCCCTCAAAGTACCCGACCACTGGCCTGAAGTTCGTTACAACATCTAGGCAAAACGCTCCTGCGTCTACCTGACCTTGGTGGTGACTTTACCATAGCCAGGGAGGCAGGCGCTCCTGAGGAACTTCAACTTCCTTGCAAAGGTGCTAGAGGAAACGCAGGTATTTATCACAGCAGGACCAGAAAAGTGTGGAACAGGGCGTTATTTAATTCTTGGGTTGAAAGATGACAAAAATGTGTGTGTTTCGACAACTCAGTCAGCCTGGAATTATTCTTAATTTAGAACGGGATGGGGTCACCATTTCAAAATTAGTGGAGTCAGTTTATTGCCGCCATCCGGGTGCATACATTTATATAAAGTACATCTATCAGGAGGTCAAAGGCAGCTTGACAGCCCCCTGCATGCTTACGTTTAGGAGGACGCAGTTTAGGCATTTTACGCTAATTTAAATATCTTCTTTCAGTATTAAGACCACTTTAGTTTGTTTTGCACATTAAGAACTCATTAGAAATTCAAATCTACTTCCTATACCAGCTGTTTTCCCCAAACAAGCCAACTGGCTTATGATAGGTTTGCTCATAAATACCGGCAGAGAGTTATATCTATCTATCTATCTATACGTAAATAGAAGAGAGGCATTCAAAGCCGCGTTTGCTGCGAGGAGAGAAGGCGGGGTGTGGGGGCTGGAGAAGAACCCAAATGCTCAAGGTGGAACATGAGCCTCCGAACCAGGTGACGTCTGGCCTGGCGTGGGCACCGACACGCTTCCTCGAGCGCATGCGTGTACAAGCGCACGCATCCTTCCTTCTGCTGCACCTCCCAGCCTGGGCACTGCAGGCAAGGGTGGCGGGCCGGTTCAGGGGTTGCGCCTGCTGCTTGAGCTGCAGAAGGAGCCCTGGGACCAGCTCAGGCCCAAAACTGGTTGTTCAAGCTGCTGCTGTTATTTTTCAGGGTCCTGCCAGCACACCCTGTACCCTAGATGAGCCCCCCCCACCTATGCTAGGTGCTGCATAAGCACAAGGCCTCTAACCCCAAAGAATTTAATTCAGATAGGTCAGGTAGGGGCAAAAAGCGTGGGAGAGAGGGGAAAAACATGCCTGATATCATGATTGGGGAGTTTGAATCAGGTGGGGAATCCGGGCCTGCCAATGCTCCACCTGCACCCTATCAACTAACCCACCTTGCCTCCCCAGAAAATGCCAACTCAGCTCAATTCCTCTGCTCCCGATTGCTGTGGAAGTAGAGGGGAGTTTTGCAGACTGTGCAGACCTACAGGATCTTAGGCTCCAGCCCAAGGTAATATTAGAGCAGGCGACAGCTACATCACGTGCCTCTCATTCAGCCTCCTGGCTTTTGCAGGGCCCAGATACCCAGCTCCAGGCTGTGGACCCCGCTCTGGGGCCAGGGCCCGAGTTACGTGCTGCAGTGCTCAGCACCGTGGGTCCTACGTCCCTTTGTGGATGTGGGTTCGAGAGGTATTTTGAAGGCCATGACCTCCTAGCGAGATGACACGTGGATTCCTTATACCAGGCACTTCCCTGGGGTTTGGGAATTGCTATGACAGCACCTGGCAGGATGCATGTAGTGCTTCCCACCCAACTGATCCAGAGCTCAAGGTGCTTTGCAAGCATCCCTCTTGTTAGCAAATGTGTGCACCCTTTGAGCTGCCTAACTCTTGTTTGGGGCCAGAGGGGTAGCAGTCAGATCGACTTTACCCTTACGCTCCCCTGAAGGCTGTGGTATGTGCGTTTAAAAATGGTGGGAAGCAGCAAGGCTAGCAGCAAGGTTAGATGAGCAGCTGCACACAATAAGAGCTGAACGGCAGTGAAGACAGCCCCTCGGAAAAGGAAAATCAAGGTTAGGTCTGCAGAAGTTGTGTAACGTCCCACCCTGCTACGCGTTATCCTTTCCTCGGTGCTCTCAAGAGTGCCCTGGTACGGTCCCTCCACCAGCAACAGCCAGCGCAGTGCAGCCTCCGCGCGGGGGCACAGCAAATGCTCCTGTCCCACTTGGGGCTCTGTTCTCTGCACAGGGCTGGGGGCACCCAGATAACAGTGCAATTTCAGCTCCTCCGACTGATTTCGGCAGGTCTCGGCAGGAGCAGGATCCAGCCCTTCATGGGCCGACACTTGGTTTAATGAGTACAAGGAACGTGCTTCGTTGTTAAGCGATGTCTCTGGGATACAGCACAAGCAGCAGAGCAGGAGAAGGGCGGCTGCATGGCCCACAGCATGTCCACGCGCAACGCCAGACGGGACCCCAGACCCTGCACTCGGGCCTGCATGCGTGTTCCCGGGTGCCAGAGGAGAGGACTTCTGCGGGGTCCGTACTTCAATCACTGGGGTACGCAAGGGATTTTAAGGTGTCTCGGTGCATGCCTGTAGGACAATCAATGATGCCACCAGACGGGCCCAGGCAACAAGGTCTGTTATTTCTATTACAGCGGCTTCTAGAGAGCGCCGGCTGGAAACCAGGGCCCCGCCGGCTTCGGCTCCGCAGCCCCTCCCATAGAGCCGCCTCAGGAGAAGCTCACAAGCTAGCCAAGTTGCAAGATGCTTGGATGCAGGGCTTTGCTTTGGATGGGAATGGCTGGGTTAAGCACAGCACACCACGCATGCGTTCAGGGGTCGGGCTGGATGATTCCTGAGGTCCCCTCCAGCCCGCGGGTCCGGGCAGATAACAGGTACAGATGCTGAATTCGTAAAGCTCTGGACTGTCAACGAGCCAGGACGTTGGTGCGAGCCTCTCTCGTGCTGCAATGGGACTCAGCAGCCCCAGGCTCGACTCCTGGCTCTCCCAGGGACCTGCGGGTGATGTTCAGCAACTCCTATAGCCCTCTGCTCCTGCTCCTGCTCCTGCCCAACACCTGCGCTGTGCACATAACCAGGAAGCCCTCCGAGACAGGTTTGTCCTTCAGCAGGCACTGCTCACACACAGCACAGCGAGGCCCCGATCTCTGCGGGGGTCAGGAGGCAGCAGCATTATCAAGATGCCTTCAGCCTGACGCTGAGCCAGAACTGGCGGCGGAGACCATCTTGAGAGTATCGACTACGCCGGCTGAGACCGAACGAGCAAGAGAAAGGATGCATCTTGCTGACAGATCCGCTGGTGTCTGCGATCCAGCAGCATGACGTGGCCTCGTTTACAGCAGAGATAAGATATGAAGCGCAACTGCAAGAGGTGTACCCTTTTCCCCTGATAATAGCTGGAAAAACTAGGTTAATTGCTAGAACTTCTGCGCGAGAAAACAACACTAATTCTCCTGCCGTTACAGCACATTACACACTCAGTTTAGTATTACACTGGTGCGATTACAACGTGTAATTCACCACTCTCTCTATGGGGTGGATAAATATTTTGGCTGAACGTACAAGCACGCAGGGAGCTCCCCGAGCACAAATTTAGCTGGGGCGGAAGCGCATGCGTTCTGCTAAGAGTTCATTCAACTCTGGCCAGGTCAGGCGGGAGGTCCTGAAGGGTCATATGCAGAGACTGGTACGTGGGGAAGGCACTCGAGAATCATCGGCCGGCTTCGCTGCTTTCCCCGAAAAAACCTGACCCCAGTGGCTAGAGGGACAACTGGAAGAGCAGCAGTGAGAAGCCAGAGAACCAAGGGTCAGGACCGGCTTTGGCTCCTTGTTCCCAAGGCCAGACGTGCTCCCGACGTAACCAGCTCAACGTCTAGGAAGCGAGGCAACGAGGACACTGCTTGTGCTTGCAGTGCCGGGCTGCTGCAGTAGTAGTTCAAATCCAGTCATCGTGCATCAGTACCCATGGAGCAAGCCCTACTACAGGGGGATACCGCAGTGCCAGCTGAAGTAATGGGCACAGGGTTAAATGGGCAACAAGGACCTCTGATGAAAGTGCCAGTGATAACTCAGAGTGCCCTGCCATCCATTCAGCGAACGGAAGGACGGCACAAATTCAAAGGATGAGAAAAGATGACTATCCTCCAAATCAGAGGTAGGCAACCCCCTGCATAGGTGCAGCGTGCAAAGGCATTTTGCTTGGCACGTGCGTCTGGGGGAGACAGCGCAGAAGGGGCCAGGGCTGTGCTGCCACAACACGGATCGGGTCCCCCGTGGCTCCCCCGCCATCCGCCCCGGCACGCCATCTTACAAGTTGAGGTTGCGGGTGTTTTTAGCACTCTATCCAAAAACGTTGCCAACCCCTGCTCTGAATCATCAGAACAGAGACGTGCATGCCTGTGTGCAATATAGTACATGTACGTATACGGAGGTCATCCATACAGACCGCCCCATCAAGGGTTGCCTGGGGGCTTGAACACGAATATGGATTAAAGAGTAACATATAAAGTTCTAGCAACTGGAATAAGACCATGATGAAGACCAGCTGGCTGAACGGGAGATGCAGGAAGGCAAAAAGCCATGCAATCCCAGTCTTGGGGCTTCCACCAAGCTCCCAAGATGTGATGGTAACCTTGGCAGGACAGTACTGGGGAACCAGCCCATCAACAAAGGCTTTCAGCGCGGGAACCAGATCCTTACTGGCAGCCTGTGCCAGCGAAAGCAGCAGAAAGGAAATGCTACCTGGGGAGCGAGTCGCCTTCCTGCAAACCCACGAGACAGCCCGCGGCGGCGGGATGACACCTGTCTCCCGGAGCGGCACCAGCAACACTGCATCAGCAGGGAGAGCGAGCACACGGTCCAGCGCTCCCCGCTGCTCTGACCACAGCAGACGCCCGACCAGACCACAGGCCAGGCAAGATCTCCGTCTAGATTTCAGTCCCTTGAAATGACTGCCCATCACACACTGGGCCAGAACAGCCCCATGGCAGGTCCAGGAGAGACACCGGGATTTCAGCTGCGGCGGGGTCTTGGGGAATGATTCGCTCCCTGTATTTTTTCTCTTGCCCGTGGTCTTGCTGCGTCCAACTTTAGACAAGTCACGGCATGAAATTCTGGAACAGCTAATGGCCTTGATACCGGCCGAGCCTGAATCCAGGCGTAACCACCATGAGCTAGGCTATTCACCAGTGCCAGGATACAGAGGCGTCTGAGGATCAATGGTATCAAGCACTATCAACAAGAACTGCTCTGTGCCTGTCCAAAGCATTACGCAGGCTGACAAGGGCAGCGTCGGGCCCGCGACCCCTCCGAAACCGGAACGAAGTTGTGGTCCGCCCTCACGTACAACACGCAGCGTCACTCCAATCTCGTTTAGACTGGAGAAAAAGAGGAGTAACTCCACTAAGGCAAACAGTGTTAGACTGGTGTACGAGATAGCCCACCTATGTCCCGCCAGGGTGTTCCAGCATGGAAACAATCCCAGCTATACCATGAGCATCACCCTGGTCGTGAGCGCTGGATGCAGAGGATCTGCATTCAGAGCACAAGCTGCTCTGTCTCCAGAGGAAGGCCTAAATCTCTCAGCTGGGAGCATTAGCAGCCCCGCTGCCTGGTGGGCTTCACACGCATTATCAAACAGTGCCATTAAAACAGCTGGATGTGCCAAGGAGCTAAATTTGCTGGAGGCTTGGAACCGCCCATCTCGTGACTAATCCTGCAACCACGGCCAGAGGAATTTGGAGAGCGGGCGATGCCCAGAGAAATGCAGAACCAGACTCGTCGCCTCTTCCTCTTTGCCTTTTCCGCTCGCCTCCTCTGCTTGCTTACGTCCAGTTGTCCTACTTCTGGGCAGATGATTCAGACCTCTCCTATTGCTTCCTGCTGGGTCCCATCAGCAGCCATCGCCAGGCAGCTCCCTGTCAATAAGTGACAAAAAACTCACTGCGTGCAGCAGGCCTGTTTTTCTCTTCCCCCTTCCACCGCTCTGAGATTCCTGGCTTACCGCCTCTCTTCTCTGGGCTCTCTCTCTCAAATCCGCTCTAGGACATCTAAGCTTTGGCTCTGGTTTGTGTTTTACTCTGTCCAGCGGGGAAGATGTCTAGGAGCAATAAGAGACAAGATGCTAAGGAGAACTTGGAGGAGAGCTGCGAGAGGACAAGAGACTTCTGCAGTGGTGTTCGGATCAGCCGGGGATGGGAAGGAGCAAGAGGCAGCGAGGGCGGAGGAGAGCTCGAGGCAGGAGGATCACGTCAGGCTCTCAACTTTCGTTTTAAAGGCAAATGTTCCTAGCTGCAAGTTGTGGGAAAACCCTGGAAACCTGATCGGGGGGCTAACCGATACAGAGCGTGTGCCTGAGCGACCATCCTTACCCTAAGCGCTGCGAGCGCAGGAAGCAGTGATTTTTATTAGCGAGAGGTGATGGCTTGCCTGAAGAGGAGTACTGAGAGGCTGCCCAGGCAGCCAGCTCTCGGGAAGGATGCTCCACCGCGAACGACGTGTAGATGCAGGGCCGTGGCATGCGGGTGGGTTTGCAGTACAGGACGAGGCTCCCCCACGCGGGGGTCATACTGAAAGCTCCCGTGGGTGCCTTGGCTGGTCATCCGTGAAAGAAGAAGAGTCCCAACAGCAGTTCTGCAGTGCCATATTCACCATGATGGCACCCCGTCTGCTGATGGGGCGTTACACTTGCCGACGCAAAGCGAGGCCATCTCTTTAAAAGACATTTTTTTAATGCCTAGACTAAAACCGGCCACCACAGCGGTGGGTACTGTGTTGCTGTACCTCACGCCAATCTGAACGCAGGTAAGCGTTGATTTTTTTCTTTTTACAAAGCAGCTGAAAGGGGGAGGCAGGGACAGGGAGAAGCCAACAGGTGGTCAGATACCGCAATTTAACTGAAGTGCAAAAGGAGTTAGCACCCACCTCCTCCAAGGTTTTTCTTCAAGAAAGGGAGGAAAGAAGACCAGGAAACGACAGGCAAATCCCTGGGAAGATTTTGGAAAAAATTATCAAAGAAACCATGACAAGCTAACAGAAGGCAACATCCCGAGGGATAGCCACAAGTTCGCTGACACCAAACTTTGGGGAAGAGTGTCCACACTTGAGGACAGGCTGGTGATCCAGGCCAACCTCAGTAGGCTTGCACAGTGGGCAGATGAAAACCTGAAGGCATTCAATACAGCAAAATGCAAGGTGCTCCACTTCGGGAATAAAAGCCTGCATCACACTTATAGGCTCGGTGGTGCTATACTTGCTAGCACCATGACCAAAAGAGACTTGGGGGGGGTCACGAACGACTGCAAGATGACCAAGAGCCACCAGTGTGACACCACAGCTGGCAAAGCGAACAAAAACTCTGGCTTGCATCTACCAATGCATCTCGAGTGAGACCCGGGATGTCACCCTCCTGCTGTACTCGGCCTTGGTGAGGCCACAGCTGGAGTCCCACATCCAATTCTGGGCTCTGCACTTTAAAAAGGATGTGGAGAAGCTTGAGAGAGTCCAGAGGAGAGCCACGCGCATGATCGGAGGACAAGAGAACAGGCCTTATGAAGAGAGGCTGCGAGCCATGGGACTCTCCAGCCTGCAGAAGTGCAGGCTCAGAGGGGACTTGGTGGCAGCCTGTAAGTACATACGGGGTGTGCAGCAGGATCTGGGGGAACTCCTGTTCCCCAAAGCGCCCCAAGGGATGACAAGGACCAAAGATCACAAACTTCTGCAAGACTATTTCAGGCTGGACATAATGAAAAACTTCTTTACTGTCCGAGCCCCCAAGGCCTGGAACAGACTCCCCCAGAAGTGGTGCAAGCACCTACTCTGGACACTTTCAAGACACACTGAATGCTTATCCTGCTGGGATCCTTTGACCCTAGCTGCCACAGCCAAGAAAAACTACACTGCCAGTGTCTGCCATAGCTGGGCAACTAATGCACGTGGTGCTATCCAGTGGTAGGCACACCCTTTATGGCAGTGAAGTTCAGTCCACCACTGAACTCAGTCAGGAGGCAGTCACCAACAATATGCGATATGGTGTGCGTTTCGCCACGGCTGCAGTCTGGATCGTTGCAAAGGCCCCAAGGGTGGAGGTTGGCTGCACAAAGACCAGACAGGGCAAGGCCTGTGTGCAGCGAACCTCTGTTGCTGGGGCCTTCGTGACGCTCCAGACTGTAGCTGTGGCAAAACGCACACCGTGTTGCAGACTGTCTACGAGTGCCCGGTGACTACGTTCAGCGACGGGCTACAGGAACCGCACATGGGCACTGAGGATGCTCTCGCATGGCTTGGCAGTTGCGTACACCTCGACTGATGGCAGTGAAGACTAAGCCCCATGTTCCTCTGAAACTTTCAACCCAACGATTACAACAGCGGCATCAAACTCACTCCACGCCCTGGGCTGGATCCGGACCATGGCTCTCTTTCACGGGCCAGATGTGGGCCACGGCCTGGGGTGGCGGTGGGACCAGCCATTGGGAAAGCACAGTCCTTGCTCACCCCGTCCCATCCCATCCTCCCACTCCAAGCGGGTGGTAACTCTCCGCCTCCAAAGCAGGCTTTCAGGTTAATCAAATGTAAAGCATCCGAGTATAAAACATGCGATTTAGCTTGCCCAGCCCTCTGCCCCGCACGGATCCTCTGCAGCCCTGAACGCCCGTGGCTGGACCAAGCCCTGCACAAGCACGCAGAGCGGCGTCCAGGCTCAGCTTTGAATCAGCAACGCCACGCACGCTCACCGAAGAACCGTGGAGAGACGCACAAGCTACGTTTCAAGTAGGAAAACCCACGGCTGCCCCTCTTGCAATTGCACCTTGCGCTCCCGTTTCAAGTGTACATCCTACACGGGGCCTTGAGCAGGAATCCACGCGCCGCGGTCGCTGTTGTGCAGCGGAGCACTCGAGAGTCCCACTCCTCCCGCACGCAGAGACAGCGATCGCTATGGTAACCAGCAGCAAATATTCCCTTTTTCCACGGGGACCGCTCCAAGTATTTCCCGACGTCTGCTTGGAGCGCTGGTGACCGGCGGGTGCAGATTTCCCTTCCGCGGTCGCCAGCGGAGGCCTGGCACTGCCTTTTGCTCCTCCGCAGTTGTTAGGAGGAGCCGGGTCCATCAACGCACGAGAAGCTGGATGTCAGCTCTGTAAAGGAAAGGAGCAGGTGTGCAGAACAATGTAAACACGGCGCTCTCGGCGCCTGACGTGCCTGCGGCAGAAGGAGAAAAATGCCACCCAAGAGAAGCGGCAGCTGCAGCTGACACCTCCTGATCGTCCCCGGGCAAACCCCCACGGGAGCGGGGCCGCCGGCTTCTCCTCCGAACGCTCAGCAAGGGCGCGCCGTCTGTCCTGCCCTCCGAACCGAGCAGGAGGCCCCAGGTTTCCCCTCCCGCCTCGTGGTCCCCTCGCTCAAACCCGAGAGCTTCGATGCCAGCGTGGAAAGCTGCTTGGAGACACGGGGTCATCACTTCAGCCACCACAGCATTATTATATTACGCTTCAGACACTACCGCAGCATGTCGACTTCAGCCCTTCACCGGGTCTGAGCCTCGCAGGGCAGGATGAGGCATACGCCGATTGACAGAGAAACCCGGGAACCTGAAACGGTGCGAAAGGGTCCATGCAGCCACGGGCTCAGACCCAGCTAGTGCTCAGAGCCCCCTCTCGCTGCCAAGTCTCCCTGCCCAATTCAGTACTATCGGTGGGAGAACCGACACGACTGCAGCAGGCTTTCTCCATTGCCTTTGAACCCCGCCATCTTCCACATCATCTGTTTTCCCTACCTTCAGCCTTGATCCTATAACGGAAAGCACTTTTTGCTATACAGCAGCCACCACACCAACTAGAAAGCCATTGTGCTCCCATCGATACGACAGTCACCGGGTTAGCTGCGTCAAGGCACGCTGCTCTGAAAAGTCATGGTCTTCTCTGGAAACGCTTTTATCTCCACTGGCTTTTTATTAAACACTTCCTTGTTCATAATCTGTAACCCCAGACCTTGGGATTATAACATTAGCTCAAAGAGATCATCTAAAGCTGCTTGGAAGAAGAATGCCCCTTAAATATTTAAACAGGTTATTAACCATTTTTCCAGTTTCTCTCTGATAAGTGCTCCCAGCTCAGTGCATCTCAAAAGGAGCTTACGAAATGTAACCCTTTTTTTTCCCTTCATGAATGACCCTTTTATGTTGGTGGTGGCAGGCACATAGCTGTCTTTATAGGTACTTCAAGTGTGAGTTCCCATTCACCAGTGTTTTATGATCCATCATTAATCTACCCGTGGCCAAAGCAAAGAGCCTATCATGCATTTGAGTGCTTCACCTTCATAATTAATGTCTTCTCCTAATTTAACTAAATAGATCGTGGACCATGCTAAAGTGCTGTACTGCAGCTTTTCAAGTCATGAGAAGGAAAGGCAGTAGTAAACTAGGATGACGTGAAGACATCTGAATTAGCTCTCCTGTTTTCCCAGAAAAGGAAGGTTATTAGGGTTCAGGCTAGCAAGTCAGTCAGTAATACACAAGTCCTCGACTTCAGGAAAGCTGACTTTGACAAGTTAAGGAGGCTTGTCAGAGAGGCCCTAAAAGGCCACAACCCAACGGAGAGGGGAGCCCAGGACGAGTGGTTGCTCCTCAAGGGACCAATCCTGGATGCGCAAGCAAAGTCCATCCCGTCTCGGAGGAAAGGCAGCAAAAGGGCACAGCAGCCCCCTTGGCTCTCCAGGGACCTGGCAGACCTCCTGTGTCTTAAAAGCAAGACCTACAAAGGATGGAGGAGTGCAACTGGCACCAAGGAGGAGTACTCTGCTCTGGTCCGGACCTGCAGAGAGCAAACCAGGAAAGCCGAGGCTGCGACTGAACTCCAGCTGGCTACAAATATCAAGGACAATAAAAAGTCCTTTTTTAGATCCGTGGGGAGCCGGAGGAAAAGCAAGGGCAACATCGGGCCCCTGCTGAACCAGATGGGACAACTGACAACTGACGCCCAGGAAAAAGTGAACTTGCTAAAGGGGTACTTTGCACCAGTTTTTCACCAGTCCCATGGGACAGCCCTACCCACTATGGGTCAGGGAGGTCTGGGCAAGGGAGACTCCTTGCCCTCCATCAAAGCTGACCTTGTGAAGGGACACTTCGACAGGCTGGACACCTTCAAGTCAGCTGGCCCTTGAAGACTACCTCCTACACAACGTGCTGACTGCTGCCGGAGAAATGCCTCCAGGAGGCAGCCAGATCGATGGCTTCTTCTGATCCCTCAGGTCCGAGCGGGATGAAGATGTGCCTATGTAAGGCCATAAAGGACTATTTAGGATCGTTTGGTTGGACCTCATGAGTGACACAGGTAAGACGACCTCAGCCAGACCTACCTATTACGTGCCCATCATTTCCAGCTGATCTTGAGAACGCCTACACCCAGCATTTTTTTTTGGATGGTGGGGCGGCGCTGACAGACTAGGCCTGGCTAACAGACTAATCAATCATTGTGGACAGCCTTATGCTTTCTGTCTTTTAAAGTATGTCAAACAGCTTCTTATTGCCAAAGGGAAAAGGAAGAGACTGCTGTCAGCTGGCCTTGATCCAATTGTATGGGAATGATGTTCCCTTCTTTCTGAAGCACGAACTTGAACGTGACGGGGTGCAATTTAAAAAGAAGATGGGAAATAACGTGTCAATTATGGTGGCACACCTCTGGATCCCCCGGGAATTGTAATTCAGGTATGAATTACAATGTCATCTCTACCTTTTTTCTTGC
Organism: Crocodylus porosus; assembly: GCF_001723895.1. NCBI lineage: Eukaryota > Metazoa > Chordata > Crocodylia > Crocodylidae > Crocodylus > Crocodylus porosus. The sequence goes on along the minus strand of NW_017728918.1, from coordinate 9,325,689 downwards.
ATTAAATAGACCATGCATCTTATCAGAAGGCTGCTTTTGTTTTCACGTGCTGAAGGGCTCAGCTCCCCAGTCACTCAGGCCAGCTTTTTTCTCACAGCCTCAAAACATCCTCTCAAGTCCATAAACAAGGTCATGATATATTAACCAAGCACACGAGGGTGGGAGGGGTGTCTAACCAAGTCAATGGGATATCTGTTGGCCCAATCTTATTAAATATTTTCATTAAGAATCAGCAAGGTACTGAAATTTGCATAGGATACTAAATCTGGAAGAGCTGTAACCATCATGGGGACAGAAACTTATTACAGAGTGACCAAGGGAGGTAAGATAATACAGGCAGGAAATAAAATGAGACTCGACTTGTAATCAATATCCACGGGGGAAAATAACCTAACACACAAGGAGAGGCGTGCTGATTGTAATTTAGTAAAAAATCCAAGCACATGCTTAATGAGGATGTTTGGGAAGCAGCAGCTCGAATGCAAGAACCGGTGATGCGACTGGAGAAGAATTCAGATGCGATTCATAAAGCGAGGCCCCAAGCCATGGAGGATGGCGATGGTGGTGGTGGTTCAAAGGCCACGTGCTCACAGAACAAGGACGGGTCGGTGCTGACCACCGTAACATCAGACAGGTTCTGGCGACTGCAGGAGTTCATCGAAGGGCAGCACTAATAACCTTGCAGCTAGAAGGTTTTTATAAAAAAGTTAAAAGCAGTAAGTGCATTCAGCTTGGCACAAAGACTGGGGACAGGGACTGCCATAATTATCCAAGAATTTGAAGGGTGGATACCATGGGATGACAGCACCACTCTTCATTAGACAGGTCCTTATCTGCAACTGGACTCCAAGGGTCTCTGCACCAAGCGGGAGTGGAGACAGGTCCTCGTGCCACGCTGAAGTGGGCGAGGGTCTGGATCTGGGCAAACTAAGAATGTGGAATAATTCCCGAATGGCTGCAATGGAGAAGATGCATAAATCATCTAGATCAGAGGAAGAGCCTGCTTTGGGAAGGCGGATGACACAGATCAGCGAGCAGGATTATTTTTATGAAAGGACCGACAAAGTAGCACGTTCCAAAAATCAATCATCTTGACCTCATTATAAATTAATATTTATATTAAGGTAGCGCCCAGAGGCCCCAAGGGTCTGACATGAAGTCTAGTACTGAAATACAGAAGCAATGGTCTCCGTCACGGCATTGGAAAATGCGCTGAATCCCACTGGGGTTGCTGAGCTCTGTAACAGCACTAGCTGCTCGCTCCCGGAGCCCGTCTCCTGGTGCATTTAAATTACATTATGCCAGAGTGGATTACAGGGATCCACACTATGCCAACAACTCCAAAGAGCTCCAATTCCATCATTTCACAATTGAGCCGTGCCTGTGATGGACCATCATTCAAGCATAATGATAGCTCAGGTGGGTGGGGAAGAGAATTATCTGCACTCCACTGCTCAGGGCACACTTTCTTAAGAAGCAGCAGTTAATCATGATGCCTGGGGAACACTCAGAGAAACTTTTCTCTTCTGCTTGTTACAAATACAGGGTTTTCTTGGTTTTTTGTGGGGGTTTTTTTGTTTTGTTTTTTTTAGCAGGAGCAAGGGAAGGAGAGAGAAAGAAATCCAGAGAATAGGAACAAGAGGCTGTTCAGTGAATTAAGAAGTGCTTTGATGTATTGATTATTAGCATTTTCATTTAGGTGCATCGCTGCAAATGCCCAGAAGCTTCAATCAAGTTCATGGCTCTGTACAGAGCCATGGTAATTAAAGCCCCTGCCCATGCTCGTCACATAAACAGACAAGATATGGAAGATGCAAAACCATTTGCTCAAGGTCACACGGGGGGAGAGTGGCAGAGCAGAGCCCTACTGAAACCCAGGTCCGGTGCCCTATCCAGATTTAGACATTCAACCTGATAGTCTATAATTTAACCAGCCCATGGTGATTGGTATTTCAGGCATCACACTCAAGAGGAGTCAAACAAAAATCTATTCCCTTTCCTACTTTCAGCTGCTGCTGAGACTACAATGAAGTCCAGGATAGCATGGGGATTATATCGATTCTTCCCGCTGTGGGACTTGATAAGAAGCAATGGTTTTGGACTTGGGTTTTTGTTTAGTTCTTGATACTGCTGGGATGGAGGCGAAAGAAATGGGATGTTGGGGACATGCCTCTAGCAGACCGACCGTCTGTCGTTCTTCCCATCGTCTGGCTGGGATGTCAGTGCTACTGTGCCGCGCTGCCTGAGAGGGTCTGGACAAAGAGCCCACATCACTGTCTTCACGTGAAGAGACACAGCACTATTATACATACTTCTCGTGAACGGTGCACCAGCACCATGGCAGGAGGGAACGGCGCGGTGAGGAGAGACCAGAACGTGGAGAAGGATCTGCTTGGGGTGAGCGCACTGCAGGAGCAAGGGCTGGCATAGGAGCAAGAATAAAAGACGGCTAGGGAGAAGCAAACAGCACCGGCAGACTGGGCGAGGAATGAAGGAAGGGCTGGGCGCCACTGTTCATGTGAAGACTATTAGCAAACCAGGTGCTGCTCTTAACATGGATCAGAATATATATTTTGTATTACTGCAGCGTTTCAAGAGCCCATCACACACACTACTTCACACTCACACTTGTCCAGACTGGGGAGCTGCACGGCCTAACTTAAGTTAGATCCCATTCAAGTGCCTGGCCTCCATCAACAGGTATTTTGGGGCAAACCTCATGCTGTTCTAACTTCCCAACAAAGCACGGGAATAATCTAAAAGGTTAGCCCCTGGGGCTCCCTGGCCTTCTGGGGAACATCCCCATCCCCGAGATGCAGCAAGAACAATCCCAGCAGTGGAGAAATGCCCTGAACGGGCTGCACGGTGTGGAGCACCTGCTCCCAAATCCGGTAGGGCTTTCTGAACGCCGTGCCACAAGTCGAGAGCAGCTTAGCTGCAGTTCTGCAAGGGTGTGTGGCGGCACGGCTGGTGCAAAGGTTGCTGCAGATCATTTCACGTGGATAACCAAAGCCCTCTGGGTCATGTGTAGGCAAGCCCCAGACACAGTGCTGTACTGCTCCTACTTCCCTTTCTCCGGACAACTGATGCAGCAGAAATGTGGCAATGGTTTCTGCTACTGGGCTGTCCATGGCAAATAGAAACAGCAGACTTGTGCCTCTGAATTTTCCACGAACTTTCAACTACTTCAATTTTGTTAAGCAGTTCCCTGGAACAGAGGCGATTCATATTAATTCAAGCCCTCCCTTTTTTGATGCATGTGCTAGGCTCCAGGTTCCAGAAAGCAGGGCAGATAAAATCAGCACAGGGATGGATCACAAAAGCATCTGACAGCTACCTGAATAACTCTGCAGCCTGAGGCACTGAGTGTCAAAAGGAGGTACCATACATCTTGCTGATAACGTTGGAAAAGAGGAAATACTGGATCTAGCAGCAGCCCGTCTTAAATCTGCAGCTGGAACTCACCCCCATTGCCAAAGACAGAGCTCCGCTCCCGGGCAAGGCCGACAAGCTTGGGAAAGAGGAGCCGCGAGAGCGCTGGGATAATCGCGCGTGCTCCCAGCGGTCTGCGCGGGCCGGTTGCATCGCGCTCGTTTTCTCCAGGCAGTCCAGGGAAAGGCAAAACTTCAGGAAGCTGCTGTGAACAGTAGATAACCAGGTGTTTGAGGCTGAAGAGTGAGCTGGGAGGTGACTGCCAGCTCCCTGAGACCTGGGGAAGAGAAGTCCAGGGGTGCCATCAGGACTCCCTATGGCATGGAGAAGGTGCATTTTATTTTTAAGCCGTGGCAATAGGAGAGAGGGCTGTCAGGCATTGTAAGGGCACAGCAAATACAGCTGACAGTCATCAGGCTGGAAGAGAAACGATATACAAAATATTCTGCTAAGTGCCAGGACCAGCGAGACACATTAACTGGACCCAGAACAGTGCAACTGCATCCAACGCCCCGAATAACAGATATTTTACTTTCATGGTTGAGACCACACATTTAATTAAATGCAGTTGATAATTAAGGCTTCCAACCAATCCCCACATCTGCAGCCCCGCTGGCGAAGGAGATCTTCATTTTTTCCCAAAGATACTGAGAAGGAGAAATGGGTCTGCAGGGTTTTGGGTGGTTGGGTTTTTTTCCTCCCCCTTTTTCTGGGTGTTGTTTCCTCGAGGGCTGCTGGGACTGGGAGGTCTGCGCAAAGAGCCCAGGTGGATTCAGCGGCGCCGCAGGCTGCTCTCTAACCAAGCCCCAGGGTCACGGAGGAGCGCTCGGGGAGGGGAGAGGACTCTTGTAAACAGAAAAGGATCGGTGCAGGGAACGGCACAGCTGGAAATTACACGTCAGTTCGTTATTTATCTGGCTGAACCCTTCGAAGCATCCCAGGCCCGCACCAGCACGAAGAAAGGCTGCGACGACTGTCAAACTTCATCGGCTCCTCGAGTCCCCGCGCTTGGTCGATGGGGCTAGCGTTTAGCCTGACGCGTCATGGAAGATGGGTACAAAACAACTGTTAGCAGAAACCAAGTACCGGAAGACTTTTTAGCGCGACACCCCCCAGAGGATCATGCCAGAGAGGCGGACCTGTTAAAGGAGGTAGCAAGGAGCAAATATAATTGCATCATTTCATGCCCTTTGAACAACCTTTGGATTCTGATGTTTTTGCCACGCAGAATAATGAAAGTCAAACTAATTAAGCACTGAACATGCCCACACTATGGAGTGTGAAAATCTCAAAAGCCTGACAAGTTTAGTAGGAAGCACTCAGCTCAGAGCTTGGGTTTCGCACTGCCATTTGGGGGGCAACCACGAGGGTGCAAAAACCTGCAATGCCTTTTTTTAAAGGCGTTAATTTAGAGTTCTCAAACAGACCCAGAGAAAGGAGGCGGCTTGGCAAAGTCTCCAAAGGGACAGGTAGCAAGTACACCCCTCAGCCGGTACATTTAAGAAGCAAGCAGATTAAATTGCACTCATCTTGCTTGCACTTTGTCTTCTCAGCAAAATCCATGGGCAGACAGGCCAGCAGGGAGTTGGCCCAAAGAGTGCAATAGCATGAGTGCCCAGCTCTGCAGGGGAACCGACCCATTTAATGATGCATTTTTGATCGCTGCCCCTGCCACTATAAAGCAGCCTCGATAGGAAGGGAGGGGTTTACAATCCACCATGGCCCCCGCCTGCTGTTTGGCTCTACAAAAGTGTTGGAAACCACTGGGTTTGCTCCGAATGACAATGGCAAGCTAGCACATCCCCCAGGAACGGGGCAGGGGCGTGCTACTATGCTGCTACCCACACGGCACACGCCTTTCAGGTGGTTGAACTGTGTAGACCAAAGCTGCCTTAAAGCAAAGCATTTCAGAGCCATGCCTCCCTTCTCCCTGCCGCAGGTTTCACAAGAGTCCCAGCCCCACTCACGCCACTCCTCCGCTGCTACGCGCTGGAGCCGGCACGCGCTCTGCTACCCTGGGAGAAGATGGCACAGCCAGGAGGGTTGTCTTCTGTGGGATCAGCCCACATCTCCGACATCTTCCTGGACACTGAGCGCCAAATGAAGGGCCAAGGCAATGCAAAACTTGACAGCCCCAAAACTAAAAGCTTTCCAGAGGGACCGTCACAAGGGCACTAAGCCGTTCCCCATGTTGCCTTGGCTGATCGCTGCACCAAGCGCCCGCTGTGAAAGACACCCAATGATTAGGGCAAGTTTCTACCAGAAGAAGCCAAAATACATTCTCCCCCAACACAGCAAGACATCTATGTCCATGCACCTAATAGGATTGCATTTCTGCTGCCACCGCAGATCCCAACCCCTGCCAATAAAAGCAATTATCTGCCTTTTTCTGGAATGACCTCGCCACATGGCAGGAATGGAAGGTCATGCATGTCCCTAACCAAGATCCCGTCTTCTTGCACAATGTGTACACGTGCAAATCACTGGAGGACATGCCAGTCATCACGTGCTATGCCATCTTGGCTTGTGAAAGCTTGCCAGGAACATCCTCTGATGATGCCATCTCACCTTGAAAAAGACCGGATCAGCCCGAGAGTCCAGAAAAAGAGTGCTTCAAAGCATCCACCTCTTCCACCCTCCATCCACCTTTGACGTTCCCCATTTCCGAGCAGGGTAACGGAGGAGGCAAGCTCGGATGCATCCCAGTTGGATTGTCGAGACAGAGAGGAGAAACACCAATGGTTTCATGGTTTGACAGTAGGAGCTTGCTGAGGTCCCATCCTCAACACACCCACAGCCCATTACCGTTATGGGCTGCAAGGGCAGAGCAGTGAAAAATGCAGTGATGGCAAGTAAAGAAGGCTGGTTTTATGGCCAAGACGCTGGACTGGGACTTGGGCAATCTGGATTCAGCTGCCAGCTCTGTCACAGACTCCTGCGGGTAAGTCATAATCTCCTCGTGCCTCAGTTTACCAAATGGACCCCACTCTTTGCCTTGCCTATTAAGACCATTAGGTCTTTGCGGTCTGGACTGTCTTACCGCATATTTGTACAATGCTTAGTACAGTGCTACCCTACTCTAGGGGACCCACCACCATGAATACAATGAGATAGCATAAAGACTAGCAGTATCACGGCAATACAAGGCTGCAGTGCAGCACCACATACTGAACACTCGACGGTTGCTCCTGTGCTATTTGGTGACTAAGCTGCTGCTGTCAGAGATAAAACGACAACAGGAGGGGGATGCAGCGAAGTCTGGAACTGGGGAATGGCTATTTCCACCCCAGGAAGGTATGCAGCACTCGGGTGATGTGAAGGCTGTGCAAATGCCAAACCCCGTTCACCACTCATCCACTTCTGTGGCAAATATGGGCCAAGTGCATGACTTTCTGGGCAAACGCAACGCTGCGCGGGGCTCCGCTTTGTAAAACACCTTGCACAGGCAACAAGCTAGGGGCAATGACAGCAGCAGTAGGAGTCATTTGCACTCCAACAGCATTTATGCGCTAGGTGCTGATCAGACACAGAAAGACAGTCCCTGCCCCACCGAGGACGTTAATGCACCAGTTGACACACGCACAGCAATCTCTCGCAGTTGTGAATCCGACCGCCCCGACAACGAACAATTAAAAGACAACAAATAGGACACAAAGCTTAAAAAGCGTTGTGGGATCTGGGCTTCCACCTGACCTCTTAACATGTTGTATAACAGACTGTATCCCACTGCTCTAGGTACGGTATCGGGGCTTCATCAGAGCTGCGGGTGGGATCTGAACAACCTACCTTCTACCCCCAATGTCAGTGTACTACCATGGTTTTTAACATTTGCAAATAATTCCCAAGCGTGGGGGTTCAGGGATCTCACAGCACATCTCAAGTATGCTTCCAAGGCACGGCGATCTGCACAAGTACATTTGCACACGTACTACAATGCTCACAACAAGCAATCCTCCGGGCAGATTCCATCTTTGAAGGAGATGCTACCTCCGGGAAGATGCAAATGCCATTGTAGACACACACATGAAATATGTGGCTGCGTGTACTTTTAATTAGAATAATACCCAGACAGGGCTTCCAGGAGCGGTGTGCAAGACACCGTGTGCTGTACTGTCCTATTCTACGAACTCGCCCGTCTCCCACCTCCTTCCCTCTATCGCTGCTGAAGAGCACGGCACCGTGTCAGCAAACAGCGACATGCAGATCCACTGGACTTGCTCTATTCCCAAGTCTGACTCCGGGATTTTCAGAAACTCTTGTAGCCCCTTTAGTCGGGGAACAGATGCGAGCACACGGCAGCATTCAGATCCCATTTTTTACACAATCATGTAAAATTAAATTTCCAGCATCGGGAATATTTCCTTCAAATCGTGCAATGGTTTCTTACCGAGATTCCAAAAAAGCTACACATCCATGTGAAATCATTAACTTCATCTGTTGCTTTTACTTCTTTCATCAATGATTAACGAATGTTAAGCAATCAGCAATTTTTTTTCTTCTAGCAAGGAGTGCGCTCGCTCTCTCTTTTTTTTTTTCCAACTAATGTCCTTACTTCTGCGATTTGCTGCGAGGATCCTTGCCAGATCTATCCAGCTTAAACATTTACACATTGATTTTCAAGGTCACTGCTGAAATATGTAATTTTCTACTTAGCACGTTATTCCAAAAGTGCACACAGCATTATTCGGCACTGGAAGAGGTGGGAGGAGGCAAAGTGAACAGTACTAAAAAAAGTTCCATCATTAAAAATTAAAACAATAATAATAATAACAATCCAAGCTGAAATGCTCCAGCTCAGGCAGCTTTTTCCTTTGAAAATCTAAATATAATCACTAGCCGGGCATTACCTTTTATTTGCGCTGTTGCATAAACACTGACACAAGTGACATCAAAGGCGTCCCTGCCTTGTGCAGAAACCGCTCCGATCTCCCAGCAAAATGCAGTTTGCCTGGAAACAGCTTCGGTGAAGGAGACCGGAGATTAAAGCGCTGGGGGGCGGGGAGGGAAATGCTGAAGGCTGGGAGCAAATTTGCTGCTAGCTCGCAAGAAAAGAAAAAGCACATTTTGGAGGCTTAGAGAAATCCGACGCTCCCCTTACCTGCGAGATTTCCAGCTAAACCAGTCTGCGTTCAGGCTGAGCAGCAACCAGATGACTAACATGCTGTTGTGAAGATCGCTCTCCCTTGCGCTCGCCCTCCCTCTCTTCCATGTGCTCCTGGTTGTTTGCAATACAGTCAGCGTGCGTACTCTCCAGCACATGCTGCTGCCATGACAGGCGAAGGATTCGGAGCCAGCTCTCCCACTTGATTCCCACACCAGCTGACTGATAATTAAACTAAATACATACTGCCCGAGCCACTCGAATGCAGCCGCTCTCCTGGGACCGCCGGTGCCACCTGACAGACGCCGCCGAACGGGAGGGAGCGGGGCGCGTTCACCACTGTACTGGGAGGGTTTTTTGAAGCAGTTTGATTACATTTCACGAATCGCGCAAGCTTTGAACGCTCAGAGGTAGCCTGACTTCCACAGCAAAGAGCACAGAGAAACCTCTGAAACCACCCATTGCATTTTCTGCCTGTGCGATGCTGCAAATTTCCAGCTTTTAACCTAGCCAAGTGCCTCTCCGGCCCCTGTCAGGGTCATGTCCAGGAGCCCCCCAAATATTAACCCACTTCGCCTCACCCACCTCCCGCCAAGGTGTGGAGGGACGAGCTTTACAGGTGGAGAAACTGAGGCACAGAGAAAGTAAGTCATTTGTCCCAAAGCAGACAAGGCTTTTTGGGTAAATCTGGTATCTTTTATTAAACCAGAATATCTTTGATCTCTTCCAAGTCACAGAAGGAGCCCTGAAGCAGAGCTGAATCCTAAATCTCCTGAATCCCAACCCAGTGCCATTGCCATCACGGAAATAAACCCTACACCAACAATCACTCCCACGCATGGAAAATGAGCAAGATCAATCAGTTATATAGTTACTAAGAAACAGGTTTTCGTGTCATTCTTTTGGGGAGAAACTTCTGTAAACCTGTACTTGAATGCACACGCTAACCTCACTACAGCCATCCTTAGAGACCCCAACTGAGAATCAGTCCCCACTGCACAGGTACATAACAAAAGACAGACCCCTTTTCTTAACCTCCTTGAACAAGTTTAATTAAAATATTAGGTGGGCAAAGAACAGCAAGTCTGGTCAGCCAGGAAACTAGAACCACTTCATTCACTAGTAGGTTCGGTAGTTTGACCCAACTCGTCTTCATTGCAGCACGGCAGTTATTGCTGTACCACCGTGACCCAACTGGTCTTCACTGCATCAAGGCAATTATTATTGTACCAATGCCTCATTTGTCAAAGGGTAATAACCTACTGCTCTCAAGAAGCAGGGAAGTCCTTGTGCTAGTCCACGAGGTAAAGGCCTGTGCATCGGTGCTGGAGAACCCAGGCTCGTGCGATGGTGGAGACCCATGGGACAAGGAGTGGAAAGTATCATCGTGTCACGGCAGCACAAGTCAAGCGGTTCTGCAGGCTGTTTTACTGATGGCACCAATAAAGCATAAAGAGAAGTCTCTCAGAGCCTGGGCTATAAAATGGCTATGGCCACAATCCCGGTCATTTCAGTTTAGGGCTGGGGGGAGCGCTCGGTCCCCAGCGTGGTAGCTGAACAGTTCAGTCTGGATTTCCAAGAAGTCCTTTCCCCATTGCCACTTGCGCTATGATCTGGAAGAGCAAGACTTGCTTTTGCGCTCTTTTCACCAAGACGGAAGAAAAACCGCTTCCCTAAAGTGGAGAAGTGAAATAATGCAACAGCAGGCAAAAAAAAAAAAACCAGGGGAAGGGAGAGAAGGACAACAGGTGAGGGAGAAAGGACGGGAGTGTGTCGCTGAGGTGGGAGGATGCATGATGGCTTTTCTTGCAGTCCCTGGAGTTGCATTACAGCAGGATGCAGAAGCAGCCACCGTTAAGGGAGAAAGACGACAGGGATGGGGAGAAGACGACCCAGGACAAGCTGTTGCAAGCCTGAGAGTTATAAATAACAGAACGGTGAGTTTTAAGTGGTTCCTAAAATGAGTAGTGTCCAGTGGGCTATTTTTAAGGCAGGTTGGTTGTGGGGACAGGCCTCTTGATTCACCTGAGAAGAAAAACAGCAGGGTCCTCCATGTGCTGACTGGTCTCTCCTGGCTCTGGACGCAGAGAGCGGGCTCACAGGAGTCAAGTGGAAGGGAGATAAAGAAGGTGGAAGAAGGTTTCAGAAGGCACAAGGCTGAGCCTCTTGCACATGTGAAATGCAGGTACAAGATCACACAACGGGGTCCTTGTCTCCGACTAGGGTTTCTCAGCACGACGACAATCCAAGAGGAGAGCGCGAGAGCTGTGCGGCCCCGGCTGGAACTCACTTGTCCAAGGGGAAAGCCTATTTTCTCGACACCACGGACACACACAGATGCAAGGCTGGTCAAGCAAGGCCCCCGCCAGATACCCACCGGAGCATGGGTGTTGCTGAAAGGGGATGAAGGGAGGGACATTTCAGTTTGTCTGCTCATCGTGGTCTGGGAATCTTCTTTTAATTCACAGGCTGCCATTTAAAAAAAAAAAACACCAAACACCATGTGCTTAAATAAAACTGCCGAGTGCATAACAGAAATGGGAAAACCAGAAATATGATAAATTTGGGTAGTCTGCCAACAAATTCCACCCCTTCTGTAGTTCAATTTTCTTTATGACTTGGGTAGCAAACCTGCCCTTTCTGGAATGGCCTGACTCCAGCAATGAATTTGATTATAGCTGGTGTGATAGACAAATGATTAATAGGTGTCTGTTGTAGCTACATCTGCCTCTTCAGCAGTCGAGCATCTGAATGTTAACCTGGGTGGAACAACCAAATTCCAACTGGCTTAGATTATATTCTGCCTACCCAACATTTCCCTGCGGTTTCAACCACAGAAGTTATTTTTCATGTCCTCTCCTCATATTCTTCCTGAACAAACTTGTGTTGTTCGTACCACCCCAGAAGCAGCTGCATTTTAGTGATGGGTAAGCAACCCCCGCACAATCCAAATCCAGTTTATACACTGGTGAGGCAGCTGTCAGAGAGCTTCGGTACAGTCGGAAGGGGAAGAAAACTCACAAAACATCTCAAATGAAGACGAAATCACCATCCCTGAAAATGGATGCATTTGCATCCTCTGACGCAGTTAAATAAAGGCCAGGACTCCAGACTGCAAAGGAGAATTTGCAGAAGCTACAGAACTGCTTCAAGGAGTTTGAATTTCATTTCCTATCGCATTCTCTTGAGTGTGGTGATTAATTACTAGGGCTGCTAAAAAACAAGGGAGTGGAGGGGAGTGAATTCCCTGCCCGCAGCACCATGCCCCAGCGCTCGCTTGCTACTAATCCATCACCCATACCGCTGATAAAGGAGAGGCCGAGGCTACTGACCACCTAGAAGAAAGTGCCTCCAATTTAAACTGCCTGTGAATCGGTGACTCTGCCCAGCCCTCGCTCACTGCTATTGTAAGGCCCCTGATCCTAGAGCCTTATCCACCCTGGCTGTACCCTCTCCTAGAGCAGGCTGCAAAGCAACACCGGGACTGGGGCCATCTCTACAGTAAGGAAGCTCATCCCAGGGCAATAACTGCACTGTATCTTCTGACCAGTGCCCGGTCCTACGTGAGGCTTGCCTCTCTGCAGCTCACGCTCCCATACGGTGGTCCCAACACAAATGACATTAAGGCAGATGGGTCCCAGGCTAAGCACGTGTCTCGATGCTGGGCGGCCTGTGTGATCCACCTAGGGGCTCGCATTCAACATGCATCAATTCTTAATGTTAAAAGGGCTCTTGCATCTTCTGATCTTGAAAACCCACAGGCGCTGCTCCATGCATTGGCTATGGGCATAGGAGCAGTCACCAGGGCTTGCCGGTACATCTGCTGCTTCACATTACATGCTTTTAACCTGCATCAAATGGAAGCGAACCAGCGGTACCTTACCCCTCAATGACAAAAGGCTAAGTTACCACGCGTTAGCTTCCACTTATCCCAGGGGAAGAAGAGTGTGTACAGCCACCAGGGAGTTACCGCGGGGCAGCTGATGTGAGGGGAAGCCTCCTGCCCCGTCATAAACCATCCATACACTTGCACCCATTGACTCTATCTCGGGACGCCTCGCACCGCGGCGCGGAGATGCCGCGCGCTTCGTTTAGCTTTCAGCGCCTGAGCGGTTGCTTTGGGATGCCGCCTGGGATCCCAGAACCACAAAGAAGTTTTCGGGCGAGGAGGAAGGAATTGGCAAAGTTGTCTTAAAGCCTGTTCTTCACCAGCATGTTCCCACAGCCCGGTACGCCGGGGGACTCAGCAGAGAGGATTTCAAGTTAAGCCACTCCCTTTCATGTGTGCTGCTCTCGACTAAAGGAAGAGGCAGCTTCTGCAGCATCAAACAAATCAGAGCTCTGACTTCCCATATAATTATCTGCACTAAAGCGGCACCTTCAAGACCCAAGTATGTAGCTGGGCACCACTGGGCCTGCCCTGCACGCTCTGTACACGGGAGCCTCTGCCTGAAAGCCTGATCGTCGAAGCAGTAATCTAATGATGGGTGGGGGAGCTGAGGGGGCAAGTGCTGCCTCAGGATGCTGGAATGGAGCTGGGACAGGGACCGACCCCCATCCTATCCCTCCTTCAGCCTGCTGCCGCCCCTGCTCCGACTCCAGCAGCGGCAGGGAAGCAGTGGCAGTGCGCGGTGGAGGAGCTGCTGTGGTGGGGGAGCAGGAGATGTCACCCCTTTTTTCGCTGCCAAAAACCAGTGAGCTTTTTTTTGCACGCTTGACACACATGGCAGCAAAAAAGGGGCTGACATCTCCCCCCTCTTCCCTCCCACAACAGCTCCCCATCGCGTGCCAGCACCACTTCTCTGCCCTCCTCAAACCCAGAACCGGAGCTGAGGGGGTGCAGCGGGCCAAGTAGGATCCAGGGCACAGTTACACCTTTGAATCCAAGTTTAAAACAAAGGACAGAAGATGGACACATCAAATAGCGGGAGCAGCACAGACCAAGAAGTGGGACTGAAAGCGTAAGAAGTACAAGTCACGGCATCCCAGCTGCCAAGGGCTTTGCAGACATTAGGATGCTCCAGCGATCAGCAAAACCGAGGTTTTAGAATTTACCCTAAAGACCCAGGGCCAGATCGTCTGCCTCCATGCGGGCAAGATGTTGAGCTCATTTTTTGGCAAGCCTAAAAAGAAGGTGAAGCAATGGCACGCGCAGAGAAGACCAGCCTCAGCCTAAGACGCTTTGCAGTGTAATAACGGGAGAGGTTATTCATAATGCAAGTGAGGACATATAAAAATATTAAACCTGACAGCAGCTCTTTAAAGGCTGAGTTGATTAAATGGGCCCGGGAAGGTGCAATTTCGTTCTCAGGAGGGAAAACAAGGGTTTGCTTGTCCGAGGCACTGACTAGCTTACAGCGAGCGCGTGGCAGAACGTGAGGAAGAAAGGAGAGGGGAGCTGACTCAAGGATGAAAGGCACCCTCAGGACAAATAAAAGGCATGGCGAATGCTTCAGGTCTTGAAACCGCTTGGTCAGAGGGCCAGCGACGCAGCGACGGGCTCTTCAGCTGGGAAGCATTTGTGCTTCCTTGAAAAGGAAACCCCAGCCTGGGTGCAGGACCCTCCGAGACTGGAAGTGCCCTCCGGAGATCTGGCCTTTCCCAGTGACTGCCGCCCGTGCTGTGTTAAGTCCCTGTCACGCCAGAGCCTTTGGTCGCTGCTTCCTACATTGCAATTCACACTGGAAAACTGCATGCAGGCTTCCTCTGCCGGGAACATGCCCCTGCCCCCCTTCAGTGCTGCATCTGGTTTTAGTAAGAAAAGAAGCAGGAAAGCAGGAGTAAAGGCTGCGATCTAGTCGCAAGGGTTTCTTCGACGGCAGAGCAGAACTGACTCCATTGCATCATTCGCCTCTGTACATGCTAATTATTTTAACTCATTAGGCACTTTAAGAAGACATCCACAAATTAGCCATTGGGACTAACATTTCCCCAAGGGGCATGTCTTTCCTTACACTAGGTCGACCAAAAGTTCATGCGGCAGTCCAACAGTGTCATGGCCTGAGCCACAACGACCTGGAAGACCGACAGAAGCTTCCCCCTTGCAAGAAAAGCTTCGGTAAGCGGAGAATGACCAGAACCGATGGACAGCAGAAGAGCGTGCAGGGCATAGAGATGGACGTCAAAACCGCATGATCCTTGGACAGATGCTCTTTGACGCAACGCCAACACCCGAGCAGCCTCTCGCCCTCTCCACGTGGAAGATGGCGGACGGGGCGGCCACCAGGAAAACACTCCCAGTTGAAAGATCAGGAGCAAGACCATCTCTTTTCTTTTTTTCCAAGAGAAGAATGCAGTTTTATGCCTGCGTGTCGGTTCGGCCAGCGAAGTCTGAACGCGCCCATCCAATGTTTGTTCTCTGGTCACTCCAAAATATTGTGAGAAGCGTGGAAATAAATTGCTAGATTGTGGCTTGTTTCTGAATGCCAGTGATGAAGTTTATGCTAGATGCTTTGCTTAGAAGATTGTCAGCGCTGAATGTTTCCATTTAGTGCAGTTCAAGACTAAACTTTAACACAAGATGTGAACTTAATTAATTTCCCCAGTCTGCTCCACACACACAACCAGACACAAGCACATTTGTTTAGAGGCCAAACTTCCCCCCATATCTCAGGGCCTTGGCTTTATGAACAGGACACCAGTGAAGTTCAGCTCAAATGCTCTTTTCCTAGGGCTCCTCAGCTCACATCCTGGATCCTCCCACACAATCGCTCCTAAATCCTTCAAAACGGGGCGGGAGAGCGAGGCAGCAGGCACCCCTGTTAGCAAAAACCACCTCCTCCCCTTCCCAGCTAGATTAATCCCTGTGGCCAAGGTGCAGTATTTTGGCCATGCACTGCTAGTTTAATACAACCATCCCTGCCACTGCAAACCAAAAACCACCCATGTCCTCTCCTGAAAGGTTTGCACAGTGTTTTCTTATCGTCCACGATCGTGCCCGAGACCCATACTCGAACTTCCCGGACATACCCAGGAACCTCGAGTCCAGGTTTAATGGACTTAATTGTGGTGGTTCAGATTCAGCTCGGCCTTTGCAAGTCCAGAGCAAACAGGCGACTCGCTGCTGACTATGAAACGTGGCTCGCGATGTTCTGCATTAGCTTCCTCGTTATTCACCACCCAAACTCCGTGTAAGCAGCTGCAAATTTCCCCTGCCCTATCCCCACCGAGCAGTTCAAGTTTTGCCCTGGGGAGCTCCTAACTCTTCGGGGGTGAAAGAGTCAATCGTAGCTGATAAACAGGTCCGCTCTGGGTTTAATATGTACAAAGACCACCAAGGGGGTGCGTTATGCAATGTGTTTGTTAGGTTTGCAACACAGCTTTCTGCCCTCTAGGGAGTACCCTGAAACTACACCTTGTTTTCCGCCGGATGGCAGGCTGGGCTCGAGCCAGGTACTCCAGGGGCAAGAGCTGGTTCGTCCTAAAGAACGGCACTCTCTTACGCAGAAGCCACACAGTTAAACCCCAAAGCACCCACTCTATCCCGCGACGCCAGATGAGCCACCACACATGCCTGCGTCAGAGCTCGACCGAGTCCGTGTGATCGAGGCCCTCCGCGGCTCCGGGATGGGAAGGGTGAATTCAGCTGCTGAAACTGAAAGTCAGCCTGGAATTGCTAAGCGACAAAAACAAAAGATGTTCTTCCCGACGGATGCTGCGCGTATTGTAAACTCTGCAGTGGGCTTGGGCAGCCAGAGGAAAGCAGCGCAGGAAAAAGGAAGAAGAGAAACCCCAAGTCCCTGCCCGCCAACGGCTCGTGCCCGTTCCAAAGAGAGCACGTCCACGCTGGGGTTTTGCTAGCCCCCAGCACCAATCCACAGCCCAGCTCAAAAGCCTTCGACTTTGCAAGTTAGCGGGGACGGGAAGCTAAAAGGAGGAGACCACAGGAGAAAATCCTTCTTCTCTTATTTTGACAACCACAGGTTGGGTCGTTGGTTATGAGAATACAAGCAAACGGCTTTCAAATGACAATTCCAGGGGCTGACAATAAGATGCAACTTAAAAGCCTGGATTTTCTAGTGCAGGCAAGGCTCAGTTTATTCCGTGGGGACAGACTTCGGTCATCCCTCACATTTGTGCCCGATGCTGGGGGGTTACACAAGGGGCTCCCCTGCCTTTGCTTTCTTTGCTATAAGTTGGCATTGGGAAAGTTTCCTGAGCTCAGCGTTCCTTCGGCGAAGCCGCTGTACATGCCATCTGTCCGGTATATGTAGTATGGGGCATTTCCTGCCCTGCAGAGATCAGTCTACCAGGAAAGGGTAGGAAGCAGGAGCGCTCCAAAGCGAAGTGACTTGCCCAAGGTTACAAAGCAGTCAGTGGCAGAGCTGGGAACAGAGCCACGATGGTCGAACCCCCAGCCCAGTGTCCTGTCTGCTCGGCCGCGCTGCTCCCCAGAGAATCACGCGTCGGGGGATTCGTGTCGGGGAGGCTGAACCACTGTCCCCTGTGCCCAGAGCAGCACCCCACCCACCCCGGCTACCCCCCTCCCCGGGCAGCACGCGCTGTCCAAAGCAGCGTCCCTTGCTGGGCCAGCCGGCAGCCCTCATCTGTCAGGGATCCCCTGTAGTGACCGTGATCCTGCTACATGCTGAGGAGCTGGCAGACCTATGAGACCTCAACGCAAGGCCATGGTGCTTGCTGGCCTTGCAGCTGAAAAGAGTGCTCTGGAAGCGCGCTGTCCCGACCATGCCACTGCACGCTTGTGCAAAGGAGCGGTCGTCTCTGCCGCCCATCCCTCCGAGCTGGCCTGCTCCCGCTGGAAGCAATTGGCTGTTTCTTTAACCTCTGCTTCGCACACTTCCCAGCTTGCATTTACCCGCCTTGCACTTTCCCTCTCCAAAGGGCTTCACAGACAAAACCGTTAGAAGCAGCGTGCCACGTGCGGGACCTCCCCCTTAACAGGAACGGGATAGATATCGCGCTGCCCTTATTATTTTAATGTTAATACCTCAGAAGAGGTTTCACAACAGAAATAATTATAAACCAGTTATGAAAATATCCTGCCTCCCATGGAGCAGAGGGGACCTCAGGGTTCAATTATGTGACAAGAGAAAACAATCAAGCGATGCCCTGGGTCCAGTCCTGCTTTTTCAAATGGGCTGCCTTTGTTATTCTTATCTAATTGTAATTGCTTAGGTAACCAGACTTAATTGCAAGCCAGCTGTGACTGGGGCAAATCCACGGTACATTGGGTTTGATATCCGCAGCCCTGCCAACCTCCTGGGCTGATCCGTTACCACTTACTTATTGCTCGCTTTTAATAGATGCCATCCAGGGAGCCAGACCTAGTCCCAATCCAGAGAGAGCAGGATGTGGCCCAGTAAAAACACCAAAAAGATCCAGGATGTTTCAGACTGAAATCTGAAGCCTTTCCCCCCGCCCTGCAATCTGTAATTCAAAGGCTGCTTCAGATCGGTTTTGAATTCTGCAAAATTACCAACCGAGCCGCTTGGGGAAGAGGGGCCTGGGACAGGGGCCCAGAGTCAGGAGACGAGAGACACCCGTTCCCGTCCTGGTCCAGCCACAGGCTTCCTGTGCGCGACCCTCGGCAAATCGCACCGCCTCCACGGCTCAAATTCTCCCCGTCAAGACCTGGAAAAAGGACGCTGCTTCTCCACTTCCCCGCGGGGTCGCCACTACTAGGCACACGGGTTAGGGAGAGCCCCGGCAAGTGCTTAGGAAGGCCAGGACTGTGGGTCCACACGTACACATCAGCACCACGTTGAAGGCAGCTGCAACCCAGCCACGAACAGGCTGCGAATCCCACGGCAGGCGTGGCCTGTAGCTGGGGGCCAAACTGCAACAGGCTTTCATGCAGAGTGGGCACAAGGAACGTCCCGTGCCCGTCTTGCACGTGCCCCCCGTGGGCAGCTGACAGCCACAGCCGCGGAGCACGAATTACCCCGGAGGCGGGCGATGAGCCCTCTGCCTCAAAAGGAGGGACAGTGGACCCTTCTCCCCCCCCCCCCGGTCCCCACTACGAGCTCCCAAGTGAAACACCAAATCCAGCCTCATGCATGAATCATTTTAAGCGAGGGGGGGAAGTGCGCGCCAACGTTCTTGTCTGCGCTGCCATCAACAGCAGTTAAATCAAAATTATATACTACCGGCAAAGCAATTCGACAAAATAGCTGCATTACAGAGGAGTTTGCAGAAGACAGCAAGCAGCCACATGTACAAAGGGGCAAAACCAGGAGGAAAATTGGAAATTCTTAACCCGTCGGAGTCCACAAAGTATTTAATTCTGCTTGAAGACACACACCCGCAGACACCGACGCCAGCTCTGCGTGTCTAAAGAACCTGATGGGGTGGTTTTCTTGTTTTGTTTTGTGCCAATGGCTTTGAAAGCAGAGCACGCTTAAGGTGGTCCAGATCTCATGGCAAATTCAACGCGCAAACTGCTCAACTGGACCAGAGTAGCTGAAACGAAGAGGGCGCCTGTCTGTGAAATGACGGAAAACCTCCCGCTCAAAAATCTTACACGGCATCAGGATAAAGCACAACACTTTCTTCTAGGTACTGCTGACCTCTGGCTGCTTGTGGCCAGATGGAGGCATATTTCCTTTTGCTACGCCGTCTGAGGGTTAACTCCTGCCTGGTTTTCCTTGTGCAAACCGTCTCACTGAAGTCAATGACCAGGCGGCTCAGATGAGAAAGGCAAGTATTATTTGGAGGGCAAACCGCTATTAATAGCCATAGCAGCAGTGTTTTTTCATACAATGCGTAATTAGTCTCTGGAACTCGCTGCCACAGATTATCATTAACACCAAGAGCCTGGCATGATTCAAAACAAGATTAGACATTTGTACAGCAAGGAAGAATAGCCAGACTTCAAAAAACTCTGAAAAGGAAAATATCCCAACCAGAGTTTGGGAAGGCCTTGTAGTCATCCTGCTCCAGGACAGACGTGCATCCCGAGCCACCTCAGATTAGGCCAGTTCCTTGCAATGGCCCACTACGTCCGCTCGCGCGGTTGGGTGTTGGTAGCACCATGGTGGGACCCTGGATCAGAAAGGCTGCTGTGTGATTTGCTTTGGTTGTTCCCATGCATTGGGATAAAGCCCCACAGAGCCAAGTAGGAATAGGACCCCACTGCGCTAGGTGCTGTACAAACAGTCCTTGCCCCAAGGATTGTGAAGCCCAAATAGATTAGCTAGACAAAAGGTAGGGGAAAGGAAGCTTTATCTTCACTTAACCAACAGAGATGGTACCAAATTGTCCACGATTGCAGTGTCAGGAACAGCGCCCAGATCTTCAGCCAGCATCCAGTTCCTCAACACAAGCTGCTTCCTCATCTCTATGTACCCATCTATTAATTTAGGTGCCCGAACTATCTGAAGAGAGAATGTGCTGGAGTAGGTGGCCTACACAAAGCCTTCTCCCCTGGTTGGGATTCATTTTCCACCTCCCCCATCGAGCCCTGCAAATTCTCTCCAGACTGATGCAAATGGTGTTTGTTAGTAGATTATAGCAGTATCTCTTTCAGTATCATATTCATAAAGCCAGCTGACAAGCTAAAGCTTTATCATCTACACTCTCACGCAAGGTAAAAAAAAAAAAAAACAAAAAACACAACACAGCTGTGACTCGGTATCCAGAGCTTTACTGAGGCACTAAGACGCTTTGCTTATGATGGGGGCACAGAAGGGGAGAGACTTTCCTCTGCTTCCAGCTAGAAAGCAGGCCAGGTTTTTCCTCCTTTTGGCACCCCTCCTGGCCCCAAGCAGAAAAGCCCATTGGGACGACTCGCTGTACCGCATGGTCCTGATCCTGCGAGACAACCGAGCTCGAGTTGTTCATCAGCAGAAAGGAGCTTTCAGCTGATGCAAAACAAAATGAAGCCATGTGGAGCGATCGCTTCGCACTCCTGGGGCCACCTGCTCCCCCCAGGGGAACCCGCACACTGCTTCGATCAAAGCGCTTGCCAGCAGGACGAGAACGTGCTTGTGAACATGTCTTCTCAACGGAGCAAAATAAAGAGCGAGGAGATGGGAGCAGAGGCTAGGGGTCTGTTTGCATCCTGGTGGTAACAGGCCACAGCTCCCAGGAGACGTTTGTAGTTTTGCAGCCCTCACCTCCAATATTGAAATCAGGGACTCACTAGAGCCCAGAGTTGTTTCCTCCTCCCCTTACACCCCCTGCCCCATATCTGCACAGATGATACAGGTCTAGGAATCAGTGGTCCCCAATGAGAAATGAGGATCGTACTGCCTTCTCATCGCCACCACCTCCACTTGTGGTCCACCGTTGGTGATGGTACAATCGGAGGAGGAGGTGGGGTGCAGCCAGGTAGTCGAGAGTCAGCGAGCTTGCACTGAAGAGGGAACGGCTCTGGAAGAGCTGAACTGAACAATACATGCAGGGAAGCAGATCTAGGACACAGCAGCTGAAACAACAGGGGGGGGACGAGAGTCTGCATGCGAGCGGAGGCTGCTTTTGCAAACTGCCTGGATCGTCGACACTCCAGCTCACTGCTGCAGCTCTGCAGACTTGATCCCCATGCCCGTGCGAAGTGTGCGCGAGCAGGGAAGAACATGGCCTCCTGCCGTGCTCCGGCCTGGCGAAGGGAAGGTCAGCGCAAAGCGGTTCCAGCAACAGGGGTCGCAGCCAACCCCACGTGCACCAGGCAGGAACAGGCCCTCTCCCCTGCTCCGCTTACAGGGAACCAATGCGCCTGAAACTTAATTCTGCCGCCATGGAGATTCCCCCTCGCCACCACCGCCATCTCGGCCGTGCATGCTCGCAGAGCCGGTCTGGCAGCATTTTCTGAGGTCACGCAAAAACTGCTCGCACCGCCAGGTCTGCCAGCAAGCTATTTATATTCAAGACAAGAATAAGGGGTGCGGGGCAGGGCAGCTGCCGTGGACAGCACGTGTGGCTCGGGGCTCAGCAGGGTCGTGGCTGCGGTGGACTGCTGGGAAGAAGGATTTGAGCTCGAGCGCTGATCAGAGAAACATGTGCGTGGTAAACAACTCGGTGGGGGCACGGGCAGGAGAGGCAAAGCTAGGGAGAGGGTGGCGTTCTCAGCCCCGTGACCTTGACGGCGTCCTCTGGTTCTGGCGCACGTGCGCATCTCCCAGTATCAACAATCGGCATTCACTCTGTCCTCTGTAATCGCCCAGTCAAAACAATTCGGTCTGCAAAGCCCAAACCTGATCTCACGTTGCACAGAAGGCAGTCACACCTACATCTGCAAGGGGACGGGCAGGCAACGTGCAGACCCTCGATGCCGCAACTCCGCAGCGACGGTGGCAAACGGCCTTCAGTCGTCGTTTCTGCATCGAACGCGGCTCACAGAGATGGGGCAAGAAAAAGCGGGCGATACAGCGACCCCAGCAATGGCTTTCAGTGGGGTTTGGACTCCTAATCCAGCGAAAGGCTGAGCCTGCTCCATGACATCCTGACTTCATGGGGTCGGCTCCAGACTTCCAGCCCTTTGTGGTCTCCAAGGCTTAATGTTTAGGGCCAGTGCACAATTAGAGGCAAAATTAGAAGCTGGAGCAAGTTCCTGAATGGTAGCAGGGCATCAGCTGGCAGCTTGCTTTTCTTCCAGCCCTTTGGTATCACGGCTTGAGCAGGAAGGGAGCCCACTTTAACACTACGCCTGCTTCAGGGCAGAAACCAGGCCATGATTAACGGGTGTTAGTAAGAAGGATTCCCCAGAGGTGAGTTATTCCAGACTTGCCTGCCAAGGGGGCTTCCCGAACGCTCCTCGGAAATGCCTGGTGCTGGTCACTGCCACGGACAGAGCGTGGGAGTGGGCGAAGCCCTGGCATGACGGTGCCTCTGTCTCCCCAGCACATCTGAATTCATCCCACTGAGGTGGGCTTGAAGTGTGGCCAATCCCTATAGTTATAATGCAACCAAAACCCCGCAAAACAAGCAAGCAAAAGTCCCAGGCCTCCGGGTCCTGCTACTGGCTTTGCAACGAGATTTTCTTAAACCATCACGTTTGCAGTTTGCCTGGTTTGCCTTCTTGTGCATGAGGATCAGGTTTACACGGGAACTTGGGCAGAATTTAGGTGCCCACATCCAGGAAAGGGGACTCTTAGCAGCCCTAGCCTTCTAAGTGACTAAATTAGTTTTCTGCCAGAAAACCTAAGCAATCACCTATGGCACACGCTGGGAAGGTGCCGTCGTTTTGGCTCAGCCAAGCAGTTGGGTACCTCTCCCCCTTCAAGGGCTGTTCACCGGCTAGAAGCCCCAATCCGCAGGTGTGCTCTGAGCACGCCTGCACTGACTGACAGCACTGACTTCAGGACCCATGGCCACGTCCCCCCAAACATACAGCTGGAAGAGGAAAAGGTAGCGGTGGTGAGGTGCATGTACCAGGAGGGATCCTTTTACATAGTAACTTCACGACTAAAGCACTTCCCTGGGAAATGCAGCTTTGGGCACAGTATGGCACTCACATAGCTATCCTGCTTCCAGGTCTGGAGCAAGCTCATCCAGAGCTGGTGCAATGCACCTCTGCACAGCGCCGCCTGGCATCGCATACACACGTCCCCTCTCTCTTCCCGTCTAAAGGGAAAAAAGGTGCTTTCATTGGCTCTGTGAATCCCACTGGGCACCTCTGGCTCAGGTGAGATGAGGCTGAGAAGCTCCGTGCTATGAACCAGTAATGAGACTCCTACACTTTGCAGCCACGATGGCTAGAACCATCTGTCTTTTACATGGAAGCTGAGTCTCAAGTAATCACATGGCTCCAGAAGCTGAGGCTTTGAGAGAGGCGGGGAGGAACAAAACAAAACACAGCACCACCAAACTTGTGATAAAATCATGAGAGTTGGCAACACTGGGAACGGAGAACAAAGGCTCCAAACCAGCAAGAACGGTAGTCCTTGTGCTTAAAAGCAAATGAACAAAGCTGCTATTGACAAAGTTTTCTATGCGCTGTTTTAATGCAAAAGGCCAAGAACATCACCTATCATGGTAGCTTAGGAAACTGAAGCCAAAAGAGGAAAAAATCAGCTTCAAATGTTTTAACTGGATATTAATTGCCATCGCATAGGCAAACAAAAAGGCTTTGACTTCTGACTCAATTGCTTCTTCTTATACCCAAGCTGAGCAAGAAATCTTACTAGAGGAATACTCCAGTGCCTGGAAGCTAGTCTCAGGGGTGTTGGTTGTAGTCATGTTGGTCTGGGTACATGGGATTACCTTTTATTAGACCAACTAAATATTTAGTTGGTCTAATAAAAGATAATCCCATGTACCCAAAGAACTCGTCTGGAAGCTGGTCTGGAATCATTTGAAGGCCTAAGGTGAGCTCGAGCGGAGTTTGCTGACATGTCGTATGAGATGCATCGTGCTTGCACTTGCGTTGTCATGTGTTGGGCTGCCTTTCAAATGTGGGCCCTGATCATGCTGATGGGAGCCTCCCTGAAAGCATCCAGTTTGCAGGCCTGGAGGCCCAGCTTGCTCGAGACATGCATGAGACCTGGCCTTCCACTACAGGGCCATAGTGTTCTTCCTGAGGCTCTCAGATAGGCTCAATCCTACAGGCATGAAAGTCAGCCATGAAGCCAGGCACGTCCATATGACATGGCCTCTGCTAGCAAAACCCCAGGGTCTCGGCTCTGCTCTCCCGCAGCCCCATGCCACAGTGAGCACTGCTCTAGTGAAAACAGCATGACCAGGGTTCTCTTGGGAGCCCAGCTACTCAGACACCCAAAGTCATTACAAAAAGCCCGCTCCCTTGCCTTGCTAGACCTTACCATGCTGCTTCTACAGGGCCTGGCAGGCACATGTGCATCAAGGACTTCCTGCGTGTCCGCTTGCCACGCTGCCACTGCACATCTCAGCAAGCCCGATCCACGGTGCACAAGAAGCTTACGAAAGAGCGACACGCAAGACTGGTTGGCTCGACAATCGGGCTGCGGACAAGAAGCTCAACCATCGTGCTTTCACAGGTTGTCGAGCAGCTCCAGTCCAATCGAACTGGCAGACAGCTTCCAGCGTGCCCCTGAGCTCCTGGCAGCCCGACGGCTCCATCGTGACCCTAGGCCAAGGCAGTGAAAGGGCCCAGAACCACAGGCTGGTCAGCTTGCACCATTCAAACTGCACCCAGGGCAGCACGACAGCACGTTCAGGCTGAAAAGGAAGAACAGCCTCTTGGCTTTCTTTAGTACCACAGTATAACCACATGCCACAGTAGGGTTGTAGCAGTGATAGTCCAGGAAGTGTCAAGAGGACAAGTGGTATCTTTCAATGAACCAACTGTGTGGTTGCGTGAGCTGTTAGACAAACTTTTGGGCATCAGGGGCCCTTCCTCAGGGCAGTCTGGCTGCTTTCTTCTTCATGCTATGGATTTTCCATTGTAAATGGGGAATTTTGGTATCTTCCATGGTGTAGTAGGCTTGGAGCGCTGTTGTAGCCATGATGATCCAAGAAAATGTTCCAGCAACCAGGTCCAGATGCCCTGAGAAAGGGCTCATGATGTCCAAAAGCTTGTCCAACAGCTTTCCCAACTCCAGTCAGTCCAATAAAAGATATCACAAAAACCCTTCGTCTCAAGTACAACCACCCACCATGCGCATGCACTATCACACGTATGCGTGTGTATAAAGAAATCATCTACCTGCAGACAGAGGTACCCGCCTAAAAAAGTGTGATTTCTACACTAATGGTGCCCCTCTAAATGAAAATGAAGCATTCCCATCTTTCAAGTCATCTCAATATTCATTAGGGAAGGGCTGTGGAAGGGTTGCGTTTCCCCACCCCTTTTCTTCCCCAACGCCGCAACGAGAGCTGTAGGAGAGAGGAACAACCTTCCACACACTCTTAATGTGAGAAGTGCATTAGCCCCCAGGCCTGTAAAAGGAGCCAACCCGTAACTGGCATTTTGCTGAGCAAAATCAGGAAAAAACAGCTATGCTGAGGACAGGCAGAAAACTGCTGTGCTTCACTGCAAGGCATGTTTTGTTCAACCCTCGTAGCATCCCCTGCGTGATTACCCAAGTCTGCAAACCCCCTGGGACCCGAGAGACATCTCTACAGACGGCTTTGCTTCACATTGCTGCCTCCTTGTTGGAAGAGGTGGGGGGAGGAACAGACAGGCAAATGTAATTAGTTAAAGGATGTTTTCCTGCTGTTGGAGGTGGAGACCTGAATAAGCAGCCACCTCGACTTTTAGTGTGTAATTACCAGGCTTTTAAATCTGTGTGTCAGGTGTCACGATAGCAGGGGAGAGATAAGCTGCCTCCAGCCTCCATCTGCAGAAGGCCAGGGGCCGGGCTCATCCTGCGGATGCATAGGTTAGGAAGGGAACGTGCAGGGGACATGGCGTGAGCTGAAACTAATTACTGGTTATCCATAGCAATGGCGTGCCACGTTAAAAATGCAGAGGAACAATGGAGCCCTCTACACACATTCATGGAGAGAAAAGGGAAGGGAGGTTTCCAGGTATAGACAGTACCAAGAAACAGCAGTTATGCTCCTGACTCTGACAACGACTTTCTTCTAAATCTGCATTGGTAGGGAGGGATGGGGGTCGGGGGCGCCTCTGAGCTAGCGGAGGGGCACGGCCACTCTACAAGGAGGGTCATCATCCCCTCGGGATTCACGAGGTGCAAAAGTGAAACGATGTCCCACTCAGGACATAGCGGCAACCTCCACTCACCAAATGATGCAGAAGAGGGGTCGCTGGGGCATTTCAGACCCCTTGGATGAGCTTTTCCATGGGAAGGAGCTATCCAAGGGAGAGTGTTTAGGAAGGCGATGCCCCAGTTTACACCCTCATCTGTCTGGGCCCCTTGCCAAAGGCTGCAAACTAAACTTTCCAGGCACTGCTGTGCTGCTCACCTGCAGAGTCGCAGTCTTCGCTCTGTGCCTTTGTTTTGCAGCAAAGCACCTCCTGGAAGGGGGCAGTGGGGATTTTGATGCCTGGGACATGACCTGTAGCTTTGCAGTCTTCCAGGTCCACAGCCCGAGGCATGGAAATGGAGCAAAATGGGAGCAGGGCCCACAAAGAGAGGCAGCACCGCTTCCGAGGAGCAAGCCACAAAGGTCAGACAACCCATGCAGGAGTCTGATCTGACCGTCTGCACGTTTAACTTCATTCCCGGGTCTCCCAAGCACGGCTTGCAGTTCAAGTGTGCCAGGCTTGATGCTGAAGGGTGCCCAGCGATCGGAGCATGAGACCAGGAGCTCCCAAGTTCCTGTTTTGCTGTATGGCTGCTGGCCAGACTTAAACCGTGAGTCCACAGAAGAAGTGACCAGCTGTGGCCTTGGCACCCTTTGTTCCCTCCACCAGCTCCTTCCCGCAGATGAGATTTACCCAATTTACAAGCAAGATGCTTTGCCAACACCTTCCACGCTGGGTCCTTCGAGTTTGTTCTCCTGCTTATGCTGCATCACAAAAGCCCCTGACAAAACCAGGTTCCTGACAGGTGAAGCACTAATGCATGCGTTTCGAAGGGGAACCACGCATTAAACATGGGTTTCCTGGAGGATGGCGGGCCCTGCTCTACATGGAGGAAAGGACAGACAGGAAGCATCACGGGAATGTTAGCTGAGGCAAATTACAGAGATTGCGACCAGTGAATAATTATGAACTGCTCCCTGCGGTCACTCTCTGCTTCCAAACGCAGAGCAAGAACTGAACGGAAAGACTGCACGCTCCTATTTTATTATTGGATATTATACTCCATGCCAAGTTTCACTCTGAGGACTTTACACAACACACAGTAAGACACTGTGGCTACCTCAAAGAGCCTAATATTGGATCTGTGCGGATGAACTCCTGAATCCACATGAAACCTCACTGAAATGAAACAGGAAACTGGAAGAGTAGCCACGGCCCAGCCGATTCGTTTGCAGAACTAGGGCCTAAAATCTGATGCAACGAAATATGTGAGTTGACACACGGCACGGAGGGAAGGGGGAGGCCAGCATGACTGTGCACTAGATCCGGTCGGGTTCAGTCCCAGTTTCGTTTTAACAAGCAAAGTATTGGAGAGTGGGTGTTCCTGGGCAGAGAGAGACTTAAACGGCAGGGTGAAGGGCAGGCAGGTCAGAATAGCTAAGAAGGTGTTTACCGGCACGATGAAAAAAGGCAAGTGATTGCGGAGGGAAAAAAATGGATAAAGTGCAGGGGGGAGGGAAAAACAGGATTCACTGGGCAAGAGGGATAGAGATGAACACTTGAGGCAGACGGATAGACTTAAGGGAAAGTGAAACTCCTTTTCCTTTAAGTGGACGGGCTTCACCTGCGAACTCAGGGAGGCAGTGATTTCCATTTGTGTAAGAGAGGTCAGAGATTAAATAAGCACCGTTTGTGTGCCCTTATTTCCGGTGATTATGTAAGTGTATGTGCAAGTTAAATGCAGCCCTTGGACACCTTCCCAGTTACCACGGCATCCTTTGGAGTCATCGCGTTTGGGCAACCGTAGCTGTGGCTCTGTGGACCAGTCGTGCATTTAAGTGCCTTCAGATCGCAGCTCGCTGGTCCCCGAGTTTGCCGTAACCACGTGGATGAGCTGAAGAATCGTTCTGCTTCATCGCAGCATTTCTATTGTGATTGTAATGTGCATGCCAACAGTGCTGTATACTGCCTATATATATACGATATACAAATATACATGCTGCGTGTTTGCAACACGCATGGTGTGCGCATGCACGCACACACACACACACACACAGCTTTCAAGTTCCCAAACCCAAAGGTTTTGCAGTTATGCTGCACGTGATTCAGACTGCGGTACGGAAGCCAGAAAGACTGTGCAGCGACTGCCAACACTTGCAATTTACCTATTAGGATGAGATTTCATTTCTGTGGATGGAAGGTACTTCTACGCCCAGTTTGACATCAGATTGACACGCTTCCAATGCTGCCAAAAACGCTGACATGCTGCAACACACCACACTTCGGCTCTAAAAATATACACGAGTGGCATTAATTGACTGGGATCCAAAAGCTGCAATCTGACCAGCTCCGAGGCCCTGCGGTTAAATGGGCCAGGCCAGCCCAGTCCAGTTTCCCTCCTTGTCGCCGCAGGGAGCACTGGAGGAGGCAGCCCCCTCCAGCTGGCAATGGAGCGGGGCAGAGGGGAGAGGCCGAACCAAACCCTCAAAGGACGACCTCACAGCGTGTGCCTTCCTGCAGCAACCAGTTTCAGAACAACGCAGACACCTGGGCAAGCCCTCCCAGGCCAGGGAATGGGTTTCAAAGGTCCCCGGCTCTTTCTGTTCCCCTAATACACGGGGTCAGTCCAGCCCGAAAGAGCCAGGAGCATGTGCAAAGCTTCTCCCAGCCACCCCCGCTTTCCCCACTGCAGCCTCTCTCACAGGAGGAAGTTGGCACAATTGCACGCAGTAAGAAAAAGCTTCCATTTTCCCTCAGAAAGCTGAGTTTACATTTTAAAGCGTGCAAAAAAAGGCAAACTGCTCCACGTGACTGCAGTACAGCTAGGGTGGGGAGCGGGGCACAGTTGTCGGGGAGGGGTTTCACTCCCAACCTTGCGGGCGGGGGGGAGGGGGGGGGGGGGGGTGGTGGGCCCGGGGGGGGGGCGTTGGCGGGTGCGGGCGGGGGGGAGGGGGGGACGTGTATCACTTGTCACACGCCCTCCTAGTACTCGGCCGTATTACCAGCTAACCCTTGCCCGGCAGCCTATGCCCCCCCAGCCCCCGCCCCCAGTATAACTTCCCCTCGGAAATCAGTCGATGACTGCATTAAGCGCAGCCGGAGGGACCCGCAGAAATTAAAACCGCCGAAACAGATGCAGCCCTTCCTTCCGCGAGTTTGCGAGGCCACGTTTTTCTTTAATAGCCCAACAATCCTGATTATTCAGGTCTGTTGCCTTGCGAGGCTCGCCTGCGAGGTGTCCTGCGTGCCATTGACATTCGCAGCAGAAAGCCCATTCTCATGCAAGACTATTTTCAGCCGTGCTCGGTAATTGTTAAATTGTTACTCACTTTGTGCCAAAACTGTGCTGCTGAGCAGCTGGCTTTAGCCAATGTTTGATTAAATGTAGTTATGTGTCCTTACATAATAACTTCAGGATTGCGACGCGGGCAAGGCACATAATCAATTATATTTCTGTTCAGTACGTCCTGAAATATTAGAAGCTCGTGTTCTAGTTAAATAGTTTATTCATGCAAAAACTAAAATTACAGTGGATAATTATGTAACAAATTACACATTTTACACTGTATTCAGTATCCCCAAATGCTGGATAAGTAGGGATAACACGACAACTGAATAAATGCCTTGTGTATTATCAATCGCAGGAGTAAGGGATTTAAAAATAATCACCGCGCTGCTTATTCTAAAAAATTAAACAAGCCCTGGTGACAATGCCAGGCGATACTGGGGCCATTTCTTGTCTCTCCTCCCTTACCGGGGAGGTTCAGCGTGGAAGGATACAAATATTCCCATGAAAACATGTGCCACTCTCAGAATCAGAGTTAAAAGCTTTCAACTAGGTGAGAGACCAAATGCCCCACGGGGGCTAAATCCAACTCAAAAAGACAGGAGAGCAAGCGGCGACTGAGGTGTGAAGTCCAAAAGGTGCGAGGCGAAAGCCAAGATGCACCGAACATTTCAGTTACGGGGAACGTCCCCCGAGAAGGGCTTTTGCCTCCGTCAGCTGCACGCGGCCTGCAGGCCCCATCTAAACGGATCCGTGGACCTGGCCGGGAGATGCAATAATCGCGTCCCAGCTGGGTCTTCATTTTCCACTGCCCGTTCCCTTCTGGCTTTCTATTCCACGCTCGCACCCCCCACTCTCCAACTCCCAGAGCTATAAAACTCACACGCTTGTGCGCAAGCTGGTGGTGCAGTTGCCTGAGCCACGCGTGGCTGTTCCTGACATCCGAGTGTACGCACAGCATCAGTATTCAAGAGTAAACACAACTTGCAAGCAAGCGGATGTTTGGAGACTTGCTTTGGCATGCTCTGTCAGAGGAAGAGCGGAGCCCGGCCACGCTATTCTTGGCACTTCCTGAAGTTCAGTCCATGGTTTTAACTAGCAAGTGGACAGAGATGGGAAAAAGGGAATCTGAGGCCTCTACAAAAAACTCTGCACCGCGTGCAGACCCCAGCCTTCGGCAGTCGCCGGGTCCACTTCTCGTGGGGACACAGGACCCAGGAGCTGGACACAAAGCCATCTGCTCAACAGCGACTGTTCTGCAAGGACCGCTGTTTGAATAAAAAGGCAAGAGCACCCAAAAGCGTGAGCCTTGGTGCTAGCACGGCCCTAATCATCTCCGCCAGGGCCAGACACAGGCGTGGGCAAGCTGGGTGGCCACCTGGGGTCCAGACAGAAAGGGGGCCTGAAAATAGTAATTTTTATTAACATCATCATCTCTTGCAAAGGGGGGGGCCCCGATACTAACAGCTTGCCCGAGGCTAACAGGAGCCTAGGTACGGTGCTGATCTCCGCTCACGTGAATGCAGCCTGCAGAGACTGCAGGTGCCGCTACGCGGCGTGGCCTCCTGAACCATCATCATGTCTAAACCCCTGTGTCTGCAGCAATCGTTCACTGAAAGAATCCCCCAAAACGCCACTTCAAACCCTCACCCGCAACCATAAGCCCACTATTGCACATTTGGAATAAAGGAGCAGTAATGCATGCTGGGCCTTAAGCATTAAAAATACCCGCAGGAAATGCATGCATGTGGATCCCTTCTGTTTTTGGGACGGCAGGGACGGTCCCAAATGGAGCGTCGCTGACAATTCAGCACCCGCCCTTTGTCCGAAGTTGGACCTTTTCTTTTCTGCCGCAGTCTTTCTTTTTGTATGTTTATAAATGACCAATAAAATTGCCCCCCAAAGAAAAGCAAGGTGACCACATGCATTGGTCACAGGTGGACAATGCGCCATGCACGTGTTCAACCCGTGTCTGAGCAGAGTGCCCTTGCAGCTTTTGTGACCTTTGCACAAAACGCAGAGAAGTCAAATGATCTTTTAACTGCGGCTGATGCTAAACTCTTCAGAACCGGTTTTGGCGTCGCAAATATCCGGCTACCCATACAGGGCCCTTCGCTGAAGCCTCGGTTGGCGATGGATCCGTGTTCACGTTGCACCTGCCATCAGTGCCCGGTCCGCACCAGGGAAACAAATGATCCTCCTAGCGACCCAAATTCTTCTGCTGTTCCTGCCACTGACCACTGAAGCCTGGCCTGCGCTCCCCAGATCTCCACTGTCGTCTTACCTAAATTTTAAGGCTGCTGCTTCATTTGTCTCCTCCCTTTCACGATGGCTCTGCTTGTCCTGGTTTCTCACTGCCCCCCTTTTACGATTCTCATTTTTCTTTACCTACTCCCCGAACTTCGACTCTGCAGCGTGTTTGTTTAAACTGCTGACTGCCAACCAGGGCCCCCCTGAGATTTTTGTTAAAGGTGCCAGGCAATATTAGCGCTGTTCGGGTGTGCAAACAGGACTCACGAGATAATCCCAGAGATTTCAAACAATAATTGATAAACAGTCTGGAATCTGTTGGGGTCTTTCCGAGGTCTCTGCAGCAGAAGCACGGCTCTGCTATTTTTCTGTAGTCAGGAAACAACTGAAAGCTCGGAGCTCAGGTTTTCCGAGGAGCGCCTGGAGTGTAACAGAGGTTCAGAACCAGCGGTTTAAATGCATTTCCTTTATTTTGCTTTCAATTTAATAGTTGCTCTCCCCTGGTTTCTTGTCTTTCTCATTTTGGCTTCTGTTACATTTGTTGAAAGCCTTGGGATATGGCCTGATTTTATTTGGGGGAGTTAGGGAAGGTCTCGCTCCGTGGCATTATGGTAGGCCTTGCTCGATTTTAATCTCGTTTGTTAAACTTCTGCACAGAGCAACTGTTGCGACACTATTTTTTAAAAAATAATTCCTCACACTCTGCAAGCTCCGCTCGTGTATTTTCTTCCTCTGCTTATGCATTTTAATTCTCTTGCTTCTTGTCTAAGAACATTTGTATGGAAGCGCCGTTCCTTCCTTGAAGCTAATTAGCCAGAAAGACACCGTTTGCTTTCTAGCCAAGTGTTGCAAGAATTACACCATCTGATCCCTGGAGGATTTCACCAGATCAAAACCCCTCTGATTAACTGAGCCCAAGCATGGAGTATCATTACAGGCTATATCAAAATACTCTAGGAAAAGTTTCCTACACCAAAGGAGACTCTGAAGAGGTAGGTGGGGAAATCAGTTTATATCTGAGCTGAACCAAATCAGGTCATAAGCAGACTAGAGCTAGAAATGGGCACCTTTTTAGTCTTTTGAACATCATCTCACTTTATTAACTTTAGCGATACATTTTTCTCCACATCAGACAGTTTGGACTATTAAATAGATGTCCTCAGGTTATTTAGGCTCACCACTCACACTTTTTAAATTAAGCAATGGCCCAAATAGCACCTTTGTCTTTCTTATGGTACATCTTTTTCTTTCTTTTTATTTTCCAGTAAAATTGTTGGGTGCTGCATCTGGTTTTTGTTTTGGTAGGTTTTTGTTTTTTTTTTTTTTTTTTTTTGGGGGGGGGGGAACACTTTTTTTTTTCATTCTGATGAAATAATGTTTGATTAAAATAGAAATATTCCTCTGCACTTTTTTGACCAGAACATCCCAGCATTGTGCCAATACAGAAAAGCCAGAAAGAGAGAGACCAGTCCATTTTCAGTGTCCGTGTTGGCCAAGAAACACAACATGCAAAAAGTTTCCAAATGTATCCTAAAGAGCGAATTTCATTTTTTCAGATTGTTAGGTTTCATTAATCCAAGGTCTTATTAAAAGTAAGACTTTTTTTTAAAATACAGGCAAAACAATGAGCTTTAGAGTTCACATATGAACAGATGGATGAAAATATGGTGCATGAAGCTGCTCGCTTAATAAGAAAAAAACCCCACTTAGCATTACTAAAATGACTGAGCTGAACAGGATGACATAAGACGCAACCTTATCACTTCTCTCACCAGCAGAAGAGATATAGGGGTGGCAGTTTAAGATCTTTCGTTCTGAATGCAGGACTTCAAGTTTTGCTTTGACCACAGACAGAACTGAATGGCAGCCTCTCACCTCCCCAGTGGAGGTTGGTCCACATCCCACAAAATCCACCGTGGAAACTAGCACACGTCAAGGCGGAGATAAATTAGCAAAGCTTTCCTGGGAACTTTACCTACCCCAGGGGTGTCCGAACAGCCACATGTGCCACCCCAGGGGCTGAAACCTGCAGCCCCCAGGCCCTTGTGCTCCCTTGTTCCTACTCCCCGTCCCTCCAGCTTCTGCTGCCCAGGCTGGGGTGGAGCGTGGCAACGTGGCCCACGGGGCTGAAGGAGCCCATGGCCTGATGGCTTGGAACAAGAGACCTGGAAACCCCGCGCAGCATGTCCTCACGTGCAGGGAGCCTGCAGAAGTGCGGGGAGCGCACGTGGCACATCACGGGCCCTCGTGGTACCTTGGGGGAGGGTCTGTGTACGGTACGGCGGGTCGGGGGGGTGCTCGGGGGCATGCAGCTGCATGGCGGGGGGGCCTGGCACAAAGCCCTGATATAGCCTGTCGCCAAGCCTGGTTACCATTTAGTAAGACTGCTCCCCAGTTTTCATGGGCGTGGAATTCAGCTGCATAACCATAACAAAGAAAATATGGAGGTTTTCAAGACACTGAAGTAACTCAGTTTTGCACTAAATCTGCACAGAGGGAAAACTGCATAATAATGTTCAAATGAGACAGTTAATTTAAGACAGGGAAGGACCAAAGACATTTTTTTCTCCAAACCCATTATGTGCTCCTTTATGGAGCTTAATAGCAAACCAAAGCTCACAGAAATCTAAGGCAGCTGCCAGTTATAGTGGTGACGATACTCTTTAAATCTGTCAAAGTATTTTAACGCTTAAAAGCTCATTTTTGTTAACGCCGCAATTAAATCACTGGCGCCCGAGGTTTCAAAAAGGTTA
This sequence comes from Crocodylus porosus, assembly GCF_001723895.1. Lineage (NCBI taxonomy): Eukaryota > Metazoa > Chordata > Crocodylia > Crocodylidae > Crocodylus > Crocodylus porosus. The sequence goes on along the minus strand of NW_017728918.1, from coordinate 9,291,283 downwards.
ACGGCTTACTTTCAGGGAAAAATAAGGGCATTAAAATGTGAACCTGGTCGGGTTTCCATTCTTTTCTGAATTTTAAACCATCGCGTATCATATGATAAAACCACAACAATGCGCACATGGCTCCATCCGCCGCATCTGACCTTTCTAAGCCCAGCTGGTTTGAAGCAGTGGTCTTAACTACTTATAGGGACTGTCTGATATAATCAGTCACTCAGGAGAGTTTTTCATTAACTAGTTACATAATATTTAGGGTATTACTATTACGTGAGTCAAGCCCGAACTGAAACCCTCAGCCATAGCTCAGAGGAAACATTCCTAACGCAGATCTGACCCCTGCCTTTGACATCCATTTGGAAAATAATGATTACTCCCTTCCCATTCACCATGGACACTCAAAACTTCACAAGCTCATATAAAGTCCGAGACATACCCACCTGAACACTTTCCAGGAGAGAAATAATTAAGGCTGCGGTCTATTTACAAGCGTGCCTATTCAAGATGGGATTCCAAGATGCGATTGCCTAACATTAATGATGTTTGAGTACAAAGCAATTAAACACTTTTTTTTTTTTTTTTTAAAAGAAAAAGCTAAGCTAAAACCATGCAGGGTGAAAGGTCATGCCAAATGTTTACCGCAGCAAGAAGGGATTTAGACAAGCAGCAAAATCCAGTTACCAATCGCTATTTTTGTCTTATTCACATTAAAGTCCATCAAAAGACTGTCGTTAGATAAACACCTCACTCTTAATCACCAGCAAGAAAAGTGAGTGAAATGCCGAACTCTCCCCCCCCCAAATCTAAGCATCTGTACCATACTGTCAACGCTGCTAAAGCAAGAGAAATCTGCAAGTATAATTACACCTTGGGATTACTAACGTGATGTGCTCTAATAAGTACTCCCCAGAGCATCTGCTGATCTAATAATTGGTACTAGAAAATAATGCATGCTTATCTACGTGGCTATTAACTCTCATTGACTAAATACACTGGCAAGCCACTGAACTGTGTCAGGCGAAGGGAAGAAAAGGGACAGGGAGAGTGCAGCAATTGCAAATGAAGCCAGTTTGATATGCTCTTGGTATTTTTAAGGCATTTATTACTGCATCAGAATCTAACCACCACCGCCCGGCAATTTCAGCATTACCAAGATGAGACCATTTAAGTCTTCATCTCTAGACACTGATTCTGTGCTGAGTGGAAGAAAACAGTGCTTCTGCAGCACTGATTTTTTGTTCTTTTTGCAAAAAGAAACAGAGCCGCCTTCCTGGCACTCTTGAAACGTCCCCCTCTCCACCATCCAGTCAAAGCACTGCTTTCCTTTAGTTCACAATGTACATCTTTCCCGAGCTGCAAACACAGGATGCTTGACAAGCTATGCAAACCGAAGTGCAGGGGCACAAAAATTTTGATTTCTGATTTTCTCTCCAGAGTTTCTGACTTGGCATTTGGATTTTTGAATGGAGACTCTCGGCTTGCTTAGAAATAGGTTGTTAAACCTGAAAGCAATTGACACATCCTAAAGAGATCCTTTCCTGGCATTTTCAGCTTAAATAACTGTTTGCGAAGCTGACAATTCCTGGAGAGATGGGGTTGTCAGCTGTTCTTCCAATAGAGAAACTTCATGACTGGTTGGGGGGGGTTTTTTCCTCCTCCTACCATTCTGCCATTCAGCGAGCAATGTGACAAGTCTATCAAAGGCAACTTTGGTAGATATGATTCATAAAGGCTCAAATCAAAGCTGTTGAAATTGAAGTTGTTCAGAGAACGCAGGGAGGGAAGGGGGGCGGGGAGAGATCATAAAGTTTTAAATGCAAATCTTGCACAAATGGATCCCTGTTCCTATATACACACACACACACACTTTTTTTTTTTTAATCTCGGCAGAAACAAGCTTTCAACCATTATACTCTGAGAATGGCTGCTTCCCAGTCGTGGTACTGTTCTGATTTGTATTCCAGTGGTGCTCCTAAGTCCTCGCTGTGCTAGGCACTGTACACACCCTTCGTCAGAGAAACCCGACCCTGAACAGTTTGTACTGCGGGGAGGACTGACAAATGGCAGAAATACGGACGGAAATTAAATGACTCACTGAGGGTTAGTAGGCCAGGGTCAGATCCCGGACCAGAACCCAAGTTTCCCCAACTCTCAAACCAGTGTCCTACCCGCTAGGCCACATTTCCTCTTTCTTGCTCTAAAATGCAGTGCCTGTGATGATTTAATGATTTAGCAGATGTTCACTTTCAGTAGGAGAGCTCACAAAAGATGGGCTTAGCATGAGGCAGATCTTACACTCTCAGCAGCGAGTGGAGCATTGTGAAATCACAGCACAAGTTATCAGTTCCCCAAAGTATATCGAAAGTTTTGTTATGCAAGATTAGACACTGTAAAAAACACCCTAGAGCTTATGTGACACAAATAGGAAGGTCACGAAGCGCTTCCCAAAAAAGCACATCCAGCAAAAAAAAAAAAGCTGAAAATAATCATCATGCTTTACAGGACTCTATCGGACTTCTCTGTGCCTTCTGCTGACATGCTCTCTGCTCTGCTCCTCTGGCTCTAGGTGAGATGTACAACTCCGGTCTATTTATGCAGCCTGTTTTCCTCCTAATGGATGTGAAAGCAAATTGTAAGAGCATATTTCACAAAGAGACAGTTTTGGTGAAATCCAGCTTGTTCCAGTGGCCCAAGAACCCAGAGCCGAGTCCGAGAGAGCCCTATGCACAGCATGATGATCACTGTCAGCTCTTTTTTCTGGATCCCAGCAACGGTTCATAGAGGCCTCCCCTGGTACAGGTGACTAGGCCCATCACTGAGCAGCCCCAGCACTGAAGTGGATCCAAAGGCCTTACCGTCCCAGCGGCCTAAATGCCATCGCAGCCCCATTTTGGGGAGACAAAAAAACCAGCATCACAAAAGCACAACATGAATGGCAGCACGCTGAACTGCCCCTCTCGCCTCCAGAGCAATCGCCTTTCAGGAAAGGCTCGGCATGGAGAAGGTCAGGATACCCTTGGCTTTAGGGAGAAAGGAAAAAAATTACCCCTCCCCCTGTCTTAGAGCACATTTCCAGGCGTTGAGGGGGCCGTGGCAATGAGGCCAACAGAAAAGCCACGAAGAAATGCTGAATGTGGATACGGCCCAAAACTGGTACCTCTCTGGGATAACGCCAAGCTGCCCCACAGCCCGCTGCACGCACCTTCCCCGCACAAACGCTGTGAGCCCCCCGGGCTGTCAGTCTCGCGCTGATCCCCACAACTGCGCTCACTCAAACGACCCGTTAGTCCGAAATCTTGATTTCTTATTATTGAACCGAAACCTCCTACCACGCAACATTTCCATTCCCGGGGCCGTGAAATGGACTGTCCAAACGTGGTTAATGCATGACACTGTCCTACCAGTTGCATTCGGTTTCCACTTGCCCACATCTTTTCCTTTACCCTTTATATTGCTGTTACTAATGCTATTATTTATACCAATATAGCACCTCCTCACATTCAGCTCTGTTCCTGTGAAACAGGAATTACCCAGCGCGGCCTCCCAACACCTGCTTGAACTCACCCTTTCCACCTGTTAAAGTGCACAGTGAGAGACGCCTGCGAGGATACAGCGAGGGTCCCAGGTCTGCTGCAGTGTTCAAGATCACAGGCCCCAGGTTTAAATGTCAACGTCCTGGAGGCAGGGAACGGGTTTTTTTCATAAGCACTCAGCTACCTAATTCTGCTACTGCCGACACCAATGGGCATTTTACAGTCAACCTCAATGGCAGCAGATCTACGCCTTTCTGAAAATCCCCCGCTGCTCTCAGTGGAGGGAAACTTGCTTCAAACCCAGCCACAGTGAGTAATCCTGATACAAGCCCGTAGCAGAGAAAGCTCACTCGCTTGAAAAGTTAACTTAAGGAAAAAAAAAAAGATACCACCATACAAGAAGCATTTGCAAGTGAAAATTGCCTCAGAAACCTGTGAATGCAGGGTGGGATATATAACTAGGTCAGGCTGACTCCTAGAAGTTGTCAGCCTTTTCTCCCCCCCCATAAAGCAATCCTTAAAGTTTGTTGTATCGTCTAACAGATCAAGAGCCCTGCGAAAGGACCTGTGGCCCTTCCCGAGAGCAAATGTTACGGTCGCGTTATTCTGTGCCAAATGCTCCCAAGAAGCAGGCCAGAGGACAGCGATTCAGCTGAGAAATAACCCTCACTAACCTCCCTGCGCCGGTGAAAATCTCCCCAAACGCGTTTTAAGTGCAGCCTTCAAACCAACGTGGTGGTAACAGGGCACGGGAGCATTTCCCACGTTATGCTGAGCTACTACCTGTGAAACAAGGTGACAAGACTATTTCAGGAGGTGGGGGTATGGGCCGGGAGCGGCATTTTTAGGAAGATTAATAGAGGTTTGTTTCCCTGCTGAATACGACTAGGGACCTGATAGAAAAACCTACGCTTATCTGAATTTTCATCTGCATCACGCTATTCACCTTTGTGACCGAGAAACAGGAAATTCACTAGCAGGGCAGGCTTAGCCCATAAAGCCAGAAGCCAAAGCAACACAAAAATGATAGGTTTGAAGCTGTAATTATATGATATTTGAAATCCATATTGTTCTTGGAAGGCTGCAGGAAGAGACGGCTTACTGTACGATCCGAAAGGCTGGAGCCCATGCAAGTAAAACAAGGCAGCTGTCCAGAGAAGCCGTACTGTATCAGCCAGCTTCCTCTGGATTTTACGAGGGGCTGGAGGGAGATGTGGGCTGGGGAAAAGAAAGCAATGTCCAGGCCAGCATGAAACAGTCGTTTGGAGGATCAGCTCCATTGCTTCACAGTGCGTAACCCTCTTTAAAAAAAATCCTTGAGAGAAAGGCTTAAATAAAATCATTATTTTACCACCTGTTCCCTATAAACACCCTCAAATGCTAGCTTAGTAGACTCCAACAGAAGCCATTCCTTGCCTGCTGTCTGGTCCTGCCATCCCCACAGCAGACGGTCTCAAAGGTGCAGGTTTTTGATCCGTTCGCAGCACCAGCCATCTCACCAGCCCAGAGTACTTCAAGGATACTTCTGCTCCCAGGTACTGCAAGCACAGAGCAGCAAGACAGCCACAGCACAGACAGAGAGAGACAGGCTCAGGTCCTATTCCCTGCACGACCACAAATCTGGAGTCCTGCTCCGAAGTAAAGGATGTCCTTTGGGTTAAGGACAGACAGTGCACTTCATTCGCCTAGAGCACTGGAAGAGCAGAGTCCTTTCCTGAATACTTGTACACCAGCCCTTGCTGAGAATCCAACGTTTTCATCTGTGCATCTGGCAAGACCATGAAGCAGCTAAAGAAAGAAGAATGAGCCCTGAGACATCTTCTTTTTTTAATGTGGGATGCTGTAGCAAGTCCATGACCATGGGGCGGCTGTGCAGCCCCCATCTGGCTCAGACTTGACTGCATCCCTTCGCTTAGATTTTGCCAGCCACACCTTGACCTTAATAAAAGGGAGGCTGCCTGTAGCTCTACGTGAGCCTGAGTCTTGTTGATCCCCACCGGGCTCTCCCCAAATGCCCTCATTAACAGTCCTGCACCCCGAGGCCAGCAGGTCCTCTCAGCCTGCCTCTGCCGGGCACCGGCTGCCTTAGGGGCTCCTTGAGTGGCTCCAAATCCTCCCCTACACCATGCCCCAAGCCTCGCCGGTGTTCTCTCTATGACGTTGTCTACACATACACTTGGCCCCCTTAGGTCTTCGGACTCCCTCGTCCTTTACACAGTCTCCTCCTGGGCTCTCAGACCCCTGGTCCCGTGTGCTGCACCTTCTCTGGGCTCTCGGACCCCTGGTCCTGCGTGCCGCCCCTTCCCTGGGATCCCTGGTCCTGCGTGCCGCCCCTTCCCTGGGCTCTCGGACCCCTGGTCCTGCGTGCCGCCCCTTCCCTGGGCTCTCAGACCCCTGGTCCTGCGTGCCGCCCCTTCCCTGGGATCCCTGGTCCTGCGTGCCGCCCCTTCTCTGGGCTCTGGGACTCTCTGGTGCAGCTTAGCCCTTCTCTGGGCACCAGGTTCAAAATACAACACAGGCCACTTACCTGACAACAGCTCGGTCCTTCTCTGCCCAGAGGCCTGCCTCTGCTCCCAGGCCTGCAAGGTTCCTTGTAAGCTGCAGTCCTTTCACGAGCCCTGCTGCCCAGAGCTCCTCACCCCGTGCCTGCCAGGGAAAGACTCCCTGACCGGCTTAGGCTTTGGGCTTATACAGCTCCAGCCTAAGCCCTCTTGTGTTCAGGTGAGTCTCGCATTAGCCCCCTACCCCACCTGCAAGCAGCCTAGCAGGCTGCTAGCTCACTTGAAGGAGCAGGCGCATCCCAGTGCCCTGCTACAGGTGCCCAAGTCCTTCTCCAGAGACTCCCCAGGCAGACAAGTTCCTTCTCAAGTGTTTTACTGATTGAGGGAAAACACAGATTTGGAGGAATAAAGTATCCCTCCTGGACAGCCAGTCTCCTTAGGTCCCATTTCTCCCTCAGAAAGAATTTATCTTCCATTTATTCCTTCTTCCTCTACAGACTGTTTTCTCCAAACAGAAACCATGGGTCTAAAGGGAGAGGAAGGTCCCACTCAACCTGCTGCTTTCTTTGAGTTACGGGAAGGCAGCACTATGGGTGTGGGGTGAGATGCTTAACGGGAAGAGGACCGTGGAACTTAAGGAGCGGAAAAAAAAGTATCTCTCCCTCTCCTGGCATTCACTAACAGCGTCTATGAAGATGTTTCAGCAACTAACAACAAAACAGCTGTCGGCACTGGATGCCTGGGACCAGGGAGAAACTACACCATGCTGGAGGACGCCGACGGTGGCACTGTCAAACGGACCCGTCATTTGTGGCTATGCAGAGACATGATGTGGTCGTGACGTGACCTCCTCTTGAACACTTCCAATGACAGAGTCCACAACTTCCCAAGCATCTCTTCCACTGCCTATCACAGAAGACTGCTAAATGATCACTGCACAGAAAATGATTTATTTTTAAAATGCTGTTGGTTTCTGAAATGCCCTTGCAATCTCACTTTCCAACTGCAAACTATTAAGATGTCTAGATCCTGGGGCCAGCCTCGGGCAGGGCTTCAGGGATCCACGCAGAAAAGGTCAAAAGCCCCGTTTAGACACAAGCAGAGTTGGGTAGGAAGGCCGTGTTCTTTTCTAGTACCTGGGCCAGTCACATATTAAATCCTCATCACCCAACAGGCCCCCTCTTCAAGAGGATTCATCTTCTCCTAGTAGGTGCAACTAGCTCCACTGATCCATTTGCAAAGAAATAGGTCTTCCACCTGCAACAAAGCCCCTGTGGCAGCACTCTGCCATCATGTCTTGAGGGTCGAAGAGGCAAGGCTCTAACATGGGTGAAACGAGAGAGAAAGATGCTTGTTTTGGTCAAGTCTCCAGAGTGGGAGGAAAACAGAAGAAAAATGTAAACCTAAAAGCTACCTGCTGAAAGACAATGGGATAGGCGTGCTGCTCCACCCAAGCAGGTGTGTGGGGAGCAGCAATCCAATGTTAGCTCTCCGCACTCGATCCCACAACTGGGAGTCATGGAGAAATAGGGCTGGAAGGGACCTCCAAGGTCATTTAGTCCAACCCTCCACCTGAAGCAAGATCATCCCTGTCCAAACCATCCCATACAACCGTAATCTGAACTCTGCATAAGACTACCCTTAACTCTGACACAACATAGCACTCTAACTTGCCACAGGTAAAGCAGGAAAACCACAGCAGCCAAAGTCCTGCCTCTATAAAAGGTTGTCAATGTATGCTCAAGAGGTCCCAGGCAGAGCCATGTCCCCTGCTACAGAGCAAAGCAACCCCTCCCCCCCACTGGCACAGAGCAACCAGCAAAGCCCAGAAGCATGGAAATACCCATGGTAGAAAAGATGCATAGCTACACTTAGGGCATTCCCATCCAGGGGCTGTCCAACCTCTTCTTGAACATTTCCAATGACGGAGTCCACAGCTTGCCTAGCATCTCTTCCACTGCCACACTGCTTGCACAGAGAAGATTTTCCAGAAAGCCAATCTAAACTTACTTTGCTGCAACTTCAAGCCATTGGTCCATGTCCTCCTTTCTGCAGCAGGCGAGGAAAAGGTGCTTTCCCTCCTCTTTATGGCAGCCCTTCAAGTATTTGAAGACTGCTATCATGTCGCTATCAGTATCATAAGCGGCATAACGGAATAATCTTACCAAGAAACAAAGAAAGAATCAAATATAAGCCTTTCAAGAAGGGAGACAGGAAAGACCTCAGCATATTCATCCTGCTCATCCTCTACAAGGGGGGATGTGGTCTCTGCTTCCTTCCCATCTCCGTTTGCATTCAAGTGCCCCTTTCAGCCAGGGGTCTCAAAGCATCTTAGTAAGGTGGGTTAGCATCCTCATGCTGCAGACAGAAAAAGGGACAACGAGTTTAAGTGACTTGACCAAGGCCATGCACAGTCAGTATCAGAGCAGCAATTTTGGTTCAAAGCTATGGAAATCTGGTGCCATATACTAATCACCAGCTCATATCAGGTCCCCACATGAGGATACACCTCTGTTATCAGGAAGCAGGCATCAGAGGCATAATTCCATTCCTGCATCATTTCCTGCTTTGAAAGCCAACCTATAGGTACTGGAGCGTCTAACACTTACACCAGGCATATATGTGGTGTTTGAATTAGGAAAGATTATGGCAGGAAGGAAGTGTTTATTGTCAACCTAATGTAACATCAATTAAAGCTTTCTGGTTACCAATAAAAAGAAAGAAGATTACTATTACTCAGCGGGAGCTCTTTTGCTGAAGCTGAACCACCAAGTGCCTCGGGAGGCAGAGAGCCCCGAGAGCGAAGGCCGGGAGACTGGGCTGCATTTTCACTGCTACATTACTGGGCGACTGAATTTGGATGCCCAACTTGAGACCCCTTAGCTGGATATTCAGGGGCAGTGAGGACACCCCACTCCAAAAGTCTTCAACAGCAACTGAAAAACAGACCTGAGTTTTGCCATGGTAGGCATCTATATCCAGGGCCCCCAAAAACTGGTCTCACTGCCTTATCTCACAATTAGGCAAAATGATACTTGCCCCTCTTCATACGGCACTTTGAACTCCAGGGATGACAAATGCAAGGTAGCGATCAGGATGTTCATTCACTCTTTTGCTGAGAAACATCACTCGTTCCAATATGCTAGCACGTTACAGGGATATCTTGTTCTCACAGGATCAGTCCCATCTTTCATCAGCTTTCCATACTTGACATTTCTACGGTAATTATTACTTAACAGGTAATATGGGTAAACACAAAGGCGAGCCAAGTTTTACTGCAAGTAAGCCTTTTTTGCAATACAACATCATTTCAAAACCATGTAGTTAAAGATGATGATGCAGAGGTATCCTAAAGTTAAAAGCCAAGATTTCAAATGACTTCCTAAGAAAGATACCTCCTTTGATATGCACTTTACAACAGAAAAGATTATGCAGTATTACATTCACTTTAGCTTTCAAGGCATGTCCAAACCTATTAAGTTACTTAATTCTTGCGCGGATATGAGGAACATGTTCTGTAAGGCCACATGAAAACAGGCAGTAAAGTTGCCAGGCGCTGCTCCGAAGAACAATCTGATATGTGCGGGTCCTGATGTCTTTCGGCCGGGTATCAACTTCGAGCAGCAAGAAGAGACTGATCCGATCTCACTGACGAATCCAAATTCAGACCTCATCGTATAACTCACAGTAGAGGGGGCTGATTTTAAAGACACGCTGTCGACTTGGAAATCTAGTCAACGCTTTTGTCAAATGGAGTTTAAAGTCATTTCAGTCGAAACCCCTTCCCTGGAGTTCCCTCTGCCAGTATTTGTGGCTTTATAACTACATTTGCCTTTTCCCATCAAACGTTTTTCATTCTCACAATCGTGTGGGCCATTCATACATCAAAGAGGGGAAAGTTAACAAACTCCCTGTACAGCGCACAAATTAAATGGACTGCACACACAGGGGCAGATTTAAAGACGTCTCTAGGTACCCAAAGGGCTTGGTGTGAGGACGGCGAGTGCAAGTTGATGCACTGGAGCGAGGGTGACCACCCTGTGAAACAGCACTTGAGCTTCACAGACTGGCTTGAGCAGTGGTGCTGAATGACAAGGTTGGCAGAGATAACCCAGACCGAGTTACCCAGCCCCTCTCCTCTGCTCCGCTAGTCTGAGTTGCAGTTCTGCGCAGACAAGAGGAGGGTCGGCACGAAACACGAGGTGTCACTTGTGCGGCCGCTACGCTGAAATCAAGCCCAAAGAATAACGTGCTTAGTGGGACTGTGCAAAGTGCTTGAACTTGCAACGATGCCCGTAGCACCTAAGAACTGCTCAAAAATCCCATGAGGCACCCACCACCTTCTCTAGGTGCCTAGCAGATAAAAAGAAGAAAAATTATCCGTTTTTGTTTTAATTCCCCATTTAACTTCTCCTGCGCCTGCAAATACGCAAGGCTAGATCTTCAGCCCCATCTGTGTAGCTCCATCAGCTAACTCCAATTTATGCAGAGATTTCATAGTTTTCTAGGGTCGGAAGGGACCTATTAGATCATCGAGGTCGACCCCCGGAAAATACGACGATTTGGAGAGACTGTTCCAAAAATAAAAACCAAACCCCGCCAAAAATAAACCATTCCAGCCAACTCCCAATTTTCCTAAGCAGGACTGAAGCCACTGCTCTCCCGCTCTGGTTTGGTTGCAGGGGGGGCATTTCCAAGCTCTCTGGCCTACGTGGCATTAATACATATATGTAGAGATATATAATTCCCAATTTTAAACGATCAACTCTGAAAGCAAAATAATCTGTCTGTCAGCAATGTAACCCTGAGCCCAGCCTTGACGCAACTGTGGCAATTTGCAACAGGATTTTCAGTCTTGCTAATCAGATTCTTAATTAGATCTTATCTACTCTGAAGTACATTACAAAAGCAAACACTTTCATAGAAAGAAAAAAAATACAAATATGCAAGCACCACTTAAGACCATTGTGAGGAACTAAGACCCCGAAGGCCGCACACAGAGCTAAAACCCATAAACTTCCCAATTCTAATCCTGGCTCTGACAATGACTTGCTAAGTAGCCTTGGGTAAATTACTTAAGCCAGCTCTTTTAACTTCCCCAGATGGATAAATAAGAGTTACCCTATTTATGGGGTGACAGTGCTCAAGAAGATTAGTTAGTGTATGAAATGGACTTTGAAGACAAACGTGCTAAGCATTAATATTATTAATTATTAAGCTTAACAGTGCTCTAGCTGATACCACACGGAGGAAAAAAGTTTATACAAATACGAATTACTTAAAAAAAAAAACAAAACCAACATGATTCTTTGATGACCTGTATTTTAACTAAAAAGCCCCTTGCACTAGCACTGAAGATATACAAATACAAAAAGAAAGAGTCCATCCAGAGACAAAAAGCTGATCATCTTGCTAGCCACAATTGGCGACTGGCCCTACTCATGCAGATGCGATGGAGATTTAATGCCTTGTATTACAATAGCACCTAAATGCTGCACAAATCAGTGTTGCACTGTGTAAGGTATTGTATGTGCTGTACTTCCAATCCCCAAGGACAAAGGACATGCCCAAGGACACACTTCAAGGACACCCTCCAAGGCGAAAATTAAGAAGTGTGACAAAGACACCAGAAATGGGGAAACACTAGCCCAGGACAGGGGTACATGCAATGCCTTGTGAGAGAAGGTACATCTTACTTTGAGGAAAACTGGCTTGCCCTGGAGGCAGAAAAACGAGAGAAACGCAAGGAAAGGAAAAAACCTGTGGCATTTGCAGAAGTCTGCAGCAATAGGCCCAGCCTTCTTAGCCATCAGACTCATTTACAACCCTTTACTTGACCGGCAGGAGTGAGCATCCTCGACTGTGGGGATTGCCGCCAATGACGATTGCATGTGCATCCGTAGCAGGAAACAGCTACAGTACGGAGACACATCGCAGGTCAACCGTTGCACCGTGCTGCCTCTAGTCAGGGATGAAAGAAGGTGAAAGCTCCTGTGTAGGCCTGCCCAAAGAAGGCTGCACCTTCCTAGAGACTCAGAACAAGGCAGCGACTGGAAGGAGTCGGTATGCGGGGGGCCTGGCGCGGCGCGGAAGCTGCTATCTTGCTCTCGAGATTGATAAGGGTTGTTCTGCTCCAACTCCTCCTCTAGTTGCAAGGAGGGCCTTGTGCTTGCAAACAGGATGCAACCACTGCAGAAATACCGACGTAGGTCTGCACTCGACCTGGTACAACAGCTCTGAAAAGCAGCGTTTGCCCAGATGGCCTGCAACGATAACCCAGGGATGTAGTGGGGGAACAACTCATTTCTCACTAAGGAAGGAGAGGGAAGGTGGCAAAGTGGCACAAACTGCTGAGGGGGGAGTCATTTCCGTGGCTCATGTTGGTGGAACGTATTTTATGCTCAGAGCCACCTTGTTCCTCCCTCAGTCCAACCCATGGCTTGAGTACAGAGAAAGAGAAAGCCAAACTGCCCATCTGTTTTACTCCGTCCATAAAAGAGAGCTGCCAGTAAAGAGTCTGTGGTCTTGACTTCTCTCCTCTCTCTCCAAATCCACAAATGCAAAACATTTTCAGCTAGAAATGCTTTCCAAGCACTGCACTTGAGGGAGGGGGTTTTAGCCCACAGGCCTTCTAGAGTGAAAAACAAGTTTAAGGGGAAAAAAAAATAGCAGGCCCTTTTGTATGGGCCAATCTCTTCCCCAGCACTAAGCATCTTTAGAAAGAGCGGTTTATTTTGCTCAAGGAGCAACTGGTACCATTTTGTATCTGGTTCACCTCCAAGGCAGTGAAAGAGCAGCACAATACGGGTGCTAGAGGTCCCCCTCTAGCAATATACTTAGCCAATACACCACTTACTATTTTTTGCTTTACCGTAGCAAGATAGATGTGCTGCTTCATTATATAATTCTACTTACATTTTGCTTTAGGCTTTCTCCTTGAAACACACTGCAGAGAGCTCATGAGCTGTAGCCTGAACTCAGCAACAAAGGCTGCTGCGCTAGACGGCTTACAAACTTACAGGCACGGAGAATCCGCTGGGAAAGGCTGCAAAGAAATGAAGTGATTCTCTCGCAGACAAAATGAGATACGGCTTCATTTTTCTACCATCTTTCCGATATGCTTCCCCGGAGTTCAACAGCAGCAACGAGGAAAAGAAAGGGAAGATGCACATCGGCAAGTCGATGTCGCGATGGAAAACCGTCCGTGCGAAGGTCCCCGATGTCGATCCCTACGCCGCTTTCTCCACCTGGGTGAAATGGAGATGGACCGCCGGCCCAGCGAGGATGACGGCGGTGCCAGGCGGCAATGGATCAGGGCCGCGGGGCACTCGGTGTGCAGTCAGCTCTGTGACCACCACACTCGTCTCATGAACAATTTTAACTAGCCAGATAACGGTTTCTCCTCTCTAGCATCTCTGAGCCCGAACTTGTGACCGAAGAGACACCTAACCTGACCAGATGTGGTGGAAGCTGACAGTTTAGCCAGGCTCGAAAAAGGGATTGGACACGTGGTTGGAGGAAAGGGGCATCCATCGGTACTGAGCAGGGAGTGAGGGGCACGGCCTCTGCATCAAACCTGCTGGACCTTCAATGCTGGAGGCTGCAAGGGAGAGAGGAACGGGGGAAACCCCGCTCAGACCCAAATCACTCTCCCTTTGGCATCCGTTCCCTGCTGCTGTGTGGCACCAGAGACTGGGCAAAATGGACCTATGGTCTGACCTAGTCCATGGCTGTTCTTATCTTCCTAACCTCTGCCAACGGGGACTTGTTTTGCGTTTGCAAAACTGTACTAGACATCAAAAGAATAGTAAGGCATACAATACAGGGAATTCAGATAGCCTCCTTCCTCCTCCCCCAGAAAGCTCTGGACAGAAGAGGGGGTAAAAAAATGAAGCTGTTCAACAGCATCACCATGTACAGGTTACGGGATTGACGAAGGGGGAGAGGGATGGGACCAGACAGGGATGCAAGCCACGGCCTCACCCAAGTACTGGAAAAAAAGTATGCAGCCCTAGTTAGTAGAGCTGGAAGATTTTCACCCTGAACACAGGGCCTGTATTAAGAGGATAATTACCCTGGTGATCAATTATATCTTGATGCATGGTGGGGAGCACTGAGGCCACGGTGACTGGGACCAAAAGAAGAGCCTGTTTCATCCCAGGAGGGAGGGACGCACTTCTACAGCATAGGAGGGGCAGGTCAGGAGAGTTCAGTCCCTCATGGAGGAGTTGTTAAGCTGAACTAATTAAACTCTGCAGTCCTTTGAGAACCGGGGAAGGGAAGTGCTACAGAAATCGGTCCAAAGCGGCGTTACCGAATCAGATATTAATAGTGGAAAAGATGCGAGATTACCTGCTGTGTTGGCATGGAGGCCACGAGGTACATTTTGCTGTCAACTGTGGAGGTCCTTGGTTTTGCTCATTTACAAAGTGGAGGGGGGCATTCCTTAATCAAGGGGGAATCCCACCCCGTGGCACACGCCACGCATGGCCAGGGGTGCCAGCGTGGACCTACCAGGCTGCCTAAGCCCCGTGCTGGCTCAGTGCACAGGGACAAACACGCCCCTTGAAACAACCCACACGCAGTCACCAGACAAGGCTTCTGCACAAACACTGATGACAATCATCGTTGGCTTTTTTGCACGCCGTGCCAAAAAAAGCATCTCTGCTTCGTGGCCTCGAAGCAGCTGTTAGCGCGCACAGACTCTTGCGCTCATCGCTACAAAACACTCCCGCTGACAGCATCGGCACTGCTAACACACAAACATGGCACTTCACAGAGAACGGCAACACTGGCTTCTGCTCCATTAAGCGCACAGGGTGGGGGGGAAATCATCAATCTTCGCAAAATGGAAAGATGGACAGAGACTGGGATGGAAGGAGAATGCTCAAGCGACTCGAGACGCATCACGTATAGAAGAGGAACTATGTTAAATCCTCCACTAATGGTACGTAACGCTGCCCGAAGTTAACGGCGTCTGTGGTACAGGGGTAGACGAGCATTAGAGCATGGGCACAAAATGGGCAGACTGCTTCATCTGCAGCAGACTTGTCCAAAAGCAATGACATCTTGGAAAGAGGAAGGATTCCACCAAAAAAACCCATCAGGTGGCTAGCCATCAGGTCATCCAGAGGCAATCCAGGTGGAATTGCCCCCAAAAGTCTACCCCAATTATCTATTTGCAATCGCTAGGTGGTGGAAAAAACCACAATGTCCCTAAAATTATAGGATAATAGGAAAACAGCATCAAAAGAGAGCTTATAAGGATATCAAATCCAAACCTCTGCTCAAGACAGGATCCTCCCTGACTACACCACCGCAGCCAAGCGTCTGTTCAACCTGCTGTTGAAACGTTGCAGGGATGGAGGCTCCACTTCTCCAGACAGCTTCTTCCAAAGCCAGGCCGCCGGCATGGTCACAAATCCCCAACAGAAGTTTCCTCTGCTGCAGCTGAAGGCCACTGCTCCTGGTGCTGTCCCCCATGGCCACAGAGAACCATCCATCTGCATCCTCTCTGCAATCGCGCTTCAGTCTTTGAACACTGTTATCAAATCCTCACTCAGTCTTCTTTTCTCCAGGCTAAATGAGCCTAGCTCTTTCCGTCCATCCTCATCAGTCCTACCTCACAGGCCTCTAATGATTTTTGCTGTGCTCTGCTGGACTCTTTCCAGTCAGTCCACACTTTTCTTGAAGCGTGAGGTTCAAAGCTGGACAAAGTGCTCCAGGTAAGGTCTCCCCAGTGCTCGAGAGAGGAAGAATCACTTCCCTTGATCTGCAAGTGGCTCTCTTGCTAATGCAATCCAGGATGCTGTTGGCTTTTTTTTCCCCCTTGAACATGAGCACGCTGATATTGGCTCATATTCAGATTATGCTCTTCTATAAACCTCAATCCCTCTGGGCAGTACTGCAGCTTGGCCAGTCATTTCCCAGGCTGCATTTGTTCATGCAGTTATTCTGTTTCAAGTGCAGGGCTGCACCTCTCCTTGTTGAATTGCATTCGATTGACTGTCGATCATTTCTCCAGTCTACCTCAGTCCTCCTGAATCCCAGCCATGACTTCTGGAGTAACTGCACCCACCTTGATGTCATTAGCAAATTCATTAAGCATGTACTCGATTCCAACATATAAATCACTAACAAGGATATTCCATAATACCAGACACAGGACAGACCCCTGGGAAACTCCACCCGGTATCTACCCCTCCCAGGTTAGACATTGAGCCACTGAAGACTAACTGGTTGGACCTTCGTGCCCAGTGAGTACATCTGCACCTTACAGTACTTTCATCTTTGCTGTATTTCCTTAGTTTGTTATGAAAATGTTGTTGGAGACCGTGTAAAAAACCTTGCTAAAGTCAAGGTGCATCCCATACAGTGCTCCTCTCCCCATCTACAGAGCCTGGCACCTTTGGTCAGACACGACTGGCTCATACTGAATCCACGCTGGCTATTCCTGATCACCTTATTTTCCTCTAAGTGGAGAAGGGGCTCCTTGAGGACCTGCTCCATGATCTTTCGAGATATCAAGGTCAGACTGACTGGTCTGTAATTCCCCAAATCCTCCTTTTAACCCTTCTTAAAGATGGGCATCATTACCAATTGACCGGGTCCTGAAAACACAGGCACTACTCATATTAGAAATGACCCATTTAAGTCAGAATTCCCCAGGGAAGGAGGAAAACATCTATTTACTCAACAACCTGACCAAATTTCTTGGAATTTGCTGAAAAAGATAATCTCCCACCACAAAATGGAAAGGATTGAGGACTTTCTTCAAATACTGAGGCTGGAACAAACCTAAATTGCTGCCCTGCTAGCTGGTTATTGAGCAAAAGTTGCAGACTTCTGCAGGCCAGCTGCCAAACGTATATGGGCATCAGATCGGTTCTTCCTGAAACTGTAAAAATTCGGGTGACAAAAAAATGTTACTTTAAGAAGTTGGTGAATCTGCCCATAACAAAATGAACAAATAGGGTAAATGAAGAAATACAAGATTAGCTGGTATCTGTTCAATTGGTAACTAGGCAAAGTCAACAGCTCACAGGGTTAAACTGCAGAAGAGCCAAACATGTGCATTGAATTCATACAGCTGTGCGCTCCAGAAATCCTACACGGCCCAAACAAAATGGCTTTGAGAGCTTCATGTCACGTTCAGACTGCGCAGGACCCCTTGCCTATTTTCGACTGTGCACTATCACGTTATTATATAAGTAACAGCTTTGCTGCTGTTTGATGACTTTCCCTCCACTTAAACACTGTGAAAAGAAGGTGATAACGAAGAGACTGGCACCATGTTACACAGCGTTACAATTAGCTACCATAACGCTAAGTGAAAGATTAATATCAGATACTTCCTCCTTCAGGAGCAAGTCGCCTGTGCCACCTGGATTAGCTACTGTCAAATCCCAGAAAGTTGTATATCCAGAGGTCTTTTTCTTAGGGGCTTCTGTTTCCTACAGAAACAAAGCCTATGTCCCCAAGCCATCACCTAAGCAATTTTGGACTGAAACCGCAAAGGTCTTTGGAAATAAGTGCAGAATTTGGTTCTGAATTACTACGTTACTGGTGGGCTTTTCAGTCTCAGAAAACTGTTGCAGCCAGAGTCAGCAAGCAAGACGAGGGCCCCAGTAAACTAGACTACAATCCTACTAAACATTTTAATTAACACATACCAAAAAATACTTTGTGGCAGGTAGTACCCCACAAACTCATAAATGCATTAAAAGAGACCCTTCCCTAACAACCTACATAGATCAGAATCACAGAAAATGAGTGTTGACGGGATCTCAGGAGGGCACGTCTAGTCCATCCCCCTGCTCCAAGCAGGACCAGCCCCAACTACATCATCCCAGCCAGGGCTTTGTCTACCTGGGGCTTCAAAACCTCCAAGGATGGAGAGTGCACCACCTCTCTGGGGAACCTGTCCCAGTGCTTCACCACCCTCCTGGTGAGAGAGCTTTTCCTAATATCCAACCTCAGCTTTCCTTGCTGCAGCTTGAGCCCATTGCTCCTTGTCCTGTCGTCTGCCCCCACTGAGAACAGTCCAGCTCCATCCTCTTTGCAGCCCCCCTGCAGGGAGGTGGAGGCTGCTATTCAATCCCCCTCGGTCTTCTCTTCTCCAGACTAAATCAGCCCATTTCCCTCAGTCTCTCCTCGCCAGTCCTGTCCCCCAGCCCACAACCATTTTCATTGCCCTCCGCTGGACTCTCTCCAGCGTGTCCACATCCTGTCTGTAGCAGGGGGCCCACAGCTGGACACCGGATGCCAGATGTGGCCTCCCCAGTGCTGAACAGAGGGGAAGGATCACTGCCCTCGATCTGCTGGCACCGCTCCTCCCAACGCAGCCCAGTATCTGATTGCTTGATTGTGAAATGGCAGATGAAAATTAGTCTCACCATCAAAGCATCAATTTCTTCACTGATTTGTTCTTAGAAATACCATCAAATTATATAATGCTGATGGTTTGTCCTCCTTTCTCTCCCCACTCTTCTTCTTTTTTTTAAAACCATGCACATTCTTCTCTCAAACAAGAATAAGTTAATACTGGCTTTTATTTACACTGCTAACATAAGCAACCTTCTTACAAACAAGTGCAAAGCTTGAAATGGGCCAGACCAAGTTGCTGTAAGATCTCCTCTCCAGCTGTTGTTGACGGGTGGATGCCCTCCTTCGACTTCTCCGGACACTTTGGTAGCTGCCACTGGATAGCTCATCAGCACACTAGGAAGTATTTAACACTTCAATTAAAATCTCAGTGTTGTTCATTGGAATTGTTTATTGTATGTGTGGTGCATGGTGTTGATGATAGATGGTTAAGCACTACACCGAGGTCTTTTTAATCCCTTCGCCACTTCTCTCATCTGGAAATGATCTAATCCTTGCTGACATCTGGAGAGCTCTCTGTCCCTCGTATTTAAAATGCACAATCAGTTCCCCAACTGCTGAAATCAGATCGTTCAGCTATTATTACTCTGTCAAATGCAAAGCCTTCTGTAGCATTTGCAGACAAACCTAAGAATTATCACTGTACCCTAACACTAGACATTGGTGAAATGGTTCGGTATAGGGGTCATCAGCCTGCTGCCGGCAGCATGACAAGTGTCCAAAGCTTGAGTGAATGCGCCTTTGTGAAATAAAAACTCAACAACCGCTAATCACGATGAAGCATTTTCATCTGCCATTTCATAATGAAGCAATCAGATATAATGGAGGTAGGCGACAGCTCGCACCCTGGAAACGATACAAAAGGGAAGAGGAAGCAGAGCAACTTCAACCACACACGCACACCCCCGCTCTCACAGCCCCCGTCCCCATCCCGATAGAGGCAGTCATGCTTCGATTCCCAGAGCTCAAAGCCAAAACCAGACAAATTCAGGCTAGAAGGCAGGCACACGTGTCATGAACTGCAGTAACCCACCTACAGACCTGGCAGATGGCAAGCTTTCCAACCAAGACCCCAAGTAAAAGGCATCCTTCCCAAAGGATCACACAGCTCTATAGCACCAAGATAAATAAGTTTATGTAGTTTTCCCCTATAAATCCCCAGTACTCAACTCTGTCTTCAACACAAACAACTTGTTTGCCTAAGACCTCTCTTCCCCCAAAATATCTCGTGATGGGACTGGGTACCCAGCATTGAAATTTGAGTTTGTCTGCTCCCCCACGCTGGCACTGGTGGCTGCACAAGAAAAAACTCAGCCGCAGGATAGTACTTGCATGAACAAATACTAACTGGTGACAGAGTTAGTTAACCGCAGCCTAACAGGGCTGTAAATGTAGATACTGCGAGGTTTACTGCGGAGCTAATTCAGCAGCTCCGCAGTTAACGTCTCATCTCCACAGGCCCAGTACTTACTTTCGTCTTTGACTGAGCACTGTAATTGCATCACTTCTCTATCTTCCTGATAAGATGGACCAAACCCATCCAGCCCTTTTAAACTCTTACTTGAGCCCTTGAACCATTTTTCTTTTTTCCCCACATCCCAACCAATTATTTTCAAACATGGACTTTGGGATTAGACCCTGTATTCCAGCATCAGTCTGTCCGGCGACAAATACGGGGATTGAAAATCAGCCCCCTCCTCCCACTCACTCCTCTCCTATTTATCTAGCCAAAGCTTGCACCCTTTTTGCCGCAGCATTGCTCTGGGAGCTTTGGCTCAGATGCTTGTCTGCTGTGAGGCCTAGACGCTTTCCAGAGCCACGGCCCAGGCAGTCCCCCCCTCTATAAGCATGGCCTGCATTCCTCATTCCTACATGGACAGCTTTGCATTTGGCTCTATTAAAACTCTCTGTCTCAACAGGCCCAGATTGCCCAACAGTTGGGATCGCCTGCGCTTATCATCGTTTGCCGCATCCTCAGCCTTCGCATCGCCCGCGAGCATGGTAAAATATTGACCTTATGTAAAAGTTGTACTGTAGCTCGAGCAGAAGGTATGGATTTGGTGCAGAAAATACTAAAGGAGGATCTCTGGGATTCCTGTCATGCAGGAAGTCTGAACACATCAACAGCACGGTCTCTCCTGGCTTTAACGATCCGTCTATTAGCCACGAAGCTGCAGGGGAAGGAAGGTGGACAACCAACTGCAAGCTGGTGGGGGGCCGGGCCAGGCTTTTGGTCCGTTTGGAGCAGTCAAACCCACAAGGGAAGCAGAGGGCATCGAGCCTGCAGCTGACTGCTGCATCGGGGGAGTAGAGAGATTATTGTGCCCTCTATGCCATGCCCTAATACTCCTTTAACTCACAGACAAAAGGTGCGCCTTGCTCCGTTCCTGATGGCTACAGGAGCGACTTCTCCAGGCCAGGATTCAGAGGTGCCATGCTGAAGGTCAAGGGTTCAGACCCCACTGAAGGGACTCACTCGTGGAGTTGCTACCTATGCACAAAACTACAGCACAACTGTCCTTTAGGATATAGGCTTTCACTTGACACCACCTTTTTGACTGTGGTGTCCTTCTGTCGCTTGAATTGGAGGTAAAAACTATCCTGGCTTGTGCAGCAGCTCTTGGAAGGATAAGGACATCTGCAGAGTTACTGCTGCATGATGCTACAAGGCATGACATCACTATTTCCATAAATACTCCAGAGCTTTTTACACAAAACTGGAAAACCTTCCAGTGCATTTACGTTGCCCAGGAGACGGTCAGCAGTTGCAGTTTCTATCTGAAGATACGGTCATAGGGAAGTAGGGCTGGAAGGGACCTGCACGGGCATCTCACAAGGGTCTCCTGCCCAAGACAGGATCAGCCCCGACTCAACCGCCCCAGACAAGTGCCTTGTCCAACCTGCTCTTGGAAACACCCAAGGATGGAGAGTCCACAGCTTCTCTCGGTGGCCCGTTTCACTGCTTGACCACCCTCAGACTCAAAAAGTTCCTCCTAATCTCCTAGTTTCCTGTGCTGCCGCCCGAATAGATAAGAGCAATGCAAACAGAGAAGCAGCCAGGGAAGTTTATCTATTGCAGAGTAAGTTGCTTTTTTTAAAGGAAGATGCTAGAAAATTATTAAGGGTCCTGCCAGCCTGGATCAGCAGCTGCTTGTTTTTAAAGAGAAAAGACAATATAAAATAAAAACAGTGCAGAGGATTAAAGACAATGCTGTCCAGTGCAAGAAAAAAAAACAGGAAAAAAATTCACAAAAGTCTGCAGATTCAAGTCACGTTTTATTCTGATGCCTTATTCCACCCTTTAATTAAATGAACAGAGGGAAATAACTCTAGTCAAGTGCAAAAGAAAATATATACGAGAGGAGAAAGGCTGAAGAATGCTTCAACTTGCACTTGTTTTAACATAAGCATGGCACCCAAGAGGAAAGTGGAGTTATTCCTGATTTGTACCACTGAAGTGAAAGAAGAGGTATAGCATTAAATGTACCAGCATCTCTTTCCAAGAGGAAGTTGGGATTTCATAGGTTTCATGTATTTTCAGGGTCGGAAGGGACCTCAGCAGATCATCGAGTCCGAGAAGGATCATATATCCTCATTTGTGGCACCTTAACTAAGCAGTAATTAAGCTGTTAAAGTTTTTCATGTGTCACTTGGACTCAGAGGGGTTTCGGATTCTCTTGCGGGAATATAAGCCACCCTTGCCAAGTGGGAGGAAACAAGTTGAGTCCCCAAAGAGCGTAAATGATGTCAGGGTGGAGGGAGAAGCGCTGCGGGTGCCCGGCAAAGGCCACGAGCCTAGGTGACGCTCAGCCACAACGGCGGCCCAGGGAGTCCTGACATCTTGGAGCAGGAGCCTGGCACAGCTGCCCACCCAAAGATATTGTTCTGGCTTCCAACCGCTGTTTTATCAGGAAGGTGTCAGCTTCTTCCAAGATTGCCAAACAGTCTAAAATTGGCTACCAGTGAAAAACATGTAGAGCAGTTGTCTGATCATTTATGATGCAACAGAGAAAGGTTCCCTCTACTAGGAATTAATTGCATTAAACAAGGCTGCAGACCACTTATGTGATTGCTAACAATATTTTATCCTGCTACGTAAGAGCTGATGAGAAGCAATGAAGGCAGAGATTCATGGGCCTGGATCTTATTTTCTATGCATTTTTGCAGCTCAAAAATATTTTTGTTCTCATTCAGCCACTGTCAGCATCAGTATGTCTGTCTGATAAATGTGAAGGGGAATGTACACGGCTAATTAAAAGACTCCTTTGCAACAGTCAACTCCCTTGCCTATAATGCTCTTGCTTCTTGGGGCTTTTTTCCATGGAGCAGTTTCTAGGTGGCATTATGTATATGTCACTAATTTGAATTCCTAATTTGATACTCCTGTGCAATTAACAGTTAAAAATGCTAGAGGATTTTATCTTGACATTTGTTATCTTCTCAAATACATTTTACCCTGTTAATTGCATTTGTTGCTCTTGAATCTGTGCAGCTACATTTTCACAGACCCAGGTCTACATTTTTCCTGCACCTCTGCAAAATCTTTGTGGGTGCATTAATCAAAAAACAAGAAAATATTCAAAATGAAGCGTGCAACTTTATTTACTTGCTATTTCCAGAAGTGTTCACTGTTCGAGTGTCAGGAACATTTAAAATCTCCTTTCTAATATATTCCTGCCGTTTGCAGAATTTTATCCAGACATCTAAAGAAATGATTTTCCCTTCAGTTGTTACATTCAGAGGTGTGTGGAAATTGCTCTGGTGCATAAATCTGTGGCTTTACATGTAATGATAAAAGATTTGTCATCTATCTGATGTGCTGTTACTTTGTTATTAAAATTTACTAATTAGTCTGCTTTTCACTCTCTGCCACTTGGGCTGGGGGTGGGAGAGAAAGACTTTATTTCCCCACAGGTAAACTCAGTCCCTCTCAGCAAACGGCTCGCTCTTCTAATAGGAACGCACGTTTCTCCCAGGTGACGTTTTGATATGAAGCAGAACAGGCAAGAGGGGCAATTTTCTTTTGATTTCGAAATTCATGTTTTAACTTCTCCAAATGTATTTGAATGTACATTTGCATGCAGCTCGTCTGCAGCTGTGGCTTGTCGTGGCACTATTATATAAGCATATGCCCTTCCTTCTCTCTAAAGAAACTCTAGCACAACCAAGTAAAGTAGCCAGGGGTGAGGCAGGCTGCCGCCATGCTATGGCTTTCATGAACCTCATGAGAACCTCTTTGGAAGTCTGCAAGGGAAGTCTAAGGTTCTTCATGAATAAATTACTAGAAGTTTGCTGACTATCCCCAGCGTGGTCTCACCTCCTGACAACAGCGAAACAGGCTCTCCTGATCCTTAAACTCATGCATCTGAAATGAATCACAGAATCAAAGAAAATGAGAGCTGGAAAAGACCTCAGGAGGTCGCATCTAGTCCAACCCCCTGCTCCGAGCAGGACCAGCCCCAACTACATCATCCCAGCCCAGGATAAAGCACGCCTGGGGACTGGCGATGCTGGAAAAATGTAAACAGTGTGCAGAAACGCATTGGAAGTACAATTCATTGTTTAAAACAAATGGAATAAAGTCATGTTAAATAAGTTACCTCTACATGTAGGAGGCAACAGGAAAACTACGGATTCACCATCCGTCAACACTGCTATCAGCAAACCCAGCTCAAATTCAGCCCTACATAGAGAGTTAAGTACAAAGCCTTACATGCCACTTAATTCCCCACTTGAACAGGCAGACAAGGGGCTTTGGGTAAATCTGACATCTTTTGTTAAACCAACTGAAATAGTTGAAAAATTCTTCTTAGCAAGCTTTCGGATATAAATACCTTTTGTCAGGCTGAGGAAGCATCTGCAGTTGGTGTGTGCTCCACCAGATGTTGGTGCATGTCTTCGACTGCAGATGCTTCCTCAGTCTGATGAAGGGTATTTATACCCAAAAGCTTCCTCAGAAGAATTTTTTCAACTGCTCAAGTTGATTTAATAAAAGACAGCGAATTTACGTTAAAAACCTCGTCTGCCTATGTCCTTAGACCAACACGGCTACAACTTACACCACTTGAACAGGGCATTCAGCTGTGCGTAGATATTTTACTAGCCCTCCACACAGAGAGACTCTGACCCCAAAAGGGCACTGATTTGAGCCAGCAGGGTACAAGACAATCTTAAGGATCCTTTATCCCCATACTTTGAAAGGTTGATTGACATGCCAGCTTCTCAGACAAGGCAAGAAAGGCGTGGTCAATTTAGGTCTTCCCTTGCCACCAGGACAACCAGCAGAAGAAATGCTAGTTAAAACTAAGCAAGCTGCAGACTCGCATGCCAAGCCACCAGGTCCACTGCGCCCCAACTAAGTGCAAGGAGAAGAAACTCGCTTACCTGTATTTTCTGATTTTGGAAAGTAGTAAGCATTACTACGGGATGACCGAGGCAGCCACCCAGCTCAAGGCCAAGCCATGGAACTGAGTCAATAGTGGACAGTAATCACCTCCCTGGTCCTCAGCCAAGAGCCAAAGGCTTCAGCTGGCAGTCCTTTTCTACCCCGGAGAATGCAAGAGCACAATGGGCATGCCTACACTGCTACGGTCAGATCCAGGACTAGCATCCTGCGCTACGCCCCTGCTCCCGCACGTGCCCAGCAAAGCTTTCAGGCTCCTTTTCACCTGTGCTTATTGCTGGCACTCGCTGCCGTAGTAAATTGGCCATGCTGCCCGAAGTCTGAACATCAGTCTGTGCCAGGCGTGAGCAAGTGGGTGCAGCGCATTTCTCAACAGCACTCCCTCAGCTTGCCAGGAAAGCAGCCCAGACATGCCCGATGATTCCCAGCTCTGCAGGGAAGGTGAGTGGGAAGTGGCTATTAAATACAGACAAGAACTGCAGGCAGGTGAGGTTCTTCCAGAAGCAAACAGATCCACAGCCTGAGGACAAAAGGCCCCAAAGACAGGTCTAAAACACTATTCCCAAATAATTTACTGTGATGCAGCAGTCACAGAGAGATGGCACCTCCTTTGGTGGCAGACCACATTCTCAACCCAAAGTATATGTTTGGAAAATTTGGAGACTCCTCACCTCCCCCTGTGTTTCTGTATTACTGAAGAACAAATCAAAACCATGCTCTGAGCACTAAGCCTTTTTCTTCACTGGTAACTAAAAAGCATGAACAAACTCCCTCCAAACCATGCATATAAGCACTTTTTACTTGGAGTCAGGTCCATGATCTCCTGGAGATAAAATAAATAAATAAATAAATCACCATAGGGCTAATTAATAAAAATCCAAAGCACTGAGCTAATATAGCTAACAGCCTTCAAAGCCACTCGGGGCAAAAAAGCACAGGCTTGTCAGATGCGGTTCAAAATGCAGAAGACAGTAGTTCTCAACGGCCAAGGAACACACTGCCTAATAAGTCCAGCATGAAACTATGATCGAGGGAAGTAGGCCCTGCAGAAGTACGCATGGTCTACTTGTGGGAATGGGTGAGCCCGCAGTAAGACAAGCTTGTTTGCAAACTGCTTCTTGTTTCAAGAAGGTTCCCTTTGAAAAGCTTTTGCACCATATTAGTAATACTCACGAATAGCTAGCTAGTCCCTGGAGAAACCTGTCAGTGTCCCCCAAAGCCACGCGCATGATCAGAGGTCAGGAAAACAGATCTTACGATGACAGGCTGAGAGCCATGGGACTCTTTAGCCTGGAAAAGCGTAGGCTCAGGGGTGATCTGATGGCCACCTATAAGTTTATCAGGGGTGACCACCAGGATCTGGGGGAACGTCTGTTCACCAGAGCGCCCCAAGGGATGACGAGGTCGAACAGTCATAAACTACTACAAAACCGTTTCAGGCTGGACATAAGGAAGAATTTCTTTACTGTCCGAGCCCCCGAGGTCTGGAACAGTCTGCCAGCGGAGGTGGTTCAAGCACCTACATTGAACACCTTCAAGAGTAAATTGGATGCTTATCTTGCTGGGATCCTATGACCCCAGCTGACTTCCTGCCCTTTGGGCAGGGGGCTGGACTCGATGATCTCCCAAGGTCCCTTCCAGCCCTCATGTCTATGAAATCTATGAAAGCCAAAACCACAGGTGCTGGGCAGAAGTCAAACCTGCCGGGGTGATCACAGCGTACTGCAGGAGACGGCGGGCTATGGGCTCGGCCTGGAGGGAGACAATAATGAATTCCCACCCGCCAATAAAGGTGATGGCTGGAGGCCCAAAACCTTAATGAGGTGCTCAGGAAGGAGTCAAGGGAGCAGCTGATTCAAACTGACAGAAGTAAAGATATTCCCTCTCCTTCCCCATTGTTTCACCTATATGAACTAATTTATGACTTACTAGTATCCACAGAAAGAGCTCACACAGAAAATGCTACATTCGGTGAAGTACACCAAATCATTAAATCCAGAAAACTTGATGGATGGATTTAAGCATATGGTTTTCAATGGCCTGATGCATCATCTTTGTTAGTCCAGGAAGTAGAAATTCCTTGCGGGGAGCAGAAAACCCAGCAGACAAAGCATCATTCATTGTCCTGTAGGACGCCGATTATGACTTTGCCTAAACCAACACGTAAACACACATTTCATCCAGTCCATTCTGCACAGCAAGCTCTACGCAAAGAGGAGGGGGCGAAATAAAGCCACAGATTAAACTTCTCAGACCCAGCCAACCATTCCCGATTTAAGCTTTATGCTCTGTTAGAGCTTTTTGGACACAAGCAGTTTTGGATCCAACCTAGTGTTTGAAAAGCTGCATTGCCTTAAAAAAAGATATAATTAAGAGTCAAAAACATTTGATAACTACAGCTGCTGAAACACCCAAACAAAATGGGATGTTGGTGTCTTTTGTCACCTAAAGGGTGATCTAGCTGGAGGGAGCTGGGAGGGACCTCTGAAGATCATCTAGCGCAGCCCCCTGACGGAGGCAGGATCATCCCTATCCGAACCATCCCATACAAATTCCTGCTCAACTTATTACTAAAACGACAGTCAACCCTGTCATCAAAAGACAACACCTGAACCCTAGAGAAAAGGAAGCTGCAGATGCTCGACAGCTTTCTGAAATGCAAGACACATCTGCCTTGACCGTAGATTTTAGGTACTCATAATTCAAATCTTGGAATTTCTGCTGAAGCAAGTAGTTTCCCTCTTGATATCTGAAATCCCGTAAGATTTCTCTCTACCTAGCCTTGAAGCTTTTTTAACCTTTAAATACAGCATGGTCACCTCCAAGTCCTACATGGGCAGAAATAACATGTAGGCAAAAAAAGTGGCCAGATTAGTCTCACTGCTGAGCTATGGACTGTTGCAAAATCAAAGACGCAAGTGCCTTTATCTAGTTTACGCATGAACACCTCTAATAGTGTTGCTTTAACAACACCTCTTGACAAATTATTCTATTCTAATTCCAATTAGATCTTACTGTCGGAAATGTTTCCCTAATACGAACTCCTGCCTACCGAAAGCTAACTTAAAAAAAGAAAACAATTTTCATGCCCCAACCACTGATGAACTCCTTGTGATTTATTTCATCAAAAGGGTGGCCATAAATTCCATTTTAAAAATACACCCATAGTTCTTATAGATTTAAAATGCACCCATAGTTCTTATATTTTTATCTTGAAAAAAACAAACAAACCAAGCAATGGCGATATCCTTTTTCACAAGAGGCTCCAATAAAGAACATCTGCAGAATCAAGACATCCCAATTTCCAGGCATGGGTGTTTTTTCCTTGTTGAAAATAATTCACTCTGGTCGTTTAGAGGCATTTTTCTTTTCCCGATAGAAGATGCTAAGTTTTGCACCACGCTTATTAGCCACATCCAAACAATGCGGCAGACAAATCAGGCATCCCCATGTCTCTCTGACAATGCACTTTCATCCAGAAGCCAAACGCATGACTTGTGCACTACCTCAGTCGTGTGAAGACGCTTTTCGGGCCTTCAGCACAGGGTGCACTTCGTCAGAAAGAAGAATAAGAGCGAGGGGGCCAAATCCCTAGACCTGGGAAAACAGCAATAGCTCCTACTGGGAGTGACACCCAAGGACACCACTGATTTTGAAAGTAACGGGTGTTTCTACACGTGCTCCAGGAGGTGGCGGGTGGCAGTTTAATTAGAGCCGCTCCGAAAGGCGCTCTAATTGAAGTGCCTGGAGCATCACATGTGCCAGTGTCCTCCTGCTGAAATCTGGTGATGGGGCACTTGAACTTAAGCTCATTCAACGAGCTTTACTTCAAGCGCCCCCACTGCCATTTTTCAGCGTGGGAACGTGACACACATGACCCCGGAGTTCCACTGGAGCGCGGTAACGACCACGTTCCAGCAGACTCGATTAATCAAGTTAATTAATTACAGCACTTTGGAGCAGCCTCGATGCATGTGTACAGGCGCCCGACATTATCAGCTGGAATCCCTCTTTTGATAATGCAACTTTCAGAGCACGACGCAAATTTCTCGTGAGCCTCTAATAAAAATACGAAACGGAGATGTTTTTCAGCTCTATTCACATTGAATAATTCAAGCCTGACTTCCAAATCTTGGTGGATATAGAACAGTGTTTTTTTTCTTTTAAAACAAATGGTTTTCAATTACTTGTTTTCAAACTAGACTTTTTTAACTGCAGAAAAGTTGGATGTTTTTAGGCCCTTGGGAAAATTCTGATGAGTAAACTAACAAGGGTAAAAAACATCATGTCCTTCAGCAGCCAAGTTATATGTCAGCACTACTTTTTCCTCAAAATGGTTTTTCAAAAGATTGCTTAAAGAAACTGCTCAGTGTTAACTTGCCCATCCATTTTAATACATTTATTCTTACCAGTCCTGCCTGGAGGACCTCCTGACTTTTGTCATTTCCATTCCTTTACCAACTGGAAAAAAACAACGTTCTTCAAGAGTAACCTGGGTATTGCACTGCTCCACTAAAATAAAGTTGCAAATACAATAACCTGAATCTAAAAATGAAACCGCTGGCACGTTTCGTTTTACATCTACGTGTGTGGCCAGGAAGTTGTAACCCCTTCCTCAGCTGAAGGCCTTGCTGACGTGACACATGCCTTTGTCACAGAGACTGTGTTATTGCATTTATGTTGGTAGCGGTGTCTAAATGAGGCTGCATTTTAATTCTGCTGGGAAACTGAGCTGGTGACCAATGTGACAGCTCGCTTACGAAGTGGAGCTTCCCATCTCACGTTTGACAGCAGTGCTCTGGGATCAGCTGGCCGTGGGCAAATCCGGGGGGAGTTTAGTTTTTGTTCTATAAACTGACCGGATGTACTTGACCCACGGCACCACTCGCCCACCGGATACTGCCACGGGTCCAGTGGGGCAAGGCACGATGGCTCCCGCAGTCTAGAAAACACAGACCTGCTGGCTACGTTTTCCCTGGTCCAAAATAAACGAATTCTTCTGACCTTGTGGACAACCTGTAAAGACACTTTACCCAGGTTTCAGGAATGGTTTCACTGGCGTGTAGGGAACTGGATTTGTGTTTTCTTGTTCCTGAGATCAGCAAGGGCCTGCATAAATGTTTGCTCGTTAGCATGATTCTGTTTCAAACATCCCCCCGACTGGCGCTCCTGCTACGACTCACAGGCTGCAGCCGCATGTGCACAGACACTTGTTTCTCCAGGGACGGTAGTGGTGGCACACCGTGCCATTGCTGCTTGCTCCCGGGGAGCGTCTGTGCCACACGTGCTCTGGTGCGCGGCCAGTTACCCCAGGTGAGCTAGGGGAGGCTGGGGCCAGCAACTGTGCCGGCCCCAGTAGCCTTACCTGACGCCCTGGGGACCTCCCAGGTCTGCAGGAAGCCTGGTCAGCAGCCAAGGCATGGCTCCAGCCAGCCAGGCTCCAGTATGGGGTGGCATGGACTGCAGCCACGTGCGCCACCCCACCTTTTTTTGGCATGGGTTTTTTTGACCACAGGATCTCCCTGGGTCAAAAAACCCCCGTGCTGCAAGACAGCAGTGTGGGGAATGCCTGCAGGTGCAGTGTGGTACTGCAGAGGGGTCTGTGGCACCACATACCACACGGCTGCGCTTGTCTGGATGCGGCCATAAAGGTGCTTAGATGTCTAAAATGGGACTTAGATGCTTGACCCAGGGGTACGAGTTACAGAAGCTCCATCTAAGTACTCAGGAACCCTCCAGGTACTTAAGCATCCTATGATTGTTCTGCCCTTTCCGCCCAGGGCCCCAGCTTCAAAACAGGAGGACGGCAGATAGTGCCCCGCTCCCAGCTTAGCCTCTATTCTGGCAGTCAGAGTAGTCTCCGGGCGGCAAGAAACATGGCTTTGAATCCCCTCTGCACGCAGAGAACTTCTTATGCCAGAAGTCAGCATCTCCAGCATCTTGCCAAATGAGGCAGTGAACTCTAAGGCAGGCTGTGAATCCAGTCTGATATAAGATGCCTAAGTTAGGGCTGCAGGAAAGTGCCCAAGTCCAAAAGACAGCTGGGATCCCTCTTGTTACCATTTCCTACTGATGGCTGGAAACGCTCCTCTGCTTGTGCTAGCTATCGCAAGCCCTATTCTTCGGGCTTGAGACCTTCCATTAAAGCACAGGAAACAGGCAATGAACTTCCATTTGCGAATTGCACGCCCAGAGCCGGAAGCCTCAAGTTAAGTGCTGGAAACCTCATCATCATGGCATAAGTCTCTTGGTGAATCTCATCCTTTGCAGTTTGTACATATAATATTAGGACAGGTTTTTTAAATACATTTTTGCTTGCTTTCCTCCCAAACATATATTTTTCATTTTTAAAAAAGAGTGAAGTTGTTAGGGGAAAAAAACCCGATCTATTGCTCTGCAAAACCCTTACTTGTGTTGCTTATTTTCTGAAGAAATCTGTTAGCATGAGAGAACAGGGAGGTGAAAACTGCTCAGAGCTGCGGGGTGATAACGGCGGCACTAAGTGCTATTATCACTGAATTCTGAGCTGCTTTTTTAATTTAAAAAGGCATTCAAAGGAATGTCCTTGAACTTAGTGACTAACCAGAGAGCTACCTTTCTTCTTTGCAAAGGGAATTTAAAACTTGACAGATGAATCAAATGGAAAGCATTTCTTATTTTACTTTCTTTATTGTAAGAGCAAGACCCTCAATGGACTTGCCTAGGGGCATCTAAATATTATTACCCCCACCCCCGTATTACAGAAAGAGAAACTGAGTCCCAGAGAGTTTACGTCAAAAAAGTAGGTCAAAGGAGCTGTCCAGAATACACGCCCGACCTCATTAACCACCTACTAACCCACAGACATCCCTCCATAGCAGGGAAAGCAGCCCAAGGAAAAGAAACAGCAGCACCACACTGCTAATCAACTCCTGGAGTTTATTCAACTACAAATGTACAAGCAAGGGCCAGTCAAGACAGCATCCAACAACCCAGGACTGTCAGTTTACATTCCAGCGCTACTTCCAGCTGGCCCTGGCCAACAACCTCTATTCAAAAGCACCTGAAGAAACTCTTGGAGACCAAGACGCCAACTGTGTCATACGAGGAGTTGCAATGCAAGCAGTACACTGGCTCACCTGTAATTACAGCTCCGGGTGATTTTTTTCCTCTTTTGCATTGCGGTGTTTACAGCTGCTGTTAGGTTTACCACTCTGCTCATTTCTAAATGTATTCTACTGCCTCTCTGAAGTCCCCACCCTATTACAGCAATTTCCCCTCCATATTTAAGATGCAGCTGGCTGATGGCAAGCTACAAAAGTGTCCAAGCCATTACATGCACCAGGATGCTGAATGCACCGTTCTTCCTCCAGTCGCTGTATTAGTCTGTGCTATAAACCACTCAAGACTTCACAAGCTCGAGACCTGGGAAGCGTGTGCACTAGACTCAAGTCGCCCATTAATCCTGGAATGCTGCACTCAGACAACTGGACTACTGTTACCTAGAGCTGGGGATCTGACCGGTCAAATAAAGTTCAGTCACTTGACCAGTCAAATATTGGTCATAAATTGTAAAAAAAAGAAATGCTCAAATACTACATAGGAAAAGCACAAATTTTCCATTAATGTGTCAAAGCAATGACAAATCATATTTCTGTCAAGAAAACGACAAAAAAATGTATTTTTTGTGTGTAAAATTGCTATAATCTTTGACCGGTCAAAAAAACAGCAGTCATTTGATCCATCAATTGACAATATTTGACGGGTCAATTGACCGGCTTGCCAACCCTTATGTTAACTTGCCAATACCACGTCCTAGGCTGGAACCCGCAGTCTCTGTACTTCACGCAGCAACTGTGGCAACCAGCAGTTCTGATTTCCAAAGCCCACCCAATCAACCTGGTTGATCTCAGAAGTCATTTCATTTTTATGAGATTTGAGACTGAGTTTGCAGCTGTCAGTGCAACACAGACGGGCCGCAAGTCTGATGCACGGAAAGCAAACCCAGCAGATGCAGAAGGAAGAGAAAAGCAATGACTGCAAATAACTGGAAGGGCTGAAATCAGTTCCATATGAAGAGATACCTCCGAGAAAGGTTTCTGATGGGGACCCAGCTTATGGTATGAAGGGAGCAGGCCTGAAAACTTACCTCTACCTCCCCAGAGGTGGAAGATGACTCATGGGAAAAACTGGATTCTTCAGTAAATTAAACAGTAAAGCAAAGGAATCCTAGAAGTTCAGCAAACACAAGCATTGATCTTCCATGGGCCGGCTTCAAATGAACTCTCCCAGCAGGGGACCACCATCAATTACCGAATTCTGGAGAGAAAAAGCCAGACAAGCACTTTGTTTGTGTTACTGCTTCCCAATTAATCAAAGAAAAAGATTCAAACCTTCAGCAGTTTAAATGAAAAAGTAGCAATTTCTACCAATGTCATTAACTGCACATTGGCCTTATTAATTTTACACGTACGGAGGCAGTTTGGTTTTGGTTGAGATACAGAAAGACTCAGCCAGCCAGCCTGCAATATCGACATTTAAAGGCCTTAGTCCTAAAGATATTCATCGTAAGGAATGCAAGTTTTACACTCCAGGAACAATTATGCCTGTAGCAAATGCAAGTCCAGACTCTCAACAGATTCATACTTCAACTTCTTTCCTGACAGCAAAGAAAATCCAAAGCAAAAAGCAGCAGGTCTCGGATCAGGTCGCCAGGCATCACCAGCATGACACAAAAGACGACACAGACTGCCACCAGAAGGTTAAGTTGGTGCTAGTGATCTCCAGGCCTCGGAGACGTGCCTGGAGACAGTCTCACCTCTATTCACATCACAGGGCTTAAGGGCGACTTGTCAATGTGACAGGTCCAATGATTCGAGCGTGAACCTAAAACACAGGAGACCCGTCCCCCAGGTCCAAGTCTCGGCTCGCCCATGGATTTCCTATGTGACCTTCAGTAAGTCACTTTGGCTTCGTGTCATGGTCGCCCCTTTCTGAAACGGGGATAAATACGTCCCCCCCTCCTCGCAGGGTTGTTGCAAGAACAAATCCATTAAAGAGTGGGACGCTCTCAGAGACTACCGTACTGGCTGCCATATGTGCCTACTCTGATACCAAGTTACAAGCTCCCCAGAGCAGGAGCAAAAACAGGAAGGAAATTGCGGCTCTCCACAGCACACTTCCGTGCCCAGGTTTCTAGGGCAGGATATCACTTCCCCACTTCCTCACGATAGCTGTGTCCTAGTGTCCTAGTCCTGTCTGTCGTGCAGGCAGCAAGCCAGGCGGTCCATACCGTGGTCTTTGCAACGCGCCTGTTGAGAGCCCAGTACATCAACACCATCATCTCCAATTGCTGAGTCTAGGATTAAAACAGCACTGGCAGACCCAGGGTTGGCTGACCTCCACCAGACCGCTCCCATGATATGGCATTAACCGGCAATGCGTATAACACCTGAACCCACAAGACCCCGAATGCCCCAAAAGCAATCATCGGTATAGCCGGCTAGAACCGAGCAGAGCAGGGAGAAACGATTGAGGAAACGAGGAATCGTTGCAGAATGAGCTCCTGGATTCCTACAAAGCTGATTCCCCAAACCCATACAAAAAACGCAGGTGCAATGGATTCAAAATCCATCTTAGTTAAAAGGAAAGAGGCGAGAGGAACCAGACCACACAAAAACAAACTGAAAAACGATGGAAAAAGGGGAAATTCACAGCATATGGGTGATGGATAATGGAAGCTAAAAGAATTAACTATCAATGGCCAGTCAAATTAAAGACAACGGGCACATCTACACGAGACGCTAAATACACAGTAGCCTAATAACACTGCACAGGAGCGTGCAGGGCAAAAACTGTGCTAATACACTACTGCGCAGTAGTATTCGGCTACTGTGCGGTAAGCATCACAAATACTCACGTGCTGGTACTAGTGCGCAGTAACTGTAGTTACTGCGCATTAGTTAGTACTTCATTAAGCAAGTACTAAACCAAACATGCAGTAACCACTGTGCATTAATGAACATGCAGACATGCCCAATAAGAGCACATTTTAAGCGAGCAGCCGAGATCAAGTATATACGTAGGTACATCTGGAAGGGTAACAAAGAAAAAAAGAAATGTTCACTGGATCTTCAGATCCTGTACTTGGAAGACGGCAGAATATGTATCCATCGGATAAGAAGTCATGAACAGAAAGGTTTACCAACTGTAACCAAAGAGGATGTCAGGTAGCGCCTGATGAAATTTCAATTTTTTCAGATCAACAGGCCCCAAATAACTTAAGCCCACAAGAATTAAAGGAGTCACCTATGGTCCTCTTCAAATGTTAATTTTAACAAATCTTGGAAAACTTGGACGAATTCCAGAGTGTTAAAGAGGACGGCCAACACCACTCCTGCATTTAAAAGAGCAGATAGGAGGAGCCGGAGAATTGGAGCCCAATTAGCCTGATATCAATCCCAGGCCAAACAAAGGAGCAGTTAATTCAGACCATGGACAAAGAATTACAGGCTGTATTTAGAATTAACATTGGTCAACATGCTTTTAAGTAAAGTGGGTCTTGACAAATAAACCTATTATCTTTTTTTATGTTTTTTTGGACTCGTTAAAGGCCTGGCTGAACAGAAGCAACTGTGCCAATACAGCAGACTTGGATTTCTCCAGTGTTTGACTTACCAACAGATGATGTTATGATTTAAAAAAAAACCCACCCTTGCATTATACAGCACTAACAGGTCACAAATTCTGTGGCTGGCTAACTGAGAGATCTCAAAACACACGGCTCAACAGAAAGAGATCAGTGAGCAGGGCCGTGTTTAGCAGATTCCTCACGAAGCACATCACAATCCACTGCTACTTAATCACTATTCAATACAGTTTATCATGTATTTAGATAAAAGATTTACTAGTCAAGCCTGCAGCTGGCACAAAAGACTGGCAAGGCAGTAAATCATGAAAACAGGTTGCTGTTCGAGTCATCTGTACTACCTCAGTCAAATGATCGCAGTCCAACAGAAGGTATCTTAACACAACCCAACGTGAGAGAAGAGACACCTAGGACCTACAGGAGGGCAAATTCAGTCTTGAAAAGGATGCGACTCAGTAAAGGGCCTTCGGGGTCACTGCAGGTGACCCCAACCCAACAGAAGTTCGGAGTGCACCGCCATGACACAAGAAGTTATTAAAGCTCTTCAATCCATTAGAAAGGGGAATGCTACATGCAAGAAAGCCCAATGACTCGGCACAGCATTAGTAAAGTGACTGCTAGAATACTGTGACTAAATATAATGGCCATATTTCAAGAAGCTTAGACTCAGAAAATAAGGGTTGAAGAGACCTCAGGAGGTCACATCTAGTCCAACCCCCTGCTCCAAGCAGGACCAGCCCCAACCACATCATCCCAGCCAAGGCTTCGTCTACCCAAGTCTTCAACACCTCCAAGGATGGAGACTCCACCACCTCTCCGGGTGACCTGTGCCAGTGCTTCACCACCCTCCGAGTGAGAAAGTTTGTCCTAATATCCAACCTCAACTTCCCTTGCTGCAGCTTGAAACCATTGCCAGGGTTCAAACTATGCTCTGACTCGGCACGGGGCACAGCTGGAAGGAGCCACTACCGCCACCACCTGAGCTGCTTAGAAAGGCGTGGGGCAGGCTGTGGGCTCTCATCTCTTATTGGGGGCTTAAACCCTGCCCATTGCTCCTTGTTCATCACCTGCCCCCACTGAGAACAGCCCAGCTCCATCCTCTTTGCAGCCCCCCATCAGGGAGGTGGAGGCTGCTATTCAGTCCCCCTCGGTCTCCTCTTCTCCAGACTAAATCAGCCCAGGTCCCTCAGCCTCTCCTCACCAGTCCTGTCCCCCAGCCCCACAACCATTTTTGTTGCCCTCCACTGGACTCTCTCCAATGTGTCCACATCCTGTCTGTAGCAGGGGGCCCACAGCTGGACACAGGACTCCAGAGGTGGCTGCCCCAGTGCAGAAAAGAGGGGAAGAATCACTGCCCTCGATCTGCTGGCACCGCTCCTCCCAACGCAGCCCCGGATGCCGGCAGCCTTCTTGGCGACAAGAACACACTGCTGGTTCCTGTCCAGCTTCTTGTCCTCAGTCACCCCCAGGTGCTTTTCTGCAGGCCAGTCAGCCCCCAGCCTGTACCAGTGCATGGACTCTTCTGTCCAGGCTGGATAAAAAATAAACAATTTAAATAAATAAATAATCAAATTTTTAAATTTAAATTCCATGTTTTTATGTAATCTGTTTTTTTTTTTAAGATGCTTTTTAAAAAAAAAAAAGAAACTTATATAAAGAGAGTTTTGATTTCAGATATGCTAGAACCTAAAGATATCATCCTGGAATAGGGATTATGACTTCTAATTATATACCATTTTAGATAATATAGTCATGTAACCTTTTTAGAAAAGTTTTATAAATAGGTTACAAGAGGCCATAGACTATATCAGGGACCCAATCTTATGGGGTTCCCAGAGGCTCTTCTATAGATTAGTAAAGACAAAATAAAACCACTCTACCCAGTGGGACTCAGTGCCCAGTCTAGAAGACCCTATTAAGGATCTGTGTGATGCTTAGTTTCAGTTCTCAGATTGTGGATTTGTGTCTCTAGAGATAACATCCTTGTTAACGACAGTTTATGGAGATGAGAGATAACAGATCTGATTACCTACCCATCAGCCCTCTTGTCTCTCTGCAAGTTTGTGTACCCAGAGTCAAGCCCTTGCCTCTCTCTAAAAGTGCAGTTTCAAGAAATTAAATGAACAGAGGCTTGTTGGGGGTGGAGTAGATCTGGGCAAGGAGGAGGGGTCTGGAGATAAGTGTAAGGAAGGAAGGCCAGTAGAAACAAAGACTAGGGACACTGGCATGCCTAAGGACAGCTAGACGTGGGTCCAAGCCAAGGGTTGGCAATTATTTGGGCCCACAGACCACATAGTACCCTCCACCCTCCACAACAACTCGCAAAAACTCCCTATGTGGGATGGAGCCGGACAGGTGGGGAGTGGTAATCAGAAGCAGGATGGGCAAGTGAAGCCCAGATCACGGGGTGGAGTCGTGGGGCTGGGGCCCAAGGCAAAGCCACGATCTACTGCCTGCATGCCCCCGTTCCATGGGCAGAGGCGTGAAGGGAGCAGATCACAGCTCTGCCCCAGGTCCCAGACCAGCACTATCACGGCCCCAAGACCCCAACCCCAGCCCCAGATGCAGCTCCCCAGCCCACATGGATCTCAGCTGGTCTCCATGAAGACTCCAGGATTGTGGGGAACAGACAGCACAGGGCTGGGGCACAGCCCCAGTTCTTCAGGCAGGGACATGCAGGGCTGGGACCCAGAGCAGAGCCACAATGCACTCCCTGCATGCTCCCGCCCGGGGGGATGGGCATATGTAGACATATATGTGGCAAGGGGCTGCCTGGGTGCTAGGTCCTGGGAGCTGGCTGGGGGCAAAGGGACAGAGGGGCACGTGCAGCAGAGCTCACTGGGCAGTGCAGTCCACGCCTCACAGCCTCACACGGTAGGGCAGGAGCCACCCAGCAGCTGCTTCCCTCTCTGCCACCTGACGTGGTACAGCAGGGGCAGGAGCCACCACTGAAGATGAGGGGAGCCAAGCAGCACCCGAGCGGCTGCAGCCACACCAGGAGCAGGCCCGCTGGAAGCTGTGCATTCTGGCCAGGGCAGGGGCTGGCGGGGGCAGACAGCATTTGGCCCCATGCCGAGTACCACACCAGCAGCCGCTGGCCAGATTCGATCAGTTGGTGGGGGCCCCCTGCGGGCCAGATCCAATGAGCTGTCTAAACCATCCATCGTCTTCTTTAGCCGCCAAGTCTTCTGAAACGACGCCATCTGAAACCGCGTGGCCCAAATTCCAACAGGGAGATGCCACAAATTTCTAAAACCTCATTTAATGGAACCACAGGTGTTGGCCACACCATTTTGGTCTCTATACCAAGTACTACCAGTATCCTAATGGAAACAAAGCCACTCAAGATGGGAATGTCAGCAATTAGTGAGAATACCACAGAAATCATGGCCTAAAGCCCAGCAGTTTCTGGTAAGCACGTATGCCACTAGATCCACTAAACAGGAATAAGCAGGAATTCTCTTAATGCAGCTGAATTTCTGTCTTTCAGCAGTCGCCATAGTTCCAAAAAAATGGACTAGTAATTTCCATCCAAGTTGCACCGTAATAAAAAAATGCAGCCACTGCTAGACCAAGTATGTAGTTCCACATGCTCCTGTCTGACTGTGGCCAAACAGATGTGGTATAATCATCCTCTTCCCACCAAAAAAAGTCTCCTTTGAGGTCCTTACATGGATTAACATACTGAACCTTGGCAAGAACTTTTCCCCAGGTATTAACTGTAATAACTCTGGATACCCTCATTATTCGTGTAACAAAAAAAATCTACAGCTTAATTATGCTTTATATTAAAAAAATACTTTATTAGATTTTAAAATTTGCTACATTTCATTCAATGCCCCCCCGACCTATAAAACAGTGAAAAAGTTCCCAATCAGCATTCATTACTTTGTTTGCTTTTATTAGTTCTCTTGTTTTTCATCTCCTCTCTAAATTGAGAAGCTTTATTTAAATTTAGCTACCCTAAGTACAGGAGATTACATTCCCTTCAGTCATTCAGGTTACCAAATCCCTACCCGGCTTCCAATATTGCAATCTCCTGTCCAAGATGCTGTGTCCAGTACTGCACACACTATTCTAGAAAAGACAATCACCCATTAATAGCTGTAATAACCCTAATAAATTCCTATATTATTCTCCATCCTGTCTCATGAGTTCTAATATCTCGTTTGCTGTTTCAAACCATCTACAATGACACTCGCATCCTTCTCCTGTGTCAATAAAAGTGGTAGTAAAGTATGAGCAGTACAAAGCTTCCCCTCCAACATGCACCACTTTGCATTTAATACTAACATCATGTGCCTTGCACCACTGCGTTACCCACTTACTACACTGGCTAGACCTTCTAAAGTTCCTCTTGGGGCCTGACTACTCAGAACAAGTAACATTTATATCTCAGGGTTTCACATATTTGATGCGGACATCACTGTAAATGAATAAGTAATCAAAATGCTCAAGCAGATGGACTGGGAAAGAGTCCTGTGCTGTGACTAAACAAACCACTGGTATCTTAGCATCTCAGCTCTGTTCTCAGCAACATCCACTGGATTAGTCCCTTTGATTCAAACTGTGCCTTTGGGCAGGAACCGTGTCTTCCAGCACGTTCTGTGCATGCACAGAAGTACATCAACAGGGGCAGAGTGTGCACTGAAATATCGGCTGGCTCTCAGACTGGCACTGGTAAAAGGAGAAAAGACATTATCGGCTACTGGCTTTTTTTGGTCATTGTAACCAATAATTACAGCTGGGCCAAGATGCTGGGCTGCGCGCAAGCGGGCTAAGGCACCATGCGAGGGACACTGCACTCTGCCAGGGACCAGGCACCTTTGCAAAAGCAGCTTCTCCCTGGCAGCTGCAGGAGCTTGGCTGCATGGGGCCTGCCAGTCTAGGGCTCCAAATGGGCCTGGCACCATTGTCCACACGAGGGTCCACCCCGCTTGCCAGGGACAGCAGCACAGGCTGCGCAGGGAGCAGGGCTGCAGGTAGGAGCCGTGGGCAAAGGGGCAACGTGCACGGGAATAAGGTGGTCACCGCCTTCCTCATCGAGGGCTGGAGCAGGCAGGAGGGGGGTGTGTGCGTATGTGCGTGCTATAAATGCAAAACAAACCAAAAAAAGGCTTATTTATGTCAGTAATATAAAATGCCTGGCACTATTATTAAATATCGGTTATCAGATCGGCCAATATGTTTCGTTAATCACTGGCTATCGGTATCAGCCAAGAAAACCTTTATTGGTGCACCCCAAGACGTTACCAATACGCACCGATACGAAGCAGCAGATCAGAGTTCAACATTTTTCTAATGTGCAGAAAGCATCCAAACAAAGCTCTCAATTATATGGAAAAGAAATACATACCCACTGGCTCATGGACCACCTTCTCTTCCCATTCCCAAATGCTGTAACTACAGCAGCCACGGCTAATGTGGTAAAGTAATATTAGGAAAGC
This sequence comes from Crocodylus porosus, assembly GCF_001723895.1. NCBI lineage: Eukaryota > Metazoa > Chordata > Crocodylia > Crocodylidae > Crocodylus > Crocodylus porosus. Next base: position 9,250,394 of record NW_017728918.1, on the reverse strand, counting down.
ACTTCTTGTGCTAGTAATGCTTGCATGATCAAAAGGATGAAATCAATAGTTATAAACTACCTAGGAAGGAACGAGCAGGAAAAAGGAGAGGCAGATCCTCACTGTGTGTCAAAACCATCGCTTCTGAATAACAGCCAACCCCCAAAGTAATGATTTTGAATGCTTACAGATCAATCTCTAACAGAAAGCACAGGATGGCACGCTGCCTCATGTCTGCTACAAAACACCAAGTCGCACCAGAGGAACCGGACTGGCTCCTGACACATCTCACTAGTATGTGCAGCGAAAAAAAGCTGCGTATCACGGAGAGCTCCGCTCTGAGCGATGCATGTGGACACCTCGGGCTGGCGGCTCCAAAGCATGCTTGGAATTTCTAAATATTATACATGGCAATGTGCTAACTCAGGGCTGCATTGACCACAGAGGAGAACTGTGAACTATATTAAGTCCTTTTCTTGACAGGTAAAAAAAGAACTGATCACAGAACTGAAAATTAGCGGTCACTGAGCTAAACAAACTATCATGACATGAACATGCCCTTAGATACAAAACCAAATGGAAGCCAAACCAGTGAAACCACTTTCACAATGGTAAACCAAATCAGCTGGAGGAAGGAGTTTAAGAAGAAAAAAGGGGGAATTGGTAATTCTTTAAGACTGTTTACTAGATGCCCCAAAAGTCATACCGGTGCAATTGAGAAAGAAGGCCAGGCTGGTGAAAAAAAATGAAATCTGGCTTGGAGGGGAAGTGGAAACCAGTATATTTACAAAAAAAATTGTGATGGCAAATAGAAGAAATGCCAAGTTGCTTGTAATGAATGAGAAACAGAAACTAGAAATGGCACAAAAATCAATAAGCAAAGCAAAAAAGCACACAAGGAAAAATCTATGGCCAGCGGAGTTAAGGACAAAAAAGAGTTTTAGGATTATTAGAAACTAGCATCCTAAGAGTGGTACTGGCTCTTTACTAGATGGATGTGGTGCAACTATCAACAAAACTGTATCAGGAAGGTCTTTCCCACGAGGAGGGTGATGAAGCACTGGAATAGGTTCCCAGAGAGGTGGTGGACTCTCCATCCTTGGAGGTGTTGAAGACCCGGGTAGACAAAGCCTTGGCTGGGATGATGTAGTTGGGGCTGGTCCTGCTTGGAGCAGGGGGCTGGACTAGATGTGACCCCCTGAGGCCCCTTCCAACCCTTGTTTTCTATGATTCTACGAATACAAGGTGGGAAAAAGAAAAAAAAAAAAAGACAGCAGCATTAAATAATTCTGTCCTATATTCTGAAGGAAATCCAGCTGATATAGGATGATGCTGGAATACTTTCCAATGCAACAGTGACTTTGGCAGGTCCTAAATAGCAGCTAACAGACTAAGACATTTTATCAGCATAGCATGATACATTTGCATCAAAGACCAGTCCAGATGTTCTCTGGGAAGCTAACCCTGATGATCAATACACATCTTGGAAGACTGTAGAGGTTCCAGATGAATGTCACAAAGGTGACCTCAATTAAATGAGCAAATTGCAATGTTTGTCAGCTTGACCAGCCCCGAGGAATACAATTCCACCTAAAACGAGATTTTAAAAAAATTGATTCAGTCAAGCTAACTTGATTTAATTTGAGAGATTACAAGTTTGGTTAATAAAAGTAACAGCTTTGATGCAACAGACTTCTGTAAGGCACTTGGTGCTAGATGACTCACGTAGAGAACATAACACGGTACATCTTCCACGGTTTAAAAACTGCCATAAAATGCAACTAAACTAGGACTCGTCATCAAGCCGGTGCTTCTAGTGGGGTCTCACAGGGACTGGTCCTTGGCCTTATACCATTTAACATTTTCTTTAAATCATTTTGCTGGTGGAAAGCAAAGTCACTGATAAACTTCACCGGTGACAAACCCTGCAGTGATCTGACTGCTTAAGGAAAAAGATGCAAACAATCACTATGTATTTTCAGACAGTAAAGCTGTTGCTTACCAACCAGGGACAAAGTGTGCAGGCCTTATTTAATGTTTTTCTAGATGGCATTTTCCATTCTTTAACTGCCCAAAAGTCTTAGTAGCCACGCTGGATAATCAGCTTTCCACAAGCTCTGAGTGCAATTCCATAGACAAAATAACTAAAGCCGAGAGGGTTATATAGCCTTTGATATATAAATAGAGGAATCTGGAGTAAGGAAGCTAAATTATTTCTGTGTTTGGAGATGGATCCATTCTGAGGGCCACAAATCCAGGAGACTGACACCTTGGAGAGCTTTCAAGAACCTCTAGAATAATTAAAGAACTGGAAAACATGCCTTACACTGAGAAATTTCTGGAGCCGAATCCATTTAAATTATCAAGGGGAAGGACCAGGGTGACTCGATCACAAGCTATGACTATTCGAAATGTGTTCCCCAGGTGGGCAATGAGCTTTCAAGTCTCGCAGCTGAAAACAGAACAAGATACAATGGCTGGAAGTCGAAGCTAAACAAACTCAGCAGAATAACAAGGCGTGAGATTTTTACAGGGATGACAATTAACCTTTGGATGAACCAGTCCAGCGACGTACTACGTCTTCTCTATTAGCAGCAATTTTTAAAATGAGATTGGCCATTTTTCTAAAAGAATTAATCTATTCACATAAATCTACTACAGCAATGTTGTATGGCTTTCGCTAGGCAGAAGGTCGAACTGGATAATCATCGCAGTCTCCTTCTGGCTGTCTAACCTATGAGATGAGCATCTGTGAACTAGAAGTGAGCTGGCACCATACAGCCGGGCTGCTACCTGCAAGGCACCGGTGGCCAAGGACCAGCACCTAAATCACAGGCTTACATAATGGGCAACAACATCAGTGCAGAAAGAGCTCTCTTCTTACCCAAGTGCAATGATCCTTTGACCACCGATCAACCTGGAAGTATATTTTTCCACATTATGTACCTATCTCTTTTTGTTCCAGAGTTGTCTGTCTGGTTTGGGTTTTTTTTAACCACAGTGCCTTGAGAGGATAATGACAGGTACTTTATAAGTGGTTATTATACTCCAGCATTACTGCAGATAAGCCTTCAGTTTAAGATAAAAAGATGTTTGGAGGACAGATGGTAGATAAAAGAATCCACAGAATATATAAATATCTATACCTCGCAATGTTTTTTCCTCCATCAGAAAGCCTTTTACCTGGTTCTTGTTACTATAAGTAGGAGTATGTACTTAAAGGTTTTCAATGCAGGAAACCTGGCCTTTCAATAAAGCTTGCATTAACTGGAGACCCTTGGTCCTCAGGCTCTTTGTTTCCCTCCTGCATTCGGAGTTACGTGTTCGAGCCGGCTAGGGCTTTCTGGCCACGGCGCTCTCTGCAGTGGGTTGCTTCTGGGTGCCTGGGAGTTCATTTTTTTCATACCTAATGAAGCTGTCGTGAGGGGAACGAATATTCAATATGAGAAAAAGAAGTTGAATGCTGCTTGGTTTTTTAAGAAACCCATTTCTGACAATTATACTTCCCACAGAGCACTGTGGTGAAGGCAGGATATAGGTTATCTAAGGTCTTGTTGAACTTATCCTTTGAAGTTGAGCTATTTTAACCAAACTTCCTCTACAGTACCTCATTATAAACACAGGCTCATCTAGCAAGTACCCATATTACTGAATATGGAAATCTTAAAGAGTTCTTGTAATCCTCTTCAAACATACTCAGATACAGGGTAATATGCCAGTCATGCCACAGAGTCCATCGGCCTTTCCTATTTAAGATTTTATAAAGTAATGCAAAAATTCTTCAGGGGCTGAAACCTGGCCCAGTGCCCGAGCCCACAGGCAGCTGTTACTAAATATTTGAGTCAAGACCATTCACCAGCCCATTTACATACACCACTTTCTACCATGTGTGATCTGAGCTTCGTTTCAAAGAAGAGCCTTTCGGATTCAGTTTATTCATGCTGTTATATCGTCCCCGAGTCGTGTGTCCCCAACAGGGTTTCCACCCGTGAACTGGAAGGGCTCAGGCCGTCAGCTCAAGTGCTTGCAACAGGCCGTGATTCACCGGACCAGGCCGCCCCTTGGAAGCAGTGATGGTTTAGCACGTGACAAACGCCCGTCGGCGACTCCCTTGCTCCAGTTTGCGCACCCCGGTGAGTAGGAAGCAGAGCTCATGAGTTTCAACATCCCCAGTGTTATTATACAAATGCAGCAGGTCATTTGGGTGATGTTACAGTAACTACTGTAGTTGCCACAGTTTGAAAAAGGTTTCAAATCTAAAATTTACATACTGACAACGCGAGTCAAACTCAGAAAAGCAAGAAACGTTGAAGGCGAGATGGCTGCCCGGGGACTTCACGATTTATCTCATTCGCCTCTGCAGCCTTGATGTCTGACACGGGTGACAGATTAGTTTACGGCCAACTGTTTTGCAAGGATTTCAGCTGTATCGGAGAATTTCCTGCCTTTTGAGGCTGTCCTTTGCTAAACAGCTTCATGACAACACCAGACTGGCGATGGAAGGTGCTATGTAAACACAGCGGTCTCAAAAGGATTCACAGGTGTGGAGTCGAGCTCCCCTACCTTGCAGCTAGGGAACTGCCTGATACCTCGGGGAAAAATACCCTGAAGGGGCCTGCACAAATTTAGACAGGACATGAAGTCTGCAACAGAGCTGGGCACTTCCTTCGACTCCGTTATTGCTCTGACTTCAGCGCATGAGTCCAGATCTGAACAAGAACGAGAAAGGAGAACCAGGTGCACAGTCCTCACCGTCAGTCTTAAATCACAGAATCACAGAAGTGGGGTCGGAGGGACCTTGCAGATCTTCAAGCCCGACCCCCCGCCTGGGCAGGAGAAAAAGACTGGACTCAGATGACCCCAGCCAGGTAGGCATCAAGCCTCTTCTTAAAGCCCCCCAGGGCAGGAGCCAGCAGCACTTCGCTTGGGAGTTGGTTCCAGCTCCTAGCCGCCCTGACCGTGAAGTCGTTCTTGCGGATGTCTGATCTAAACCTCCTCTCTAGTAACTTGTGTCCACTGTTCCTTGTCATGCCAGGGGGCGTGAGGGGAAACAGTGTCTCCCCCAAGCCCTTCTGGTCCCCCCTCGTGAGTTTATAGACGGTCACCAGGTCCCCCCTCAGCCTTCTCTTGTGGAGGCTGAACAGGTTTAGGTCCCGCAGTCTCCCATTGTAGGGTCTGCCCTGTTGTCCCCGGACCATGCGTGTGGCCTCCTCTGGACCCTCTCCATGCTGGCCACATCCCTCCTGACATGCGGCGCCCAGACCTGGACGCAGTACTCCAGCTGCGGCCTGACCAGTGCCGCATAGAGGGGGAGGATCACCTCCCTGGACCTGCTCGAGATGCATCTGTGGATGCAGGACAAGGTCCGGTTAGCCCTGCCAACTGTGACCTCGCATTGTCGGCCCACGTTTATCTTGGAGTCAGTAATGACCCCACGATCCCTTTCTGCCTCCGTGCTCTCAAGAAGGGAGTTTCCCATCCTATAAGTGTGCTGCTGGTTTCTACTGCGCACGTGCAGCACCCTGCACTTGTCAGTATTGAAGCGCATCCTGTTTATGTCAGCCCACTCCTGTAACCTATCCAGGTCTTGCTGCAGTCTTTCCCTCCCTACTAGCACGCTCTAAATCCACCCCTTGGCTTCACCAACGCCATCTTGCCCGGAGTCATGGTTTGATCCGGCAGGCCATCAATTTACACCCAAATATGCAGGAAAAATGGCCTAGATTGAGGAAGAGTTACACTGGATTTTTGGTTCATGTCACCAGAATCCCAAGGTAAAAACACTTTCTTACTATACACGCTTTTGGAGTATGCTCCTCTTAATACCTGATTTAGAAAACCACAAAACCAGCCAACCAACCAAGGACGACAATTTAGATAATCTTTGAAGAGCAATGGTGGGGTCCTAAGGCACTTTAACTGACAAGACAAAATGCTAGAAAATGGTCCAAGGCCACTCCTTGTCTGCACTTCCTTAGGCAGAAAACACTCCTATTGACAAGGAAACAAAACCTGCATTTCCTCCAAGGCCCCTGAGCCAGTGCAAACTCCGTATTTCTAAGAGACATTTTGTGTCCTCTTGATAGAGAGAATCAAGCAGCCATGCCCACGCTACATTAATTCACACAACAGAGTTGGGAAGAAATTAGACATTCAGGTGTGGTTTGAATTTAATGCATTCATGGCAGGAAGGAAAAAATTCTGAGTGTGAGAAGAAATAGTTGCATACTTGTAGGACATTTGGAATGTATATTTTTCTCCGTATCTACTGTTTCTACATACCACCGCTCTGCCCATACGTACTATAAAATAGCAGTGCTGCAGAGGGGGGAAAAAAATACTTTGGCAAAGAAGCCAAAATGCCCTGCCAGTTAACCATCACAAATGAAAGATCAAAAGGTAACCACTCTAATTTGGAAGATTTTTATTTTTCAGTTCTTGGTTGTGTAAAATTACAAAATTAAAATCATTTCCAGCAAATTGAGTTACCAGTAGTCATAGCTGCTCGCAAGAAACGTACGGCCTTTTTTCCTGCACTTGAAGTTTCTGAACATCCACCAAGGGTTTTTTGTGGGGTTTGTGCCTGCCCTACTTAAAATTAACAAGTTTCATGCTTTCCACTTCAAGGTGTTAAAAAATTTGAAGAGTTTTTTACTATTTGGTTAAAGTCACAAAAATCATGAATACTAGCAACAGGTAATGCTGTTACTAAATAAAAGCTGAATCTGTGGATTATTTCTACTGTAGTAGCCCCCAAAGTTATTATGCACTGTTAAAAATATAAAATAAAATAAATCAGACTTCCTACCACAGAGAGATCACAATTTATCATTTAGCCAACACCCCAAAGCACGAATAAAGCAATGGAAAATGTGATAGTCAGAAGTCAGAGATAGCTGCCAACCCTCCCCTTCTCTCCCGCTCCCCCCACGCCAAAAAAACAAAACAAACCCAAATTAAATCCTCTAGATTATGGAAGTATTAATCTACAGCTAAACTTTTCCTCTGATTTGGAATCAAGTTTATCCAGTTCAGAGACTTCCAGTTAATTACACCCCGCAAGGTGTCTGTCACCTGCATGTACGGCCTTATCGCCAGCTGTGAACTAATTCTCCCTGCTGGTTCCCAGTCTGAGTCAGGCCAGGAACCAGCAGCCAGTGGGAGGCAGTAATTACTCCCAGGAAGGTAGGTGTCTGTCCAGTCTCCCCAACCTTGGACGTCTTGCTCGTGGAACTGGGTTCTGTTGTGCTTGATGATCATGCAGCCTGCCTGGGACCCAAATCCAACCTTTAAGGGCTACCTTAGTGACCAAGGCTACATAACTATGCTACATGCTGCAATGGTGGTCTCCCAGGGGGACCAAAGGCCAGTCAGGAAAATCCAGGTATTTGAGAGAGTAGGGGACGCTTCCCCAACTGAGCACAGAGCACAGGCCCTGGAGAAGAGACATCAGAAGGTGACAAGCTACACTTTACCCACCCAAGCTTAATGCTCACCTGCTCCACAACTAGATTGCAGGATGTCTATTTTGTGGGTCTGCTTTCAAGGCAGGGTTAGTCTTGCAAAATAAGTCATTCCTCCATATCACAGTTGCCCTTGCAGCATTTAGCAAGTTGTTCTCTCCCTGAAGACGCAACAACTACTGGAGCTTAGCAACTTTTGAATTTGTGTAGAAGACTACATGGAGAACTTTTTGGAAAATCAATGCAGTCAAAAGACCAGAACAACCATCCACGGGCTCAAATCACATAGGCTGTCAAGGTTCAGGATTTAGTGTTGAAATGAGATCCAAGAGTAAAGACCACTCCTTTATTATGGAAATACTGTCCAGTATTCACTCCTCCATCATATCAGGGCAACGGACTGGACTTGATGGTCTCATCTTGCAAGATGGCCAAGTCTTCAGTGGACCGAGCCCCGGGGGACCCCACTGCCCACATCCCTCCAGGTCAAAAATGACCCGTCCACCACCGCTCTCTGGGTGCGGCCCTCCAGCCAGTTGGCAACCCAATTGACTGTGTGAGTGTCGACACCAGAACCCCCAGTTTCTTAATGGACAGTTCTGGTTTGCTACGCGTGGACAGAGGTCAAAGAGTGTTCAAAGCAGAGAGATGTCAAAAGTCCAACCCCTTACACGACTTCTGAATCAAGCTTTCTGTGACGACATTTCTCAAATCCTTCCAGTTATTCATTCAAAGTGCTGAGGAGTTTTACCAACAGTTTGGAAAACTGATGTTGCATCTTATCTGACCAATACGTAATGTAGGATCACACATGGAAAACAGTGGGAGTTTAATACGTACACCCAATGGCAGGGAGGGGCCATCCCCAGGGAGGATTATACCGCGGCTGCTCGGGGCTGCAGGGGGGTCAGGAAGGCCAAGGCGGAGATGGGACTGGGACTAGCTTCCCAGATCAGGCACAACAAGAAGTCCTTTTTTAAATACATCAGGGGCAAAAAGAAGGTACCGGGTAACATGGGGCCCCTGCAAGACATGCTGGGAAATCTGGTCGTCACACCAGACGACAAAGCTAACCTATTTAATGACTTCTTTGCCTCCATTTTCCTGAGCAGGGACCGGATCAGCCCCCCCCACCAGGTCCCCCTCAGGCCCCCGGGGAGGCACACCCAGGCCCAGGGTCAGTGAGGAACTAGTCAGGGAGCGTCTGGAGGGACTGGACATATTCAAAT
>NW_017728918.1:9237741-9240725 GCF_001723895.1 Crocodylus porosus | reverse complement strand
GGGTTTAAGAGGAGGTTAGATGAACACCTTGCTGGGGTCGTTTGACCCCAATACTCTTTCCTGCCATGGCAGGGGGTCGGACTCAATGATCTGCTCCAGCCCCTTCCGACCCTACCAGCTATGAAACCATGAATGTACTTATCCTTTCCACGATAGGAGTACACCATATTCTCTCGTATGAACACACCCGAGAATAAGATACGTGCCTTGTTTTTGAAAGGCAGAATGAACAACAACAAAAAAGATGTGCCTTTGCAGTAACTGGAAACCTTCTCACTATTCTGCACCCTCTGTCAAGTGCACTTTTTCACTTTTACCAAGCAGAAGCTTAAGCCACAGAAATTGTTTAATGCATTTTCTTGCTTATAATATGCACCTCAATTTCCAGCAGTTGATTTTGGAAAGAACGTGCGTGTTGGATGTAAAAAAGAAATAAAATACAGTGTTAACTGAATTTTCAGGTACCAGTAAATACTGTATAGAGCAGCACAGAAAGAAATAGGGAGATATAAAAACACAGGGAGGTTAGAAATAGGGGTAGGAAATAATGCAAGGGCAAGCTAGTCCTACTGTATTTGACTGTCTTTTTAGGGAGGGAGGTAGCTTGAAAATAGCACTTCTATGGAAGGATCTTAAGAAAAGCGACATAGAATTAAAAAGATGTGGTTGCAACACAAAAGGGGAGAACAAAAAGAAATCATGATTTTGAGTTTCATCAGACACAAGCAAGATGACAGAACTTCTCCAGTTCAAACAGGCAAAACCTCGACTGCAAAACTAAGGATGGAGGTTTTCAGAAATGCCTGTGTGATACTACAGAGTGATGTGGAACAGGTATTAGTATAAAGCATAGTTTATTTATAATAGCACTCAAGCTGATCATTATTTTGATGTTCAGGACAGTTGATAGGGAGGGGAATGACTAGCAGCAACAGGATGGGAATGCAGTAAGTAAAGCAAAAATGGAGATGCCTGAATGGCGGTTACCTGTTTCTGTCTATAGGCAGTTTTGCGAGACGCGGTAGCTCAGTATCTAAAGGATCTAGAGATGAGAAAGAGCTTGAGCTATGGATCCAAACCGGCACCAAAGATCACTCCAAGCTAAATTCAAGGTGCAGAGTCAAAAGGTGGCTGGATGGGCTGCTAATCTCATCACTCCCTTACCTTCCTATGGTTACAGAAACGGGATGTTTTACCCATATTGGCCCACATTTTACCATGCGATGCCGAAGTATTTATGCCAGACTCTCCTTGGAATTCAAGTACTCAGATCTGTAGTACTTCCAGCCCACCAGCAGACAACCTCATCTTCACTCCCAATTAGTTCAGAGAGACAAAGCTCCTCACTATTAGTTGGAGTCTCCCATCCCACATTTTCAGTGAAGGCTGCCAACCCACATAAGTTCTTGCTCAATTTTTTTTAAAGGCCTTTCCTTGCATATTATAACTCTGCAAGGAAATCTTCATGCTGTAGAAGCGGTTGCATCTGGCAGGCTGAAAGATCGAGGCAACATTTGCAGGAGCTGTCGAAAGAAGCACCTCCGGGTCGGTCCTCTTGCAGTCTCTCTCACTTATCTGCATGAGTTAGAGCTTGGCCTCAACCTGCCTGTAGCCGAACAGACTATGGGATCGATCCAGAAAACCCAGGAACGTGGGATCCAACGAAAACCAGGCTACCTACAGAGAGACTATGCCCCAGGGCTGCACTGCAGTCCACTGACCACACCAACAGCAGGGGCACGGCAAGCGTTCTCCATCCCATGCCTGGGTTACCCACCCTTCGTTATGCAGATTACCAAGCAAGTATGCAGAAGGATCTGGGGCAAGAAGCAGCAGCAGCAGCCATCCTTCCACCCACACAAAGATCTGGCAACACAATCTCTCATTTTGCCAACACTTGAAGAATGAAATATGAAGCTTTCTGCTAGCGAACAAAGGAGCCATCAGATTTATACATGAAAACCCTAGGATACCAAGTAGCTTTATCAAGCTTATTGTTACACATTTGGAAGAATTCCCCCTTGTAAGTTGAAACAATTTTTAGCTTTATATTGTATTCTTAACCCACTCGCCGAGTCTGAACTATATACTGAAGACCCTATTTACTCTACTATTTAATTAATTTATCCTGGTACCACAAAACACATAGTGTGTAAGAATATTTGCATTTTTTTCCAGTATCCAAAACACATAGATGTCTTCCTTTTCCCTCTTTGTGGTATTCAACAATGATTCAAGTAGATTAATTGTGAGGCTGTATGGAAACAATAACTTCTGGACTATCATCTGTGTCCTTGGTTAAGAAAACAGTCAGTCTGTCTTTTTAGGACAAGTCTGGCTCAAAATTAAGTCGCTCGCAGTAATGGTTTGCACAGGTCTGCTTGGCACTCCTTTTCTTCCCAAAGCCAGCAGAGATAAACGTGGTTTCTGTCATTTGTAAACTTCTTCAGCCCGATTCCAGACAGCATTAGTAGTGAATGGTGATTTCCAGATTTATTTTATTTTATTTTATTTGAGACTGATAATTTTTAACCTCTCCAAAGGGAGGTATTTCAGAAGTGATCGGTCTTTAAGTAATCTAGCAGAGATGATCTATTATGAAAGACTGAGTGGTTTTAGGGGTTGTTTTTTCATGTTATTTCCATGTGGCAAAAAGATACACAGCTGAAAGTCGAACTTCAAGTAATTACAAGTTCTGTGTTTTTAAAACTACATCAGCCGATACTTGGATGAGACAAACTGTCCTGCACTTGTAATTTTAGAGACTCTGAAATGAGCAAAATTGAGGTGAAAGTACCAGTAACTCTAAGTGTACTAAGACCAAGAAAAGACTGCTGACTCCTTGAGTCTGTTAAAAAGCAACAATTCCAGACCAATTTAATACTTCCAACTACTGCAGGGAAGTCTTCTGTCCTGGTCAAGTTGAGACAAGTATGAAAACTTTATTGTGTCAGTTCCATTGTTTCTGTTCTATTAAATGTAAC
>NW_017728918.1:8930168-8940136 GCF_001723895.1 Crocodylus porosus | reverse complement strand
TCACATCCCTTACCTTAAGTGCTTCTACAAGGTGGCTCAAAAATTCCCGGTCCAGCTCCTCCCGTTGGCTGGGGGGTCTGTAGTAGACCCCACCATTCGATCCCTCTTCCCGCGGCCCCCTTGTATCTTGACCCAGAGCACTGCAGCTTGCCCCTCTGACCCCATTTTGCTGCCAGAGGGTGTGTATTGCTCCTTGACACGGAGCGCCCACCCCCCCTTTCCTCCCTTCTCTGTCCCGCCTGTAAAGCCGATAGCCCCCAATGCAAACTGCCTGGTCGTGGGATGAATCCCACCACGTTTCTGTAAGCCCTGTTATGTCTGGGTCCGAACTGGCTCTTCTGAGGGCAAGTTCCTCCTGTTTGTTCCCCATGCTACGAGCATTAGTATACAGGCATTTAAGGCCCTGCCTAGCTGCGTGTGCCACCCCAGATTTGGGGGACTCTCCGGACCCCTGTTTCTTACCTGGGCACCCCTAGCATTTGTTACCTCTCTTGCTCGGGTGGTGTCTCCTCGTCTTCCTGCGGCCCCCTCCCCCAGTGAGGCGAGTTTAAAGCTCGCCGTGCGATATCAGCCGACCTGGAAGAGAAGACACGCTTGCCTCTGGGAGAGAGGTGAAGCCCACCCCACCCCAGCAAGCCCCCCGCCCGAAAGCATGGGTCATTATCTAGAAACCCAAGGCCTGCCTGGCGGCACCAACTCTGTAAGCACCAGTTGACCTCTCCAATACAGAGCCCTAAATCATGCACAGGAGGGGCAGGCAAGGGGACCACCAGCCCCCACCGAGCCCCCCGCACAGACAGGGGGGCAAGGGGCCGCCGACCCTGCCATGAGCTCCATCTGGGTGGAGGCCTCAGAGGAGCCCTCGCCCCACGTACCTTTGGGGGAAGCAGCTGTCGCTGCCTCCGCCGCTACCTCCTCCGCAGCTGCTGCCTCCGCCGCCGAGGTAAGAGGGTACACGTGTGCGTGTGGCACACGTGCGCCCTGCTCCCCAAACGCTGCGCTATTCCAAGGTTGACGATGCAATTTAATTTGTTTCAAACTTTCGGGCATCTGTCAGTACAGCCAAGCCTCTGTGTCACTGGGAGGAGAGGCGGCCAGAAACCCAGACTAGTTTTAAGATGAAGCTTGCTCAGACTCTGAAGGGGCGCGTGGGATGTTATTGCCTCTGGCAGCTGGGGATTGGGCTTGATGATGCAGGAAGTCTCTTCTGGGCTTAGATGTAAAGTCTCAGGAGCGGCCGTCTCTTCGAGGGGGGTAAGGAATAAGCGACCGGGGCTCACAGCACATCAGAGCTGTAGAAAGCAATGGCAAGGCTGGCTGAGGGACCGGACTGAGGTGCTCTGGAGCCCAGAGCGGGGAGGTCTCAGTGCACAGCGAGCGGGAGCTTGCAGAGCGCATGGGGCACCTGTGCCGAAAAAGCTGCAGGTGCTGCAGGTCCGGATTAAGGGGCAGGGGTAAAACAATGAATGGGAAAGCATGCTGAGTGAGCGCCTCTTATTAACTGCGCTGAGATAGCTCCCCAGAGCACCCGCCCTGGACCAGTGCCAACCGTGCCAGGCACCGCGTGTGCAAACACAAGCAGAAGACTCCAGGGCTGTCTTTCATCACTCATTGCCCCTCGCGTTTACACACCATACTGTAGATGCAGTCTCGCTGGAGACGCTTCAGATCCTGGCGATGCCTACGCCGGCGTGCTGGGAGCCGTCTGTCCGCAGCAGCGCGGAGTTCAGCACGGGCTAATTTACCCTGCCGAGAAGCTGCTCCCCGCTGCCGCGGCTAGACTGCTACCAGGGCCTGAGCCATTGTGCGCAGCTCAGGCGTCTGCACTACGCCGCCTGCAACGTGGATGTGCCCTTCCTTGGGGCAGCTCCAGCACACAAAGCCCACAGGAATGACCTTGTGGCATCCTCTGCTATAAGGATCCCTGGCACGTCTTTGTGATGGCCCTTAGGTCGGAGGGGGCCTATCCTGCCTCCACGGTGCCCTTGCGATCACTGCCAAGACATGAATCCCTCCTTCCCTGTGCTCGCCAGACTCACTGTCCTGGAGGCATCCCTCACCACCACTTCAGAGCTGCAGAGAAAAACCACCTCCCTCACCAGTATCCCTTCATGCAGTACCTGAGTTGTCGCCCTTAAGGGACCCACTTGATTTAGTCCTGCTTAATTCATACGACACAAGAGCAACCCAGCATGTGCTGGGGGGGTGCAGGCACCATGAGATCAATTCTGCTCTAACAATCCCTTTTGCCAACCCACTTTTCTCCATGCAGACTAATCCCAGGCTGTTGCACGCAATACCAGGAGAGAACAAGCGTCTCTAAATAGCGCCAATATATTTTCTATCAGGCACTTTGCCTTAACCAGCACTGATAGCTTCCCCCCAACATTTAGCTGTCTCTTGAGGCTCAATAGGTAGACCCGGTGCCTGTGCCCTCATGTCCTGAGAAAGCTTCATAATCATACATCTGAGCTCAGCGTCACTGCAATCTCATCCATCTAAATGGGAATTTTAATAACAGAGGCTGAGCCTCCCTTGCCTTCAGCTCCTTTCTTCTCTGGTTGGGGCCACAGCTGCCTCTTCACCTCACACTTAACATACCATATTTCTGCTGAGAGTTCATGCAGCCAGGCTGACCCAGGGGCTGCAAACTGATTCAGAGCCGTGATGCAGGCTGTTGTGTGACTCACAGACTCAGGGGAAGGTCACAAGCAGAAAATGCATGGTGGCGATAAGACCTCATGCTCCAATAATAGCAGTCTGGATTGTGCCCTGCACAGTCATTTCTGGAAGCTGCAGTCTTCAGTGCCAGCCTCAGCTGCTCCATCGACCCGTGAGCTCTGGCGAGGACCTGCAAAACCGAGCGCTGCGGGAAGCAAAGGCACGGCCGCTAAGGCTGGAGAGGTTGCTCGGGAGCATGAAGGTGTGCGTGCCGTCTCCCTCCTTCCTCTCACGGCTTCTCATAGGAGCACAACACTAGGAGGGCGCTCCCAAGCCATTGTGTCCAGTTCCCCATTGGGCTCATTTGTCCAAAAGGGCCCACAAGAGTCTCCATACCAGCCCTTCGCGCACACCACAGAGGCAGAAACACCAATGCAAACCCTACCATGTGGCGCAAGTAAAGAGCAAGGAAGTCGAGGTCACCTCCAGCCCATCCTCTGCACGCTACCTGGTGTGTCGCTGTGGTCAGTATAACGCTTGCCGACCTACAATTCAATGCTCTCAGCTTTCCTTGGACATCTCCCCCCTGCCACGCCCAGGCTCCACAAATCCTGGCTCCATCCAGAGGTGGATGCAGCCTGTTATATGGCAACTTTTCCATTAAGAGGTTTTCTCTAGGGATGAAGGAGTTCCCATTAAACTCCATTTTCTTAGCGAACCAATTACCATTATAATGGCACTATAATGGCATTATAGTGACAGAATCACTGCCTGCTACCTGCTCACAGCTAGGGAGAGCAGTTCAGCTTGAGGCTGCGGGCTGCATGTGCCAGACGTGACCATGCTGCCGGACTGTACGTGGGCACAGTTTAGAGACTGCCACTATTACAACGGGCACAGCCGTGTTCCCCAAGAGCGAATGGAGCGAACCCAGCTTGTCCGTTCTTGTGCCTTTGAAGCTCCTTCGTTCTACCAGCCACCCTGAATGCAGCATTTCCAGGAAGATCATTAATTCGGGTCAGAAGCCAGCGCAGATCCCAGAAATGCCACAATAAATGCATAGCATTTAGTATTTAAAAAATTCAGGTCATTGGACAGAAGCGGCCGCTTGCCTCGGGAAGCGCTGCTTCTGAAGTGCCAATGGTCCCGCGCAATAAGGGAAGATCAAATCAGCCTCCCACCTGCTTCAGCTACCACTGGTCTGGTCTCGCTGCTGCACCCCGAGCCTGGAGGTGTCGTACGCTAATGCGACGCTCCCTTGCTCAGAGAAGCAGTGTGGCAGGCTCCTGGAATTGGGTGTGTCTCACACATTTCAAAGAGCAGCCTCGCACATCTGCAACCCAGCTGCTGCCCGGCCGTGTGCTCCATTAGTGCCCATCACACAGGGAATGAGGTCCCCGAATCTCACAATTTAGCAATACGTGCCTGGGTGGCAGCCAGAGCCATGCCAGGCGCCAGCAGCAGCAGAGAGCAATGGCACCAGCCTGGGCTTTGGGAGATAGGGGTTGCGCAATGCTGGGGACACGCACTGTCTGCGGGGTACGGGGCAAGTCTCAGGCACCGAACGCCCATGGGAGCGAGGCACGGAAATGCCTTTGCAAAATTAGGCCCTCATCTCTCTGTGCTTGCCTGCCTTGTAGGGCATCACGAAGAGTGTGACGTGCCCAGTTACCGGACAAACGGGGCCTGCTGAGTCCTATCGAGAAACAGTAGCAGGGCCGAGATGAACATCTTGCTGGGGTCGTTTGACCCCAGTACTCTTTCCTGCCACGGCAGGGGGTCGGACTCGATGATCTGCTCAGGGCCCTTCCGACCCTAGAAACTATGAAACTATGAAACCTGTCCCTCCACATCTTCATTAGGAGAGCTCTAGCATCGTTCAGCTCCATCTTCCTAGACCCTCAATTAATGCGAGTTGGGATGGGTATGCGGATGTGCGATGTGGATGCTTGTGGGCTGGGAAGTGGAGTGGTCCACCCCTTCCCACTAGCATAGGGTGGTGGTGGTCTGCAGGCCCCAGCAGCCTCCAGATGAAAGGCTCCGGGGTATCCCGCTAACACCCAAAGCCTCCTCTCATGGCATGAGGGGGCTGCGAGAGAATGATTTTGTATTGCACTGGGAATCTCTCTTTCTCTGTTGCACACACACACACGTGCACACATATGCACACACGCTTATAAACCCGTTTGCTTTCAGTCTCGACAGCCTGAAGCCCTGAGCATGTTTATCAGTCAGCAAAGCTGCTGGGCATGGAGGGCCAGGCACCATTTCCCGGGTGAGCACTCAGCACCTTCGCAGGATCACCACCCTGTCCTGTGACACCACCGGTCTTTATGGCGTGATGCCACTGGATGCTGATTGATGACCTTTGTCATGTGGACCCTGGCAAAATGGGCTGCTATTGACCAGCTTTCTCAGGCATTCCCGGAGAGAAAGATAATTAGCAATCAGCTTTTCTTGGAGATTGTGATCAGTTGTAGACACCACATTGAGACGCTGAGATTAAGTGGGACGCGCTGCCTGGTCAATACTAATCAGCCTCTGCAAGAATGCCAGGGAATAAAACTTTCCTTGCAAGCACCCTCTTCACAGAGGCTGGTGAAAGAGCAACACCAGGCTGGGACGGTGGGAAACGCATCTCAAAGCAGGGAGGAGAGCAGCGCACATTCAAGGGACTGCTGCACCTTAAAGGTATTTAAAGGGACCCCGGTTGAGCCATCCTTCCCTTCCTCCTTTCTTTTATTCTTTCTTTCAAGCCTTTCAAGTGTTAGTACGTGCCCATCCCCAAACTCTGGAGCAGAATTCCCCTCTTCATCTGCTTCTCTAGCATTGCCCCAGTCCACGAGTTTTAAATAGGCAGGAGTTTTTTGTGCCAAAGCGTGTGATGGGTGGAAATGGCTCCTGTGTAAGGCACAGGACTGGACCCACCAACACCATGATCCCTCCTAGGTACAGGAAGCAAACTGGGGACAAGGAACTGGTAAATCAGGGGCCAGCCAAGAGCAGGCTGGGCAAGCGACGGGGTTGTGGCTTTCATACCAACTAGACTCTGCTTCCTGCGGCCCAGAGAGGATTTTGCAGAAGAGAGTAGAACAAAACCTGGTTTGATTTATGCCGTGGGCTGGGCAGTAACTTCCCCCCATGCTCCTCCTGTCCTGGGTGGGGGGACAACTCCTGGGACAAGGGGCTGGAGCAGATGCAGAAGAGCAATGCGGTAGCGAGTAGTGAGAAGAGCTGGTCGGTCCAGCGCATGGCTTCCCAGCTCAGTGAAATAATCTCTACATGAAGATGAAGCAATTTGTGGATCTCCAGGTTGAGATCACTTGCTGTTGGCGTGGCCCCCACTAAATGCATCCCTGTGCTTCTTCCGCTGGCCCAGCAGCAGCTGTGATTTAATAGATGCAAGTAAATGTGTGAAGTTCAGCTGCAAACCCTTTGGGGCAGGGATGGGCTTTTTGCTCTGGGTTTGTGCAGCACCAAACAGAGTAGGGTCCTGGTGCAGGACTAAGGCTCCTGGTTTCTGCAGTGAGGCCGTAATAAATAGTCACCATGTTATCATGCAGTGATACCGGTGAAGAAAGGATGGGCCTCATTCACTGCTGCTGTACAGGATATGCAGTGTTTCCTTTGCATCAGCCCCACGTGAGTACCAACTGCTGCCTTTCCAATTCACTAGTGTTTCACACTCACTTTGCACAGAGGTGGGACTAGGTGGACATCAAGGTCCCTTCCACCCTTCGATCTCATAAGGGCATCAGTACAGGCTGAAGCTGAACGGGGTCCCTTCGTGTTTCATCCCGATCCGAGGCTACCGTGCATTCACGGTCTTGTTCAACAACAAAAAAGTCTGTCAATATTCCCCCCACCTGACTCGGGGAGAAGTAGCTCCAGGTTTCTTGAAATGGCTTCAAATGGATCAACGTGCGTCTGTAGATGAACAGGCAGGAGGAATTGCTGTCTTCCATGTGAATTTACCACCCCAAACATCATTCTCCTTCTCTGGGAGCTACCCCAGCCAACGCCCCTGCGCGGGTGGTGCAAAATCATGCACAATGCGGCCACTGTCGTTAGATCTGCTCTTGACTCTGATTCAAGCATCTGTACGACCGAGTGACTGACTCCAGCCCTGCAGAGGATGAGTCCCGATGCACTGACGGTGACGGGGCCAGCTCTGATCTCTTATCTGTGGGAGTCTGATGGACCTTGACGCCGGAAGACGAAGCGCTACGGGCTTTTTAAAATGGAAAATGCTACATCACTGTCTTCTTTACATAAAAAGCTCTGAGTCACAAAAAGATTGCTCAGTGCTTTTTAATTGAGTCCAAAATCCCTTCACAGACCAGGGTTTAAAATCCTGCTTGTGAGACTTTGATTTATTTTATTTTTATTTATCTTGACTCCTGCATTAAACCACTCACAGTAAAAGTCGCCTACAGAGGGCTCTAGGTGTCACTGTCATCAATCAGAGATACAAATGCTCCTGCAAGCCCAGCTGCTGCCCCCAAACCAAGGAGAAATGGGGAAAAAAATCAAAACCATCACACAACCCTAAATACAGCCACCAAAGTCTCTAAAAGGCCAAATCCCTCTCCTTCCCTTAGGTGTCTAAGTGAACTTGGGCATCTACCTGTGATACTAGCCCACCCTGCCTGAGCCCCGGAGAACCATTAATGCTGCTATTTTTGTAACGTGCTGTCATTTTCGCCTTAAGACTAAATAACAAAAAAGCAGTGAGGAAGGGGGGATGACCCGCCATTTGAATTAACAGTTTATCGGGGATTCAGACAGGGTGGACCAGGGCTGCGCTTAGGCAGATGGGTGGACTAGAAGCCGGCTCTGAGTATTTACAGGATCAGGACCTAAATATTAGGAACTAACAGCAGGGGTGGGGACAGTCACGGTGACTCAATTCAGGCATATGCATGTCTTTGTTTTTTTATCTCGGTGTAAAAATGCCATTTCTCTCTCATTGCAGGTGACATGTCTGATGTCTAAGCTCCCATAGCATTGGTTGAATTAAGCTAATCGGGTAAATCTGTAGGTCTAGGAATTACAAAAGGGCTTTGATTAACCTCAAAATAAACAGGAACATAGGAAGCAGTGCTCAGTGCGGACCAAGCCAGTAGCCAGTCGAGTCTGATATCCTAACCCTAACAGTGCCCAGTAGGAGAGGGAAAGCTGCTTTGTGGCTAAAGCCATGAGCTAGGGCTTGGGATCATTTGCTGTGTGCTGCAGATTGCCAGCGTGACCTGGGGCAAGCTGCTTTCTCTCTCTGTGCCTGGGAAACTGGAAGAATAACACCCCCCTTTGTCTGTCTCATCTGGCTAGATGGAAAGATTGTCAGGGCAGAGCATGATAGGGCTGGGGTCTTGCTGGGGGCTCTGCTACTGTAGGAAGAGTAATAATATTTCAGTAATAATGGCAGGAGGCAGAGAGGGCAATGCCTGCACGTTTCCCCAGACACGGGTGCAGAACCAGCAGCGGCCCAGCCCCTGAGAGCCACTTGCAGTAAAGGGGAAAATCCCATGGTAAATAAGGGGCTCCATGAAGGGACAGGGTTAAAAGGCACCATCACAAGATGATGTGTTCATTTGCTCCTCTGCTGGCAAGCAAGGGACTCAGTCTCGCAAGACCAGCTGTGGCACGAGCCCATCAGGGTGCAAGGGCCAGCAACCGGAGTCATAAGAGTCCGCTGAAGCCAACCACCCTGCAGTGGGAGTGAAATCAATAGGGAATGATATTAGGGAGCCTGGCTTCAGCTCTCAGCTAGGAGGCTGGCTTGTTTCATGCCAGAGTTTTCACGTCCTCTCTGAAGACTGCTTGTGACTGCTGGCCCTGGAGCATGACAGAGCCGGTGGTTCATCCCTGTGCTACGTGAACCGGGAAATCAAGGGCCTGGCCATACTACACATTAGTGCTAGTCTATCTCGCCTTGGTTTTCTGTGTCAGTATAAGTTACTCTGGTGTCTGGAGCAGGCAGTTGACCAGCTGAAGCTTAATTGCAGCCTTCAACTCCCTGCCGGGGGGCAAAAAGGATGGAGCTGGGCTGTTCTCAGTGGGGGCAGATGATGAACAAGGAGCAATGGGCTCAAGCTGCAGCAAGGGGAGTTGAGGTTGGATATTAGGAAATGCTCTCTCACGAGGAGGGTGGTGAAGTGCTGGACCAGGCTCTCCAGAGAGGTGGTGGAGGTTTCTAAGACCCACGTAGACAAAGCCCTGGCTGGGATGATGTAGTCGGGGCTGGTTCTGTCTTTGAGCAGGGGGTTGGGGTAGATGCGACCTCCTGAGGTCCCTTCAACCCTCATTTGCTATGATTCTGTGGGCACCTACACACATGCTGGACATCTGCTCCAATGCATGCTAATTAGCATGCGTATGTACTAATTAGCATGCATAGGACCAGACACGATTCATCAAAATCAGCGCGCTCCTACAGCCTCTCCATCACGTGTATTCAGTGTCCCCATACTTCAAAATGGTGGTGGGGCACTGTAAATAAACCTTGTCTATAGAACTTTAGTTAAAGTGCCCTCACTGCCATTTTGAAGTGTGGGATGCTGAATGTGACACTGCAAGCACTTTAATTAGAGTGGATCTTGGAGCTGCTCTAATTAAAGCACCTCCCCCTTCACCCCAGAGCGTGTTTAAAGACATCCTGGGTGTGTCTATATGAGATGCTTTACTGCGCAGTAGACTAATTTACTGCACAATAAAGCATCACCAAGGAGCTGTGCTAATCAGCTACTGCACAGTAAATTAGTCTACTGCACAGTTAGCTAGTACCAACTGGGTCACTAACTGGCTGGAGGGCCGCACCCGGAGAGCGGTGGTGGACGGGTCATTTTTGACTTGGAGGGACGTGGGCAGTGGGGTCCCCCAGGGCTCGGTCCTCGGGCCCGCACTGATCAACATCTTCATCAGTGACTTGGACGAGGGGGTGAAAAGCACCTGTTCAAATTTGCTGATGACACTAAGATGGTGGGGGATGTGGGCATGCTAGAGGGAGGAATAGGCTGCAATCAGACCTGGACAAGTTACAGGGGTGGGTGGACGAGAACAGGATGGGATTCAACACTGACAAGTGCAAGGTGCTGCACCTGGGGAGGAACAACTGGCAGCATACCTACAGGCTGGGGAGCTCCTTCTCGGCAGGGCAGAGGCAGAAAAGGGTCTTGGAGTCATCGTTGACTCCGAGATGAACATGGGCCGGCAGTGTGGAGAGGCAGTCAGGAAGGCCAACCGCGCCTTGTCCTGCATCCACAGATGCATCTCGAGCAGGGCCAGGGAGGTGATCCTCCCCCTCTATG
>NW_017728918.1:8923160-8929778 GCF_001723895.1 Crocodylus porosus | reverse complement strand
ACCCTAGAAACTATGAAACTACGAAACCTGTAAATATAGGTACTAAACAAGCTGCGCAGTAGATACTGCACAGTAGGGCTTGTGTAGATGCTGACTAGAGGGAACAGCCTTGTACTGGGCTGCTCCCATTGGGAACAAATCTGCATGTGCTCCCCAGTAGCCTTATTGTCCAGTATTTTTACTAGCAAATTACTAGCATGTGTAGATGTGCCCCCTCTGATTCTGTGATCTTCCAAGGCAGCCGCTGTACTAGGTGATAGGACAGCTCCTTGCCACGAGCTGGCAGGGAGTGGATAAAGCCTCATATCAAGCAATCAGGACTCGTAATAGAGATGATATCTTTTATTATCAATCAGTTATTCCAGGATAGAAGCAGATAGACAACACCTGCACCAGTGTAACTGATACCGGTGTCCTTTTACCCCTGATTTTTCCCAGGGTAACATTTCACTACATTAAGGTAAGCACACAACACAAAGCCTTGCACCTGTAGGACTATAGTGTAGTCATGTACACAGGTCTAAGGCTGTGTAGTGTGTGCCAATTCTTTCTTTACCCCAGTGCAGAGGTGGGATATACTGGTATAAACATGTCATGTGTCCAGGTCCCCGTGCAGTTTCTTGCAAATCAAATACTGAAGAAGCTGCATGCACACCATGACCTGTCACCCTTCGGTCCCCATGGACCATTTAGAATCGGGATGGTTCAGACAGGAAGATCAATATGTTCCCTTTTGCACCACCTGAGCTCCTCCAGGTGGATAAATGTTGGTATCCCTATGTTACATTTGGGGAAACTGAGGCACAGAGAGGCAATGGGTGCTTGACCAGTATCAACGGCAGCACCAGCATAACTCACTCAGCCTGCTACTCCTTATTCAACCCTGTGGGCCCAATAAGTTTATTCCAGTTTTACCTGACGAAAGTCGCACCACAATAGCACGATGCTAAATTGGGTCTTATGTTCGCAGAATATTTCGGGGATATAGCCGGCAGGAAAATCTACGCATATGAGACCTCCTCTGTATTGTATTTCTCCCTTCACGGGTCCTTGGTTACTCTGGTTCGGACATGCACAGGGGAGTGTGTGAAATCATTTATCAGCACCTGCTGCGTGCCCCGGACTTTCATCTGGCCTGGCACCTGTTCACAGCAAAGCATGTTAATCACAGAAACGTGGGGTTGGGAGGAACCTCAGGAGGTTTCCAGTCCATCCCTCCCACGCAAGGTCCAATTATCAAAGACTCCTTTAACTTGCCACAGGCAAAGCAGAGGGATGAGGGCACTGCCAGGCCTTGCCACGGCAAGGACAGGACATCGCTTGTTAAACCACACTCCAGGGATGCAAGGAGCTCCCACCCCCGCAGTCTGTACCGATCCAACCGGGGGGTTAAATCCCCAATGATCCCAAATGTGGCAAATGGTCTGATGCTGAGTGTAGGAGCAAGAGCCTCTAGCCAGGAACCAGATGTTTTTAGGTCCCAGCAGGATGCTGCAGTCACAATGCCCAGCCTTGGCTATAGCCAACACTCAGCGCTTGGGAGGAAGGCCAACCCCCCCCCAGACACCTGTAGCAGCAGGAAGGGAGTAATTCCTGCACAGCCCCACATGGCAAACAGCAAAGCTCAGGAGCCTGCAATAACCAGACACCTGCTTTCTGCCCAGTAACCTGGGGCGCATCACACACCCTGACTGCGGAGCCAGAACTCCCCTTTCTACCGTCTTTAATCTTCTTTCATAACCAAGCAGCTGTGAAGCAGTCATCCTCCTGCTGCTCGGCACGGTCCTCCCCATGCTCTGGGCATTTCTTCCTGCTCCGGGCTGCAGAGATCTTCTCATGGTTTCTGGGCAATGCTGCAACGGGGAGGGCTACCCCTTAAGAGGGAGCAGGCAGGTCAGTTAAAGCAGCCCAGCTGCGTGCACATTTAAACACGAGGCAGTATCTCACTAGTAGCTTAACACCCTGGAGGAGAGAGCAGAGGGAGGCAAGCTGGGTGAAGGAGCAGTTTGAAGGCAGGTGAACTGGAACCCAAGTAACTGGACTCGATGATCTCCCGGGGTCCCTTCCAGCCCTGATGTCTATGAAATCTATGAAACTTTGCTACCAGAAAGGGGCCAAGCCTCTGAACTAGGTGAGCGGTGGCTGGAGAAGGGCCAGAGGCTCTGCTTGCAGCCTGTGTCTTTCTTTTGTGCAAGACTGTGCTCTTGCATTTAAAGGACTGGCTGAGGAGCTCCCAAGGGAGCAAAGCCAGCCTGCAAGGCAGCTGGCTCTCCAGCTTGCTCACGAAAGTTGTCTTTGGGAAAACTGTGCATGTATCCAGTTACAAAGCCTTGTCTTAATGTTTGTTCATTCTGCCTTGCTGCCAGTCAAGCCAATTACTTCTTGTCCTGCCTTTCATGGCCTCACTAGCTGACGCCTCACCAGCACCAGGGAGAGCAGAATAATTCCTCCCATATCTTGCAGATAGATGATCCTTTTATCGATACAGCCTGCCACGAGGTTTGCAATGGCACCATCAAAGGAGAGAATGGAGTTATGCTGAATTTTGTCCCAAATCCCATTCTTTGCTCTTGGTCTCTGCATAGCGAGATGAAAGTATTTGGGCAACTGGCTAAGGTACTACGGCCCAATGCTGGGCCACGTCCTCTAGGTGCTGCCTACCAGTGCCACCTTCCCCAGCCTCTGAAAGGTAGAGACGGGGCCGGTCTCCCCTTCAGTCTCAGCGGGCCCCTGGGCTTCCCTGCCCACTGATCATGCCCCAGCCTCCCTTATCTGAAACATTGCTCTGTGAGTTGCGACGTCTCTACCACGCTCCAGATCAGATACTTCTGTCCTCTGTGAAGTGTCACGTGGATAGTAAGGGCCCGATTCTGTTCCCCTTACGACGTCTAATTGCACCACTTGAGTCCCTGAAAATCCCTTCGTGCAGGAGGGCCAACCTTTTGGCAGGCATGCCACAAATTAAGTCCTGCACTCTCCCCGAGTGCCCTTCTGAGCCCTTTCCCCTGCCCGATCTGCTGTTTCCTCCTCCCTCCCTGATGCGCCGTGTGCCACACACAGAGGCTGCCTGTGCCCATCTTGCATTAATGCACCTATTTTTGCAACATAGTTCTCTCTTGTCTTAAGACTAAGTCACAAAAAAGCAGCAAGAAGAAAGAAAATCCCAATCACCTTTTGTATCAGCAGTGTTTCAAGGACTTGAGCAGAGTGGACCAGGACATACTCTGGCATCTAGGTCCACTTGGGTGCCCAATAGATGGAACAAGATCTGGCCCTAGAGGTTTAATGATATTAATAACAACACTGGGCATGTTTGGTGCCCACAGTATAGTCTGCTGGAGGGGCAGGAAGATACGCTAGCTCTGTAAACGCAGAATGAGCGCACTGTCGCCCGAGAGTATAGCTCCCTGTGGGTTAGGGCACTGTACAGAGATCTCCTATCACAAAACCATGCAGACCTGTCGGCCCTGCAGCATCAGCAAGGATGAAGTCAGTTCCTACAAGAAACATGTGGTCCCTCCTGCTTTCACTCACCTGCGCCAGCAGCACTTGGCACACTCACATCTCGGCGTGCTTTGCTCTCGATTTCAAACTGGACTCAGAACCAAAGCACACCCACCTTTCCTCCACACCAGGATCAGCTCGCCAAGGCCAAAGCATTCACAAAGATGGCATACTCACACGCGGGGCTGGTTTTCCAACCCGCTCAGTGCTCTGGATGCACCTGGTGGGCTGAGCGCCTTTGAAAATCGGGTCCTAGGTGTTGGTGCTGAGTCTTATATAGGTGTGTGTGGGAATGGGGGTCCGGGGGTCCGGGCGTTGGCCTTGGAAGTGGAGTTTCATGTGACCTTGCAGAAACCCCTTAGCTTCCCAAAGGTATTTAGGCACCTCATTACCCTTGGTTGTCAATACGTCTTAGATGCCCAAATATCCCTGAGGCACCACACAAAATGCAATGGTAGGAATCATTAAAGCAATTATAGCTGTGTCCACCCTTGGGTAGAAAGCCCTCACGAGGAGAGCAGCTGCCCACGATGGGAGAAACAGGAGTCCCTTTCCCTCCTCTGTCCAAGAGAGAATAAATCTCCCTGTTTTACTTCCCTCAATAGAAGTGGCAATAGACCTTCCCTTTCCTCCTTCCCAAGGAGAGTAAACGCATTAAGGATGGTGCTTGGATTCTGCTTGGTGGGGGTTAAGTAGCGAGCACTTGAAAAGATGACCCCGTGGAGCTTGTCCAGATCGCCTTCAAGTCAGTGGAGAAACTCCCACTGAGCTCAATGCCTGTTTTGCATGGACATTAAAGAGCTCAAGGCACTGCTTGTGGGTATTTATTGGCTGTGTTGTATATATTCCTGTTTATTTTGAGTTTATGTAAAGCTCTTTTTATTCCTCGACCTACAAATTTATTTCATTAGCCTGTTTCAAACAATGCTACAGTATTTTAGATATCGGTTATGTCTTAGAGCCTCTCAGAAATAATGATCCTGCTTGCTAGGACCAGGCTGGAAGACCACTGATATTGCTTCTGTATTAATATATTTAAATTTTCCCATCGGGGAATTTAGACCTGTCATGCTGGCTTTACTGCCAGTCTTGTGCTGATTAACATTATCTCCCCACCATCCCTCCAGCTTCTTTGGCAGAATCTAGTTTCAGATGAGACCATGGGTAAGCTTTGTGGGGCATGGACTGGTCCATACTGCAATGGGGTCCCCATCCTGTGTAGGACTCTTGGACACGGCAACGGGTATTTGCAATGCAAATGTGAAACAATGTTAAGCAAGTCATTGGCAAGCAGGATTAAAACCCATGTCTCCTGGTTCCCAGTGCTATGCTTTAGCTTTGCCCTTCTTTTATACAGCTTCGCATCTCAAATCTGTATAAGAACAGGTCATTCATTACAAGCTGGTCCATGTAGAAACAGCAGCACTGAGAGATTAAGGGTGCAGACACATAACAGGGTAACTTTGGGATAATTTACCCTGGAGGTGAGCAAGATGAGGGTAAGCTGCAGGTACTGGGTACTGTTGCAGTACTTGACCACTGGATGCTGGGGAGCTGGTTTGCATGAGTAAAAGGTACCCCAGGATGAAATGGGCAGGGTAACAGGCACACCACATATTGTGTGTAGTAACTTTCCCACCTAGAAAAGTCAGTGTACATTTTTCAAGAGGTAACTTTAGCCTGGACTCCAGTGATACACAGTTGAGGTGTTCACTGTGTGTTTGCTCCACCTTTATTACGTAGTCAAATCAGTTTGCTGCATAATAAACATGTTCATGCTCTCACACCCTGGGCAAATGGAAGAAATGGGAACAGTGCCCAGATCTTTGGGCTTCTGCTCCTGAAGCCCTAGCCATTGGGTCACAGGAATAAGGACCCATGAAGACCCCATCACATGAAGAAGTCAGGTCAGATGAAGCTCAGCCCCTCCTCCTGCTGACGTGTGACTGGCACGGCTTGTTTGAATTCCTAACCCCAATGCATTAAGAAGCTAATAGTCTCAGTGAGCTTTTAACTGTGTCTTTAAAGCTGGAGTTTCCTGAGGCATGCCACATGAGCAAGGCTCCGGGGATGTGATAGAGGGCTATTACTAGGGCCCTTGATGAAAGGGCCTCATTTGCATTTCTCCTGTTCCCCTACCCCAGCCCATCCTCATTCCACAGGCGCATGCCCTACAGGGCACAGTGGCATGAACAGTCCCTTTCAAGCAAGGCGCACAGGGCATGCAATGGTGGTGGGAGGAGGTGCTGATTGCTTTTTAACCTCTCTCTTTATGCAAATGGATCTGTTTCATTTGCAAAGCTGTGCGAAGTGGCACTTTCCCATCTGAGACGCCTCCAGAATGACTGCGCCAGCCAGAAGGATCCCATTGCAAAGGGAGCGAGATGGTAGCAGAGGAGTGGAGTTGCATCATCGTGCTGGATGCTCAGCTCAAAGAGGGGTGTGTGTATATATATATATATATGCCCCTCTTTTTATACATCTATGTCTGTGTGCGTGTACATATATATGTATATTTTATATATAGATGTATAAAAAGATGTGTATATATATGTGGGCAACTGTCAATCCTCTGGATCATGGTGTATGCATAAGAGGTTTATGACCATCATGCCAAGACCTTCAATGCATACGCAACAGTAAGGGGGCTGCCCAAGACCTACCATCCCGCTTTAAACCATTGGGACAGAATCCAAAGGCCAGACCAAGTCCAGATGTTCAGTGCCTCGATGGCACTGTTTCTGCCCGAGAGCAACAGATAAGAACTACTGCTGACTGCCTAATGCCTCGGTGATGATGCATCTGTCAGTGTGATCCTTTCTCCAGCCAACGAGTAACCTCAAGGTAGTGGGGTCTATGGTTTTGAGATGCCCTATACCGGTAGGGCAGGGTAAGCACCTCCTTCTCCTCTGGATCCATTTTAAGACAGCAGTTGCCTCACAAACAAATTGCCTGAGCACAGCCAGCCTTAGGGAAAATGTCACCCTGGGTGATCTTGTATTTTAGCACCTCTCCAGGTCAGCGGCACTGCTGCAGGCAGAGGCTGGTGGGCAGGGGCATGGTGCGCCACGCAGGGGGGCAGGTGGCTGGAGGTGGGGGGCAGCGGGGCTGGGC
>NW_017728918.1:8849020-8923060 GCF_001723895.1 Crocodylus porosus | reverse complement strand
TGTGTGAGCAGGCTGTTCACATGTGTGCATGCATGCGTGTGTGTTTGGCACTCCTCTGACCACAGCACCCTGGGCGGTCGCCCACGTTGCCCACCCCTACGGCTCCCGGTCCTGGCACATGGTGCACGCTCTGAGAATGGCTGCCCCTTGGAGGAGATACACCAAGGCAGGCTCATGTTCCAGATGTTGGCTGGGACTCATCATGAGCTGGTGCTGAGCTGTCCAGCTTTTTCCCGGCATGCACAAAGGTGCAGCTCTAGCTGCTGGGAAGGTCTATGGAGTTCAGGCACCTCAGGGCTCAGTGGCAGCTGGGGGGATTGGTGGGGTAGATTTGCACCCTCCAAACTAACTAGATCTGAGATACACTTTCTTGAGCCCAAGCTCACATCAGCACAGGACTGAACTCGGGCACCTCCATTGTGCCCAGATCCCACGTCCTTTCTTGGATGTGGTCATTAGTCTCTCTGCACCTCAGCTCCCCATCTGCAAAGGTGACAGCTCTTTCCTTTCTCCTACGTGCCTTGTCCCTGCGACCCCTGTCCTCAAGGCAAGGATGGTCTCATGCATGCACAGCACCTAGCAAAATCAGATGCCACATTTGGGTTGAGATATCTAGTTGTTACCTTAATATTGATTGCCTCTCAGTTAAGCTCAGTTAAGACGTGTTCAGCTGATGGGAGGGAGCTGACTTCTGGCACTCTTCTCCAGCTGCCTTGAAGGAGCAATGCGCGCCCCGTGAAGTCATCGGGCTGATCCTTAACCATTTCCTGCTGCCCAGCTTTGGTTTTTTTGCATTTCAGAACCACTTTCCTCCCATTTCTTAGGCCCTGTTCTTTCATGCCAGGACAGCAGGTTGGTCTGGGGGTGCACTTGGGCACTGGTCTGAGCTGACTGCACATTTGAACTGGTTGGTTGTTTATTCTGAAGTTAATATTCTGCATTGATGTAAGCACATGCCCCTGGGGCATCTTTACAGAGGAATTAGCAAGGAAGGAGTCCAGTTCTGGTTTGGTCCCAACACATGATGAAAACTTCTGGGTGAGAATAAGCCCATCTGTGTTATTCAAAATGATGGTCGAGGGAAACGTAAGGCCTGCTCAAGACAACCAGGCAGGCTAGAAGAGGAGACTGAGAAAGAGCTGAATTAAAGAGGAAACAAATGCCGTAGCCTTAATAAAATTAACGTGTCAGCAAATTGCTCAGTTTTCTGGCAGAATTGGATAGTTAGGATAATTTTCTGTTCTGTTAAGTCCTGCAGGTGTTTTAGCTAAAGTTTTTCTCTCTCACTCACTCTCTTGTCTCAGCCCTTCCTCTCTGCAACACCCAAAGAATAAGAAATAAGGAAATGAGCCCATGAACCCCATGGGTGGAAGAATGGTGGCAGTACATTCAAAAAGATATCACCAACACGGCTGGAGCGCGTCTTAAATTAACAGTGAACCTCCCAAAGCCGACTCTACTGCCGAGGGCTGTGAACTGTTTAGTGCTAGCGTGCTAAGCAGGGTAAGTGAGCCCTTGGCTGGGAGACCTCCAAAGAGCAGCAGGGTGTAGTGCTCATCTCTCTGATAGCATGCCTACGTGCCAGAGGCACCAGCTCTCTCAATGCCATCCTCCCCCTTGCTCATGCTTGCATGTGCCCAAGTGGGAGATGCCAAATGGGCACTGTCTGTCACCAGCAGAGCTGAGAGCCCCCCATCCAGAGCAGCTTTGCTGCATTTCAAGGTTTGCTGCTTCCAGGTGAGTGAAGCTGGGTGGGATGGGTTCCTCCAGCAGCACCAGCAGGTGTGTGTGCAGACTGCCCCGCATGACTGCAGTACCCAGGGGGTGGTGGAGGGGCACGGGCTGTGTTGTGAAATAGAGATTCAGGTGAGCTCAGGACTCCTTTTGCTCTGAATAGCCCAGGGTACTTCCTAGCAGAATACAAGTGTTACCCTGCCCTCCTACTTAACTGCACCAGTGTCCGTGCAGCTTTCTGTCTCTGTCAGCCATCATCCCTGCCAGCTGGCTCCTTTTTGGTTTAAATGAAGCCCCTCTGGAGTCCCAAAGCATAGCGAAGGGTTTCTGCACTGGGAAAGGATGCCACTATACACAGAAGGAAGAGCATGAGAGGGCGCTAGTGCTGGTGGGTGTAAGCTGAAGCATCAGAAGCTGGTGAAAACTATGATGCGACTATAAGCTCTTACACGAAACATCCAGATTGCCATGTTTGGAGGGCTCCAAGGACCCTAGAGAGGCCACTCTGGGATGCCACTTGGGCAGAGGTGCCCAGAGAAAGTTAGGCAGGTTATTCTCATACCATCCTATATTCCATGTGTGTCCCTGCCACAGCAGAGCAGGAGGGGGCGTCACATACGAGGGCAGACACCTCCCGCCGTTACCGACATTCATTGCAACGCCCAACTCCTGGAAGAAATGATCTTGAAGACTGTCCGTCCCCCCTCCCTTGCGGCTGTCCCACGCACAAAGCTAAGTGTTTTAGAGCTGCCAGCCAGGGGAGTCACCCTTTTAAACCAAGAGCTCCTATAACATAGGGGTTATACCTGTCTAGATGATCTCAAAGGCAAGGTCTGAATTACTGAGGGTTTCTCGTCAGGACAGAAGCTTCCCCCTCTCTTCTCTCTGCAGCTCATTCACTTTTAACTTCCCCAGACACTGGACATCACTTATCTGCTCTTCAGTTAATCAATACGCCCACGTCTCCCAAGGGAGCATCATGCAATAAGCTTATCCTCTGAACATCTCTCCCATTCCTCTTTCCACTGTATTGAACCAAGTCCATTCACTCTGCAGCCCACATGCTGAGGCAGCAACTAATTTATGGCCAGGTTTTATCATTAGGGTTTAAAAAACCTTGCAGGAAAAGAAAAAGGTCCTGTGTTTTATCAAGTAGTCAGTAAAATGTGGATGCAGCAAAGCAAGCTGCAGTAAGAGCACGACACATGCAGTAAACCAGCCAAACTCCAGGGGTACCTCTCAGAGGGACAGACTGCGACAAAAGAAAAAGGGGTGTTATTTTTCCTTTCCCTTCTTCTTTTGACATGTTTCTTCTCTTAGCTGCTGGGCAGACAGAACTAAGAACTGAGGATAAGCTGAAGAGGAAAACACTACACTGATAAATGAGCAGAAAAAACAAGTCATAGGGGGAGAAAACCAGACCCCAGACTCTAGTCCAGCCCTGAGAAACGAAAGACCGCTTAAATGATCTAGTTTGTCACCCAGCACCAGTGCAGGATTGCTCTCTGCAGCATATTTTCTAGTGTTTTATTGAGTTTAAAATTAGATTGCATTGTAAGCCCATATCCGTTGCTCAAGCTTGAAGGTTATTTGTGTAGGCAGCAAGTGATGGAAAGATTATCATGGGGGTAAGGCACTGGACTAAGACCCAGAGAGCTTGCGTTCGATTCTAACCATACTTTGCAACTGTTCAAATGTTTGACAAGTGCTGACAGAGGAGCATTAGTAGTGAGATTCACACATGGCTGGGGGCGGGGGACATGTCTAGAGCAGGTTTGGGCAAAATATGGCCCATGGGCTGAATTCATTTCCCCATTTGATTGTCTCTGGCCTGCAGCTACCTCCACGGTGCTCCACATGGGGCCAAGCCTTGCCTGCTTCCGCCAGAGGCAGACTCCTGCACTCCAGCCTGCATTCGCCCCATGCCCAGTGACTGCAGTCCCCTGCCCCGGCCCTGACCCCAGCCTCGGCCAGCATACCCATCTTCCCCGAGGGGCTGCTCCCGCCACTGCTGCAGCTGCCTGGGTACTGCTCCCCAGTTGCCCCAGCAGCTTCTCCTGCCTCTGCTGCGCCGCTCCTGGCAGCAGGTAGCACAGGAAAGCTGCAGTCAAGCAGCTCGTGCCCCAGCACGCAGGGCTCCAGCTTCAGCTCCCCACCGCCTTCCACCCACTCCACCCTCCCGGTGCAATGAGCAGTCACCTGTGATCGGCCGAGCGGATGCAAGGCAGCCCCACTCGGAAGCTGTGCAGACTGGTGATGCTGTTGGCAGGCACGGGGCGGTTGAGAGGTGCAGTGGGTGGGGCTCAGCCCCACGTGGACCACCATGGGGGCAGCCATGGGCCTGATGGGGTGGGGAGACTGCATCTGGGCAAGCTCTGCTGCATGAGCCCCATGCCCCCTGTCCTTCCTTTCCCCCAACCCCAGCCAGCACCTGGGACCTAGTGCATGGGCAGCTCCCCATATACATGTACCCCCCCACATGCACCCCCCCAATCCCCTCCACACACCCCACACCCCCTCCACACATCCCAAACGCCCACCCCTCCATACACCCCACACCCTCCAAACACCCCACACCCTCCACATACCCCCCAGTTCCCCCCCACACAATACACAAGCGTAAGACTTTATTTTGAGCTATTATGCAATCACATTACTCAAAAACACATACACCAGGACAAAAATATTTTTTTCAATAAAATTAAAATATGTTATAGTAGATGTTTGATTTTTAATATATAATTCGATTTTTTATCTGTCATTTGTTAAAATGATATATTCTGAAGGATTTTATGTGTCAATGCATCTGCAAATTCAGATGAGAGAAACAACTTTTCTCTCACACCAAAGCTCGTTAACTGGCCCACGAGCCGAAATAATTGCCCACCCCTGGTCTAGACGACACAGACTCTTTCCACTGTTCTCCCACAATGTCTGGTGTTATCTGCGCTGGCATAGTCAATAGACACTTGTTTCAGTCCTGTTTCTTTCCCAGTTTTATCCCAGTTCAATTCTCCTTGCCTATTTATTCCCAGGCTTCACTCCTCAAGCTTCCTTTCCTACAACAGTCTCCTTGACTAGCCACATACATTTCTTCCCTCCCAACATTGGACTCGATGACCTACTGAGGTCCCTTCTGACCCTAACATCTATGAAATATTTCCCAGTTTATCTACCTCTCCCTACTTCCCCCTACTAGCTTCCAGACCCAGTCTCCTTCATTTTCACTCTCTCTCAATCATTCATCAAAGCTCTTTGGCTCCTTTCCTGGCTCCTTATCTCAGTCTTTCTACAACAGGTTCTAGTTCTCCAGCTGTCATCAGATCTGTTCCCCCTACAAAACAACTGAAAACCAGGTCTTGTAATGAGAAATGTTGGGCAACCATAGTACTAAGCTTGCTATGAGCCCACCAAGCTTATTATTTGTAGAGCACACTTTGTGACTTTGGGGTAGCTTTAATCTTAGTTACTATTTTTATTTCTTCCCCGGCCTCAGTTCAATTCATCTCTCCTTCCCCTGCAATGTAGTTGACATCTCCACTTGTTCTGCCATCCCATTATTCTCCCTGTTCCTTTGCCTTTAGCCTAAAGCCATCATTCAAAAGTGAAACGTTTGCTCATCTTTCAAAGCAAACATCTGGCTTCATTATGGAAAGACATCTCCATATTTACCTCACCGGCGTTTTAGGTACAGTACTTTGTGCTGGAACCGTGACAGCCTGCTACAGGGCAGCACAAGAGAAAGCTCCTGCTGGCTTTTTTCGGTGGCAGGTTAGGCTGTCTGACAATGAGCAGCTGGCTCTCAAAACTGCATGGTACTCAGCAGTGGCTTTGTCACAAAGTTAATTCCAGCCAGGAGTGATCTGAAAAATGCAAAATGGTCCCTTCTAACAAGCCCAAGATGTAAGAATCACAAGACAATGCAATTGAGGCATTTTGTATATGGGAGGCTGCCAACTGGGAGGTGAAGGACCTGAGAGAAGGGGGAGACCTGGGACACTAATCCCAGCTGCCCTTGGGCATGAGAAATTTAGGGAAAAGTTGTTTCTCTCATCTGAATTTGCAGATGCATTCCTAGGGCACTGGCAGGGCGGGGTTGGGGGGGCAGGAAGACTTAGATAGAAAGCAGGCAGATTGAAATATCAATGGCCACAGCAAGAGCTGACATTATTTGTGGAGCAAATGTTTCTACTGTGAAACAATATGGTGTATTCCTGATGATTCACATCCCCCCCCACACACCAAGGAGGCATCACCCTCAGCCGAACTACACCTGTGTTTGTATCGGCTTCAAAGCCTCCCATGCAATCCTCAAGGAGCTGGCGTGGAAATAGACAACTTCAAAGCAGCTTTTCCACCTCTCCGGGTGATTACGGGTGGAGAGGTGGCCTTCAGACCATTTCCCCTTGCCTGGAAGGACAAGGAAACCAAGCTTTGTGTCGCTCAAGCTTCGCAGGAACATCACGTGCTGTACAAAGCATGAAGCCAGCCCTCCTGTGAAGAACCCCCACTGGAAACTCGTCACCTCTCTGCACGGCAATTATTGTCCACTTCCCTTGCGCTTCCCAGGCCTCGTTTTCATTTCAGCAGCACTTCTGTGCTCAGTGACAAATCCCATTGGCTGAGCTGCATTGCTGCACGGGCCTGATAAGTCCCATTAGTCGCTGCATGCTTGCAACAGCAACGTCATAACCGCCTTGAGAGACCTGCTGGTCTGACCTGAGGGCAGTATGGGATAGTACGTGGATTTTTTTTTTAACAGGAAAGAAAGAATCCACCGTATTAGACACAGTCCTGTAGCCTTCTGCAAGATTTCACAGAATTTATCAAAATTCACATTTTTTTTGTCACCGTCACTTCTGTCACTTTACTAATGAGACATATGTAACAGTCTTAATAGGTCCAGAAGAAAACCCTCTGGGATTCAAAATAGATACCCGGGTACAAGTGAGCTGAATCCATAATAAGGAATACAGGGATTGTTTAGTGAAATGCCACCAGTGAGACCACTGACTCTGCACGGGAGGAAATGCAATATTGAGAACCGTGACGAGAAGAAATGTCAAAAACTTGGTTTCTACACAGCAGATACTCCAGCAAAACCTGTATTGGCACTGGAAGTGTGAACACCTCAGCAGTAGCGAGTCCTGCTGATGTGTTCACAGACGTGTCCCCGAGCATCCTCCCCAGTGAACTGCTGGATTTGGAGAGTGCCTGAGGGCACGCGAGCGCATTCCTGGACCTCTCGGTGCTGGGACACGCCGCCATGCAGGACAGACCACTGTCTGTGTGAAATACCAGAGATGGTTCTGCAAAAAACCCACAATAATTTGCAGTGCTTGGCAACTGCTGGCAGCTGATTTATATGAGCACAGAGGAAAGTCATTACCTCCTGATAGCCAATTATTACAATTTTTTTGAATAAATGAACTAAGCAACATGTTAGCCATCACTGTATGAATCACACCAAGGCAATACTTCCCAGACATGGTATTCTTGTGATGAGCTAATTTTCGATAATGGACAATTGACATCTCAAGAATTTTGAAGTCACAAGGGATTGGTGTTTCACTGACGCAGCTGACAGTCCATGTTATCCACACAGCAAAGGATGAGCTGAAATATGTAGGAATACTCAAGTCGATTCTAACCAAGGCAACAAGACGGTTAGGACCCTTGTCTCAGGGTATTAATCTGCTGAAACGTAGCAGTGGAATTAGGGGCTTCGCCCACACAGGAGTGCCAAATCAGTGCTACTTGTGAAAGAGGTCATTCTCATGCAAATCACACCAAATACAACAGATCTGGATGCACTAAAGGAGATGGCAGGAAAAAAAATCACAGAAACCTGAAACCTTTCCTAAGAAACTGGTATAATGAGAAGTGCCGGGGCTCACCGGCACAGGAGCTGAACCAAAAGAACAAGCCAGGCCATTTGTAATAGAGGAAAGCAGGAGCAGTTGTTTAGGAGAAATCGCAGGCACCCGAGGACCACTCTTATTAGTGCCAGCATCCCTGATGATGAGCATGTAACTCGTGACTGGGAAATGGCAAGCAACAGGGATGCTGGCTGTGATTCCCAGAAGCCAGCCAAGCAAAGAGCAGAGACCACACAATCACAGTCAGCCCAAGCACCGTCACCGGGTGACACCCTGGCAATACTCACAAATACGACAAATCCAGTCCAGACAGAGGAAAAGATTCAGACCCACGGAGCAGAGGGACCGTGACACATCTGCACGCTGCTATGAAATAGTAATACTACTACGCACATCTCCAAGCTCCTATCTTTACAGGGGAGGAAGGGGGATCCATAATGAGGTACTCTACCCCCAAAGTGATTAGAGGAAGTGCCGGCATCACTGATCTCGGTTCCTTCCTCGCTGCTGAGCACAGTGAAGTCCGTTCATAAAACTCGTTTTTGGATTACTCCTCCCTGCGCATCTCTATTCCTGCGCGCAGCCCAATCCTAGTCTGCACACTTCATAGCAGAAGAGCCGAATGCCCCAAAATCTTCTCGGGATTTTATCCTTCCTGCGCTCCCATGGGGTCATGTTCCCATTTTACAAGCTGGGGACTGAGGCACAGGAGAGGCGATGTCATTTGCTCAGGGGCACATACGAAACGAATCTAAAGCCTTGAACCAAAGCTGGACCCGGATCCCTGTAGCATTACTCCAGTGCTTTATAATGTATTCGATCAGCGGCCGGCTACCTTTAGCAAGCCGCAGGCTGAAACAACTTGGCTCTGGTCCGATGCGGGCCAGGTGCCTTCAGCAGTGGGGGGCTTTGCCTGAGCCTGTGCTGGGGCCAGGCAGGTGGGAGCTGGGCCTTTGCTGGTTTTCCCACAGAGAAGCAGGGGACCAGTGCCAGGGGGCAGCAGGGTGGTGTGAGTGCATGGGCACAGGCAGAAACTAGGGAGCGAGAGGGCCACGTGCAGCCGGCTCCCCTGCACGAAGACCTGCTCGCCCAACACGCGCACACGCACACACACACGCGCGCACACACACACCCCCTCCCTCCCGCCCTCCCGCTCTCTGACTGCCAGGAGCAGGCGCAGCCATTGTACTAAGTCAGCAGGGCCTGGGCGGACTGCAACTCCCAGCATGCAGCGCAGCCCACAGCTCCCCGCGCGAGGGCTGCTGGGAATCGTGGTCTCTTCAGCCTCCCGCGTCGGCGCGTGCGCAGAGTCGGAGACGCGCCCGTTCCCCATTGGGCGGCGCAGCCGCTCGCCGCCTGCTGATTGGCCAATGGGCGGTGCGGCGGGAGATACGGCCGGGCGCGTGCGGTCGCTGGGGCCGTTGGCCGCGGTGAGGGGGTGGGGGAGGGGCGGACTCTGCCTCGGGCCCGGGCCCGGGCCCAGCCCTCAGATGCGGGCCTACCCCGGCCTCGGGCCTGGGGCCCGTGGTTAGTGAGGTGGAGGGGAGCTCAGGGGGCCGCATCCAGCCCGGGATCAGCCCCCTGCAGCGCCCCAGCCAGGGATTTCTCCTCAGAAATGCGGGCGTGGGGACAAATCCCGCGTACCATCAAAAACACCCTGGGCAGATACGCGTGCAAGGCTGGTGTGCTCCGTTCTCCAAATAATTGTGTCTCCCCTCCTTCCTTTCCCCCTCCCTTTTAGGGTCTGGTGTGAGTCCGAAGACATAAAATTAAGGATTTCTCCCTGCCCTGGGCGATGGCTGCCGAAGCCAAATACAGCATCGTGCGTGAAGTCGGCCGGGGGAGTTACGGGGTGGTTTACGAGGCGGTGGCCAACCAAACAAGAAGCAAAGTGGCAGTGAAAAGGATGCACTGCAACGTGCCCGAAAACGTGGAGCTGGCTCTGCAGGAGTTCTGGGCGCTGCAAAATGTCCAGAAGCGGCACGAGAACGTGATCCAGCTGGAGGAGTGCGTCTTGCAGAGCGGGCAGGTCTTCCAGCCCATCAGCCGCCACTACCGCAAGTCGGACCACCACCTGCTGCTCATCGAGACCTGCCTGAAGGGGCGGCGGTGCATGGACCCGCGGGCGGCTTGCTTCCTGTGGTTTGTGATGGAGTTCTGCGACGGCGGGAACATGAACGAGTACCTGCTGTCGCGCGGCCCCGACGCCCAGCTCAACAACAGCTTCATGCAGCAGCTGAGCGGTGCCGTGGCATTCCTGCACAGGAACCAGATCGTGCACCGAGACTTGAAGTCCGACAACATCCTCATCTCCCACAGCCCCGGCGGCCCCGTGGTGAAGGTGAGACGGGAGTCCTTGCTGCCGACAGTGTGTATCGCGCGGCAGCGCCACTTGGACGTGGGGAACAGCAGTGTTTTGTTTCAGAGAGTCCAAATTTTGCTGAGAGTCGGAGCAGCCGTTGCCCCTTGAGGGGGAGGGAGGGGAAGGGAGAGGTTAGGATTAGTTCAGCTTTTAACCACTAATATTGACTAAAAGCTGCTACTAGTCCCTGAAATTAAACCCCGGAAAAAGAAAATTAAGCAATATCTTCCCTTTCTGGTTTTAATTCTCAACACTTCCAATTATTGCAGCCTCCAGCATGACTTGCTTTTTTAGAAGCCAGAGATTTCGTTTGCTTCGCTGGGCTGCTGCTGTAGTTTAAAATGAAGACTTCAGAGCGGCAGTTCTCAGTGATGCTGAGAAGAGTAGCTTAGTGGCAGGGCTGGTCGCTCCTACAGTTTTCTGATAAAGTCCAAATCCTGAGGGATTTGTAGTAGTTAGCAAAAGGCTAAGTAGGTCTGCCACTGTAGGTTTACAGGTTTCCCTCACCAACGGCTGGGGTTAGGTTCCTGAAAGTTCCCGTGGTTGGCAAGACAAAAGGCTTATGGGGGAAAATGGCAGGTGGCAGGTTGATGCACGTCCACAGAAAACCGTGGTTACTCAAAACAGTATACCATGGTAGCCAAAATGGTGTGCAGAATATTAAGCATGGATACTCGAAACCGTGGTTGGTGAGGGAAACCTGTAATGTTTTCAGCTTTGGAGCATGCACATTACGCTTGACTCCGTGGTCCTGTCGACATTACAGAGTTCTGCTGGCGTAGCTATGCTGGCCGTGGCCCACGCAAAGATTGAGCTGTAGTCACCATACCAGTGCTGGCAGAGTGTCCAGAGTGGCTGCGACTCTGCTGGCAAAGGCTTGGGCAAACTGGTTTAACCCTGGAAATAGAAGTGCCTTTAGGCCAGCAGAGCCGCATCTACACCAGGGGCTCCGCTCTCAGCAGCAACCATATGGTTTAAACCAGGGGTGCTAACCCCCTGGCCTGAGGGCTAGATCTGGCCCACAAGGCTCTCCATAAGTCTGGAAATCTGGTGGTGGGGGAGTGGCAGTTAATACTACTGCAGCCCCTGCTGCCATGTGTCCAAGCCTGCCGTGCTGGCCCTGTATGGAAGGATCAGGACATGTTTCCACGCTGCTGAATTGAGCCAGGTCCTGATCCAGTCATGCAGCAACAGCTTGGCCAGAGCCCGATTCAGCCATGT
The DNA here is from genome assembly GCF_001723895.1 of Crocodylus porosus. NCBI lineage: Eukaryota > Metazoa > Chordata > Crocodylia > Crocodylidae > Crocodylus > Crocodylus porosus. The sequence continues at coordinate 8,911,864 of NW_017728918.1, read as the reverse complement.
GGCATCAGCCCTGGCTGGGCCATTCCTATGTGGCTAGATTGTCAGAGCGAGCAGTCTCTGCCGTCTTTCCCTGCTGTGCTCCTGGACCTGGATGCTGGACTCGCTGCCCGGCCCTGGCTCCCTCTCTCTGGACGTGGGGGATCCTGCAGGGGAAGTAAGTGGGGGCTGAAGGGCAGCCACAGCACTTGAACTTTGCCACTTGGGGAAACTCTGCATCGGGGATTGCTCAGGTACCAGTTTTCCTGCCATTGCCCTCCTGGTACCTGTAATTGCTCAGAGCCAGCAGGTGGGCGATGCTGAGACCCCCAAAATTCCCACCTCAGGGACGTGCATGTACCAGGAAGTGGCTGCTTCCTGAAGAACAAGTGGACACATCCCTGTTGCAGTGGCCTGGTGGAGGCTGATCCCACACAACTGGATTGGGCCTCACCAGGCTATTTCTGCATGTCTGTACTGGGCCCTAGCTGGGCTAGCACTGTGCTGAATCTGGCCCGTAGACCAATTTGGCACCAGTCATCCTTCCCATCAGCTGAAACGGTTGGGAGCACTAACAAAACACTGACTTAGCCAGTCAGAACAGATAGTAGCAGGTAATATGAGAGTGTTAAGATGTGTTCCTCCACATACAGCAAGTAGCTGTTGCTGTTCCGCTGTGTTCATGCCTGTATTCACAATACCTTAGACACGGCATTGCTGGATGTGGATGGATCCAAGTAGATCATCAGGGGAGACTTTCCTCAGAGATAATGACTTGCTGCTACTCTCATTCTTAGGAAGTCATGCAGACAGTAGGGTGGAACGGAGCACTAGCTGAAAGAAACTGAAGATAATTGTTTTGCAAGGGTTGACATCCAAAGCTATTGAGAGATATAGTCACTGGGTCACCCGAAATGAACAAATTGCACTATAAACCATGTTTGTAAGCTCGTTGGTAGCTAAAGCAAAACCTATTGGTGCTAATGAATCAACCTACCAACTTACTGCTTCTCTTCTCTCCTTGCCTGCTCTGTTTGAATGTTACTGCTAATAATGGTGACCTCTCATGTTCTGGTCCACAGGTAGCAGACTTTGGCCTGAGTAAGGTGTGCCAAGGAAAAGTGAATGTGAACCAGCATCGCTTCTCCTCAGCCTGCGGGTCAAACTTCTACATGGCACCAGAGGTGTGGGAAGGTCACTATACTGCCAAAGCTGATATCTTTGCCCTCGGGATCATTTTCTGGGCTATGGTGGAGAGGATCACCTTCAGGGATGGGGACACTCAGAAGGAATTGCTTGGTGAGAGCATTTTCTTTACTGCCATCACTGAGTCCTGATCACAGATCCTTTTCCAGGACCCCAAAGGATCCTGTAACTCCTGAGGAGTCTTGGGCACTGGTCTGACTTGGAATAGCCAGAAACAACAGCCGCAAACTGATGAAGAGTAGGTTTAGGTTGGACATCAGAAAGAACTTCTTCACGGTTAGGGTTGCCAGAATCTGGAATGGGCTTCCAAGGGAGGTGGTCCCCTCCCCTACCTTCAACTCATCAAGAGGAGACTGTGCAAGCACCTGGCTGGGGTCACATGACCCCAGGACTTTTTTTGTGCCACTGGCAGGGGATCAGACTCTGACCCTTTTGAGGTCCATTCCAACCCTAGCGTCTATGAATCCATGACTCTGCTGGTGTGGTCTTGCAGGTGCCTCCTTCTGGAAGTTGCCACTCTTTTGTGCCCTGCCAGGGTGTTGCAAGAAATCTGTGAGGCCATCCCACCTTTTCCTTACCTTCTGCCTGCTTTTCCAGGACTTCGAGGCCTTGATGTTTTAAAACTAAGATGTGGAGATTGCTCTTTACCCTTTAAAACAAAAATATTTTCTAAGAATTATCCTTGTAACTTTTCCCAAAACTTCTTGTGACCATAAAGGCTGGAACAGAACTTGCAGGCTTTGTTTCACCTTGGGAGTATGGGGGCAAAAGAGGAGCAAGTTCTCTGCCAAAATGAGACTGGCTTCTATGCAATAATGCCAGAAACAAAACCCAGCCTAAACTGGCAGGTTTAGCAGCATTCCCTTCCGAATCTACCTCCATTGGTGAGACAACTGCATTATATTCATGTTCTGTAGGCAGGATTCAACAGCTTTTATAGTGTACATCCTGTTTGGAGACTCTCTGCCAGCATCTGCCCTAACATTAGAAACATGCTTTACCTAGACATAAGACCATTGAACTAGAGTTGTGTGTGTATCACTTTGCTGGTATATTTGAAGGGCCAGAGGGTCGTAAGGACATTCCCAGAAATCAAATTATGAAGCAGAACCTATATATAGGTCATTTTCAGCACTGTAGCTGAATGTTGTACCAGGAGAGAAGGTGGGGACAGCAGGGTATGCATAATTTGATGGGCCCTGAGGAGATGCCTTTATGTATAAGCTATGATAGGCTTCATCTTTGCACTGAGTGGATTCAGGAACGCCTATCCCAAGATGGATTTTTCCACTGTGAGAACAGAATGCCAGTCTTGCAAATGGCTATAGTAACTAGAGAAGACCTTGTGCTGCTACTTGTCCCCGGGGAATACCCATGCCCCACACACTCTGGCATGAGGCAGGTTAGCCCAGATGTGGTAGAGGAGGCTGCTGACCCCACCAGCCTTATCTGGAGGCCTGAGGAGGGCTGCACGCCACAGTGCTCCTGCAGCTGGGAGCTTGGTTGACAGCTGAAGTGTTGCTCTGGCTGGCGAAGCTCTGGTTTTGGGTGGCACTTGCTGCTGCCATGTGTGTACCCGGGTTTTTTTTTTTTTTTTGGCGTGGGTTTTTTTTTGACTCCGGACTCTTCTGGGGTCAACACCCCCACCCCCCATGCTGTGAGGTAGTAGCACGGGGCTTTCCTATAAGTGCGGTGTGTGGAGCTGCATACGGCACATCCGCACTTGTCTGGATGTGGCCAAGGGGGCCTAATATAGGTGATATTCACACTTTTTTTTTTTTCCTAAATGACTAAAATTATAAATTACCGGTATTTGAAATCCTGATACAGGATCCTGTCAAAGGTAGCTGAATTGCTGTTCAGGTTTTTGGGGGTTTTTTTTTTTTCATTTTCAAAATGTAATGGAAATAAGAACTGAGCCCATTTCCTTTATTAAATGCTAAACAGTAAAAACATGTTTGAGTTCTTGGCTACAGAAACAGCAAATGTTTTGGAGCGGGGACTGGGATATAGCCTGAGTTCATTAAAATAGCCATGCACCAACTTGAGATAAGGAGCTTGCATGTTCAACCTTCCCTGTTTACAGATCAGTCGCTGCCTCTGAAACATTAATTCTTTGCTCAGTTCAAAGGCCGATCAGCTTGGATGAGCAGAGGGGGTTTTTACTGTCTGCAATCCAACTAATCAGTTTAAGCAACCAGTGAAATTATTTAGATTACCAGGAGCAAATTTACATTTCCTGTCCCTAATCTTGCTGAGAAGGAACTGGCCAAAGGTAAATGGCACATACTGCCATTTTTATTAAAACTTGTTTGACTTAACTGAGCAGATAAGGATTCAGTTGTTTAACTCTTTTCCAGATCACTTGAATCAAATGTGACCTTAATTTCATTCCTAGAGTTTCCAGCTCTGCTGGAGGGGTAAAATTAATTGATACACAGTGAAATGGGGGAGGTTCATTCCAATACCTTATTTCATTTGTAAGTGTTCCTTTTGAACGACTGACAGCAAAGCAGTGTAGGCATAAAATCTGTTCCCCTTTTCTCCATTCTTGACTTCGGTTTGATAGTATACCTCTTGTTGAGGTCAGTGTCTTATAGCACCTAGCTTGGCAGCATTTACCCCATGATCAAGATGGTACAGATTGAGGGGGTTTTCACCTTCTCCTGTAGTAGGGAACATGGCCCTCTGGCACGTCATGCGTTTTAGAAACAAAGTAATCCACCTTAATCTGAAGCCAAGTAGAAGGCAGGGCAGATTTGCACCTTATCAGCTAACCAAATAGATAATCTAATACAGTGATTCTCACTGGGGTGCCTTGAGATCCTTTCAAAGGTACCGTACAACTTTAGCATGTAAGTGTGCAGCCAGGATTCACAAGATAAAGCCAGAGGTTTCCATTAGGAATCCACAGTGTTAAAAACATTCTGCCCTGTCATGGTCTTTTTCAGTTCTTTGCAACAGAAAAATTGCTCCAGTATCTTTCTGCAGTCAAAAACTGAGTGAAAACAAAGATATTTTCCAAAGGCGGTTGGGGGCGGGAGGGGGGCGTGCTGTAGTTTGTTTCTGAAGAAGGTAAGAATCACTGATCTAATATAACCAGATATAATTTTAGTTAGTCTGTATGAAACAAATCTACCCTGCATTCTTATATACTCGTGCATTGTAACAACACAACATGGCATGCTGATAGCTCTCATTCCCCCTCACTTTACTTGGGGCAGGTTAGTGTTTTTGGCATCTGGGTGATATACCCTGTAGTTGTGCAACAGAATTGGTTGCAGTTTTAGGTTAGACAAGGATATGTGGGGGATGGTTTGCGTAGGTGTGGTCCTGCCTAAAGAATGGGGTTGGACTGGATGATGTCCAGAGGTCCCTTCCAGCTCTACTTTTCTATGTTTGTATGCTAGAGCTCTGAAACTAGATTTTGTACAGCTAACTTTCCTGTAACAAATTAGATTTGGTGTGGATGGTGTAGATTGGCATGTTTTGTAGGGACTCTTTTTCCCATATTTAACTTGTCTTTCTTTCCATACTCTGCCTAGGAACCTACATCTGCCAAGGCAAGGAGCTTATTCCAGTTGGAGAGGCACTGCTGGAGAATCCCAGTATGAAACTGCAAATCCCTCTGAAGAACAAGAAGTCTATACCTGATGACCTCTGCAGACTCCTTCACGATATGTTGGCTTTTAACCCAAAGGAAAGATTGGATGCCTTCCAACTTGAAGTCCGAATCAGGCGAATCTCCTATGGGAAAAAGCGCCAACGCTCTGGCTCATAGCAGCAATGGATAATCAGGTGAGTTTCACACCAGAGTCTTCTAAATGAAATACAACCTGTAGCAGTCCCTAATGTGTTTGAAGGGTGTAGTCAGCTTGGGAAGAATCCAGTGTCTGAGCAGCTCTTCTACAGAAGGAATAACTTGGGTTCTTTTTAGCGTATAGCCCCGTGAATGGCATCAAGTTATTACACGTCCTAGCAATGGAACTGAAGCTGAGAAAGTGCTGTCAAAGTAATCTCTTTTTACTGAAAATTTAATGATAGTGGTAGGAACAATAGACGGCAATCTATCTGTTCCGGTGCCCAGCTCACACTCCCCATTAGTTGTGTTATTACATTTATAGGACTGTTGGGCCCTCCCCACCCCCATGCACACATATGCATGGACGCACGTTCGCACAGACACGGTGGTGGTTAACCTAATCATATCTCATTTGAGAAATCAGGCCAGCTCTCCAGCACCATTTGAAGCATATGTGTATGTGTACCTGCGGTGGGCCTTTTTAATATCATTAACCAGGTAATGATAAAATTCTAGTGTAGACAAAGCCGTTGTATTGGGTACCATGTATTTTCCTAGTAAAAGTACACGCTGAACACTGGTATGTGGTGCTGTCCTGCATGCTAGTCGCATTGAATCCAGATCCTATAATGAAAAATGTTACTGTACTGTGTTAATAATAGAAAATGGGGGTTGGAAAGGAACTCAGGAGGTCACATCCAGTCCAATTCCCTGCTTCAAGCAGGACCATCCCAAAGCTTTGTCTACCCAAGTCTTAAAAACCTCCAAGGATAGAGATTCCCCAACCTCTCTGGGGAGCCTGTTCCAATGTTTCACCACCCTCCTTGTGAGAGTTTTTCCTGATATCTGACCTCAACTTCCCTTGCTGCAGCTTGAACCCATTGCTCCTTGCTCTGTCATCTGCCCCCATTGAGAACAGTCCAGCTCCCTCCTCTTTGAACAATCCTGCAGGGAGGTGAAGGCTGCTATTCAATCCCCCTCGGTCTTCTCTTCTCTTCTCCAGACTAAATAAACCCAGTTCCCTCAGCCTCTCCTCACAAGTCATGTTCCCCATCTCCCTCACCCCTTTTGTTGCCCTCCACTGGACTCTCTCCAAGTTGTCCTTTCTGTAGTGGAGGACCCAAAACTGGACACATTGTGCCAGATAGATGGGAAGAATCGCTGCCCTTGATTTCGTGGCAATGCTCGTACCAATGCAACCGTTAGCCTTCTTGGCTCCTATTCAGCTTCTTGTCCACTGTGACCCCCAGGTCCTTTTCTGCAATGCTGCTGCTGAGCCAGGTGGTCCCCAGCCTGTACCGGTGCTTGGGATTGTTCAATCCTAAGTTTAGGACTGTGCACTTGTCCGTATTAAATTTCATGAGACTTCTTCTGATCCAATGCCTAGAGGCTCTTCGTAATGCCCAGAGGCTCTTAGGATTGTATGAGGCCTCCATCCTGCAATAGAATCTGCTAGAATCAATCCTGTGTCATTACTGCACCCTTTGAAAAATAAGGCTTCTTGTTAGGTGTGTAACTTTAGGTGCCCGGCATTGGTTTGTTTGGTTTTTTTGTCCCAATTCTTGCATGTTATTCTTAAGCTATTCTAGCAGCTCTCCTAAACACTGGAGGGTATGCCACACAGTCTTCAGGAATTCTGGTTGTCGGGTGTTTTGTGCACGCTAACAAGGAAGCAGGTGGTAGCTAATAGTGGCAATGATCAAAACATTATCTTGCATTTTGATCACGCCCAATTACTGTCATTTTCTAATTGCTGCTTGTTTTTCCAACGAGCCTAAAACTGTTCTTGCTGACAGAGTAATACTGTAGAAATATTAGCTGATTTAATTTTTACTTTTTTATAACCAAGTGACTCCAAACTTCAAAAGGCCAGAAAATGGCTCCTTCCCCAGCCTGAAACCCTCAACCTAAACTTATGGTGTGAGTAAATGGAATGCCCATCAGAACCACTGACTGGCCAGCCTGGTAACCTGACAGAGCTTCTCTTGTGCAGCAGTTAAGATTGGGGTGCTCAACCTCCAGCTCACAGAGCCATGATATCCAGCTTGTGGGAGTCCCCATGGGGCAGAAGAACTGGTAGCTGGGGAGCAGCGGAAGCTCCGTGTGTCGGAGTCCAGCTCTGCCTGGGCCATTGGCACATAGTGGGGTCAGGGCTGGGCCTGCCTCCACATGTTCAGATCAGGTCGGGGTGCTCCCTAGCTCCCCCTGACCCATGTGTCTGTACCAGGGCTGTTCTGCCTCACCCTCTCCCTCACCTCCAACATCTGAATCAGGGCTTTCCTCCCCCAATCCTGCCCCATACAGATCTGGGTTGGGTCCAGCCCACTCCCTAGGCACCCCCCACTCCCCCAACAGACAGATCAGGTTCAGACTGTGTACCCCCCTGCAGTTAGATGGGTCCTGCCACACCAGCCCCATGTCCTAGATCGAGCCCACCAACCAGTTCCAGAAAGCAGCTGGACTTGGCGCTGTCCATCCAGCCCACAGGGCAAAAAGGTTGGGCATCACTGGCTAAGATAATAAGTGAGATGGCTGTTGAAGATCACAAATCTGACCTTTCCTTGGTAACTGTAATGCCCTGGAAGTAAATTTGCCTGGAGACTCTAGTCCTTGCTCTGAAGAGCAGGTGCACCAGTAGCTGGGTAAGCTTTCCCAAAAGCCCTACACAACTTTCTGTTCTGTTAGGTGAGCTGGTAACTCTGCTGCTCTGCTTGTGCAATTTTAGGCCTGCATTCTGAACCAGGACAATGGTGTGTCAGAGATGTGGGAAGTTGTATCCTAGGATTTGATTTCAAACCACTGAATCAGCTTTTGGTTGTCACTGATGTGAGAGAGAATTGAAATTGAATCTCCTTGCTAAAATGTAATCTCAAATCAGGGTTCTCTGTCCTTGGCACTCTGCTTTAATTGCAATCTCTGACTGAGAGGCCTAGTGATAGTGTCCTTGCAATTCTTATTTGCTTCCCCTACAGCTCCTGTGTTTGCTGGTCAGGATGCCTGCCTGCTAGCCGGTGCATTGGCATTCTCGCTGAATGATCAGCTGGACCCCAAGGGACACTAGCTAGAACACATCTTGACTACTTCCCATTTCCCCAGAGGCTGTATGTAAAGCAGTAATATCTTTATTTATTTGTATAGTAATTTTAACAAGAAACCTCAAAATCTATTGTTCTGTAAAACCTTTGTTTTTATATTTGTATCCTTTCAGTAGCATCGGTGCAAACTTGGCTGGCATGGTCTAAAGCAGGGGTGTCAAAGCCATGTGGCCCCATTGGCCAGATCTGGTCTGTGGGGCTTCTCATGGACTGGGTGACCATCAGGCAGTTGCGACAGCAACAACACTAATCCCTGGAGCTGCTGTATTAGCACACCTCCAGAACCAGGAATGCCACTCGCTCCCCTTTTTTCTTGCTACCGATTTGCAAACAGTGACTAAATCCCTCAAGTCCAGTGGTGGGTAAACGGGGGTGGGGTACAAGCAGTAGCGGCATTAATCGTCTGGGTTCCAGAGTCATGCTGGTGCTGCTGCAGAGTCCGGCAGCTGCAGCAGAAAACCATGTGGGCTGAGTCTGGTCCATGGACATGAGTGGTTCAATCCACAAGAAACTCTGCAGGTCAGATGACCCCCCCCTCCACAGGCTTCATCTGCTCTGTGGGCAGTTTGACATGGTCTGGAGGGCATAAGGACAGAGAGTCTGAGCACTGGTGCTCTATAGGGGAGTTTCCAGGTGTATCTTTTCCTGGCCAGTCCTCTTCCACCGTTTCTCTACAGCTGTGAATACCCTTACAGAAGAACCCAGGAAGCAAGGCTTGCTCTGCCCCTTCAGTTGTTGATTGACAAGGATGTTCATGATCAGTGTGGCCAGCATTTCCAACCCTGTTGGGCTTTGTCTGGACCTTGGCCCAGAGACTGGAAATTGCTATTACAGTGGTTTAATTAGAACTTTCTGTATCACTCGTTTACTCCATGCTGCTTGGTGGTGGCTGACTGCTCTGGCCGAGGGTAAAGTCTAACACCAGTTGGACAGACCACTAGCATGGTAGCTTGTGAGTGAGTACTCTCCCTTAGATTAACTGAAGTGCTTGCTGAAAATAAATACAAAGACTGGCTAAGGAGTCAAATCATTATTAAAATGCATGCGTCACTAACACTTAAACTAAGGAATGAAGCTCCCTGCCATGCTAGCTGTTTGTGCCAGCTGTTCTCATGGGGAGAACCAAAAGGGCTGAGCTGGAACCTTGGCAGGTAAACAGGAAACTCTCGTTTTCAACTTGGCTGAAAATATTCAAATGCTTCACTGTGCATGAAGAGGGATTGAGTTCTTTAAAATGTCTTTTTAAAAATGTCTCTTGTAGTGCCAGGATAAGGCCAGGTTTCCCCTGCCCTTCTCTTCCCACCCATAGGAAACTGTTATGGGTGTGCACATGGAGACAAAATGGGTCCTGTTCTGGATTTACCAGATGTCATTAGCGAATTGGCCTCCATTCCCTACCCTCTCATTCTGGCAGAGCTGTGATTTCAGTGCATGTCTGAAAGCTCCTTAAAGTAGAATTTCCCCTGGAATTTAATCCATGCTACTGGCTAGTTTGAGTAGGGTCCTAGTGGCCTTCATTAGGTAAGGTGGAACACCCTCTTCTTAATAATGTCTCCTAAGATGCAGTGCTTCATGTATATGCACACACAGCATTTTTAAATTGAAAATACCTGAACTGTAGCTCTAATCATCAAATGGCAAAAAGAACATCCAGTACCGATGACTATGGCCATGGGCAGAACTGCTGGTGGAGGCCACCCAAAGAAGACTAAACTATGTAGCTTTTCCTCCATGCAGCCCTGGGCAGGGAGGCTAGTTATGGCAAGGAAAGGAGCTGGTTCTCCACTGCCCATTCCCCTTCTGACACCTGGTCTGATTGATATGCTTGGAGACAGGCTCAAAACGATGAGAAGGGGAGTCTGCACCTCATTCCTATCTGCTCCTCCAGATGATCCTGTCATGGAGGTGGTTTTAATTTTGGTGCTTTATTGAGGGTTCCCCTTTGGGTTGCTCTTCTCACATGCTTAAGCCTCGCTTTATTTTACCAGTGGTGTAGCTGAGGGTTATTAATAATGATTTCTTAAGTTAGCTGGATCATACCTCAGGACCTTTCAAAGGCAGTTGGCGCCACCTGAGTTCTCTAGCCAGCTTTTGAGGCTGCAAAATTGTCCTCCCTGCTTTGAGGGGACTGTGGTTAGTTTTTGTTTTTTGGGTTTTTTTTAACAATTTGCTTCCTCCTCCTCTTGCAGCTCCCGCAGTGATTGAAACTGCACTGCCTGGTACTCCACTGCCATCTGTTCTTGGTATAGGCAAAGGCAGCTCATCTTGTAGAGCTATTGTAGTTGAGGAAGGGGCAGACTTTGGAATATTGAGCATAAGTCTAGGCTGTGCAGTAAAACCACCAGAGGGACTCTAGACATTTGAGTGGCGTGATATCAGCTATTCACTGTAGGTCTTGTTTGGTCCTAGTGCCATGAATATCCCCCAGAGCCTCCATGCTAATCAGACCTGTTTGTATGTATGCATTTGTCACACGTTATGAATTTAATAAAGAATTGTTGCCTTCTTTTCCCCCAAATGTATTGTATTATTGTTCTGATTATGAAGCTCTGACCCTGCCGCAGGCTCCCGCGTCCTTCCTTGCAGTAAGACAAATAGCCTTGGTGAAAGTTGGCGCTTCAGTGAGCAAGGCTGAGCGATCAACCTAAATGCTGTCAGGGAAGGTGACTCTTGGAATCCTGTGCTCAGTCACTTGTCTTCTGTGCCTGTGGCATCCTTGATCCTAAAACTTCCTCTGCTCTGGGACATGTGGTGCTGATATCAAATAGGAGTGTCTGAGCCTTTGCTTTGGTGTGCTTCTGTAGGGAACAGTCCTGAACTATAATGGCAGGGCAGCTGGATCGTCTGAAAACTGGATGAAACTAACTTTATAGAATCATATAAAAGTACCTCAGCTGCAGAATGAAGCCAGTAGTTGAAATGTCAGGACTAAGGTGGGTTTATATGTGAAAGGCACAAAGTGTATATGGCTGAGGTTTTAAAAAAGGAACAGCAGCTTGTGGAAGGCAAAGCGGGGAAGGATTGAATTCTGGACCTTAGGGCTTCCTGCGCTGCCCAAGTTTCTCTTTTTCAAAGCTGACAAAATAGATGTTGCCTTCACTGTAGGTAAACCTTGCTGGTTATTTGTATTGAAAACATTTCCATCCACCACTTCTCCCTGCTAACCTGTTACCCTTTACTGCTTTTCTCTACAGGAACAATGTGGTTCTTTTATGTGGTGTGTTACCTAAGTGCAAATCTATCCTCTGCCTAAGGAGGAGACTCAAATCTACATCTCCCCGCTCCCCCAGGAGAGTGCCCCAACTCCCACGATGCAGTGCGCTCTGTGGGATGCTCCATCTCCTGTTGATGCAGTGACACTGGGTATGAAATATAGGAGCAGGGACTGGACCATGGGATGCCTTAGGTGAGTGCCCTCACCACTAAGCTGTCATGGTCACTATGACTGCTTACACATAGAGGGGGGGAACCCCAGCACTTTATTTTAATTTTGGCACATCCCTGTGCCAAGCTCAACGCATGCCCAGAAGAAGCATTGCATCAGTTTGACCCAGCTGGCCCAACGTTTGTATAAATTACACACTTCAGCGAGGCTTTTTGGTGCCTTTATCTAATAGCTGATTGAATCGGCTATTAAGTAAAAGTGTCAAAAAAGCACTGCCGAAGCGTGAAATCTAGACGGATGTTGGGCAAGCTGCATCAAACTAATGCGATGCCTCTTCTATTAAAGCACTTGCGTGGGCCCCCCCCCCCAGTCAGCGGCCTGTCTGGCTAAGTGAATATTCACAACGCTGTTCCTGATGCCAGGCTGTTCTGGTGTTCCTCCAAGGCAACCATAACATTTTTATTATGCTCTGTGTGTATATGCAAGGCTGACCTGTGATGTTGGAGCCTGTTTACAACATGTAACCACATAACATTTGAATCCGTTCCCTCTCGCTTGCACCTAGATAAAGTCAAGGTGAGAGGGACAATGAAGCTGCAGACAAACCTATGGAGAAGGTTTATACATGCAGCATCTCTATATGTACAAACAACACCTAATATGAATTAATATATGTTTAGTGCCTTTATCCCTTGGGTCCTCTCTGGTGATTTGGTTCTCCTGTGGGAGCTGGCAAGAGCAATAGCAGTTCAAGGACTTCACCTGCAGTTATTGACTTCTAGGAAGTGGGGGAAACCAGTTTTCTTGAAACTGAACCTTAAACGGTGGGGTTGACTTAAAATTGGAATAATATGGCATAAGCCACTTCAAAGCTAGAAGATGTGCAAGAGAGATGCGGGGGGTTGAGCGGGCTTGCAAGATCTCAAACAAGCCAGGTGGGACTGTGCTTGAAATGAGGCAAGTGAGCACATAACTCCTCCACATGTGTTTCCATTTCAATGGCACGTTCCTTAGCTCCTCTCCCATACAAAGTGTGTGTCAGCTTCAGGAAATCAAGCCACTGGCCTGGGAAAGCAGCTCCATAAAGTAACCAGCCCTTTAAATATTGCTTCTAGAGTTTCTGTTTGAAATGAGTGGGTTCAGATTGGCGATGCCGAAGTAGAGATGCTTTAACTTCCTAATGGGACTAGGAGACCATACAAAGAGAGAGAAGATGGCTGTGGGCATAACTCACTGAATACAGGGAAAGTCTTCATGCTCTTCCCTGAAAGGAAAAATAAGCCCATCTCATTCTGTTTTTTTGCTGCTGTTCTTACTTGAAAATCAATCACAGGCCCATTTCATTCATCACTGGAACACCTTGCACACAGCAAGGGACAAGCAGTGGTGAACCCTAGTAGAGCTACAGTTGCCAGGAAATGGCTTTTTAAATCAACTGCTGGGGCCAGTTGGCAAAGAGTAAATTGCATGCCTACTGCCGAACAGTTATCTACAGGCAGCAAATGGAGGGGTGGGCGGTTTGAGGGGCACATCATTTTGAAGTTGGATGGGAAAGTGGGGGGATTAACTAGCTCACTTCAGTGAAGCTCAGCCTGCAGATAACAGGAGCAGAGCTGCATCCACGCTGTGGAAGGAAAAGCAGAAAGTCTGACAACTTCACGGGAAGCCACAGCAGGTCCTCCACCCACTTGCTGCCAAAATTCCTCATGGAAAAGCATTGATGTCTGCTGCTTTGGGTCCGTCACAGAAGAGCTCCTCCTCCAGAAAGAGCGGAAAAGCTGCTGGATTTCTTCAGCCTGGAGAGGTGCATGTGCCAAGATGTTTAATTTCCTGTCGCTACCGAGAGAGATGGCACGTTGCCTTGATTTATTAACGCTCTCAGTCCAGAATGGGAGACTGGGCACTAAAAATACACTCACTGTGGGCTGTAGGCAGTATGTTTTTAAAAGTCTGATCTCCTTCAGCTAAAGCAGGGATAGGCTGAGACAATTCTGTAAATGAAAACCCATGTGGGGAGGACCCAAAAGCTACAGGGAAAGGCAGCATGCAGCTCTGTTTTGAGTGGTTGTTGAGACCCTGCTGCAGTACCAGTCTGCAAGTAAGATGTAATGTGGAGTCCTACCCTTTGCAGGGGGATTTCAGAAAGAACCACCAATTGACACAACAGTAAAGATTTAACCCTGGCATAGCTGAGCAACTTCATTCATCTTCCCCGGACTGCAGCAACAGGCTCTCTTCCTGCCCTAAGCGTTAACTTACGCTGCTACCGCCTCCTGATCAAGCAGCTGCTGCATTCTGCTTCAGAAGAGGCAGCCTTTCAGTGATGGATAATAAAAGAAGAACGTCTTATACTCAGTTGGTTTGCAAAGCACAGAGCACATACTTCCGCAGGCACAATGCTAGCTAGAAAACCATGACGGATGTTCTGCGAGAGGATGATGAATGAGGGAGTGAACAAGCTTTTAAGTTTCAGCTGTCTTTCTGTCAATCCCTGTTGTTCTTTCAAGAGTCTCCTTGTCATTTCTAATTGATTTGGTTGAGGCTTTTTGAAGCTGGACACACCAGTTGCCTCTCTCCCAAGCTCACCCAGCTTGCTTTGACTTTCAGAGAGCTGCAGGGTGGAGAGCTGAGATTGGACAGGCTTAATTTAAAAAAAACACACATTTTGTTAAGCTACTGACTCGAGCTGCTTATCATGACGGCCTATTTGCCTGTGTGCTTTGCTCTTTGTTCCAATATTTGTCTGTGCTTAAAATACCTTGTTGTGAAAAGCAGCAAATGCCCAAGGAAGAGCGCAAGGGTGAGATGGGGGATTCAGCAGCATTACTATAAAACATCTGTGAATCATAGAAGGAGATGCTTATATTAAAAAAACAAAACAAGTTAGTTTTAAATGAATCAGAAATCAGACAAGTTTTGTCTGCGTTAGTGTAAAAGGGAGACCAACCTTTCCCAGGAATAACGGCTCCTGGGGGGCTTATGGGCTAAGGCCTTGTTCACATGAGCGTTGCCCCAGTTTAACTTTGAAATCAGCTTTCAGGTGTTTTTACCGCAGTGGGTGGCTGCCTGTTGGGAAGCTCTGACTTTGATCTTGAGCATCTTACCGCAGCTGGGCTTGGGAACCTCTTTCAAGCTAAACCAAAGGAGGCCTCTTGCAAACCGAAACAAATGTCCACACAGCAATTTGCACTTGTTTAACTTGGTTTTAAAACATTTAACTTCAAGTGGAGCTTTCTGTTGAAGACAAGCCCTTAGTCTCAACCTGGTGGAGAACTGTGGGTAGGGAGGGAATGGTCTGATGAGCAGAACTACGAGATCCCAGCAGTGCAGAGTTGGTCATTTCACTGATTATAAGTAGGAGGTAGCTGCAACTGCACATCGATTAACTTCAACAACTTGCTAAGAAAGATGGTAATGCATCAGGTGGGCTGCTCTAGTGTGTGCTTTTTACTTGCTTTTTTTTTTCTGGCTTTGCTTTAAAGCCTGGCCTAGAAACGGCATGGTTGTGGTGTGGTTCCTTCAAGGCTTTGGAGATCAGCATCTCAGCACCCCAAGTGAAAACCCCAAACTGAATGCTCTTAAGCACCAACACATCCCAGCTCGAATGGGCAATGGCCTTGCCTGTCTTCGAGGACAGAAGTCAAACCCTGCTCCTGCAGTCCTTGGCCCTGTGTTTGCTCCTTTTGAAATGGGGGCAAAGGAAACAGGACCTGCAAAGGGAAGGGCCTTATGTCAGAGGCAAAGCTGTTTCATTTTCCCTCTTGGAGAAAAGGATACACTATCAGGAGAAGAGGTTTCCCGCTGGTGTTCTCTAGAGGCTGGCTGATGGCAGGCTTGGGCGGGGGGAGCGTGTGGTTTGTTTCATACCTCCCCTTTCTCCGTAATGAAGCGCAGCGCACGCTGGCTGGGGTTGCTGTTTTTCAGATTTCCGTTCTTCTCTGCTTGCCTGTTTAATTCTCTCCTCTTCTGGCTGATTCCAGGAAGATACCCTGAGCGCCTGCAGCGGGTGCTTATTACATTGCCAGCAGGAGGCAGCCCCTGCTGCTGCAGCAAGGAGGAGGCAGCCTCATGAAAAACAAAGCACGAAGTGGCAGGATCAGTCCTTGAGCGAAGGTCAGGTTGTAGGGAACCAGGAGGGCTTCAGCAGGCGATTCCCAAGTGGCAGATGACGTGCGGGACTTCATGCTTGCTCTCCAGTTTCCCGAGACAGCAGACCGGTATTCATGCTTTTACTGACATCCCTTTGTGTTTGCAGGTGTTCCCTGCTCCCTGCTTGCTTTCTCCTCTTTTTGCTTCTTCAGGTCAGCTCTGTAATGATTGCGGTTGCCGATATGCCGAGGAGCGCTAGAGTTGGCCGGGACATATTCGTGCCGCTTGGAAGCTGAGTAAAAATTTCAGATATGAAAACAGACAAAACCGATTCCACTCTCCCCAAATGGAATAACTGAGTCTTCTGAACAATTTCTGTTCAGGCTTGTGGACGTTACGGCCAAAAGGGCCTGTTACAACAAGTAGTTTGGCTTCAACACTTCACAGGACGGGGGTCTAATTGCTGCAGCCACTTGAGCCAGGTGACTTGTGCATTCTCCTACTGTGCTCATGACACTGATACGAGTTTCCTCAGCTATCAGGTCCTGATGCCTGTCACATAAAAAAACCAGGCATTGATTCTCCCCTGCTTGTGGGTAGAGGTGAGGGCAGCACAACCAGGCTCATTCCCTGCTGCTGCCCTACACACCCACCTTTTGCATCTGCTGCTAAGTGCACTCTTGCAGGGCCTGTAGCTGACCACGCACAAGAGCTCAGCTAAGCACTGCATCAGTGTGATGCAATGGCTTGCCATGACATCGGTGACACTGATAAGGGGCTGTCACATGCATGCAGGAACATGTTGAAAGCCAAGACTTCCCTGCCATGCTCCAACCCCTTTGAGATCCAGCAAGTTTAGGGAACGGCTGGTTACAGCAGCTGGCACCGGCTGTTCAGAGGGGGAAAGTAACTGGCAATGAGCCTTTTTAAACTAGCTGAAACACTGCTAGTTCCCCCCTCCAAGCACGCTGCTCTTCCTCCCAGGATGTTTTGATGCCATGATGCTGCCTTATTCTCTGATCAACTAAAGGAGGTTTCTTTTTTTATCATCCTGCGTACCATAGCGGTACACAAGACCCAGAGAGCTTGTTCTTGAACTGATGACATGGATCAATTAGTGAGCACAATAGCTGACAGCAGGAGGAGGAGGACAGGTGGCAATTGTAGCAAGAGCGTGCAATTACAGACAGGAGCAGCGCAGAGCTGGCTGGCTCCATGCACCAGCCACTGGGACACAGACTGTCCCCCGTTACAGACCTCAGTGTTCACCAAATGCATTTGTCTGGCGGATTGGAACCAGAAGGCACCTGCCTTTTACCTGCAGGGCTAAACTGCTCTGGAAACGCCTATGGGAAATATTGTTCCTGGGCTGCCCATAGCTTGGGCTGGTGAGCCGACTGCCCAAGTAGCCAGGAAGCCTCAGGGGGCTGCACGGAGCTCGGGCAGGGAAGGAGTTAGGCAGGCCAGCTTTCCGGCAAGAACAAACAGCCACTCCCTCTTGGACCTCATCGTCCTTGTGCTCAAAGGCAGTTTCCAAGCACCTCCAGAAGAAGGGGCCAGGCACCGAAACGCATACAGCTACTGCCCGGTTAAAAAAAAAAAAAAAAATTAAAAATCTGGTCTTACTATAGGCAGTGGCTTTATGGCTCACTGCAGCCTTGCAAACATGGCCAACCATCACCCTTTGCTTCCCAGGTAATGACTGCCTCTTCGCATGATCTTGCTTTGCCACTAAATCAAGCTGCCTGTTCTGCCGGTCTCAATTGGCTCCTCTTCACACCTCTTCACTCCTAGTTCCCAGTAAGCTGGCTCTTTGCATTGAGTTGCTTCTTTGCTATTCAGCTGAGCCTGCTCTGCCCAGCTCATCCAACAGCTTGCCCAGCCCCACAGCTGGTCCAGTGAAACGCTCACAAACAACCAACACGTAACAGCCCTGGTCCAGTCCCCAGTAGCACTTCCATTGTCTTGAATCCACTTTTTTCTGCCAAGATGCTGTTCTGGGGGAACCCATTAGCTTTCCTCCAAAGCATGTGCTTGTATTTAAATTCCCCAGGAAGCGCCATGTGGTGCCCTGCCCCACCAGGGAGGTTTCAGGGGCTCAGCTGGGAACCTGGTTCTGAGGCTCATGCTTTAGAGGTTCAGTCTTCATTACACTGGCAGCCTGTTATGCATGCCTGCATCTCATCTTGGCCCTCACCTGCAGCAGCTGCAGCTGTCCCACTAAAATCTGCTGGTGTACGTAATCCCTGATGCTAGGCAGGCAGCAGCAGGTAGAAGTCAGGTGGGTGGCTGGGGAGAGTAGAAAAGGGCTAGGGATTAGAGCCACGTCCTCCGTGCTGCTCTGCCTCCACCACTGGTACCATGAGAGGAAACATCTCATCACTCCACAGCCTCCCAGCTCAGCAGGGACATGCCCATGGTGCTTGCCTCTGCAGAGGGGGAAAGGCCTCCTTCACCAGAGCTGGCAGAAGCCGAACCTCCCCACTCGTTGCCTGCCATACCAAGGTCTGGTGTATGCCAGTTGCTCCCAGATGCACGAAGAGCACATTTTGTGTGCTGCATGGACCTGTTTCATGTGGCTGTTTCATGCAACATTGTCCTCATGCCCCATGCTCCCTGCCTGTAAGCATCTTCCACAAACAGCTCAGCCCTCAGCTCGATGGGAGATGCCCCAGTGGAGAGGCACAGACAGCAAGGATCCTGCAGGAGATTTTTTGTTCCCTTCCAGAGCCCGGCCTCTATCCATCAAGCTGCAAAAGGGAGGCAAGTGTCTCATCCCTGGGCAGGGCTGTTGCTTCTGTGAGGGCAGGTCCCAGCTCCTCACATTATAGCCACTTGCTCTACTCATCACCGCTGTGGTGGTTGTTCTTGGACTGTTGCTTTTGGAGGCCTAATCAACCATTGCAGCAGCAGCAGACAGACAATAATGTGCCCAGACCCCAATAGCGGAAGAAACATGTGAGGGATGAAATGAAAATACGACTCACTCTGCCCCGTTTCTTCTTTAAAGGAGCCAGCACACCGCTTGCCCCTTAAGGAAAGCTCAGCAGCTCTTACGCTCGTGGGCAATGCAATTTCCCACCCGCCTTCTCCTCTAAGAGCCCTGGAGGACCAGTGGTAGCGGCCGTAAGCGGCAGCTGAGCCGTAGCTCAGGAATTGAGGTTTGCAGCAGATCTTGCATGTGAGCTCAGTGTAAGGACACACTTTACAACTATGAAAATGGGTTAAGCACTGGCACACGGAGGGCTGTGCCAGCTCAATTGCAGCAGCTGCTGAGAGAAACCGCTTCCCAACCTTCTTGTATCTTCCCACATGCACCGGTATCTGTCATCCCAGGGCACGTCTACACTGGGGAAATGGGACCGGTGCTACTGAAGTGCTTCAGAGCTTGTCTGCAGGGCGTTCAGCCCACAGGACAGACTGGGCCATCTACATCCACATCTACCGGTGGGCCATTGCCTTTAAATGATGCTGTACCGTGAAGCCCTCTATGGGAACTGGAGCCAGATGCTTTGCGTCTCCAAGCCCAAGGCTGGGCCATGTCCCTCAGACAACCAGAGCAAGAAGGGAGGGTGCTGCATGGCTGACCAAGCCTCAGGTTAGAAAAGGGCAAGAGGCAGAGGACAACGGGCTTTCCAGAGGTCTGCGAATGCCCGGCCTCCCCTACAAGCAAACGGCTTGTGGCTCAACTCCCCAGCCCATGCTCCGTGTTTGAACAAAGGCAGACTGAGGCAGCTTGCGTCAACACCTGGGGACTCAGCCCAATGCAGCCAGGGCAAACCTGTGGGCCGAAGCAGGCACGAGCCAGGCGGAGCTAGGAAGAGCGACTCCTTGCTGCGCGGGGCGAGCAGGCTACAGGCACAAGAGCTGCAGGAGTTGGGCTTCTTCCGAGCAGAGTGGTGTTGTGCCCTCCCCACGCAGAGAGCTGCTACGGCTCTTAGCTGCATTCGTATTCAGGAACAGGATTGCTTTCTATCCCCACTGCTTACGCCACTTCCACTGCAACGCAAGTGAAACCAGGAAAAAGATCATGGGAAAGTCACGCCTGTCCAGCCCCCTGCTCAAGGCAGGATCATGCCTGACTAAACCAGCTTGGCCAAGCGTCTGTCCAACTTGCTTTTGAAAGTTTCTAAGACGGGAGCGTCCGCAAGAGCCGCAGGCAGCCAGTTCCAATGCCCGACCGCCCCGAGCCAGAAAGCTCCTCCTCACCCCCAGCCTCTATTTGCCCTGCTGCAGCTTGAGGCTCTTGCTCCTAGTCCCGTCCCCTACGGCCACAGAGAAAAGCCCACGTCCATCTCCTCTAGCATCGCCCTTCAGGGATTTGAAGACTGTTATCAAATCCCCCCTTTAGTCTTCTCCAGACTAAATAACCCCGATGCTTTCTGTCTTTCTTTTAAGTCAAGTCCTGGTTCCCAAACCCCTGATCATTTTTCTTGCTCTGCACTGGACTCTTTCTAAACTGTCCACATCCTTCTTGAAGTGCAGGGCCCAAAACTGGACACAGGACTCCAGGGAAGGCCTCCCCCATGCTGAACGAGCAGAGGAATCACTGCCCTTGATTTGCAAATGATGCTGCTGTTCATACAGCCCAGGAGGCCGTTGGCCTTTTTTTGCAACAAGGACAAACTTTTGGCTCATATTCAGCTTATACTCCACCGTGCCCCAGCTCCTCCTTGGCAGTGCTGTGGCCCGGGCAGTCGTTCTCCAGTCTGGATTTGTTGCTGAAGCTTATACTGAGACAAGTGTTTCCAGGTCAAGTGCTGTACTGATGGTTTTGTACCAGTACAGCCTCCCACAGCAAGACTCCCGTGTACATCATTAGCTACCATTGAGCTATGCCAGCACAAAGCCCAAATACAGATGCACTAAACTACTGGAGAGTAGATTTAGGTTAGACATTAGGAAAAGGGTTTTTTTTACAGTAAGGGTGGCCAGTCTAAAACGGGCTGCCAGGAGAGGTGATGCTATCACCTAACTTGGAGGTCTTCAAGAGGAGGCTTGACAGTCACCTGGCTGGGGTCATGTGACCTTGGTCCTCTTTCCTGCCAGGGGCAGGGGGTCTGACACGATGATCCTTTGTGGTCCCTTCCAGCTCTATAATCTATGAAATTAAGCAAGGTTTAAACCAGTTTAAGAGCATTATCTATAGCAATGGGGGTGTAGGTTTTAGGTCCTCGTGTCTATAGCAAAGCTGTTTTAGACCCAGCGTCAACCCTGTTTGGCCAGGTTATTTTAATTCTGGGTCTTACCAAATTAAGACATAAAATAGCATAAATGCATCTGTGTCAAAGCCATGCAATTGTCACCACTTGACGCAGGCTGTAGCT
Organism: Crocodylus porosus; assembly: GCF_001723895.1. NCBI lineage: Eukaryota > Metazoa > Chordata > Crocodylia > Crocodylidae > Crocodylus > Crocodylus porosus. The sequence goes on along the minus strand of NW_017728918.1, from coordinate 8,890,984 downwards.
ATCCTGTGGGCTGCTGGTGTTTTACTATGAGGGCAGTGGTATGGCACAGGGGATTTTTCCATTGCCAGCGCTACCACAGCTGCCCTGAATGGCATGAACTGCCGGCAGAGCAACACCCACACCAGGCATGCTAGCACACTTGCGTTGGCTACAGGGTCCGTGGGTCCTCAGTCCTTTCACCCCCCGCCTGTGGGGAAGCTGCATGGGCAGAACTGTGTAATGTAGATGAGGCTTTTGTTCCAGCATGGGCCAGCTCCCAGTGTGTTCCCCAGAGCAGCCCCTGGGTGATGAGGAAGAGTTTGATGAAGATAAACCCAACTGAAGTGCACACTCCTGCTGGGTAGGACATGCTTTGACAAGGTTGCACCACCCCTTTACGTTGAAGATATTTGTCCTTAAAATACTCACAGGAGGCCACGGCCTGGGCAGTCCATGTCCACACTGACACTGGGACCAGCAGCCAGCTAGGAAGCTAAACAGCCCTGTGCACTGGCTCCTAAGTGAACTCTGGGACCAGGCACATGTCACAGCCACATATTCTTGAAGGTACTTGGGTGCCATGTTGCAAGGATCTGGGTTTGGGCTTCATTGATACAAAGCTCAGCGCCCTCCCACCTTCCCAATGACCGTGTGGTCTCTACTACAGAGTTTTGCTGGCATAACCACCCTCTGCTCCCACGTGGATGTAGCTCCGGCAACACACGGGTTCTGCTGGCTGGACTGCTCTCGAGGAAGGGAGTATGGTGATGCCGGCAGACATCCCTGAGCTGCCGCTACACATGGGAAAAGCAACCACACTCCTTCTTTACAGGCCCAAATGCAAACCCTGGTACCATGTTCAGCCTATGAGCATTGACATAATCCCCTCCCCCCTGGCAGGGACAAAGGAACCTGAAGCAGCGTTTTTGTTGATCTAAGTAATCCTGGGCACATCTACACATGCAGTTAATGCGCATGAATTTTCTGCACAAGAATTCAGGTGCATTAAGCTGTGCCCTGTGCACACATCTGAACATGCACCTGTCGGGAGTAAATTTGCTCCTGACAGGAGCAATTCAGTCCAGGGTTGCTCCTGCCATGCTCTGTCCCACTGCAGCAGCAAGGGGGAGCTTCAGGTGCCCCTGGGTGCCAGTCCCAGGCTGGCAGGGAACTCAGGGAATGGTCTCAATCTCTGCAGGGCAGGGAGAGCTGTCCCAGGCCCTGATCTCCACGTTGCAGGCAAACAGCATCCTGCCGAGCCAGGACATTTGCCCTGGCCCCTGTCTCCCTGCTTCTTAGGTTGACTAGAAGCAATTTGCTGATTAGTGTCTACATGTGTGCTTCAGCGCATTAGTTTCATGGACTGATTTCTATACAATGGCATGTTAGACTAATCGACTGTGCAGCAATTGCTGTGCACATGTAGGCAGTGATGCCTTACTGCACATTAGATTAGCCTTGTGTAGGCACACAAGATTAATCTTGTGTTTCCTTATTGCAACAGGCTATCACTGCTGTAGGGACCCCAGGTGACCAGAAAAGACAGGCCTACCCTGGGACCGGCCACTGAACTTGCATTTTCTGCCTATCACTGCAGCCTGATCGGTCCTTGGCTCATACAGGACCACAAGCCCTGTGCTGCAGCACTGTCCTTGTCCCAGTGAAGGTAGGTCCTTTAGCTGGGCTCCCTTCTGCAAGCAATGAGATGCTTGCAATTAACTGCAGGGATAATGCTGGCACCGAGACATCCTGCTACCTGATCTGCAGGAAGTTATCTGCTGGCACGGAGGCTTCTGCATCTGCATTGAAACGATGCCCATGAAAGTGGATCCAGCTTTGTAAAAAAACCCAAACCAACAACTTGAGGGGCTGGAGAATTATGAGAAGAATTCACCTCCTCCCTTCCCCCAGTGAAACCATCTCAGCTAGGAGGAAGTCTCTGTTGCAGAGCAGCAAACTCCTGGAAACAAGAGATGCATGAGGACAAAAGTTCATGCAAAATTGCCCAAAATGAAGCATTGCTGAAGCACTCTCTCATGATGAAGTGTTTTTGTGCTTCATGTAATTTCCCTACCGAGGTTTCTTCCCCCCTTCAGGACAAAGAGGCGCTGCAACGGAAACAACATGGAAGCCAAGCAAAAAACCTCACTGTTGTGGACGCGTGTTTCTCTGGGTTAAAATCCATCAAGAGGGATTCTTTAAGCTAAGGAGTCGGAAAGTGGAAAGAGGTCACCTCTGACCTCCCTATAATGAGACTCCATGCTCTAGTGCCTCCAAATGAACAGCAGCCTTGACATTTGGAGAAGCGCGGGAAGTGCCACTTCACTGCCTTACTGATGGGATGGATCGAGGCCTCCCTATTCATTCTGGCTCTGCTTTACGCTTTCTCATAGCAAAAGACTGAGATGAAAAACTCATCGGGAGGAAACTGCACATGGGGAGAACAGAGGAAGGAGCTGTTCTGTGTGATTTAGTGACCGATGGAGGAGGCAGCAAGGTCACCTCTGGAGAGAGCAGCTGGCCAGGAAGGGGGAGCCCTGCCGGCTGCTAAAATGATCCTTGTAATAACAGTTGAAGCAAGTTACTCAGGCTCAGCTGTGTTAGAAGTGAAAGCTCAAAGCAGCTTTGAGCCAAGAAAGCCAAGTACCAGGCAGAAAAGTTTCCTTTCTTTGGCTCAAAGCTGCTAAGCTACACGTATGGGCCACATGATGGTGGCTTTGGTGACGTGCAGACAGGACACGAGGACAGGAAGTGAAAGGCCCCGAGCTAGCTGCACAAGTCCTGTTTGGATGCATGATTTGCAACACCAGCTCCTAACTGGAGGGCTGACTCCAGGGCTGGCCTGGCTGCAGAAGAACAAAAGCATCCAGTGACAGCAGTTTTCATAGAGTTGGGGAAGGAAAATTAATCATGCTTCTTCAGGCATGCACCAAACTGCCGGAAAGGAGAAATCTGGATGGAGATGCTAACACGGGGAGATTCAGACATGGCTGGCATTGCTGCCTGAGGCATTGTTTCAGGTCATGGTGTCCAAATAAGCTCCCTGTAAAACCAGGGAGTCATCTGCACGACAGCAAAATACTGATTTCCCCAGCATCACAAATCCTGTGTACTGTGGAGGGGACAATATGATGCCTATGGTGCTCGACTGGGCACAGGCTTAACCTCATCCTGCACCTCTGGCTAGGACTGAGCTCTGAACTACAACTTGTCCAGGACACGGCTGCCAATGCTGATGGGTTGAGAAGAGCCTCTTGAGCCTCTGATGGGTTGAGAAGAGCAATGACCATAGACTCATCGAGCTTTACCCTGTTTCACTGCTGAGCAGGCAGGGTTTGGCTCTGGGCTCACACTGGTCATCCCTTTCTAGCATGCTGGGGTATTCTGCCTGCTAGCCCTGTGCCAGGCCTACGGGCCACACTGCCAGCCAGACCCACACAGAGATTGGGATCTTCTCGTACTCTGCACACGGGTGAGGATTCAGGAAGCCCTTACGTGCACAGACCCCACAGTGTCATGAAGACATTGCTGATGGGATGGGATGGGATGGGCAGGCAGTGCTAGAGGAGGACTTGCGAAAGGCCTGCAGACAGGTTCACAAAAGCTGCCCCTCAGGCAGCGCCCCAGTCTGTCCATGCCGGAAAGAGCCAGCATGGGACACCAGCCCAGGACCTCTGGTTGTCTGACGTGGCAGATGGTCTCGCACAGCGGTTCTCCCTGTTTTGGACTTGAGTCCCCCTCAGAGAATGCCAGCTCTGAGCTTTCACTGAGTTTTGGACTGCAGTAAAACACTACAGCCATTCCTCTGATGCAAAGGACTCGGAAAACCTACGGCAGGTGAAAATATTTTTGACACCCTGGATTCCCATTGGAAATCTCTGAATTTACTTTGTGAAGCCAAGAAGAGTCCCCACCTGCAACAGCTCCTCAGCCTCAGGCTCCTCTGCCTGCAGCCAGGGCGCCAGGAGAGAAGGCGAAGCCACAGCTGCTCCAGCTCCAAACACCGCTGCCAGCACTGCTCGGCACCACAATGGCTACAATTACTGGCACCCGGCTCCGAGCATGGCTCATCTTTAACGAGGCTGCAGGAATTTGGAAACCACATCAGCTGCCTGAAGAGAACCAGATCGTGGGACAGCAAGGAAGGACGCGTGGGATCTAAGCATCCGTCTCCCCAACCTGGAATGCAGACTTCAAAGCCTCCTTGGGTGCATCTTAATCGGATCCCTCAGTGTATAAGTGAGGATGCAACTTTCCACCGCAGCGCGCCCAGCCTGCCCCAGAGGAGCAATGACCGAGTGCTGCTGCTCACCTGGGCACGCTGCGGCGGGAAACTGCATCAACACTTCTACGCCGACGCATCTGGTCAAAATGCACCCGTGCCCTCGAAAGGAGCTCAGTTTGCACGGTGGCAGCAGAGCCAGTGGGGGAAGGCAACACAGCAGGGAAACAACCTGTAGAAGGAGAATTACACCAGCCAGTTTCACACTTTTTTTTGCTTCTTGAAACCTGGAGTTAAGTTGTCTCAAAAAGACAGATCAGGGTGGTCAGGTCTGGTTCTCACCGCACTCTCTGGAAAACCCACAGGTTGCAGTGGTGTGAAGAGCGAGCTTCTCGGACCTCACGAGAAAGAAGCCGTCTGTTTTTATTCCAGCATTTTTGAGATGTGCCAGTTAAGTGGGCGATACAAAACCACCTCCCAAACGCAGGGAATGTGAAGCAGCCTCTCTCCAAAGCAATCAGGGCTCATTTCCTCTGGCTTCAGGTTGCTACAATCCTATCCATTCCCTGTGTACCAAGAGGTCTAAGACGTGTAAAAGTTACGACCCACCCTTCTCTCTGGCGTACCCATAACCCCCTTCCCTTCCCATACCCGCAGCCCCTTCTCTTTTCTCCGTTTTCAGCAGACTGCTTGTGGACACGCAAGGAGGTTCAAACGGGCCCAGTCTGTGGCTCACACTGATCCGTGCGCATTTCAACCTCTGAAATCTTAAGGAACATCACACCAGAAGCCTGCGATAAAAATTTTATTGCCGGAGTTGGCAGTGAGCCGGCAGACGTCAGAGCAGCGCTAGCCCGTGACCACACCAGTCAGTGTTGCGAGGCAGCAATAGATCATGGTGGCACTTTCGCATTTCCTGAACGGCGCTCAATCAGAGCTCAGCTCACAGCCGGCACGTGCATCAGAGCAGTTGGTACTCGAGAAATTTCCAGAGGACTTGGGGCTGAATCATTTAAAAGAACATCATTTAGAAAATGGCAACCTTTGCACAAATACCTGTCCCCGATTTCCCCTCAGCCTGAGACCAAGAGCATGTTCGCACTGAGGCTAGTGGAGTTCAGAGCCAATGCTGCTTCTCCCCCACCTGGCACAGGTGCTGCTAATGCATCCCCCTGGGTTTTACTGGATGGGTCCCACTGAACTACTCAGGCAGCAAAGCGCCAGGGCAGCGCTACAAACACACTGCAGCACGGAGGGCAGGAGCAGCCCACCGTATTCCCGGCTCCCGAACAGGCAGCTGGGCAAACGCAAGCGAAGGGGCTGAACTGCAGCTTACCCCCGCCCCCAAAGCCTGTAGGCTGGGTCTCATATCAGACACTTGTTTCAGTTGGCAGGAAAAGGGGAAAAAGGCTTTTGATGATCCAAGGCCTAGGCTCTACCTCAGGGCAGGACTGCTGAAAACGAAAATCTAAAAACCTTGACAATATGCAGGACGAGGGTCTATATATGCCCTGTCCCCACTGTGTCTGCCAGAACCAAATCCTCCCGCTTTGTGGAGGGGGAAAGATCAGCGCATTACAGCCAACTCCGGAAATCCTGCAGACTCGCAGCTGTTAGGAGAGCGGCTGCCACAGAGACAACGGGTGGATCTAGGGAGAACCCCCCCCACTACGGACGTCCCATCTCCTGCACGAAACTCCAGCATCAGCATATACTTTACAGCGAGGGCACACTGGTTTTCAGCTGGTTGTTTCTCCCCAAGCTGTCTGGCCAGAGCTCATCCTGCACCATCTCCTCCTGGTTCCCAGCCACGCGTGCAAAGTGGAGATGTGGCTGCAGCATCTGTGGCTCAGGGCGTCAGTCCAGCTTTTTCACCATGTACGGCCCTTCCAGCTCGTAGCCGATCTTCCTGTAGTAATCCCTAGTGCCAACACCTGCAAAAACAACACGAGGCAAAGCTCATCAGTCATGGGGCACGCAACACAGAACAGAGCGACTCTCGCCTGTGGGAGACCGAGTGAGCGACACGGCACGGCTCTGCTTTCCTGCAGGACTCCGAACATCCAGGGTCTAGAGGAGCTGGAAATCACTCCCATCAGCTGAGCCATGGCCAGTTACCCACGTTCACCCTGCTGAGCTGGTCGGTGAGGGACCAGCACGGGGAGCCAGGGACCTCTGAACAGGCTGCGTCAGCACAAAGCCATCCAGCACCAGAACAGAAAGGAGAGCAAGGAAAAAATTGTTCAGCCCTAACATCTATGAAAAAAAAATAAAATGCCAAGGTAGGTTTCACCCCAAGCTTTCCCCAGCCTTCTCTCTGGGGCCACGGAGAACCGCGGTGGACCCGTCGCCGTCAGCCTGTTCCCAGACTGCCTGAGGAAGCAGCTTCTGTAAGAAGAGTCGTCACCAGGCCAAAGGCTTCCTAGCACTGGCCCAACGCACGTGCTAATCCAGGCATGAGTGCTAGTCGGGGCTCTGGTTACCAGGGGCCTGGTGTGACTGGTCCATTGCAATGCAGCAATGGAGACGACACACAACGTACTCCTCAAACTGCAGCTACGGCACGTTTGCAAAATGTCCCCGGCTGACCATCTCTACTGGGTCTGGGGCAGGTGCTCCAGACAGTCAGTTGAGGCAACACCTCTCCCCCCGCTAGGGCAGCAGGGTGCCCCCAGCTGGAGGGAGACAGACACCTTAGGGGGACCCAGTGGCGTGACTACCACTCGTTATGCTCCGGCATGACGCCAGCCAGTGGCTGCCCAAGACCTCTGGAAAGTGGCTCCTCTCCAGGCAAGAGGCTCAGTCCTCGGGGCTGATTCCTAAGCCTGCCTACAAGGGACAAACGTGCCGCTGCACCCTGGCACCTGCTGCTAAGGCACGTGGTTGCCACCACTTTCACACGGGCCTTACTGCAAGTGCCAGCCAAGGGGAGCCAGGTGCCTAAATCCCTTGGTCTCTCAGATTCCAGCTGCCAGGACATCCAGACTCAGGTGGGCACCGACTCGTGCGCCAGATGGACAACGCTCAACTTTCTGGGGGTGCAGCCATTCTCCCAGGTTTCTGCACAGTCTCGCACCTACCTCTTCCCTGGAGATGGGGGGGCAGCAGTGGTAAGCAGAGCAAGGAGGGGTTACAAGAGCAGCCACTGACTGCGCCCAGCAGCCAGGAGCTCGGGTCAGCCTGAGTTTAACAACAATGAAGAGACAAGCTCTTGAGAGGAAGAGGCCCGGCTGCAGGCAGCAGCACCAAGAGCTGAAGAGCTCCACACTCGGTAGTCTCCATTCAAGGCCTCCCAGAAACGCCAGCTCCACTTCAAACGCACGAGAGGGCTCTGCAGCCGCGATCTGACTTCCTCCCCAGGAGGGGAGGCCCTCCAATGCCATTGTTCCTAGCCAGGCTCTTCCCCCGCCTTCCTCCCTTAATTAGATCGCGTGGAGCCGACTCCAGGACAAGCCTGACCCTGGTGGCTTTTAGATAACATCCTGCAGAGGGACAGGCCTGCTACAGGAGAGCGCCGTGCTCCCCGCCTCGCTCTAATTACCCGCAGATGCAGACATTAGTCACAGACTGCAGGTGGGAGGAGGATCTCCACGCTGCAGCAGCATCATCCAGCCGGAGGAAACGCACCGCTCTGTTTAAAGGAACCTGCCGCACTGAGCTCAATCCCCACCCCCCGGTTAGCTCCTGGAAGCTGCAGCCCCTCCACGTCAGTTCACACTCCTGGAGTCAGCTGCATCAATCCCCAGACACAGCAACCCTCCTGCCCCACACATGCAGTACTGACAGCAAGGCTCCTGGAACCACATTAATGCTTTGAGCAGTTCATTAAGCTCTTGGGTCCTGATGTACGACAGCACGGCAGGATGCTCTCCCCGTGTGTCCTAGAGAGAAGCTGTAAGATTCACGCCAAGACTGTGCAAAAGCAATATGCCCACTAATCCCAGGTGCTAAGCCTGTGACACCTTGCGCCGGTGTCTCAGAGGTGCTGAGTGGTGGCAGCTGCAATTACGTGCCTCTAAAAAAAAAAAAAATCACAGACAAAAAGAGGTGCTGGCTGAGCCCAGCCCAGAAGCCAGGCACTGCTGCACTCCTTCCTCCAGCCCGTGCTGGCCCATGAAAGCAGCCTGCTCTCTTCTCACATTTCTCATTTTGCGGGGCTGCACCCAGAAATCCTGGAGCTACTCAGTAAACTAGTGCCAGGCTGACTCTCCCTTGCTGGAGGGCAGTGGGTTCAAATCATGACCAAGTGTCACTGCAGCCCGGCTGGCCTGCTGCCCACAGTGGCATTGCAGACGATCGGGCTTGCCGTGGAAGCCTTTTGTTCAGAGGCAACAATTACCTCCACAGAGCCGTGTCCTTCAACGGGAAAAGCTCTTCTGAAATGGATGCGGAAAGCAGCACACGGAAGGGGAGCAACTCCTCTGCTCCTTCCTCCAGGGATCAGATGCCAAGTGTTAGGAGCCTGTGTGCAGATGCACAGGGTGTGGACAGATCAAACAACCATCCTAATTTAAAGGGAGAGGGACTTTCTGCACATTGAGCTGGTTTGGTGCAACTGTGTGCTCTCCTGCAGCAAACAGAAGCTAATCACAGTCATTTGGTTGCTCTTTCCTTTGGGTAAACTGCCCTGACTTATCTTGCACTTGCTGCGAGACAGAAGGGACGTACAAAGCAGTAACAGTGCATCAGCATGCTTGTGCTCACGAGCAGTAAGTCCCTCCCCACTTCCACTCAGTGCAATTGTTTCACCTGTCCAGACCTAAAATTATCCTAGTCAATAATCCAAAGAATGGGTGTCTGGCGAAGCATGTCAGAGAAACCACAGCACGCTCAGAGGTAGGTACTGAGATCAGAGCAGTGCATATGGGGAAAAACCCAGTGCCAGATTAAGGAGCATGAAGTGAGCACTAAGTAAAAGTGAGCACAAAGCCAAATACAGGACCCTCTCTCTACACAAATGAGAAGCTTAAAAGTAAAAGCAGGTGAACAGTGTGACAGGCGTCGGGAGGTTAACACAGGAGGCACTCCCAACGAGGAGCAAGGGGCAAATCAGGGGGACACTAACAGCTGCCAATGACCTATACCGGACGGAAAAGTGACGTCACAGCCACAGGGAAGCAGCGCTATGCTTGGCAGACCCTACCATATCTAATGTAATAGTGTCACGGTGTAGACAACCATAGGGGAGCCTCCGCAGGGGTGTGCATTTTAAGTCACAAGAATACAAATCTTCCTGCTCTATTACTGTCTGTCTGGTCAGGAGAAGGATGACGAATGTGCAAGGGTAAAAAAACAAAACAAAACAGCTTAGACAGTGCATAAGGCCCCTGGCACACATTCATGTAAAGGAGCCACAGGATCTGATCCTTGATCCCAGCAAGCATGCTTACTACCAGGCCACATGCGCATGGCAGGAGGCATGATTCTGGGACCGGATCCCAACTCCGCCCTTTCTACTTGCTAGTGATGGGATCATGAGTCTGGGATCCTTCTGTACTGGTAAGTTGAAAGCTGGGTGCCTGCAGTTCCAGGGCTAGGGCAGACGATCGGACCCTGGTGCAGTCCTGGGCTAGAGACAGGAATCAGTTGATTGTCAGCCCTGACCCAAACTTGCTCCGTGTTCAATTTAAGGTGCCAGAAAAACCACCCATGAATATGTTCTACGTTATACGAAGAACATTTTTATGGCTGGTTTGCCATTTTATGGCACCTTTTAAAAGGTGTGCACATGTAACACCCTTGCTATTTATGTCATAATTAACATATTAATTGTGGCATAGATGTAACACACAGAGGGTGCCTAATAGTCCCGTCACTCCAGATCATGCTCTAATATTGATCCTCTTCAGCAGAATATAGTCTAGGATAACTTGTAAGTAAGAATCAAAGATGGGACTGCAAAAATATTTTTTGGAACATGCACGTTTCATTGGATTTGCTGGGTTGGGTTTCCAAAGCAGGGCTGAATTACTCACAGGACTTGGCTTTGAAACAAGCCCTGCTCCGTGTAGCTGAACCCGATTCAAATGGCTGAGAGAGTTCAGACCGAAGCAACATTAATGCCCACAATACTGATGTCTCTGGGTTAATACAGTCCAGTCTCCAAGAACCAGCGCTCTGTACGACACAGGTGGGGCACGAACATCGTCCTGAAAACCTCTACCAGGCTTGGCACAGCACACGGCTGGTTGTTTCCTAAACAATTTAACACAGGGTAAGAACATCTTCCCACCAGGCGCATCTCCACGCTGGCTCCCCACAGCAAACAGAGCTATAGTCAAAAGTTCTTAAAGGAACGAGGTGGCCCTGTGCCTGCTGGGAACAACATGACCCAGGTATGTCAGGACAACCATCAAAGGTTGCAGTGCAGGGAAGGAGGGGCAGAGGCAGTGCTGGGAGTGGCAAACAAGTAATAGGGACAAAGGGGTCACGAAAACTAATCCAAGTAAAGGGATAAGAAACTGTAGCCCCTGTTTAGATCATGCTTAACACAGTCCGTGGATCATTTCTTGTCTCACAATTGCCTGTTCAAGTTCATTTTTAAAGTTTTGTTGTCTAAGAGCAGCCACTCCCAAGGCCAGTGAAGGACAAGAACGTATACCCGGCTCAGACACCGTGGTATTAAGCACAGCATAACCAACCAGAGAACAGACTGAAAAGGGCAGAAAACATCAAGTCCTAAACTTTCCCTGGCTGGTAGATAAGGCAAAGAGGCAGCCCAATTTATACTTCAACTCAGTGAAAAGGAAGCGTAGAGAAAGGTGGAAAACCGGTCTAATTACACATATCCGCAGCCCGACAGTGCCCTTTTCTGCCCAAAATGACCATCTATTCTTTTGATTCAATCCTGCCACACAGAACCATCGTTTGCCCTCCTGAAAACTGCTACCACGTGCCCCAAGCCTCCTTTCCTTCAAGCTAAAGGAGACCTGCCTCTCGCAGCCTTTCCTCATCCAACCTGCCTTCCAGCTGCCTTATTTCTGTTGCCTGCCTCTGGCCTCTCTCCAGCTACTCCACATCCTCCTGAAAGCACGCACCACAAAACGGCTCGCTGTTCTCTGAGGCCTCCCTGGCACCGAGAGGAGCGGCACTGTCACCTCCCTGCTTTACAGCTCACACTTCTGTCGAGGCTGCCCACAATTACATTTGTCTCGTTTGCTACTGCAGCACATGGATGACTCGCGTTGACTCTGCAATCCACCAAAACCCCCGGGGATCGCTGTCGGCCACACTGCGGCCCAGCCGGTTGCATCTGGCATTCTTCCCCAGGTGTAGCACCTTGCACTTATCCATACTGGGCTGTCTCTAGTCTAGCTGTCCAATCTATAAAGATCCTGTTGAAATCTACTCCTCTCCCGCAGAGGGTCTGCAATCCTTCCCAGCTCTGTGTCATCTGCAAACTTCATCAGGGAACTCTCTATTTTGGCATCTAAATCATTACTAAACATGTTAAACAGCACCAGACACAAAACAGACCCCTGTGGAAACTCAATTGAAACCTCCTGCCATTCTGACATTAATCCATTTATAATTATCCTTTGCTTGCCATTAGACCCAATTATGTATCCACCTTAGTAATTTTATCCACCCCACGTTTCTCCCATCTACTTACGACAATGTCGTGTGCGACTACATCAAAAGCCTTACTGAAGTCCAAGTGTACTTATGTACATGTTTCTTTTACTCACTCAACTCATTAACTTGCTAAAGGAGATCCAAGAACGGTCCAGCCAGCTTTATGCAAGAATTAAAATCTCTACCGATGGGGAGGTTCAACATGCATCTCACAGCTCCTATCTAAATATTTCTTTAAAGCATTCAATGGCATCTGCTTCCACAGGAACAATGAGATGGTGAAACTCAGTTCAGGGGGGTGAAGGGGATACTGCAAGCCATTAATGTGCCCCAAAGAACTTTAATAATGGGGAAACCCCTGCTATAAGTTTTTTGTAAAAAAAAATTACTTCCTCATTACTAAGTCCGTTGACTTCTGCACAAACCCAAGAAAGATGTGAGAACTCCCCAAGGTCCCCCACTACAGACCCTTAACCCAACACCACTAAGCTGAGAAGATGCCTGAACAGTTCCTGTGATTCATGCAGACGCTGCCTGAATCACAGAACAGTCGCATCATTTCTTCCAGAGCCCCCCAAAATTCACCTAGTCTCAGCAATATATGCATCTTGAAGCTTCCCCACTCTGACAGGAGCGGATGAGGCTGCTCCATGCACATCAAGCAGGTGTGTTTCTGCGTTTGCTGCAGGCTGCGGAGCCACGTACAGGCCTCTCCCTGCAAGGGTCTGACACGCTGCCTTTGCTACACTGCAACCTCTGATGGTTCATTCAGAAAAGCCGACAGAAGGAACCACAGCACGACTTCACCCTCACATGGGCAAACCCTGCTGAAAACAAGGCACCAGTACACAGTGATGGGCAGAGAGAACTGGCAGGGGCTCTGGAGGCCGGTCTCGTCACCAGCAGAACAAATAACCAACCGTCAGGACTCAAGAGAAGGAAGTGAGGACTAAATAAGGTAAGAACCCCAAGCGTGACATCCCAGACCGACACACCAGGAACTTCCCGAGTCAGAGGAGAAGCTTGCTACATCAAAAATCAGTGAACCCAGCAGCTGCTCGCCATGGGACTCTGGGCTGTTCCCCAACAAAACCAGATTTTCAGAACTCAAGGCAGCAACACTGCTGGATTTAGAAGCATTAAAGCCGCCTCCAATACTCACACCTCGATACAGGACTGCAAATAAAGCAAATAGCTCAAACGGAACAGCGAACTCGTGACAACTCCTGAGAAGCTAACGAAGTTATCAGTCTAAAGCTCTTATTGGGAACAGCCTCTTACTCTTGCAAATAATGTTAACCAAGTCAAGGAAGTCAGTGGAAGTGTCCAGCTGAGTACGGTTTGGACGATCTGGCCCCAAGCGCGTATCAGCAATAAGAACGCACGTAACTGAGCCACGCCACCCTGCTCTTGGCCTGTACCCGTCTTTGACAGCTCTCATACCACCTGCCCAGAGGATTTTAGTTCCTATGAAGCCACGCTTGGGACCAGGGAGGCTTTTTACCCCAGGGTCAGATCAGCACAGAGCATGGGGGGTTTTGTGTTCTTCTACAGCAGGGTATGGCTCTTTCGAGTGGCAGGTCACTGATGGTACTCGCCCCCCCTCTATCTGGGGCAGGTTCAGTGCTTCTGGTGCCTTTGGGCGATATGCCTTGAGGCTGTGTGACAGGGCTCGTGGTGCGGTTTTAGGAATAGGTTAGACTAGGATTTGTATGGGATAGTTTGGATCAGGACAATCCTGCCTTCAGAAGGGGGCTGGACTAGATGACCTCTGGAGGTCCCTTCCAGCCCTATTTTTCTACAAGTCTATGAAAGCACCGGGCAAAAAGTTGTCAGGTCCCTGGTCATTCTCATCTAAAATGAAGTACCTCCATTTAAAATCTGCAAAGAAAGAAGAGCTTGAACAGACTACAGTAACTCCTGGGACCGTTGCATTGTGAGAAACTCCTGGTAAAATATTGGCTTAGATTCTTCTCAACCAACTGCTCTTGCACTTGCTGCATGGCAAGATCTCAGTGCTGTTTTACAGCAAGCTGGGGCAGAGCAGACATGATTTCTGGTGTGCGACAGATCAAGACAAATGTCGGAAGCACAACTGCAATCTTCATGTGGCTTTGACTGATATCAGCAAAGACGTGGATAGTCGGTCAGGTCTCTGGAGCCTGCTGGACAGGCTCAGGCGCCCTGAAAAGATCCTCGCTGTCTTGCATCAATCCCATGAAAGACTGCAGGGCAGAGTAGGTGTTGACAATGACCCTTCTGTGCCTTTCCCCGTCTCCCGTGGAGCGAAACAAGGCTCTGTTCTGGGACCAACCATTTGCTTGGTTCCCTTCGGCACCTCTGGAGATAACAGCTGCTATATCCTCAGTGGTGAGATATTAAGATCCTGCACCTCTGGACACTCAAGTTGTGGGAGGTTGTGAGCAAGACTGAAAAAAATCTCTGCCCCCGCTCTGCAAGCTGCCCTACGCAGGTGAGTATGCATTCATGGCCTGTTGCAAACAGGCCTTGCAGATCTGTCTTAGCGACGCCGCAGCAGCTGTAGACAGCTCCAGGCTCACATTTAGGTTAATGGAGTTACATGTCAGTAAGAAACCTCTGGCTACGGTTCCAATCTGATTGCCAGAGAACCGTCCTGCCAAGCTCAGCAACAGAAAACACGAGGGAACGGCCGACCTGACGCCGCTGAGGTGGGCATGGGAAAGTCAGCTGAACTCCTGCTGTGCCTGCAAGATGATGGATTAAACAAAGCTGCAGCAGAGGCTGTGAGCACAGCCCCTTCTCCTGAACTTCACCACCAGACCAGGCAGTGTTCACACTGCTGCCTTTCATCTGGAAGGAAGCTGCACGTGAAGAAACAAAAATCAATCAGTAGCACGCAACCACAGAGAGTAAACAACAGCGCGAGCGTGGAGGAGGTGAAACAGCATTAGCAAAACCCGCTCAGCAATGCTGAACTGGGAAAAAAATAAAATAAATGGAAGCCACTGCAAGCCACTGAATACAAGTCAGAGAGCTTTGATGCTGCAGCTAGTTATTAAATTAAAAAGTGGGATAAATATCCCTAAATGAACCATGAAAAACAATTTTTAAAACACATTTTGGGCAAAAATTTTAATGCACTCAAGTCACGTAAAAGCCACCCTTGAAACTGGATATTAAACCGCTCTCCGCTACCTCATGCTGCGAGAGCTGACAGAAGATGCCCATCAGCAATCCCAAATTCGGCATGCTCGAGAACAAGACGTACCGGGGGCCCCATACAGAAATTTCCAACTACTGACATTTTCTGTGCCTTCTCTTCATTTCTCAGACCTTGAACTTCGAAACAAGACCCACAACTGCACAGACAGGTCTCCCGGCTCAAGGTGAGGAGGTGGGCAACGGCAGCCGCGCCCTGGCAAGCTGAGCGAGGGGCTGGCTCGATTCCCAAACTCGGCCCCTGACCCTGGGAACGTCATTTATTCTAAGCATCAGTGCTCTCATTTGTGAAGTGGCAGAAAGGCACTTTGAGGTCTATGGATGATTATGCCAAATTTTGGTATCGCTAGCGAGTGGACAATAAACCCCCGCAGCAAAGGAAGGGTATACTCCATATCTGTTCTCCTAGACGGGATGTGTGTGGGTGAAAGTGCACGGCTAGCAAGGAAGGAAAGCTCTGGCAGGTCATTCATGGATTTTCCAATCTATACTTCAACAAAACAAAAACTTAAATGATCGGGATTGTCATCAATGGCATTTAGAAAAAAAATACACTGAGTAAAAACTAATGACAGAATTAATGAGAGAACTTTGGAGCAGTCAATTTTTGGGGTGTCATTAGCACGCAGTAGATGCACTCATTACACTTGCTCACTTGCCATTTAAAAAACAGCTCAGAAGCACCACGGAGCCTCCAGATGGTGAGATTACATCTCATTGATCTCATAATGCAGCAGCAATATTTCATTAGCGACTACGAGCCCCTCCCGCTCCCAGCAGCGAGAACCAACTTTTGCAGGGAGAAGAGTCACCACAGCAAACTGGGAGCTTAATTTTGGCAGATGAAACCAGAGCTAATTCCCCTTTGGCGCGTAAGCCATGCTCACAACATACCCTCAGCTCCACATGACGTGTTTTCCTTTAAAGAAACAGCGCCCTCACGCACACTACACTTGGTTCGATGGATGTGTCCACTGCACACAAAACATACCAAGAGTGCTCTGGTGCTCGCGTAGTCCTATTTTTGGGGCTAAAAGTTCGGGAGAGCCTCCATCTAGGGCCAACAGGATATCCCAACGCTTTTTTCTTGTTGCTAGATGAAAGATTCACCCTCCAGCAAGGTCCTTTGGGATTCAGGCCAACTCATAAAAGCTGCCTGGAAATTCATGCTCAATTTTTCTTTATCCTGCGCACCAGGCTCCACGGTCCATGAAGCAACCCTGGCACTTGCAGCACCACCCGCCTTCCCTGGGCAGCTCTTCCAGCAGGCTCATCACCAGCATCACTGCCCAACACGAAGATCCCACCAGCCATGGGAGGAGTGCGCTACATCCATTTAATACTCGGTAGTTTCTTCCGAGACGTCCATCTTGTTCACTAGCAACCAGAGTGAGATGCCTCACTTGCTAATACGAACTGATTTGTATGGGGGTAGTACATGCAGTCACAGACCTGGGTCCCGCTGTGCTAGGCGCCGTCTAAACACCAAGCATCTTTCCCAAGAAACTTCCAATTTATGGAACAGGTCACCAAGCAGGACAGTCTTGATTTTTGCTTGGTAATTACCTAGCGACAGCTCTGAATTTCCATGCAGGTAGACAGCCCAGTGTCTACTCTGAATGCCCACACCAGCTAGTTCCCCATCTACAACGCTACCTAAACACTATTCACTTCAAGGGTCATTGAGCGTCAGAAACAAAAGCAAAGGTCACCTGAGTGGAAGACGTTTCTCACTGGATTTGTTGTAGGGCAGAGGCCCAGCAAAGGATGCCACAGTGCCAGGTGCTGTACGTACACCTACGCACAGACACAGAGGCAGCCTTTATCCTGCCGTGCTTTCCGTGAATGCCGAGAGGCTTCACGCCGAACAAAGAACATGGGAAATGGCAGTAAAAAGGGATACTGATGTACTGCCAACTTTTCCTTGGCTTAACTTCTCTGGTGAACTGGCTAATGAAACAGGCCAGTACTGCTTGAGATCACTGGCTCTTAACATCCCCCGTGCAGAAGCCCACCGCTCCTCTCCCGTCTTCAGCCCACGACCACTCAGGCGTAGACCGTTTCTGGCCTGTGTCCATATTAATTTTCTACTTGAGAGAACACGAATAGAAACCTGGTCTGGGGAAAAACTGATCATCTTGGTGCATAGTAATTAGCTCATAGCACAGAAGCGTAGTGCTGCCAGGCCTCGCGCTCCGGAGATAAGTCTCCTACGTCACTGGAACGGAGAGTGCTGCATTTACGCCTTGCTGCAGGGGGACGTGAAATAACCCTTCAAAAGGCGAGGTGTGCCAGTGCAGAGGCGCAGTTACTTCCTCCATTTCCAGCTGCTGTGTTAGCTATGGATGACGTTGTTTTAAAAGGGCATTGGCGGTGGACCTAGGGAATAAACACCATAAAGGAGAAAGGAAGATGCGACCCAGAAGCATCTTGTTTTGTCCACCTGTCCCCAGAAGTGGCTGAGGTACTAGCTACCAGAGATGGAGAGAGGTAGTCTGAAGTCAGAAAGGTATGGGTGTCTCCACTGAAACACACTGAGATTCCTATGCCTCCAACGGGTCAGAACAGGCCAACACCATCACGTTTGGACTAGCCTTGGCCTCTATAACTTGAGAACGCAAGTGAAGAGCAGGTACAGTTAGCTTTATGCAGTGCAGATGTCTACTTCTGATATGAGAGAGAGAGAGTACCATGAGGAATATGCATAAATCCCCCCACCCACAACCCTAAACACTTGCTGACTTCAAGCCTGCCTAACCAAGCGGCTGATTGAGTAGCGGCATGGCTCCACTGCAAGATGTCTTCGGTTGCACATACTTCCACTGAAAAAGATGGCACCCAGGATGTCAGAACCAAGTCGAGTCATTATACCTCGATTCCCATGTTCTTCATGCCCTTCTGGCCAAGGTGGCCTCAGAAATTTTGACTAGAAGCCAACAGGCCTATATGGCTCTTAACTCCTCTTTCCCCCATAACCTAATCCTCATAAGCAACATCACGTTCAGATCACGTCAATGTGACGAAGTGATCAGTAAAGCTAACCGCACTTTATCGTGCATTAGCAGGTGCGTCACAAACAGGGCCAGGGAGGTGATGCTTCCCCTCTATTGGAGTACTGCGTTCAGTTTTGGGCACCGCACTTCTAGAGGGACGGGGATAATCTTGAGAGGGTCCAGAGGAGGGCCACTCGGATGGCTAGGGGCCTGCAGGTAAGGCCCTACGAGGAGAGATTGAGGGACCCCGCGGGACCTCTTCAGCCTCTGCAAAAGAAGGCTGAGAGGTGATCTTGTGGCCGCTGACAAATTCAGCGTGGGGGACAGCAAGGGATAGGAAATGCTGTTTGCCAGAGCACGCCTTGGAGTAACTAGAAATAACAACCACAAACTGACAGAGAGCAAATTCAGGTTAGATGTCAGGAAGAACTTCTTTACGATTAGGATTGCCAGAATTGGGAATGGGCTCCCAGGGGAGGTGATGCTCGCCCCTACTACTGGGGTCTTTAACGGGAGACTGGACAAGCACTTGGCTGGAGTCATCTGACCCCAGCGCTCTTTCTTGCCTGGGGAGGGGGTCGGACTCTACAACCTGCCGGGGTCCTTTCCAACCCCAACATCTACGAATCTCAGAGCCAGCTCCATCCTGGTCTCCCTGCAGACGTCTGGGCATTGGTAACATCCACCTTTGATAGGCGCCTTATGACTGTACCTGCAGAGTGGCACGTGTTATTACATGGGACTTGGAGCAACTTGTCAGAAACCGCCATTTCAAAACCACTTTCCTGACAGGAGGGAACAGAAAGAAGAAATGGCCAAAAAAGGAAAGCGTTACTTTCTTTTAGATTTCACAGCTAGAAACAAAGGTTACAAAACTTCTGAAGGAAAGACGACCTAAATTAACAGAGAGTTTGGAACAGGCTGGCGGCTGAAAGCAACCCGCTTCAATCCAGCCGCAGCGTTGCAATGGTCTCCAACAGTTCACAACAACCCAACACCGAGTTACGAGGCACCGGTGGCTTGTAGGAGCAGGAGAACTGCTGTACGGGCACAGCCTAGAGATCCTCCCAGCCCCAAATCCTGGTCTCCAGCAGTGGTGCGTTTCCTTTAAAACAATGCCAGGGTTGCGTGCAATTAATGTCCGCTGCGCTTTGATGGGCAAGGACCAACAAAGCAGACTGCTTCTGGGAAGAAAAGCACTCCTGAAGCTGCCCCTAGATGCACATTTTCCACTGCACAAGGCTCCTCTGAAAAGGAGAAAAAACCATTGCCCTCATTTGTTTTTCCAGTGCTGGTACAGTGCAAGACTGCTGTATTTTAAAGATAAAGGTATCAAGTCCCTTAATTTTGCCGGTCACCCGTTTCTATGAAAGCTCAGGCAATTATAAAGCAATGACTTGAATCTCACTGATCCTGCTTATTGTAAACTGCAATAACCATTAACTGAAATAGTGACATCAATCAGAATTAATCCAGTTTCTAGTCAGAAGAAAAATCAAGAGCTCATGCTCTATGCATTTATTTATCCACATTAAGACACTCGGATCATTTAGGTAAGTAAACAAGCAGGACTTCCAACATCGACCAAGATACACTCATCATATTTCTTAGCTCCGTCGGCTTATAATCACTCCACGGCTGAACTGTAATGACAAGCCTGTGATTTTGTCGTGCCTTTTAGAACCAAAACCTCCTCTGAGAGTCCTGCGATGAGCTAGGACTCCTCTGCGTCGCTGTTTATAACCGGTTATTTTCTATGGAGTTAGAGCAAAAAGAGCCAGTTAAGGGAAATTAAGCAGGAAAAACAGCCAGGAGGCCTTGATGGAAAAACAGAAAAACTGTTAAACAGGAAACAGCCTCTCTTATCCAGTCCGATCCAGACTAAGAACGGCTTAACCTTCGCCACAGCTAACACTACGAAGAGAGGACACCAAAGCCCCAGAGGGCATTAGCCAGGGAAAAGGAAGGGCCGAAAAGGTGCGTCAGCTCCCACAGGCTGACGGAGGCAGGTCTTTAGCAAGCCGGTTGCAACTGCAGGTGCCGAGCCCACGAGACCCGTTAGGTGTCACAGCTTGCAACCGAGATGGAAAAGTACTGGGATGCGAGGTGCCACCCCAAAGAGGAGCATCTCGAGGAAGGGGTGCGCTTGGCACCTACTACTTCTCAGAAGGGGTGGCCTGCCCAGGGACTATGAAAACATCATCTCTGTAAAAGAAAATACATGTTTGAAGCTGCCTGGAAGGAGACTGTTGCTATAAATTCAGCAACAAGACACAAATATCCTCGCTCCTGCTGAGAGAAACTGCTTTGCCAGGATACAAGTACTTTAACCTATGGACAACAGGGAGACAATGAATTGAGATTTATTGGGTTTTGTTTTTGTCTGAGAGGGAAGAAGGAAAAATAAGTACTCCAGCCAGGTAAGCAAAATCAGCACAGGGCAGGAACATACACATGCAATTACAAATGCTGATAGAAAAGCAGACAGTTTAGCTCACACCTCCCAGGAGCTCTGCAATAATGGATTGATGCCTCAGGGGTCTACCACTCACATACCCAAGCCTGCATACTAATATACTGCTCACATCAGAAGAGTAGAAAGGCAGCACTCATGCAGAAAATTACCTTAAATGAGCAAAGGCTCCATGATAAACAAGTCCTTTGCTTTTTTACTCTGCTCTTTGCTGTCGGGTGTGGGGGCACTCCCTTCCTTCCTGCTCCGGACAGAGCGCATGCTTCTGGCTCACAGCACAAACCTTGCAGAGGGACACAAAACCACCCTGGTTTGGGGAAATGCTTAATTCTGCCCGGTTTGGCCGAAGCCTAACACCCGATCACAACCGAGGGATCGCGTCTCTTCCGATCGCTATCCTGCCAGGTGGAAAGCATCACAACGGTGGGAAGCGTCTGGCACTGCTGGATGACCCGAGGCTCAGAACAGTCTATTATCAAGGATGTGAATACAAAATTAGCAACACCACTTCGCTTCCCCTGCAGCCCACAGCAAATGAAGCGAGTAAAAGGAGAAATGGTAAACGAGGGGCACGAGGCAGGTTGTTGCTCACCAACATAGCTTGGCTGCACCCCCTGCCTCTCCGCACGGCCAGGTGAGCGAGGCAGGGCCCGGGATTTGCACCATGCACTTTCTAGGCACTGCGGAAAGCAGTTGTACAAGTTGTACCGTCTCCCTCACCTTCAGCAGTTGCACGTGCCTGACAGCCAAAAAAACTTCCTACAAAAGAGCACCAGTCAAACTTGGATGCCTTATGTACAGCAGGAAAAACAAAAAGTTTCAGGAAAGTCTCCAGTGAGAAATTCAGACAATTTTCCACAGCATAAAACCTCACACAGGCCGCAGATGGGAAGGGATTCAGATATGTGGTGCGCGTTCCTGGTAGGGAACCCCGTCCAGTCTGCAAATATTTCAGCGCCCTGCCTAGCGATACGCCTCCCTGGACGACACTCACATGGATGCCAGGTCACAAGTGTGCATCGTGGGAGCGGTGCAGAAGCAGGAAGCTAAGCAGAGCGCTTCTTCTACCAAGCCAAGACTAGGAGGTTTCACGGGACAACATGCTGTTTAACAGCATTTGTAAGTGGGGACTCTTCCACAGGTAGGCTGTGGGTTACGTGCTGGTAAAAAAACCCAACAGGCTGGGGGGTATCCCATTCAGGTTGTAAAAATGACAATGAAAACTTCTATCCTCAAACCCTGAAAATAAAAACAAGACAATCTCTTAATGCCTGGAGTTGTGAAAACAATCACGATGCAACAGCAAAGTAAGGATGTGGGTGGGCAGGACTAAAGAGGCACCCAGTGGAGAGCAGTGCGGACCTTTTGCTTCAGCTGCATCTCCTATCTGAAAACAGATGCAAACGGGAGGCAGAGGAAACGAAAAGTCAGCTGCTGCCATTATTGCCGCATGCGCATGGTCTAATGGTTTTGGGTTTCTAGAACAAGCGCCTGCCCCAGACTCAATTCCCCCATGGCAGAGCTTCCAGGAGACCTCTCCTCCTGCCCAACACAGCACAAGTTCGTGTTGCTACCAACACCGAGGGAAAATGCTGAAGAGCTGGGGTCCAAAAGAGATGCTGTGTCCACACCCTCCTCACACCTACTCTAGTCCTTGTAGATTGATCAGATGCATTCAAAAAATATCTAGCAAGGATGGTTAAGCAGTGGAGAAAAAAACATCTTACCAAGAGAAGTGGCTTGAGTGGACTAGACTCTACACCATCTGAATTCCAAAAATCAACAGTGGCTCTTTCAAAAACGTACGTTTTAGCTCCACTGGAAGTCGTGGGATTCCTGGATATCGTTCTCTGACCCACGCTACACGGGCAGATGAGGTGATCTAGGCCTTTCTGGGCTTAGATTAGCGGTCTAAACTAATTCTGCAGACCAAAGAATCACAGGCTCGTATCAAATGCTGCCCCCTTTCAACGTCTGCATCAAAAGGGTGCCTTACCAGTGCAGCGCCCGCTCCAAGTTATTGCTGATTATTAACACTTCAAAGGGAAATCTCATCAAACACTTCAGCGCTGTATGCAGTAATTATACCACAGCAGCAAGGATGGGTTTCACTCTGGCTCTTCCACATCTCTCATCAGCTGCCTCTAGTGAAACAGATCGGTTACAAGTACTCAAACACAAGGCACTTGGTCCTCCAACCTTTCTATTTTGGGCTGCTTTTTCTCTTACAAGTAACGATTACCTGCAGCATTTCTATAAACGAGGGACCAGAAGTGCAGGCATCCTCTCAACAAACCCTAATGAAGCCCCTCACCCCTGACCAGCACGGCTTCAAGCTTCAGTCCTGGGCCTCTTCCAAGGGCGTTCTGGCAGCTGGCAATCGCCGAACCCAGTCTGGGAATTAGCTTCTAGTAAGAACTACGAAGGAGCAACCACCCAAGTAACAAACTGCTTCTCGACTGACTTGGAGGCTAATCACACAAGCAAGATTCAATGGGAACAGGTGTTTGCACGCACCACGGAATTGCTCCCTTTGAGCCAAGGGCAGCCCCGTGACTCTTACCATCAGATATTGTTTCTTATAACTGAATTTAGTGCTGGTGTCAAACTGCAGATTTGCTTTAATGGCATGCCAAGTCTTCTGTTTATCCCCAAAGTACCTGCAGCAAGGACTGCTGTAGGTGCCGTGTCTTTCCCACACCTAACGTGACAGGGAGCTTCCAGCATGCTCCACGAGGACCACCATTACGACGGGGAGCAAATTACTCCTTTATCAATATGGCAAAGTCTGTGTACTTTCCCAGGAGGCTATAAAAAGGGATGCACACTTAGAAACTTCTTAAAAGATAGACCGTAAAAGAAATATAAAACCGGCAGGCTGGGGGCGGGGTTGTAAATGCACAGAGTTCTGGGCATTTATTATTGCTTGAGCAGGACAAGAAAGTTTGGGAAAATACCAGAGCAAACGCTTGGTAGAGGTACAGGAGGGGAGGGCAGGAAGTGGCCAGCATCAAGAACAGAACTGTACCGTTAACAAGACAGACTTGAGAAACATTTTCAGAGGGTGTTCACAGCCGACAGCTCCTCTCTGGACACCAGTCAACGTTTTCCTGCACATGCTGACAACTTCAAACAACAACAGGCTCCCAGGTTGGTTTCAAACGGTTCGCTGGATTTTCAAAATTAGCAAAAGGAGAGTTAATCTACTCTAATGCAAAGTGGAATTCTGGCTGCACTTTTATCCAAGATAAAACCCAACGGGAGAAATAAAATTCATTTGATGATATTTCCCAGGTAACAGCTGGAAAGCACCTGTTCTTTGCAGATGCTTTAGCTTTTTCTCATGTTGACACAGTGCACAGACTGAATACTGCACCCTGGAAGAATGAGCATATATGCTGCTTAATACAATTTCACGTTCTCCTCTATAAGCAGCAGGAAAACAACCCCTACAAATGCATTCATTTGCAAGTGAAGCTGTAGTACTGTCCTGTTCCTTGAGGAAAAAAAATACTTAATTCAGTTCACTCAGGTACAACCTAAATGAGTAAACATTAGTGTTGGAATGGATCGCTTTATTCATAATCACTGCTCCTCTTATTCTCAACACTGTCTTCTTTTGTACAAACGAACTGCCACTACCCACCCTCCATAAGCTCCATCAGAGCAAGGGCCATTAAGACTGAGGGCTGGAGAACAGTTGACGTACAGGAAGAAATACATTCTCAGCCCTTCAAGCCTCCTCTTTGCTAGGAGGAGCCTGCCACGGACACTTGTTGCTAACACGTGAAAACTCACGCTTCAAAACTCCAGCATCAATGGAGACAGAAGACGCCGGGTGTCTGGAAAGGGGCTGTGCTTAGTCCTGAGAACGTCCAAGTCTGATCTGTCAGCTAACGGTAACCGGCAATCCCCCGGGCCCCCTCTCCTCCTTCCAGTGTGATCTCTTCGTCTTAAATATTTCCACAGCCCTCTTTTTTCCATCCTAATTCTAGTGTTTTCAGATGGCTGAAAAGGGAAGTGACAGGCCATATTTTAGAGCAGCTTGGGGGGATTGCCCCCAGAAAAAAAGTCTGCCACTGTAGTTACCCCAAGGAACCCTCTTAAAGTAGACGCCACTTCTTCCAGCAAGAGTGCTATTGCCAGCACAGCCTGCTGATTCCCTGAACGAAATCAGCTACGCTCACAAAAACACCTTTATGCACTATGTAAAGGATCTTGCCAGCATATTACCAAAATAAGTAATTATTATGCCCCTAAAGCACTGGATTTCCAGTGCAGACGTGCCCTTTTCTTCACACAGGTCACTGAGCAGCTGCTATTATTTTTAGTTGGTACTCAGCTGGGCTTTCAATGCAGTGCCTCGAAAATGAAATGGGACAAGCAGTCAGTCTCCTGTCCAGCTCCCATGCCTGTGATGGGGCTTAATTTATTCTAGAAGCAGTTGACAATCAGGATGGCTGCAGCTCCACCAAGGCCCTAAAATGGACATCTGTCATTTTTAACCAGGTTGAGACTGGATACAAGGAAGGAGATCTTGGAAATAGCATTCTGCACAGAAAACAGAGGTCATGCAGCCCACCCCTGCAGGTGTCTTCTAGAACGACATTTCTCAACCCAAAAGTGGGTTGCAAGAATATACAAAAAGGTCACAGGGGAAAAAAAAGGATTCTCCTTTAAAGGAGAAAAACATGGGAAACTGTGGCTTTTCCCTTGCAGGCTGGCAGTGTTTCAGCCTGTAAGGGGCTGCTTGGGGCACCCCATGCCCCACACACCCACCTCCTGCTCCATACACTGGGGGCCTGGGCCTGGGCCAGGACTGGCCATCGATGTTTACAAATGGGTCTTGGTACAAAAAAGGTTGTGAACCGCTAGGCTAGGAGCAGCGTCTTTCGTTCAGCATCCCCTCCAGAACATACCTTCACCAAACACAGCGCATGATAAGCAACAATGCGATGGATGAGATCTTCCTTGAGAGATCATCCTGTAGCCTACTGTACTTCGTTCTTAGAAAGCGTTATCTGGTGTTCATTTGCCCCATTATAACAAATGTTCACAGCACTAGTGCAAAATCCACCAGGATCCATTTACAGATTAACACTATGAAGCAACGATACCTGAAATGACAGCAATTTTCCGCGCGCCGTGCTCCTCTTTGGCTATCCGTTCAGCCTCTTCCATCAGCAACATACCAAATCCCTAGAACGGGAGGTGCGAAAGAAGAAGGAAAATATAAAGTTTGCTCAGAAAACAAAAGTAAGGTTGTCATTTCAGCCCAAAGACAGAGAATGGTAACTATGCAAGGGAAAGCCAACTGATAACCACTGGAGAAGCACACTACAGAGGAGAGCTATACCAACCTTTAAAGTGGCAAGAGGCTCAGCGTTTCTTCCAATGAATGGAAATGACTCGTAGGTGACTTCAGTCTCTGACACTTCTTTTGTGTAGGTAAAAAAAAACAGGCTAAAACCACCAATTCACAAAACCTGGTACAAGACACCTAAAACTGCCTGGTGGAAAAAGACTACCACACACTGAAATTCCCAATGCACAACAACAATTCATTAAAGCACAGAACTTTGTTGCCTCCATGTGCGTTTGTGCACTGTGCAGCACAGCGCGAGCGCTGCTGGAAGCAAACAGAACAGTTTTCTGTGACAAGGAACAAGTCCCTCCGGCCCCAATCTGGCAACTACACTCTGAGAAAAGACAAAGGAATGAATTCGTCTCTAACAGTGGGATGCAGAAATCACGCTCTGATCTCGGTTCACATTTCCCTGGCAGGGTGTGAGCAATGGCAGAGCTGGAATTGAGGAGTATGAGACTTAATTTTAAAAGTGTAAGACTTTTAAGAAACGCTTAAAATCTTCAGCCCAATGCGTTCTCCTAATAGCACATCGCACACGCCAGGTGTTCTACTATTCAGGAATGAGAAAAACATTCTTTGCCGAGTCCAGACTGCTTTCAAAGTAGCACGGCGCACATTTCTACACTGCGCGTTAGTGCGTCATACGCCATGAAATCCTGATTTCTGGCCTATTTTAATTTGTGCTTGGCTCAACTCGATTGATTTTTCTTTCCCTTTGCTTTTTACTTATGATGGCCAGTTTCCCTACCCTCGGTTTGAAATGTTAATTATCTTATAGTGGAACCATTCGTTCTCTTTCAAGTCTGCTGCCTTATGGCCCTGATCATGGCTGTCAAGCAACGTGCTGCATCTTAATGCATACATTCAGGGAAGGATTAATAAAAATAAAATTTAATTTAAAACAACATCAGCCCTGAAGGCTTCTGGCACAAAGAATAAATAGATGGAGTTTCTTAAGCTTAATCAAACTCTACTACTGCAAGTAACCAGCAGCACACTTTTAAGATGGGAAACTCCCTTCTTGAGAGCATGGAGGCAGAAAGGGATCTTGGAGTCATTACTGACTCCAAGATGAACATGGACTGGCAGTGTGGGGACGCGGTCAGGAAGGCCAACTGGACCCTGTCATGCATCCACAGGTGCATCTTGAGCAGGGACAAGGAGGTGATCCTCCCCCTCCATGCGGCACTGGTCAGGCCGCAGCTGGAGTCCTGCGTCCAGTTCTGGGCACCGCACTTCAGGAGGGATGTGGACAGCATGGAGAGGGTCCAGAGGAGGCCACTCGCATGATCCGAGGACAACAGGGCAGGCCCTACAATGAGAGACTGCGGGACCTGAACCTGTTCAGCCTTCACAAGAGAAGGCTGAGGGGGGACCTGGTGACCGCCTATAAACTCACTAGGGGGGGCCAGAAGGGTTTGGGAGAGACCTTGTTTCCCCTAGCATGCCCCGGCATAACAAGGAATAATGGCCACAAGTTGTTGGAGAGGAGGTTTAAATTAGACATCCATAAGAACGACTTCACGATCAGGGCGGCTGGGAGCTGGAACCAACTCCCAAGGGAAGTGCTGCTGGCTCCTACCCTGGGGGGCTTTAAGAGGCATGATGCCTACCTGGCTGGGGTCGTTTGAGCCCAGTTTTTCTCCTGCCCAGGGCAAGGGGTCGGACCTGAAGATCTACAAGGTCCCTTCGACCCGATTTCTATGATTCTATGACCAAGCTCACACTCTTCTCACGTTAAGTCATAACATGTTACGGGTAGAGAGGCAACACAAGTATTTTTCATGAGAAAGGCACCATAGTGAAGTGCACTTCCTTTTTACCTGCATCTTCCTATTGTTAGGGGCATGTGAAATATGCTTTCAATCACTAAGACTAGAAAAAAAATTACTGAAGAGCCCTGACAATCATTCAAGCAGATAGAAATTTCTCAAAGATAAATCTCAAATTGAAAATTCCTATTTTTGGTTGTAACGATGTGCTTGACAAATAGCCCCCTTGACATAGAGAGCTGCACAAGATTTTACATTCTACCTGATGAATAATTTTAGATTTCAGTACCAAAACCCATTTCTCAAGCTGGATGAGATTATTAGAAAAGACAAAATCAGGAACTAATATTTCCCTTTAGTTTTGATTTTACCCAACATGGAGCATTTTATAAAGGTAGAAGCAGAACTAAAGGTGTTTAATATCTAAATGCTGAATTAGCATCAGGAGCCTATACTGGATAAGCATACAGCAATACCAGTAAAGTATAATCATGCTCCTTCAGTCGTGATATAGCCACAATCGGATTCATCTAAACAGAGTTCAGTGGTGGCAGGATTTTTACCTATTAAAGACCAGATGGAGAACAAATTCAAATCCTGGTTGTGCTGTTGAAGGTTACGAGCAAAATAACTGAACCGATCGCTACCAATCAGTTCAAAGATGGACGTTTTTTTCTTCCTTCCTGATCACAAATGCGGTGAAGATAAGACACAAACAGAAGTAACAGTTTTTTGGTCTACCTGATGCTGAAATTTGGAAGGATCCCGACTGCTCACTGGAACCACACTGCCATAGACGTGCAGCTCTCGAACGATGGAAACACCTCCCTTCAGCTCAGGTCTGAACGACTCCTCCGAACACTTCCGCAGTCGCAGAAGGCCAACCAGAATATCCTGCTCCGGGTCTTCATAGGACAGGAAGGTCTCCCAGCCACCATTAGCCACGTAATCTCTTCGAACTAATTCAATCTGTTCCAAGACAACGAGGTTTGGGAGAGGGAAAGGGGAACAAAAACAATAAGAAAAAGCCCGTTACAAATAATTGGTCCACACACTGAACACACCAGAGCCAATTTCGTGGATTCATAAACTCTTATGGTTCAGAAAAAACATAAATTGCTTTCTCAAAGCCCATTTTAATTTTAGATGGATTTTAGCAGCATAGATAAAAACTGATGGAGTTATTCTTGCTTCTCTCCTACAGATGAAATATGCATCATACACAATTACTCTTCACTGCTGAATACTTCCATCTACAAGGGGGTTATCACCCATGTACTGATAAGGTTGAAATGGATGAATGGATCTCTGGGAACTGCACTTACTGCAAGGACAGCATGGCCAGCAGCAATCCACGGGCCAACTTTGGGTCTGAAGCATCCAAGAACAAATTCAGATCTGACTACAAGAGTTTTTGCTCCAGGTCTGATATCTGCCATTGCAGTGGGAAGAAACAATCCTGAGTCAGCTACAACATCTAGGTCTCCTCGCAGCAACAAGCTGCTCCTTTACTAATGCATGAATCAGTGTCTTCCAGCAATTGTGCCCCCATTTATCCAGTGCCTTTCATCTGTACAGATTCAGACAGACTTTGCAAACATTACTGAATCACAAGCATAGAAGAGCCTGGCTTTTTCCACATTCATTTTTCTACCAGGTTGTTCCTCACACCAGTAACTCTGGTCAGTCTGCTTTCAAAAGGTTCAAGCAATGGGCTTCAGGTTTGTTCCCCTGAATTCCCACAACGTGTCCTCTTTTTGATAGCATGATGCTTGGAAAAAACCCACTAACTCAAGGCTTGATCAAGCCATAGAAGAGTCTGCCACCTCTGTTCTCCATGACGCAATGGGGTCTGTTTATGGAGCACAAAATTAGATTGGTCTTTCATTTATTAAACAGACAGGGTTCACTTCACCCCAGACTGAAGTGTAACTCTGCATAAATGCTGAAATAACTTGTGCACAGAATTGTCCCATGTTTCTACTACTAACATGACCCAAGAAGGCTGGCCAGGAGTCCTGGGACAGCTGACCCTTGTGCCAGTAGCACTACTGTTATTTTACTGCTCACTAACAGTATTCAGAGGAGTTTCTCAAAATGCAAGAGGACAAGGTATTTACAACAGAAGACCAATAACCTGCAAACAGCATCATGCACACAGATCCTATGTGGATCTACCTGACTGCAGGAATGGAGCCTAAAGACCTACTCATTAGTAACTCACAGCCATAGGAAGGACTCAGAAAGTACTGGTAATGCAGCTAGACCAAGAGATTTTGAAATCTGAGACCCCTGAGGCTTTCTGATGAATGAAATGCAGTAACACGGAGAAAACCATCTCTTTTTCGTTTTCTAGAAGGGCCTGGCTGCTCCATTATACCTCACGCTGTTCAAACACAGGCAGCCCTTGCCCTGAAGGACATGATAGCTAAATACAAAACGACAGAGCTCGGGAGAGAAAACAGGATTATAAAAATCTCCAGCTGCATCAGGGTTTTATACAATGCTCATTTTCACATCTCAGCATATGCCAGATGCATCAGATCTGCGCAGCAAAGTCCCTCAGTCCCACAGAGTCTTCTGTCCTGTCCCCTTCCACGAGTACAGGGGGCTCTATCTGGGTTTGCCATAGATCTATACTTTATGTATTACAGGAAATGGGCCTGATGGCTCCAGGAACAGTAAAAGGATACAGAGCTTGTTTCTAAATTGCTGGCATGCGCCTGACAAGCTAGTATGGACCATCTGAACGGCTGTTTAGCCAACGAGATGGCGGGTTTCAATCTGTTAATCTGTTTCCCAGTGCCCGTGGGAAAAAGAAACTCCTGATACTAATAACCCTGACACTAATAATTGGCAAATGCTTTACACAGACTGAACCACTCAAGCCACATCTTCGCTGAAAACAAGCTGTGTTTTCAGACTGCTACAGCTATTTCAATGTAGAGTCCCAGCAGAGCTACGGCACGGTCAGTTTTTAATCTCACTGTAATTAGTAAAAGGAAATCGGAGGTGGGGATGGACTGCAGGGGTGGCCTCCTCCAGCTGTATCCACCTTAGGTCTGGTCTCCACTACCACGGTGTTCTTGAGCCAGTGTTTTTAGCCAGATGCAGCCTATTAACCTTCAACAAAATGAATGAGATGCGTTCCCCTATTACTTATTTTAACCACTAAACTTAATATTACTTTAGATCTACTACAACCTCCCTTTCCAAAGGAATAGTTTGTTTTGTTTTTTATGGGAAGTGAAGCATAACTCCAGTCTGAAGACAAGCTGTGAGCAAATGCTGGAGGCGGTTTTATTTTTCATGCATTTTCTCTCTCATTTGCTATCAAAATACATTTTTCTGAGACTAAGTGGCATGGGATTGTTTGTCCAGACTAAGATAGCATCATTTAACACAAGGAATATTGGAGTATTAAGCAGAACATTGAATGAAACCACTGTAATAAGCAATTTATGGCTACTGACAGCACTTACAATTTAAGACAGCGTTGAGCTTCTTATGACAGTGCAAGTGTGCATCTATGTGGAAGACATTTTATAAAATGAACAAAGAACAGGGCTGGGAACACAGGAAAGGCCTGCAGAGCACTGAATCTATGAAGCCTGAAGTCTAGTAGAGATTCAATAAAAATATGAGCGCACTTGTTTTGGATTGGAAAATGTGTTTCCACACTGCATTTCCCCAACAGCTGACTAGCATTCACTTCCACTTAACCACACCCGATGGCGAGAGAACCAGGGGGAACAGCCCTTGGTAACCTCTGGCCTGTAGCCTGGGAACTGACTCCAAATGTGGAGACAAAGTGAAGACCCTGAGAAAGGCCAGCGACGTAGTTCTGACCTAGCATTCAGGCTGGAAGTAGAAGGAGCTTGTGTCTGGCATAAGACACATATGCTTGAAAGCACAGAAAGGTGCTGCAAAGCCACGCATAATTCCAGCTGATGCTATGGGACTGCAATCCCAACTTGAGTGGGTTGTTAGGAAATAAGTTGGATCTTACCCATAAAGGCAACAAGCTCCAATGACTACACCAGTAGAAAAGCCTGGATTACTACTCTCAAATCTGACTCGCTGTTTGAACTTTGCCACGTAACTAAACTTCATCTGCATGTTTCCCTTTCTGTAAAATCAGGACAGCAGCCAGCCTGGCTGCCAGCTTTAAGATTCTAGGTTGAAAAGCACCAATTTACATATGCATGTATATCCCCACACCCATGATTTTCGTTTACATGTATGCGTATGTCCTGATATTGGAGCTTATTTCTGTTCAACACATCAGCACTGCATTTTTTAGTCTGCATAAAAAATGCCAGTTTGTTCTGAAAAGAGAATAAATGATAGGAAACAAAAGAAAAAGCTGCGTCAGCCGTGGACTTTGTTATTGCTGAAATTCTGGTAGCCATAACTAGTTCATTTGTTTCACCATGTACATGTGTTCGCTGAGAGCCCCAAAACTGCTGTAAAAATGGATGAAGAAACGAAGGCAGCTCCATGGGCATGCCACAGAACCCGAGGCACAACTGGGTCCCAATTTCTTTGTACCAGATGTTTTATAGCAAGTCCTGTTTGAAGCAAGTTCCCTGGGAAGCGACAAGTCCTACCTGATATGGTCTCACTTTATGGTGAATCTCTTGTATTCCAACCTCTCTTGTCCTCACGTCACGGCACTAGCAAAGAAAAGGAGAAAACACACATAAGAGGATTATGTTAGGCTCTGACACATTAAGATTTCCAACCACCCAGAGGGCTTAAAATTAAGCTGAAATAGCCTGACTTACACCCATAGATTCATATGGATAAACTTCAAAATAAAAACGCTCACTGAGCCATCACTAATATGCCTTAAAAAAAGGGCTTGGTGCTAAATGTAAAGACACACTGATAAAAATCAATTTACTCAGAAACCGTTTATATCTCATGAGACAACATACCATTCGATTTACAAACAGCATGGCTTGCTGGAAATGTCAAGAGAAATGGAAGAACAAGAAAGACTTAACTGTTTTCATGTTTCCCTCTATGCTAGAGGTCTAAAATTAGAGAAATCTAACTCAATATGCCAGTAAAACTCTTGAGCAGGCAATTTCGAAGTCTGGGTAATTGTTTTTTATGAGAAAACAGGCACGTGACAAGTAGCAGACTCCCCACTCCCAGCTCTGTATTACAGCAGACTGATTTAACTCTCTTTGTCAGGTGTCCTTACAGATGTACAGCGCAAAATAACCATGGGGGGGACTGAGCGACTGAAACACAAGAGGCCTAAGAAAGTCAAGAAATGTTACAAATACTTTACAGCCAGAGAGAGACAGAGCCCAATCCTCAGCTGCTGGAGCTGAACTACAGCCTGAACCAGCCTTTTGTGCCTTTGACTGGAACCAGGATAAACTCAGCATCAGCAGTAACTTTCAATGACAGGCTCTTTTTTTTAAGTGCAAAAATGTCCTAAACATCCAAAGTCACAGCCAAACCCACATGAAATATCTGAAGGCGTGCAAGCTAAGCAACAAAAAGTTCACAAAATGATTCCAGCTCTCATAACCCCATCATGAAGTTTTCAGAACAAGACCACACCGGGATTATACATTGTAAAATCATTTTTCTTCCAAGTTACCATAAAAAAGCTGAAAGCTGGTGCATTTTGTCTGAAGGCAGTAGTGCTAAATGTGGTCACACAGATACACACACAGAGCTTTACACTACAGACGAGAACGTTAACCACGTATTGAAAATTTTTCATTAGTACTTTCAAGACTGTGTCTTTTCATTTCCCGAGCTGTAATACAAGTACCATTACTCACAAAGTCTGCCAACAGAGGAGGCATGATACCAGATAATAAAGCCAATGCTCTGTATTCCACTTTTTGGGCACAGCAGCCCAGAAGATATGCAAGAACGGTTACTGTTCAAAACTAAAAGCCGTGAGTTATAACTTCTTAAAAGTCCTGAGTCACTGAACCCAAAATACTCAAACGCACTTCTCCTTCAACAGCTGTAAGAAAGAGTCTGGATACATTCATCAGTGAACTTCAAGAATCCTGAAAATTCAAATTCCTGAAAGTTCAGCCCCAACTCTATTGGCTTTTAATTTTTTTTTTTTAATTCTGCTTCCAGCCGATATAAAACACCAATGGATTTTCTTTGCATCTCAAGAAACAGTGACGAACTTTTCTGGTTGCACTCTCCACTCACTTCAGTGCTTCAGCTCCAGTAAATTAAAATCTATAATCATCTGCTCAGCGGAAGCGTTTACAGTCGGTTCTTTACAAGGGGACTGTCACAGGCTGGCAGACTCTGTAATGGGTCTCTGGCTCAGCCTAGCCCGTCATGGATCAGATATCCGCCCCCCGACAGCTGAGCCCGATCAGATGGCAATCAGATGGCTTGGTTCTTTTATCAGACTTTGATAGGAGAGGCTGGCTGACTGCCCCAAAGCGAAGGGCTAAGACTGATCAGTTGAAAAAGGTGAGCTGTGAGAAGGAGGCTGTCTCCTTTGACAACCCTGGAAAGAAAGGACAGCAGGAGAGAAGGCAATTCACGGTGGGCCCTGGAGAGGGTCGAACCTTGGGCAGGGCGTGGGAAGTAGGCTGCGAATAATGACCCGGGCAGCGGAGAACCAAGCTGAGGCATGGACAAGGGTACTAGCACTCTACCAGACAGGAGGGAAGAAGCAGAAACATTGGGGTTTTCCTTTGGGGGTGCTGAAGAGGGAGAGACAGCGCCTCGCCTGACAAAAGGGGCATTTACACTGCAACTGGAAGGTGATACTAAAGCTGTGTAGACGTGGGACCTACCTAAATCATGGCAGAGGTGCGCTGCTTACCGGCTCTTTAATTTTGCTCTTTACACGCACACCCCCCGCTCTCAGTTGGTGAAGAGGTCCCGGCAGCCCCACTGCTTGCTGCTGATCAGCCACGAGGCAAAAACCGTGGCATATTTAAAACCACAGTTTTTGCCGCCTGGCTGATCAGCAGAAAGCGGCAAGGCCGTCAAGGCCCCCTGACCAATCAGCAGTGGGGAGGTGGTGGCAGTGCACGGTGATAACAGCAAGATTAAAGGAGCTGATTTAAGTAGGATCCTGGACACAAGGGATAGCTGTAATCTAGCTACCTTAGGCAATGATAGCAACGTGGCCCTGGGCGGCACGAACCCACACAGACAGTACACGGTGGCTGAAGTCCATGCAACATCGCTGTAACCGGGATTCAAACTAGTATGATAAAAAAAGCTAACTCTGGCCTGCAAGAATTGCAGTCACATCTCCAATTGCAACACAGACTTACCAAAGCCTCCCTAAGGGAAGGTAGGTCAGATAGGAGAAAGGGTAGATTTGCACACAGACTTATCAAAGCCTCCCTAAGGGAAGGTAGTAGGTCAGATAGGAGAAAGGGTAGATTTGCACCTAAGGGGAGGTAGGTCACAAACAAGGAGTACTGATGGACATAAACAAGACAACAGACCTCGGTGGAAGGGCAGCGGTCACCCAAAGACCGAGATGAATTAAGGCCAAGAGAGGCAGGGCTAAGCCAGGTTCTCAAAAGCAAACTAGTAGTGCAGGGGTAGGCAAAAATACAGCCTGTGCACTGGATCTGGCCCACCAAAGGTTTTTATCCAGCCCACTGGGGGCATCTCAACCCTGCCTGACCCAGCACGCAGTTGGTCCTGCCGCCCCGAGCACGGATGGGGCAGCACTGGCTGGACTCACTTCCTGGCAGCCCCTGAAGTGGTGGCTCCTTCCAGCTGCCAGCACCAGTCCCTGCCATCAGCCCTGGCTCTGCTGGTCCCACCCCAGGCACTGCTGGGGGCACTGGATGGAGCAGGTGGGCTCCATGGAGACCAGCCCAGGACCTGCATGGGATGGGCCAGGAGCAGGACATTGCAGGGGCAGGCAGAGAGCAGGTCGTGGTTCTGGCCCGGGCCCCGGCCCCATGATCCTTCCCTGCGATCCCAGCCCCACCGGCCCAGCCTGCTCCCAGATACCTCTCCTCGCCCACTTGCAGCCCCATCCCATGCACCGTTTTGTTGAGCTGTTGTGGGTGGGAGGTGCTGCCCTGGCCCATGACAGCTCACCGAAACTCCCAAAGTGGCCCACAGGCCCAAATAATTCCCCACGTCTGTAGCAGTGGCAGTGAGCCGCCATGCACCCAGAGGCACAGGCTAGAAGCCTGGACAATAACATGGTTAAAGAGTCCCAAGGTGCAGCAGGGGCAGGAATTGGAGGAGGAGTCACTGAAGGCAGGACGAACTGAGCAATACCTAGACAGCCGCAGCGGCGGTGGGAACAGCCCCGCCGGGGATGCTGTGCGCACTGGCTGGGACCGGGGCGGCGTGGTGGCGTTGGCAGGCGGGAGCAGGGGGCCCCAGGCAGGGCTCGGCCCCATGCAGAGCACTACAGGAGCAGCCACAGGCCAGATGCAATCAATTGGTGGGCCAGATCTAGCCTGCAGGCAAAATGTCCATCCCTGCTGCAGGGGACAGGACCAAGAGCAGTGGCCTCAAGCTGCAGCAGGTAAATTTAGGTTGCAGATCAGGAAAAAATTTCTGGCTCTAAGGTAGTCAAGCATTAGAACAGGCTGTCTGCAGAAGTTGTGGAGTCTCTACCCCTGTTTTCAACAAAACGTTGGACAGGTGCTTGGCGGGGCTTGTTTAGTCAGACATGACCCTCCCTTGAGCAGGGGCCTGGTGTAGGTGACCTTGTGAGGTCCCTTCCAGCCTGACTCTCCTAGGATCCCATAAATACAGAGTAGAGTTTTCTCCTGCTACAATTTCTTTTTAATTCCAGAAATAGCAGGGATATGAAATCTCATCTGATTTTTGCTAGAAGCCTCCCTAGGAAGATTTCTCAGACCTTAACTGGGCTGTTTAAATGCCCGAGGAGGTTCTCTTCCAATTGTTAGGTGTTCAGGATGAAAAAGTACGTGTAGGGGTAAAGGGTGTAGCTGCAAGCAGTGTGAAGAGGAGGATGAGTAATAATAAAACTTGCTTACCTTCTGTCTCTGCTTTTAAAAGATTTTTTTTTTTTGCTACGCTATCACAAGCCTACCAATTCCCAGGTTATCCAGCATCTTTCAGAAAAAATATATACCTCTAATACAGAAATGAAGCAGAAGGCACCAATCTTTTTTTTTTTTTTTTTTTTTAATAGAACGAAGGACATTTTTCTTTTTTCTACCTGTGTCCCAAGATCCTTCATCCTGGCCAAGGCAAGTTCTCTCAGGTTACCATGCTCCACTCCTGAGCTGACTAGAGGCATTGGGATGTCCCTGCGGAAAGATAAAAACAAAAAGTCTTATACAGTCATGTTAAGAGATGGTCGGATCATCAGGTGCCCTTGTAAGCATCTAGTCTGACTCCCTGTCTAAATCAGGGAAGTCCTCTGGTCTGTGTTAACTCCTGTTTCAAGTCCAATCGTTTTGGCTGAACTGCAGGATACCCAAACCAATTAGCAGCTAAAGGAAAGTGCTGACAAATAGGTTACACTTTTGCTTTTGTTTGTCACTTCCAAATTTGAGAAAGGAAGGATTGTCTGATTTGTGTTTTTGCTTCTAGGACATTTATCACAAAGATTCTTCCCATCTCCAGGTAGTTAGCCATGTCAGTCTGAAGACAGTCAGAAGGCAGGAGAGATATGCACCTTTACAGACTAACTAAATAGGATAGACAGAGAGACAGACAGAGCAGCCGTGCAGAAAGCTTTCATGAACTCAAATTCATTTCCTCAAGGGCTGTGAAAGGACAGCATGAAGCAGGGTCGGAAGTGGAGTGAGTCATTAGACTACAATAGGTGGGAAAGTAGGAGTGAGAGGGAGGAAGCAGGGGAGGGAGAGTGCAGAGAGGCGTGCCAGCAAAGACCCATAGGAGCAAAGGGGTCACAAAAGCTAATCCAGGTAATGAGGCAGACCAGATTTTTGCTCCGGTCTCTCAGGAGGAATCTACCAGAAGGACAGCATTTTTCAGCTTTGAAAGCTGGCTGTGCTGAACTGTAAAAATGTTACTGAGCCCCAAACATTTGCAGCACAGCCTTGTCAAGAAGACCGGGGAATTTCTCTTCCCTTTCACATTACTTAACAGGCAAGTGACAGTCAGAAGCCACCCCCACACATAATCCAGTCCTCCAAGGGAGGGTGATGGGAAGAAATTCAGACAAAACAGAATTTTCCTTCCCCTGCTTTTTTTTTTTTTTTCACATCAATTTGTATGGTGGAGTATTGAAAACAAGCAACGTTTTACCCTCCCGAAAGACGGAGGATGCTACTTATTCAGAAAAGACTGAAAAGAAATGTCAAAGGCGACCTGGTACCCTGCTCTGTAACACCCTTCTACCAAATGCTGCAGGGAGGAGGTGTTGGTTGAATGGCGTTTGAATGGGCATACACTTCTGTATGGGTATACACTGCTATATACACTTCTATTCAGCTGAAGCCTTTGTCTACATCAATATTTGCATTTTGCTTTCTAAACCTGCTTGGCTTCATTCAGAGGAAAAACACTCTGGTGTTGAGAGGCCGGTTGTGGCCCTCGGGAGATGGCAGGTTGCAAAGTTCACAGAACCGCATTCGGAAGAACGTCCAATTAAGTTTCTTCAAGAGCTGTGCCCAACTCGGAGACATCCCTTTGCCAGAAGGCACGCTGCTTTGTGAGAAGAGGATGATGCAGACCACCCGAGCAGCTGAACGGTGTTCTTATTAGCATTTACAGCCCATGAATTATCACCACGATAGGAATCTGTGTATTACCGGAGGACCGACAGCAGTAATGGTCCTTGGGAATTTATTGTCTGATCTGGCAAGGAGGGGATCTTGAGCTTCTCGGAGCACAATTGCGGAACCATTTTTCCATTAGCTGATCAGGCCATCTTCTGAATATGCCGTCTCTGCCTTCAGCTAACTTTTACCTAGTCTCTCTCTCCTGGTACAGACTTTGTGAATTTTCTTCAATGTGTCAGGAGGGCGTTTTTCACCTTCGGAGAATGAGTAACCAGCGCTCATTCTCTCTCAGCCTCCCAGACGATGGGCTAAGCAGCATGCATTCTGTTTCTAAATCGAAACTTGTGCTATATTTTGTATGACAGCCCTGGAAATTCAACAGGAGGTTCCACTGACCTGATATCTGAGCATTTAAGGACCCGGTGATTATAATTGCTGGCATCTAGTCCTTCACAATTTTCTTTGCCATCTTTGTTCTCAGTGGCTGAGGGAGGAAAAAAGGCGGAGAGAAACTTCTACTCTTAGTGAAGTAGAAACAGCAGGCATGGTACCATGGAAGGACAGACTGAAAAGACTTAAAGCTTTCAAATGGCACAGTATAGGAAGCCCAACAAGAAGCTATTCCGGCAAAATGGAAGCACAAGAACGGCAAGAGCCCAATGCAGCTGCACAAAGAGCTTCTAGGATGCTTTCAGTCCAAAAGGAAAACACAGGGACAATGGGAAAATGGGTAGGTCACTAAGGAAGCACACCAAGAAATAAGTAAGAACCTGTAAGGACCAAATCGGGAAGGCAAAGGGAAGCAATGAGCTTTACCTGGTGAGGCATGTTATGGGCAGCAAGCAGAGGATCTATGTATTTGTTGAAAAGATGAGAAAGACCAAGAAAACTGTGGGTCGACTGTTAAATAGCCAGGGCGAACTCCTAACAGAAGCTGCAAATAAAGCAGAGATGCTCAACAGCCACTTTGCCTCGGTTTTCACAAAAAAAAAATTAGCCACATCTAAAAAGGATTATACGGATAAGGAAGGGGACAAGCTGAAGGGATGAGATAACAAAAGAAACAGTTGGAGAGCTTTCAACGGGTCTGAACGAATTCATGTCAGCTGGGCCAGATGAACTCCAGCCCAGAATACTCAAGGTCCTGAGACAAGGTATCTGAAAAGTAGAAAAGGGCCAATGTAGTGCCCCTCCTCAAAAAAGGCAAAAAGGAGAAACCGGGGAACCACAGATCAGTTAGCCTCACCCCAATACTTGGGAAGTTACTTAAGCATATTGCACAGAAATCCACTTGCAACCACTTGGAGAAGGAAAGATTGATCACAAGCAGCCAGCATGAATTTACTAGGAATAAATTGCACCAAACAAACTTGATCTTCTTTGACAAGACTAGTTGGGTGGATATGGGGAATACAGTGGATGGACGGGAAGGATCGTGAACATGCTGGAGGACAGGACAGCCATCAGAAAGATCTTGACAGATTGGAAAACTGAGCTAGAACTACCAGGATGAAGTTTAATGCTGACACATGCAAGGTGCTGCACTTCAGGAAGAATAATCAAAAACACAAATACAAGCCGGGTGACAAATGACTGGATGGAAGCATTACAGAAAAGGTGGATCAAAGACTCACTATGAGCCAACAATGTACTGCCGCTATATGAAGGGTAAATGCAATGTTGGGCTGGTTCAACAGGAGCATTAGGCGCAAGACACACAAAGTGACAGTGCCTCTCTACTTGGCATTAGTTAGGCCTCATTTAGAGTAGCGTGTGCAGTGCTGAGCTCCACATTTTAAAAAGGACGTGGAGAAGTTAGAGGGCACAGAGATGGGCAACGAAAAGGGTAAAGGGTGTGAAAGGCAAGTCATATGAGGAGAGGCTGAAAGAATTAGGCAGGTTCAGCCTGCAGAAAAGGCAATTAAGAGGGGACATGATAGCAATCTTCAAATGTCTGAAGGGCTGTCATAAAAATAGAGGGAGCTGCCCTTTTTTCTGTTTTTGCAGAGAGCAGGATGGGATCAGACTGATCGCCACATCTGGGGTCAGGAAGGAATTCTACCTGGTGGGCAGACTGGTCCGGGCTATGGGGGCTTGACTGGAGCTGGATGTGTACCTGGCACGGCCCTTCTGGATCTCTTGGGCTTATTTTAACAACATCTGCAGCAGTAGGACACTGACTCCTATCATCCCCGCTTTGCCTGTGGCAGGTTAGAGTGCCACACATCGCACCTGAGACAGAGCTGATTGCGTTGTTTTAGTAATAGGTTAGACAAGGATTTGTACAGGATGGTTGGATAGGGATAATCCTGCCTGCAACCCAGGGCTTGGACAAGATGACCTCTGAAGGTCCCTTCCAGACTTACTTTTCTATGATTCTATGACAATTTGGACAGAAGAGAGCTTATACTGGGGTTTACCCATAATGCAAAACAGGTGTCTCCAAGAAACAGCAGGATAGTGATAAAATCCCACACTGATTATTTTTTTTAAATATAAACCAGTGGGGGGGCTGTTCGTTTTTAAAGAAAAGACAGCTGAGCCTGCTGCCCACGTGCATGACCGAGACCTGCTCGCTGACTTACTTTAACAAGTAAGAACCATAAAAAGTGAACTATAAAAAGAGCATGAAGTAGGATGATGCAAAACAGCGCAATTTCAAAACACGGTTTTATCCAAGTCCTTAAGGGGTTTTTAAAATCTCTTTCCTCACTATGTAACATACAGCGCAACATTAAAATATAGAACAGCATGTCCGACACACCAAATATCTAGAGAGGACCGGATGACTCTGGGAACTGGTAATGGAACTGGTTGAATCTAGTGGAGGTCAGCAGTGATTGACAGTCATCACCATCGGGTGACCTATGCATAATACATTCCCTGGAGTCTATGTAGTTCCCTAAAAAATGTGTCTTCATGACAAAGAGCCACCACCATTAGCAGTCACCATTTTTTGGCAATTGCAATATAGAGACACAGGTGTGAACGGGCCACAGAGATGCTCCTAAAGGTCACAGAATCACCGAGTCGGGAGGGACCTCGACAGATCATCGAGTCCAACCCCTGCCATGGGCAGGAAGGAGCACTGGGGGGGCAGGGGTCACAAGACCCCAGCCAGGTGCCTATCCGGGCTCCTCTTGAAGATCCCCAGGGAAGGGGAGAGCACCACCTCTCTGGGGAGCCTAGTCCAGGCTCTGGCCACCCTTACCGTGAAGTAGTTCTTCTTAATATCCAACCTAAACCTCTCCTCCCTCAGCTTGTGGCCGCTGTTCCTGGTGACTCCGAGGGGGGCCCTGGGGAACAGACTTCCCCCGAGTCCCTGCTGGTGGCCCCTGAGAAGGCTGTAGATCCCCCCCTCGGTCTCCTCTTGCGGAGACTGAAGAGATTCAGGTCCCTCAGCCTCTCCTCACAGGGCTGGCCATGGAGGCCCCCACCATGCGAGTGGCCTCCTCTGGACCCTCTCCAGGATCCCCACGTCCTTCTTGAAGTGCGGCGCCCAGGACTGGACACAGGACTCCAGCCGCGGCCTGACCAGCGCCGCATAGAGGGGAGCAAGACCTCTCGGGACCCGTTAGTGATGCCCCTGTTGAAGCAGGACAGGGTGCGGTCGGCTCTGCCTGTTGCTTCGTCGCACTGGCGACTCATATTCATCCTGGAGTCAATCCC
>NW_017728918.1:8844779-8848145 GCF_001723895.1 Crocodylus porosus | reverse complement strand
GGCCTCTCTACGCTGTCACCCGAGAGCGCCCCGTTGTCAGCACACAGGAACACGGAGGCAAAGACCTTGTTGGAGAGTTCGGCCTTCTCTCACGTGTCCGTCACCACCTGCCCTGCCCTGCGTCACGGGGTCCAATGTTACCCCGAGACTTCTTGCTACCTATACACTTGAAGAAGGACTTTTTGTTATCCTTAATCCCAGAAGCTAATCTAAGCTGCAGTGCTGCTTTCGCCTCCCCTACCAAATCCCTACAAGCTTGGGTCAGGGAGGTGTACTCCTCCTTGGTCCCTGCCCCCTGCTTCTACCCCCAGTACGCTTTTTCCTTTGCCCTCAGGCCAGCCTGGATATCCGCGCTCAGCTGTGAAGGTTTCTTGGACCCTTTTCTTGCCTTCCTGCACAGAGGAATTGCGTCCTGCTGCGCCCCAAGGATCGCCTCCTTGAGGAAGGACCACTTTTCCTGGACCCCCAGACTAGCTACCCCCGGGCTCCGAGTGCCTCTCTGACTACTGCCCCGAGCACAGCGAAGTTGGCTTTCCTAAAGTCATGCATTCGCACTGTGCTAGTTCCCCTCCCCACCTTCCTCTGGTCGTGATCACTGTCCCTCGCCTCCCTTGTACGAGCACCTGCCCCACCAGGTTGTCCCCAGAGGCTAACACCAGATCCAGTATGGCGTTTCCCTAGTGGGGACGAGCACCTCTTGCATGGGGTGCAGGTCCTGTACACACGTCAGGAGCCTTCATGAGTGGCTAGACCTGGCCGACTGCTCCTCCCAGTTGATGTCAGGGTAATTCATAT
Source organism: Crocodylus porosus (assembly GCF_001723895.1). Lineage (NCBI taxonomy): Eukaryota > Metazoa > Chordata > Crocodylia > Crocodylidae > Crocodylus > Crocodylus porosus. The sequence goes on along the minus strand of NW_017728918.1, from coordinate 8,847,350 downwards.
CACCCATGACCGCAACATCCCTTCCACGCACGGCCTCCCCCACCTGCCTGGAGAATTCCTGATCCAGCTCTTCCTCCCAATGTGGTGCCTGTAGTAAACCCCTACCGCCAGATCCCTCTCCCTCCGCCCTCCTTGAAGTTTGACCCACAGGGTCTCAGTTAAGCCCTCCTCTGGTCCCACTGGGAAGGTAGAACTGGTGTACTGTAGGTGGTCCCTGTCCAGCACGGCTCAGGGAAGGGAAGCTTGCACTGCTGCTGAACATTACAGGGGTAGTCTCCAGGGGGATCACCTCCATCTTCTGCCAAAGCATGCTTCAAATCTGGTCATGCTACTGTCAGGAAGAGGGATATGAAGCACAAAGTTTGGGGTTTTTCTTTCCCCTCCCATCTGCAGTGTATTCAAATGTTTCATGAAGCAGGGCTCCCCAAAAATCCTCACCTTGTTCTCGCACACACCCAAAACAAGGCACAATGCAATTAGCTAACCAGCTAATTTAGTCAGCTGATTTCTTAGAGTAAATAAGCCGTCTCAGAGCCAACACAACAGACTTCAAACAGCTTCCATTACATGTAATGAGCACTTCTCTTTGTACCTAAAGGACACACTAGAGGGGAACAGCATTTCCACCTGCGTATGTTAGATCCAAGGCATTAATTCTGAAGATCTTTCTATGTACTGTGGAAGAGCTCCAAAAGGGGCAGGCTGCTGTGAACTTCCCTACAGGGGCAGAGAAAAAAATTGGCAACTTCAAGTACTAGTTCTTCACCAAAAACCAGCGGGAGGACCTTGTTGTAAATCAGATATAGGAAGAGATTAACAATCACCGTTTATATGACCACACCTGAGCACTTCATCCATATATGGGGGCAGGGAGGAGGGGAATGACCAACAATAACTCAGAAGCTTTAATCAGCATACTGTATTTTCCTTGCCCCTTCCTAGCATTTTATGATAGTAACAAAAAGACACTGGCTTCTCATTTCCAATTCAGTTCAAATTAAGGCAGAATATTTCTGTTTCCATAGCTATCCAAAGTTGTGTGGCATGACACAAATACAAATTTTGGATAGCCCAAGGACAAAGGATTAGATTACAGGTCCCAAGTGTTTTTTAAAATGCTAAAACAAAAGCAGTCCCTCAGGCAGGGATGTGTGGAATGGAAGTTTATGAGAGGTCTGCCACACACTTCAATGAGGCCCAGATTTCATCTTGGGTATTCAGGCAGAGTACACAGCATGACCAGGGACTGAGGCACATGCCAGGAAGCTTGGAGACTTAGGGCATTTATACACATACTTTCTGGTCCTGCGATGTGCTGGAGATCCGTCGCTTTGGTGCAGACTCGATTAATCAAGTCTGCTCCGCACACGAGCTGGCACGCGCTGCACTGCATCGTGTGCAGTTGTATATGCGGCCAAACGTGCATTAGCATGCAGAAAATGGCAGTGTTGCGCTTCTGAACTAAAGCACCTTCTATGTGTTTTAGTTCAAAAGCGCACCATCGCCATTTTCTCAGTGCGGATGCGCATTTCGCCACTTATACAACTGCAAGTGTTGCAGTGCGCCAGGTACTTTTCAAAGCGCCCGGTGCTGCGGTGCTTACATACATAAAAGTGTCCATAGGTTTTACTCTCCACTATCACTGACTTGCTGCGTGACTGTAACTAGAGATGCACCAATATAGCGGTTGGCATCGATAAAATGTCACCGGCTATTAGCTTTTTTGGGTCCTTGTAGCATGCCTGAAGCACCTTGGCAAACATAGTCCAGTCCCTGTACCCTGCTGCCAGTCTGACCCCTCGACTAACTACAGGTTCTGGTAAGCAGCAGGAGGGGAAGGGGGCACCAGGTAGTAGTCACAGGTTACCACGTTCAGCAAAGAGACCTTTACTGGCTCCTGCTGCTGCTGCCATGGTAATACTGCATACAAAGCAGGAGCCTGAGTGCTGGGGCTGCCCCAGAGATGTTGGGCTGAGCGTGGGCAGGATAAGGTGCTGTGTGAGGGATATTCTGTTCCACCAGACACTGGGCACTTTTGCAAGTGCAGCTTCTCTGTGCCAGCTACAGGAGCTTGGCTGCGTATGGCCTGTCGGCACTGCACTGAATGCAGTGTGCTCTGGAGCTCCAGACGTGCCTGGCGCCACCGTCTGCAAAAAGATCTGCCCACCCACACCCAGGATGGCAGCACAGGCTGCGTGGGGAGTGGGGCTGCGGGTAGGAGCCATGGGCGAGGGGGTGACAGGAGTGGGAATAATCCTTCCTCATCAGGCAGGAGGGATGTGTGTGTGTGTTTATAAATGCAAAACAAACAAAAAGGTGGGTTTTTTTTATATCAGTAGTTTAGAACACCTTGCACTATAACTAATGAAGGCTCAAGATGAACATGAGCCTGCAATGCAATGCTGCAGCTACTAAAGCAACCAAAACGCTGGCTTGCAGCCATAGATGCTTCTCAAGCAAATCCCGGGACGTTATTCTCCCTTTGTACTCGGCCTTGGTGAGGCCGCAGCTGGAGTACTGCGTCCAGTTTTGGGCTCCACAATTCAAAAAGGATGTGGAGAAGCTTGAGAG
>NW_017728918.1:8822309-8844528 GCF_001723895.1 Crocodylus porosus | reverse complement strand
TGGTTCAAGCACCTACATTGAACACCTTCAAGAGCAAATTGGATGCTTATCTTGCTGGGATCCTGTGACCCCAGCTGACTTCCTGCCCTTTGGGCGGGGGGCTGGACTCGATGTTCTCCCGAGGTCCCTTCCAGCCCTTATGTCTATGAAATCTCATAGTGGTTACCAGATTGGCTTTGGCCAATATGGTTGGCTAATCATCGGCTATTGGTATCAGCCGAGAAAATCTTTATCGGTGCACCCCTAATTGCATCTAGGTCATTTTACTTCTCTATTTCCTGGTTTATCCATTTGTAAAAAGTTTATTGTCATGTGTCCAAAGAGCATTAAGAGCCTCAAGCAAAAGATCTACTACATACCAAATTATTATTTTGGTTACATTGTTCCTGCATAAGATCCCGGTTCTCCTCTGAGTGGATGACGACTCTCAACTTAATGTCACTGGCAAATTTAATTGATGCACTCCTTTTTCTGCCAGTTATTAATAAAAATCCAGTCCCAAGGATGAGCTCTGGAAAATGGCATTAGTGCCCACAAAGCCTAAAGCTTCCCTTTCAAATGCTGATGTCACCTACCTTATGCCTAGTCCCTTCTAATTCTTCTATTAATTCCCATCTTCACTAATATTTCCTATGTGGTAGCACATAAAATGCATTACTGAAGGAGACAGAAGTGATTTATTATATAGCGTCTGCTCATTTCAGCCTGCTTTTTGGAGCAATTCTGTTTGTATCAAATGTACAGGTGCTGTAGAGCAGGCTGGTGTCGTCACATGTTGCTGCTGTTTCCATGCTTTCTGCATAAACGTCCCTATGCTAGCATCATACCGATTCAGAAGAAAGGGAAGAGAAAGGATCCTTGAAAAAGACTCCATATAAAAATAGGGAGACAGAAGGCACAGTGCCCATTAAATTGGGCATAAGAGGATTTTAGGTCTGAAATGAATGAATGAAGAGAGCCACATCAGCATGGATTTGCTAACAACCCCTGTGACACATCCTGAAGAGGGATTCCACAGCTGAAAATATCAAATGTTTCACAGATCCTGTAATGACAGTCTACATCTACGAGCCTTGTATTTGGCGAAACTGAGACTGTCCATTAGCTCAATCACTAGATGAACACCTTGCTGGGGTCGTTTGACCCCAGTACTCTTTCCTGCCATGGCAGCGGGTCGGACTAGATGATCTGCTCAGGTCCCTTCCGACCCTACAAACTATGAAACTATTCCTGGACAGATGCCTGATTCGACAGTTCCAGAAAACTGGCAGGACATAAGTGAGAGAGAGAGAGGCAGGTCAGCTGAAATAGTTGCAAGGACTGGAGACAGTTTAAAAAAAAAGCATTAGTACAATAAAGATTAAGAACAACAAGGTAACTGCTGTGGTTCAGGTTTTTACTACAACCTGAGACAATCTTTATACAGCTGTGACCAAGAGCCATTACCTCTGAACACGGTACACACGTGTCCACGGTGGTACGAGAGCCAGGATTCTAGCCACCAAATCCACTAGGGTGCTTGGAGGGTAACTCTTGTATCGTCCCGACTTCCAGAGCTCATACAGGCCAGTCCCACGGATCACCAGAGTTGGGTAGAGTTTCAGACCGTCTGGGCGAAAAGCCGGGTTCTCAAAAAACTCCTGTCAACAAAGAACACAAGTGTAAATAAGAAACAAAGGACCAGCTTCCTGAGGATATCCAAGCCAAGAAGTCATCCCTTAAAAAAACTGCATCAAGTGACATTAGAGGGAAGGATTTCTTGTAAGGCATAAATATGAACCCAAGTTAAGTGCAACAAACAATAGCAACAGCATGACTTGTGCTGCTTCCAACACCTACCAGCCTATAACCATTCTTTCACAAATAAAAATGTAATACTCTAGATTAAGGGATATGCTGCTAAAGAAGAATCTACAATGATAATGCCACACAAGGCAAGGAAGTGCACTGTCATTTCATTTCAGGCTGAAGTCAACAGATACAGAGCACGCATTTTTATCTGTAATAGACTTCATTTGGAAGGAGAACAGTAATATGGAGTGTGCTGAACTTCAATCTTGGTGGACGGTATTTAGAGATTAATCATAGCATCTGGGACTTACCATTTGAACAGATCTGCAAGAAGCTGATTCACTGCACAAGTGCAACTCAGGCCTGTGCCCTGCCAACAAACCGCACTCCCTACCTACTTACCCAATTACGCCTTAATCCCAGCCCCTGGCTTTGAGGGGAAAATTCTCAAGTCTGTGTTCCCTGAAGCCACCGAGTACATCACACACACCCATTACAGAATACTGTTCTTCTGCAAATATAAAATTACCAGGGACCACCGCTAAGACTGCTTGTCCCAACCTAAACCAAGGAGTTTGGGATCAATTATCCCCTATGTCCATGGATCTACTGGCATGGCCTTTGTCACACCAAAGGGCTTACACGTGTGAAACAGAAGCCAAAACCCCCAGTTCGGTGCAGAGGCTCTTCATACACTGCATGGAGAGAATTAGGAGGTGTCAGAAAGGAATTTAAAAAAACCCAGCACGGTGAGTGGAAAGCCACCTAAGCTATCCAACAAGAAACGTAGAGGAAAAAAGCAGGGCCTGCTTTTTGCTTTAAAAGAAAAGGGGGTGGCATTGCTCAACTTTTATAGGACAGTCTAGCACTGGGAGCAATCACACTTTCTGACACTTGGGTTCAATTCCTCCACCTGCTTGAGCAGGGTCAAACCTACATCTCAAATCCCTCACCAGAGTACCCCAACCACCAAGCTATAGTTTATTTTCAGTGGGAGTATTCTGCACCCCACCAGCAGAAGCTCTGTTTATATGCATCCAAGATTAATTAAGCCAGAGAGTACGTCAGAGGGACCACGTGTGGCGGTTTGGACACAGAGGAGGGAGCAATCTGTGCCCCAGGACTGCTTCTAGGTAAAATAAATAAAGACTCATGGCTGACTCTCTCCTTACCACTGTGAGGTAGAAAAAATGTTAACCCTGTTTACATCAATTCTGAACTGAGAATCGGGTCATAAGTCACTTGCCTACTGCATCTGTGGCTGACCTGGGAATAAAAATTCAACCTTTTCTCTCATCTGAACCACCAGCCTATTCCTCCTGCTGCAGATTAAGCCATTTAAAGCGTCTGAGGGCAAGGCAGATTGCCATCTCGCTCTTGCAGAACGGCACTAGCTATTTTCCAATCCTAATGATTTCAACATTAAAAGCACTGCTTAAGGGGATTTAAGCATGCTTGATGTTTCTTGTGGGACCAGCCTGCTCTCAGCTGTTCACACCTCATTAGAGCTTGTCAGACTGTTACTCAGGAGTGCCTTACCTCTAATAGCAGCCTTGAAACTGACAGGCCCCCGTCAGTTTCAGATCTGCTAATATGGTAGTGCTGACAGAACCGAGATGGGCGCACCACCCGAGAGGCAATTTTCCGATTGCTGAATACGCCTACTATATGTGCGTGTGGTTTAGATTAAAAGCAATGTACCAGTTTCTCACAGCTTCCCAGACCATCCTGCCTTACTGCTTGTGTCCCCCTAAGCAGATGCCCACACCTACCTTCTAAGGTGTTAGTCCATAATTGGAAATAACATTGCTTCTGAAAGCCTCTGTTTCAACCATGCACTCCCATTTTGTCTGCAGTTAGGTCTCCAAGCATCACAACAGTTCAAATGCAAGACTTTACATCCTTTCAAAGGATCAAGCTGAATAAGCTAACCATTTCAAATTCATCATACATTGCTTTGGTTATTATCTAGTCCTGAGGCCTTCAGTCCTGAAAACACAGATTCACAGATGTAGGGTCGGAGGGGACCTGAGCAGATCATCAAGTTCAACCCTCTGCCCTGGGCAGAAATGAATACTGGGCTCATGAGACCCCTACTAAGTTTAAGCTCATATGACCCCAGCTAGGTAGTTATCTAGCCTCCTTTTGAAGACCCCCAGGGTAGGAGCCAGCACCACTTCCCTTGGAAGCTGGTTCCAGATCCTAGCCACCCTGACCATGAAGTAGCACCTCCTGATGTCTAGTCTGAACCTACTCTTAGTCAACTTGTGGCCATTATTCCTTGTTACTCTGGTAGTGCTCGGGGGAACAGTGTCTTTCCCAAACCCCGCTGGTCCCCCCTAGTAAGTTTATAGACGGCCACCAGACCCCCTCAGCCTTCTCGTGGAGGCTGAACAGGTTCAGGTCCCTCCGTCTCTTCTTGTAGGGCCTGCCCTGCTGCCCCTGACCATGCGGGTGGCCTCCTCTGGACCCTCTCCATGTTGTCCACATCCCTCCCGAAGTGCGGGGCCCAGAACTGGACGCAGTACTCCCGCTGCGGCCTGACCAGTGCCGCATAGAGGGGGAGGATCACCTCCCCGGACCTGCTTGGGATGCATGTGTGGATGCAGGACAAGGTGCGGTTGGCCTTCCTGACCACGTCCTCACACTGCCGGCCCATGTTCATTTTTAATTGATAATGACTCCAAGATCTCTTCCTGCTTCTGTGCTTTCGAGAAGGGAGTTCCTCAGCTTGTAGTTACACTGCTGGTTCTTCCTGCCCAACTGCAGCACCTTGCACTTGTCAGTATTGAATCCCATCCTATTTTCATTTTTCCACCCCTGTAACCTCTCCAGGTCCAGCTATATCCTGTCCCTCCCTTCTAGCATGTCCACCTCACCCCAAAACTCGTGTCATCAGCAAATTTGAACAGGGTGCTTTTCACCCCCTTGTCCAAGTCGCTAATAAAAAAATTGAACCGACAATCTTTAAGAAGTCACACTACTTTGAAATTGTTGCTTTTTCCCCCCCATTTTGATCAGAAGGCTTCATATCAAATACACAGCCTAAGATGCAGCTTTTTCTGTATCACAGTCTTCAGTCAAGCCTCAGTACAGAAGTTACCACCTTAATCCAAAGGCTCCATTTAAAAAGTTTTTAGTTATGTCTCCTAAAGTATGTTGTGTCAAAATTAAGAGGTCAGAACATCAAGTCAGCTAAGTCATGACAATGAACAGTTGTGCTCTTCTACATGCATATAGTGGTAGCAATCTGCATTTTACAAGCAGAGCCTTGAAACATTCTGGAGAGGTAAAAATTATTGGACCAATTTTGCAAAAAAAGTACAAGAAAATAAGTGCATCACCCGGGCCTGTATCACATAGCAGCAAGGCCAGGGATACCATTCAGGAGGCCTGACACTCAATGTCAAAGACACTTCACAAGTTAAAAAATGCTTTTGAGTGATGGAGTAAGAGTAAGTAAAAATGGAGCCCTTGGTTAAAGTGCTCTCAAGAGTCTCTCTTGAGATAAGGTTAGCATAAATATGAAGAGAAAACAAAGACAACCCGTGCTTTTGCCTGGAAATTACTAAAATCTGAACAAAACACTGATATAATGTCCGTGCAAAACAAAAATAAAAGGAAGTTACCTTACTTAATATGCACCAAAACTTTTACAACGCACTTCAGTAAATACAAAGAAATAAATCAATGACTCCATTTGTTTTTGATGCTGGTTCGAACACTCCTCCAGAAAGGTTAAAAACATTAATATTCACATAACGTTCTTTACATTGAGCTTAAAAGAATACACAATTCATTGAGTTCTTAGGCACTGTGTGATTTAAATTGCAAATCCAATGCAAATACATTAATGCAACATTAAGGATGAGAAACCAAACATTCAAAGGTGAGGTCAAAAGTTAAGGTTTTTAATACAGCTTGAGTTTGGTACTGACAAGGCCTTTTTATTTTATACTACAAATCCAACCGACCATCACAGAGTTCCTGACTACATTACTAAATATATGCCAGAAAGTGGAGTTGTTTTCTTCAAATTATATCACTGCAATAAGAAACAAAACCAAAAAATCCCTTGCTGCTTCTTCCTTCCCAAGCCCTTTTCCAGGGGTAAAACAAAAAGAAACAACTGGAAAAAGAAAAAGGAGAGAAAGACAACATGACATGAATGCCCATTTTTTTCTCTTAAAAAAAAAAAAAAAAGGCAAAAAATAAATGTTTGATTAGCTTGCCTATGAAATACCATATTTTCTCGCATAAAACAAGGGACGTACTAGGAGGCAGGCAGGCGGTTTCATGGGCTGACCGTGGTGCCTGCTGCCGTTTTCGCGGTTTTTCCCACCAAGGCCCCCCCGCGCTGCTGACTGGCCAAGAAGGCTGCCCTTCAGGCAGCTCCACCCCTCACAGCTGATTGGAGAGGGCAGGCCCCTCAGCCAATCAGTGGTGGAGGAAGGGGCGGGTGGCGGCCGCTATCTTGGCTCCCTCCGCGTGCTGATGGCTGTATGAACTGCTGGCGCCCACTGAGAAGCCAACGTTTAATTTCAGTAAGTCCCACCCCTGTCCCTGGAGATTCTGCCAAAAATAATGCAGGGAACGCTGCTTTTCACGGGAACTGCCTCAAACTGCAGTTTCTATCTGATCCGATCCCGTGTGCTGCCTCCAGGCTGCCTGCTGATCCTGGGATCACGTGCTGACTCCGGAAGTACGTGCCAAATCCAACCTGGACTCAGTGCGCAGCCCAGGAGGCAGCACACATGGTCGGACTGGCATATTCCAGGTTCCAGACCCTGTGAACTGGGCTCAGCCCAGCACACGGCTCCAAACCCAGCGTATGGGGCTGGACTGGGCACGGTTACCTACACCTTGAATCAGGGTGGTACATGGGTCCAACCAGCACACCGGACTGCCGGCTCAGCTCCTGAACTGCTGCCACTCATCTACCTCGAGCAAAGATTTTTTTCTTTCAGGCTCCAGTTCAAAATCAAGGTGCATGCTATGTACTGGGGAAGTTGTATGCAAAAAAAAAAAAGATAGCACGTAGAAGCTGAAATGGAATCACAATCAAGCAGCGTAGAAACTTCACCTTTGTCGACCTGAAGCTGAAAAGGTATCTGCTCTGAAACACTCAAGGCTGCTCACAAAGGAAGAGACAAAGATCCTGGCATCTCCTATATTTCCAGGTCCTTCACAGCTGCAACGATACTCCAAACCAGCATTTCCCAAACGGTGTGCTGCGGCAAAAAAAGCTGGGAAACACTGCTCCAACCTATCGCAATTAAGAGCGTTTTAAGGGATGAGCAACATTTAGCTTCACTGACCTGTACCCCGTGGCCATTCAAGTCAAAGGCCCTCTTTAGCTCGACTGCAATGGCACCAGATCAGGCTGCTAAAGGCACCAACCTGCTTTGAAGTGCCTCAGCAACTATAAATTTTAGAAGTTATATGAAAGAGGACTGCAGCCTACGCTCAATGTCTTGAAAAATCAGTTCATGTACAGCATCGTGTCAAATGGAAACATCTGTAACTTCAATGCTGACAGATCCAATTTCTCCATGTGTGAAGACGTTTCCCTCTCAACAAAAACTACAAGCAAACAGGATCCCAGCAAAACAAAAGGGTGATGCTAGTGCAAAATCTGAATTGGTTTGTACGGGGAACAGAGAAAGGGGAGACATTTCTGTGGGATTTTAACTAAAATGACTGGCCTGATTCATCTTCAATAATTTTTTCTGAAGTCATGTTCAGGTTGGCAGCATCGGGCTTTTCAGCCTGAAAGGACTGCAGTCTCCCCCGCCCCTTCCCAGTTGCAAGCATCTGAGAAAAAGAGGTTAAAATGGAGAACTGGAAATTAGAGGTAATATAGCACTTCCTAACTGCAAACAATGTCACAAATGACCAGAAAGACCTGCTATTCAAAATCCTGCAGCTTTATCTAGGTTCCAACAGACACGCTTTATTTGTTTGAGCAGCTGTTCTATGAGTTACAAATAGCAAATCTTAATAAATTCCATCAGCATACACTTTCCAGTGTAAAAGGTTATACAAGTTAGCCACTAAACATATTTTATGGGAACAGTAATTGATTTTACTACCACATGCCTTTGTTGTAGAAGTTCCCTGTTATTATGGCTAATGGCATCTATAGGATCCATTCAACCACAGCCTCATAAACTCACCCCTGGCATGAATAATCAAGGTCCGATCAGAACAGTGTTAGTCATTTAGGTGCTAGAAAGCTACTGAATTTCCATCAACGTGTAGGCTGGGCTCCAGTCTTTTGTCCAATTCCAATCAGTTTTTTAGTTAAAAAAACCCTTAGCAATTTCCATAATTATTGTCCAATGTAATGAATGTTAGATTGAAAAGAGCCACCTGTTCTATATCAGTGCAAACCAAAAAGAAGAAAAACTGGAGGTTGGAGATGGAAAGCCACTGGATTTGAATGTACTTCTCAGTTTATTTGTGCAGCGCTAACGGTCCCATTTTTTGGCGGTGAAGTCTGCGTAATAGTTAATCATCCATCTGTTTCGATGTGCAGTACGGGGGTCAAATGATCCTGGACCAGTATTTGGAACGGCATCGGGCCCCAAATTTTTTCCAACTCTGTGATGTGACAACTTGGCAAAAATTAAATCATTCTGAATCTGATCTTGCGTCCGCACCAGGCCTCAACTTCCATGCCAACTGGACCAGGCTGCTAGAATTAAAGTTGCACGTTAACACTCTTTGAAAGCTGCAACTCTGTTCATTGCAGGGCTGGAAAAAGCAGCAGAGAGTGCAGGGAGACAGGCCACCCCTGCCAGAGAAGGGCAGAATCAGCTGCCATCTTTCATCTTAGACTCACAGAAACTGAGGATTGAAGGGACCTCAGGAGGTCACATCTAGTCCAACTGCCTGCTCAAGGCAGGACCAGCCCCAGCTACATCATCCCAGCCAAGGCTTTGTCTACCCGGGTCTTAGAAACCTCCTAGGACGGAGAGTCCACCACCTCTCTGCGGAGTATGTTCCAGTGCTTTACAACCCTCCAAGCAAGAAAATTCTTCCTAGTATGTAACCTACACTTCCCTTGCTGCAACTTGAGCCCATTGCTCCTTGTTCTGTCACAGATTCATAGAAGTCAGGTTGGAAGGGACCTTGTAGATCACCAGGTCCGACCCCCTGCCCTGGGCAGGAGAGAAAACTGGGCTCAAATGACCCCAGCCAGGTAGACATCTAGTCTCCTCTTAAAGCCCCCCAGGGCAGGAGCCAGCACCACTTCCCTTGGGAGTTGGTTCCAGATCCTAGCCGCCCTGACCGTGAAGTAGTGCCTGCAGATGTCTAGCCTGAACCTACTCTCTAGCAACTTATGGCCATTGTTCCTTATTACTCCGGGAGGCGCTTGGGGGAACAAGGTCTCTCCCAATTCCTGCTGGTCCCCCCCTGGTGCGTTTATAGACGGTCACCAGGTCCCCCCTCAGCCTTCTCTTGTGGAGGCTGAACAGGTTCAGGTCCCGCAGTCTCTCCTCGCAGGACTCCAGCTGTGGCCTGACCAGTGCCGCATAGAGGGGGAGGATCACCTCCTTGGACCTGCTCGAGATGCATCTGTGGATGCAGGACAAGGTACAGCTGGCCTTCCTGACTGTGTCCTTGCTTTGGTGGCCCACGTTCATCTTGGAGTCAATAATGACTCCAAGATCTCTTTCTGCCACCATGCTCTTGAGAAGGGAGTTCCCCAGCCTGTAGGTTTGCTGCTGGTTCTTCCTCCCCAGGACGAACCAGCACTTGTCAGTATTCAATCCCATCCTATTCTCATTTGCCCACCCCTGTAACCTGTCCAGGTCCAGCTGTATCCTGTTCCTTTCTTCTAGCATGCCTACCTGACCCCAAATCTTGGTGTCATCCACGAATTTAAACAGGGTGCTTTTCACCCCCTCGCCCAAGTCACTGAGTAAGGTGTTGAACAGCGCGGGCCCGAGGACCGAGCCCTGGGGGACCCCACTGCCCACTTCCCCCCAGGTCGAATATGACCTGTCCACCACCACCCTCTGAGTGCGACGACCCTTGAGCCAATCTGCAATCCATCTGACTGTGTAGGCATCAATGCCACAGGCACCTAGTTTTTTAATGAGAATGGGGTGGGAGAGAGTGTCAGAGGCCCTGCTGAAGTCCAGAAAGACTACGTCCACAGCGACACCTGCGTTCAATGCTTTTGTGACCTGATCATAAAAGGCAATCAGGTTGGTCTGACAGGACCTGCCCCTAATGAAACCATGCTGGTTGCCCTTAAGCATCATCCCTGCTGCTGGCCCATCGCAGATGTGCTCCTTGTGCCTATCATCTGCCCCCAATGTGAACAGTCCAGCTCCATCCTCTTTCAAACCCCCTTTTAGGTAGTTCCTGCTACGGGTTGGCTCAATGCCACCAGGAGAGCTCAGTCACTGTATAAACGCTGCAATTCGTCTTCTTTTGCAGGCTACGTAAAATGGCAGAATTAGTTCTATTAAAAATGAAGTCAGACAAAATCAAGTTTTAGATTATCGCCCATTAGAAATGAGTTGCCACAATTCAATTCCACTGACATACTCAGGGGTGTCTATTTAGATATTACCTGTAATAAACGGTGAATTAAATTTATGTGCTGCTGTTGAGAAGAACAGTGCCTGAAATCTCAGCCTTATAGCATCCCATATCTATTTGAGCAGAATAATTTATAAAGGTGAATAATGGTAACACTTAAAAACCTACAGCAGCACTGAATGGCTCGTTCAATTCTACAGGAGATGAACAATCACTCAGTGGTTTTATATGTATTAAAAAAAGTTGCTGGCCTAGAAATGTAGTTCTAGTTTTATCTTTAAATCTGCTGATGGTTTTGGTTAAATAGGACAGCCCTTAATTAGGTATGCAGACATGTTTTCCATTTTTTGAGATGTTACGATTTCGTAATATAGAATTACTGAAGGAGTTGTAGCATGAATCTATCAGAGAATTAGAAATATCTGTTCATTAGTACCTAGTCTTCAGCTATAATAACTTATAATACCATAATCATACAGTGTCTTTAATTACTAAAGAATCCCAAGGTACTTAAACTATACATACACAGGAATGATTTAATTTACCAGAGATATGCTACCGCCTCTGAGGTGGAACAGAGATGCTCTTGAACAGTGCTCTACAACCCTGCAAATAGTTTAAGACAGGAAATGATCATCACATCAATACAACACAGCCAAATTAAACCGGGTCTACCCAGACAAAATGCAATTAATCTGTGCTGTAATCTGGCCATAGCGCAATTTTGAACTCCTTCTCCATTGCTGCAAAAGTTGCCCAGGGATTCTTAATTACAAGCAATCATAATTTTGGCTTCATTTTTTATTTCTCATTTATTATTGGCATCAGAACAAAATGCTCAACTTTCCTCAAAAATGTCATTCCCTGAGTATGTCTCTCCCACTCCTCAGCTTCCTTCCTCTCCCAAAACTCAGGCAAAGGGGTAGGGGTCTTGTAGTCTGTCTGCCCTGAAGATCACTGAACTCAATCTGATTCACAATAAGGGATGAAGAGTTTATCAAACCCTTCGTAGGATCCAAACATAAGATATTCTCTCTATTTGAAGCCATGGGGCTTCAGCTCAAATACGTGATTACAGCTGAAGCAGAACTCATGGGGAAGGGGAGGGAAGGAAGAGGCTTCATGAGGACTCATGCCTCTTACTGACACAGTAATACTTGCAGCTAACCCAGGTAGCTCCTTGGAAGGACTAGCTTAGTTTGTGAAATCCGAGGTGAAGAAAAAGTAAAAGGAGCAGGAGCATGTCATTTAAAATTGTAATATTTCTGGATCGTTATTGGTATGAAGAGAGATCAAGTGCAGCTCTCCAGACATCAAATCCAATTACTAGCTCCTGGTTAAAGTTTGTATACCTCACAGAAACCACTCCAGATTTCCTTGGATTGAAAAGAGTTAATCGGGGTCAACTCTCAGCTTCCCTAGGATAGAGCATCTCCATAAACCACTGCACAGCCACGGGTGGAAAAACCATTTCCAGTGATTGCAATAATCCTCCTGACCCCACGTAACTACACAATAAAATCCTTTCAGCTACCTGTCGTGCCCCTAATGCCGGTGCACCCTTGACCTGCGAGCCTGGGTCGGCATGACCGGCTTGGCGCGAGGAGAGGGATTTATAACCGGACAGGTGGGTGATAACGGTGAGCAGGAGTCAGATGATTTAAACACAGCGTATTGGTTACACAGAAAGTTTATTTTACTTACGCTACTGATGTGATGCAGCGTAGGCAGAGGAGTTGATTTATTCAGTTACAGCATGCAGATAGCATGTTACCCAGCATTTACAGGGTGGGTAATAGACTTGATTCCGAGCAATTCATATAAGCCGTTGCAGTCTGCAGATTACCAAGAGCTCTTGATAAGAAAGATAACGACAAAGATAGACGGGCCGGCAAGACGGGGGTACGCCAGAAAGATACGTAGGCGGAGAGATAATATTTGTTGTGCACAATCTGTTCTTCTTGAGTGTATACGCAGTTCTCTGCTTTGGGCGGAAGTTCTTTCAAAGTTATACTTGGCAAAGGTGACCAATTACTATACGCCAGGCATGAATCGCTGTTAATACAGAGGAATAAATTACAATTACAGAGTTTGTTGTGTTAGCTTCTGACCTTTTGCCATCGGCATCTGAAATCAAAGACTTTGATCTTTGACACTACCAACCAAATGACACTGCAACACTTCATCAATAAACAGTGCATAAATAGGATTATGAAAATTACTGATCCATGAAAGCAGTGTCATAGAAATCCTAATATTTTACCCCAACAGGTCACTTTTGGGGCTATGATTAATATACTTGGTCACCTATTTGCCAATGCTTTTCTTCATTTCCAGTTTGCAGAGGTATGTGGACAGCAAGACGCCCTTAGTGTCGCCTCGTCCTGAGTATTGTGCAGAAAATTGTCTTATGCCAAATTTCATAAAGTGCAAGAACATTTAAGAGCAGATGCAACAGGGTATGGGAGAAACCCATCAACATCACATCATCAGGACCTCAATAAATCAAACACTGAGACAACTTGCAACACAAGCAGGCAATCCAAAAGTCTAAGATCTTACATTCTGGGCAGATGCGTATAATGAATGGGAATCATCCTTTATTATCTATGTACCCAAGTTAGATATTTCTATAATATTGTAGTATTAAATAGCAGTGTAGCATCTCTGTGCCAAGCAGGTAAATTATATCTGCATGCAGAGGTCTGTAGAGCAGTGATACTCAACCAAGGTGCCACAGCACCCTGGGGTGCCCTGAGATCCTTTCAAGGGTGCTGTGGGGTGCCTGTTAAGTGTACAAACATGTTTCACAAGCTAAACCCAGAGATTTCAAATAGAAATCTATAGGTTAAAACCATTCTACCCTGTTGTGGTTTTTCTTTGCAATAGAAAAGATTCTTTGGGTACATCCAATATCCTTTATTAAACCAACTCAAATTTGAGTTGGTCTAATAAAAGCTGCCAGAGGTACCCAAAAAACCTTGTCTGCCTATGTCCTAAGGATAACAGAGTCTAAACTAACACAGCTACAACCTACACCCCTGCAATAGAAAAACCACTCTATTATTTTTCTATAGTCAAAAAAATGAGTGTAACCTAAGAGCTGGCATTTTCTAAAGGTGACCATGAATCTAATGAGGGGTGCCCCAATCTAAAAATGTTGAGAGCTGCTGCTGTAGAGCAGGGATAGCCAGTCCGTGGAACGTGTGCCACAGGCAGCACACAACACAGAGACTGGTGGGGTGAAAGGGAGACGACTAGACAGAAGGGCAGGATTGGGGTTGGAACAGGGCTGCCAGCAAACGGGAGGGGAAGAAGCAGTGGGGTCCGCACTTCCCTTGCTGACCTGCTCACAACTCAGCTCCACTGGAGGGGCCACGTGGAGGACAACTGCAGCAGCACCTGGGGTCTTTGCCTTCCCAGGAAAGGTAAGACTGATCACCTGCTTCCCTCTCCCTGCTTTCTGATGCTCGGCACCACCCCCCATCACAAACTACAGGAGAGTTTTGCTCAAGGCACAGAAGTTGTTAGTTATACCCCTGCCCTGGCAGAGCCCAGGCCAGGACCTGCATGTCTGCAGCAAGCTCCACAACTGGGGAGCCACAGAGTGAGACTAGTTGTGTCACTGCCCTTTGCCAAGCCCTCTGTGCTGCAACCCAGCAGGGCACCCTTCATGCAGTCCCACACAGGGCCCTCCACACAGGGTACCCCCAGTTACACCCAGGCCCAGGGTACCAACGTCACTACCCCACAGAGTCCTGAGACCAGGATACCATGGAGTAGCACTGCTCCAGATCCTGCCTTCAGGTACACGTTATCCCACTGCCCCATGGAATCACACTGGCCCTCAAGGCGATGCCCAACTGGGCCCTGAAGTTGTAACAGGGGCAACCCCATTAATAGGGTTCCCACTGGACGTCCTGCCCAGTGACAGAGCGGGCTGCTCCAGTGCATGCCAGTGACACGCTGCAGGCAGCCTCTGGTATTCAGCTGTGCGAGGGTACAAGTCACACGGTCAGTGTCACCGACTCTGGAGGTGATGCTTTGAGGCTTTGCACATGCCAGAGTGCTGCTTCATCCTTAGGCCCCGTTTGCGTTGTTGCATGGGAAGTGTGGGCCCTGAAGCTGTTACTGGGCATGTGGCAAACCTACCACTCGAAGTACCTTTAGGTGCCTCAAGCGATCAAAGACACTCGTGGCCATAAAATAATGAAGTTATTGCACCACATATGGAACCCTTTAGACCTGAGACTCCCACACCAAAGGCCCCATACTAGTGCCCAGTCACAGCAGTGGTTTCCCACACTTCTTCCAAATATTCACTAGGAATCTTTTAACTTCATTTTTCTTTTTAATTCTAAGCCCAAATGATGCAAAGCAATAGAGCAGGAGTAGCATGTGAGCCCCAGCCATTCAGTTAAAGGGAGTGCTGGAATGGAGGTGGGAGGCTCGAGCTTCCTACTCCATGGAAGTGGAAAGGTGGCAAACATTTCTGTGACAGGAGTCTCCACCAAGCCCAAAGATGGTTCTTACCTGGCCCTGCTGCTGCTAAATTAAGGACTTTGGATCGCCACTCGTCACGCATAACTGCAGTGTTTACTGGGCCAGAGAAGGGTTAACCTGGCTCTTGATGGTATCTTGCTGCTGCTCTGCTCCACAAGGACTAAGAACCCAAGCCCTCCCGCCACTAGCATTCTGGCATCCCAGGGTGCAAAACTATGAGCTACGCCTCTGGGGATGAGGATCAGAGTGGCATTTGGGGAGCAGGGGCTTAAATTGTGGTACACCTGCCAAAAACTTTGGCCACCACTGTTATAGAGGATCCTGCAATCTGCCCTTTCCATGGTAAAGGAGGCTTTTTTCTTCTTGCTCCCCTCTCCCCCTGCCATTTATTCCACTCACAGAAAGTAGCACTTTTAAAAGTACTGCACACAGCTAAACTTCACAGGCCTGCCTGCAAGGCAAGGAAGCATCATTGCCACATTGCATATGGAAATGCATGCAATGGGGCCAAATCCTCTCCTGGCGGTAAGTGAACATCACATATAACAGAGCCAAGCTCACTCAGATCAGGAGAGAATTTGGCTCAGAGGAGTGGAGTGGCTGAAGACAGCCCAGCAAGACAGTGACAGCAAGATTTACAACTCAAGGACTTCTTGCTCATGGGTCCCAGAAATCCAACAGCGCCTCCAACTTCATGTTCATCTGTCGCCTCTGGTCTTATTTCAAATGAGCGTGAACCCCCTGTGTTGCACATATGCACTGCACCTAGCAAACAAGGTACCAGTTTATACAGAGGGCTCAAAGGCATCATGGATGATAAGAATTAGGAATATTTAGTATTTGGCAGAGGTTCTCAGGTTGCAGAGCCATGACCCAAGCATTTCTTTGCAACCACAGGACAAAGTGATCTATCACAGTACTAGGCAATCCTCCCCTGATTGTGCTCACTGCACAAAGCAGACCATCCACTTTGCTGTCCTCTGGGGGCTCCAAATCATAGAAAAGTAGGGTTGGAAGGGACCTCCTGAGGTCATCTAAATCCAGCCCCCTGCTCGAGGCAGAATCATCCCCGACTAAACCACCCTGCTCAAGTCCTCATCTAACCTAGTCAATACAAGTATGCAATCAACCACCCTGCTGCTGATGGAAACCTGTAACAAAACCCTTCAACAACCTGCTCTAAGTTGAACCTTCACCTTCGCCAGGCACATAACTGTGGTTTCTGTATTTTTCTCCACCAAGAGATTTTCCCAAGGACCGAAAATGATATAATACTAACAATGGTCCTAGCAGGAGCTTTTCTCATTCTCGTGTATTCCCATACCAGTCTGTCAGATTTATTTTCCTCTAAGTTTTTTGAAAAGCAACTTGAAAGCAGTACTTTCTACTTTCAAAAGCACTATGAGCAATAGCTCAGCAATGGTTTTGATAATTCCCTGCTGGGAGGAGAGTTTAATGCAGGTGTATGGCTTTTGACAGCAGCTAGCTGCACAAAGGGTAGCTCCATGTCTGTCCAGTGTCGAAAACAAACTGATTTATTGATATATAGGTTTGGATTTGATGGGTCAAGGTATCCTGATCTCAAGACTATCAATTTTATCAGAATTCAACTACATTGACCACATCCTGCTAACACCTAATTAAAATTTACCGCATTGCATTTAACAGCCACTCTTTCTGCTGTTACTGGTAGAAAACCCAAAAATGAATAAACCCCTGACTTCCATGGTGGTGAGCGCTGGGGGAGGGTGGAGAAGGGGGAATGCTCAGGGGTACAATAAAAATCTAACCCCCTGCAAGCTGGGTTGGAAAATGGGGGGCGGATATGGAAACTGACTGAAACTTATGCCAGTCCATGATTGATTAGGACTCGTTTCCCCAACCTTTTAGGTTGGTTGGGGAAAAAAGGTGTCATTTATTCTTTTGTCTTTATTAGGAGACTATTTTACAGATGGTCTTTGCTACCTTCATGTCCTTCCTGGCTGGTAAAATGTAACAGGAGACAATGCATGAGGTGACGACACAATGCAAAGCACTGTAGACAATACAGAGGAAACAATCCAAAAGCTGTAATAAATATAATTTTTCATTAAGTCCTGAAATGCATCATATACATACTGTCAAGTGTGAGGTACAATAATCACTTATCTTCCATTTAGTAAAATGGGCTTTATGAACCAAGATATATAGAATATAGCCAAGAGGTTACTACTAGAACCTCGATCTTCTGCATTTCTTTCCTCCCACTGCACATCTTTACCTCTGTACAGCAGTTTCCTGTAATTACAGTTACATCTCCTGTAATTATTTGGATGCAGGTGCAGGTGGCCCTGTCCGCATCTCACATAAGTGCCAGGTGAGCACATGAAAGTTGATCTGCAGGTACACACCAGGGGAAGGTATATTCATGCCAGAACAGTGATACTCTGAGGTGTCTCCTGAAACGCAAGTGGCTCTTCAATTTATTACATACCAATCTTTGCTGAAAACGCAAATGTTTTATTTTATGTTTTTAACTAAATGCACTGGGCATATGTTTCCTATACACAGAATGAGGCGACTGTGGAAAATCATGGTCCAAATACTGTAGTTTCTTCTCCTGAACTAGAGAAAGTTTGCCACAATTTACCAGAGGACCTATACAGAGCTGTTTTGGCTCTTTAGCCAAGTAGAACCATGGTTTCCCCACATAAAAAGCCTACACACATACTGGGCCTATATCTAGACATGTTTCCATAAAAATAAACTCAATTACTGAACAAAAAAACAGGCCCTAAAAAACACTTAGTTCCTTATTGCTAAGATTCTGTTTAACATTTTAAAAAATTAGCATTAAATTGGCTATCGTTTTTAACACTGCAACTGTTCAGTATTTGAAGTGATCATTATTTTTCACATTTACTCTAGAAACTATTTTTGAAGGACTGATCATTGAACAGCTTCTGTTCTTTCTTTGTAGACTTGCACATGGAAAATACATGAACTTTCAGCTGCAATGCTGGCTACCTGCCAAGAATGGCAGTTTTTTCAGTGACTGGATGTTTAATACAATTTAAAGGCAATATTTACCCCACTAAAACTTTTAGAAGCTATATTTAGAATGCCAATAACCCTCGTCTCCCAAACAGTAAATTTACTGTAGATTAGATGCCTGTTTTCATGCTGAACTATAATGCATAAAAACCAGAACCTTTATTTTCATTGTGGATTGCAGTTACCCTGATGGAAATGAAAGCTCTCAACAAACTTCTGATGGCCTTTTTCTTGCAGCTAGAAGTTATATACCTGTGTTTCAAAGGTTGCAGGAATACCACATATATTACAGTAAAAGACAAACATACGCCTCCCACCACAACATGGCGTTACCTTTCTCCCTCCAACAACTGAAGTATGGCAGAAGGCTGTATGTCATCTCTCCAGACCATGCAACCCAAGGTCATCAAGCGCAAAGCGCAAGTGTCATGCTAAAATGCGTTTACTCCTGAAATCTGCATGCCTAAAAACTGCATTAGAGAAGTTGAACTTGCATAAAATTGAAGTCAATGAGAAGTCTATTACTTTCCTATACTGAGAATGCTTAAAATGGCTGCATTTCATTTAGTCCCATACACTTATACTTGCTTAATTATACTTATATTCATTCATATGGATATGGTTTGATGGTTGTATTGAATTCCTACTCAGCCAGCAGCTCAACAAAACAGCAGAATGACAAATTCCCAGAACACAAATCCTAATTCCTCAGACTCCTAAAGCTCTTGCCTAACCCAAATGTTCTGCTTGGTAGACCTGCTGGCAAGTCTGATTCATGAATCCTCCATCCACTTACCCGTGGAGTCACCTCGTCTCTCTAATGCTACAAGGGAGTGTTTATCGGATTCCACACAACGAGGTGTCTGCGCCGGTAGAATCCCATTACTCCTGCTGAGTGCTTGATTTATTCTGGCTATTATTCTAATTATTTTAGCAAACCACCTGCTGGGTGGGGAGCCAGGGGTTGCAGATTTTGGCAAGTGCAAATATTATAGCTAACAACCAGGGTGTGTAAATGGCTTGTAATCCCAGGCACAATAATATGGGTGGGGTGAGGGTAAAAATATGAAACAAGTTCTTCAATATCATGGCTGCCAGAAGGTAGGGCAGGGTGACACTGTGGAGACTGATCAATTCAGAGATGAATAAGCCTTCATAGGCAACAGCCTATTTAGCATTTGATGAAGTAGGATGTCACCTACAAAAACGTATGCCTCTCTGTACCAATTAGTGTGCAAGGTGCCACCCTACCCTGCTTCTGCTGGAATTAAGTCTAACAAGGCCTACTGATACCTGTCTCGACATATGGCGCTCAAAAAGTAGCAGCTGCGAGTTAGGGGAAACATTGGTAATTGATGGGACACCAAGGACAAAAAGGGCATCATGTTTGCCATTGTAACTACCAGTTCAATTTGAAGTGCCTTATATTCCCAGTAAATGCAGGTTTCCCTCAATTTATGCAGGTTCTGTACATGCAAATTTCCTCTTATGCATTTGTTACATGACAGGTAAATTCACTCTTATGCAACTGGCACAGGCACCCATCCCAAGCACGCAAGTCTTTTGGGGGGCGGGGGGGCACTGAGTCAGGTCCCCGCTCACCCCAGCTCCTGCTGCCCTGGGAGCAGCTGATGCCAGCTACCCCAAATCCCTCAGGGCTCCACTTGTCCCCTCACCCCAGCTCCTGGGCTGTGCCATACCATGGTGCAGGCAGGTAATATCGGCTGCTCCTGGGTCTGCTGCAGCAGGAGTTGGGGTGAGTGGAGACAAGTGGAGCCCTGGGAGGTTCAGGGCACGGTCCAGCCCAGTGGCTGCAGGCAGCTGGCGCTGGCTGCTCCAGGGGCCACTATAATCAGGGGCTGGGGTGAATGGTGAGAAGTGGAGGCCTGGAGCTACACCAGGGAGCAAAGCGGAGGGACCTGTAAGTGAGTGCAGGGCACGGGATGGGGAGGCGCGGCTCTTGCTGCTACACACATCCTGGGAGGGCTGTGGGACTGCACTGGCTCTTCCCGGGAGGCGCATGGCCCTGGATCCGTGTACTGGATGAGAGCAGGCTGCCACTGCAGGCTGGGGCCGGCAGCGGCACCGGGCTCTTCCTGGCACTTGGTGGTGGTGGTGGTGCTGGAAGGGCAGGTTGTGGGGGCTACGGTGAATTTTGAGGTGGCAGCAGCCCCCCTCCCGGTGCCACTGCCTGCCCTGAGTCTGCTGCAGCTTGCTCTCATCTCATGCAGAGATCTGGAGGCACACACCCCGTGGGAAGAGACCAGCACGGCCCTCCCAGGGTGCATGTAGCAGCAAGAGCCGTGTCCCCCATCACGCACCCATTTAACAGTTCCTTCTGCTTTGCTCCCTGCTGCAGCCGACGAGCTGTGCTGCACCCCTCCCCCTGCCCCTTCCCTAGGCCCAGCCTTACTCCCTCCCTCCCCGCCGTGGGAACGTATCCCTATTTCTAACATTATAAACTGGGTTCCCTTTATGCAAATTCGATTTATGCAGTTTTCTGGGAACGCATGTACTGCATAAAAATCGAGGGAAACCTGTAATTGGAACTATCGACTTTCCTATCAAAAGTTACTAAAACCAATACATCAGCTAGTGTCTAGGGCAAGGTGCTCAGATCTCTCTCCTGAAGTCATGTCAATCATTCCTCTTCCACACACAGGGAAAAATGGAAAATAAGCTTGTGCTAGGAAGAACTTTATTTTCAGGGTGAATGGATTTGTTTTCTCCAGGCTTCCTAATGACCATAAAATAAGAAATAAAGAAATCCTTTTACAGAAAGACAGAATAAAAGTAAGCTAGAGGCATCTCTCTTCTGCAAAGTTAAGGGCACATTATGAGACTGTAGCTGTGATGACAGTGTTTGTAATTCTTTCTCAAATCATATATAAAGCAAGAAACTTAACTCTGGAACTCATCTGCTTGGTACTATTGCAGAGACAACAGATTAATTAGTATGCTCTTTACTTGGTCCTTCACTTTACTCTCTCATTTCTGTGTAATAAATGGCTAAGTATATACAAGTGTGGAATAACATGTTTATATAGCCTGGTAGTTTTCTAGCAGCGCATAGCCCCACTTCAACAACAAACCCAGTTGAAACCACATGAGAAATTACATTTCTTTACATGTTTATAAAACATTGTGATAAAAAGGGTACCTTGTACTTGGCTAAATGCAGAGTCTTGAGACTGGGAAAAAAAGGGTATCCACTTGAACCAACTTCATGTACATATACATTAAGAGCCATTTACCAGAGGAAGAGCCTGGACAGATGTAATGCCCGAAGAGCTTCAAAGGCCCTTGAAGCCCAAAGGGTGAGCAGACAGACAGACCCACGTCCTCTGAAGCATCCCAAGATGGAAGAAACACCGTGTGCACACTCCACAGAGCATGGCAAGGGAAAGCCGAGTCCTCCAGCATCCCACAGAGCTCAGCTCCCCACCCCAACGGGGAGGGGGAAAGAGAGCAGAGCACACCATCAGTGAGCACTCTCTCGTGCACTTTGCCTCTGTTCCTCTGGAGCGCACCCACCAGCACCGCAGGGTGCATGGCCTCTGGACTCCTGACTCCGGCAGAGGGGTATGGAGGCAGGGAGCTGCTGCAGAGCACTTAAGTGACAGCTTCGCTACCCTGTAGGGCAGGGAGGATGGGGAGAGGAAGCACAGCTCCAAGCCCCAGTGGCTCCCTGTTGCACCCCCTGGCTGCATGCAGACATGGTGATTTTGAAGCACCCCAACCAGGGCGGTGCAGCAGGGAACTGTGCATCCGTCTGCAGCTGAAGTGTCCATTTTTCTTAGAATCATATAATCGTAGAAATCGGGTCGAAGGGACCTTGTAGATCTTCAAGTCCGACCCCCTGCCTGGGCAGGAGAAAAACTGGGCTCAGATGACCCCAGCCAGGTAGGCATCAAGCCTCTTCTTAAAGACCCCCAGGGTAGAAGCCAGCACCACTTCGTTTGGAAGTTGGCTCCAGATCCCAGCCGCCCTGACCGTGAAATAGTTCTTACAGATGTCTAATCTAAACCTCTTCTCCAACAACTTGTGGCCATTATTCCTTGTTATGCAGGGGGGCGCTTGGGGAAACAAGGTCTCTCCCAAACCCTTCTGGTCCCCCCTAGTGAGTTTATAGACGGTCACCAGGTCCTCCCGCAGCCTTCTCTTGTGAAGGCTGAACAGGTTCAGGTCCTGCAGTCTTTCACCATAGGGTCTGCCCGGTTGTCCCCGATCATGCGTGTGGCCTCCTTTGGACCCTCTCCATGCTGTCCACATCCCTCCTGAAGTGCGGCGCCCAGACCTGGACGCAGTACTCCAGCTGTGGCCTGACCAGTGCCGC
>NW_017728918.1:8802087-8821754 GCF_001723895.1 Crocodylus porosus | reverse complement strand
TGATCATAAAAGGCAATCAGGTTGGTCTGACATGACCTGCCCCTAATGAAACTGTGCTGGCTGCCCTTGAGCATCATCCCTGAAGCCGGCCCATCGCAGATGTGCTCCATGATGATCTTCTCAAAGCGTTTCCCTAGGACTGAGGTAAGACTGACGGGCCTATAGTTGCCCAGGTCCTCCCTCCTCCCTTTTTTAAACATGGCGACCACGTTGGCTATCTTCCAATCATCTGGCCTCTGACACCGTCTCCCACCCCATCCTCATTTTCAAACGTAGCTGCTTCCAAATTGCTTCAAACATTGTACCTGCCCCTACCTGGAGGCCTGTACAGGAAAGCCAGGGGATGTGGAGCTACGGGGTTGGACTGGTCTTTATCCAAACGCAACCCTTCTGCAGCTGCCAGTCCTGCTGACCTTCTTAGCCGGCTCTTCCTGCTCTCTTTTCCCTTTTGGCCTTTGTACCACCTGCCCATTTCCTCCTGCCTCGCTCTCCTCATTTGCTGACCCTCTATTGAGTCACAGGCCTCAGGACCCATCCTGCTCCCCGGCCATCTGTTTCCTCAACCCCTGCTCTCGTGCTGCAAAGCAACACAATAAACCTGCGACCACATGAACTTCCTCCAGTAGAAATGAGTTTTCTCCTGTTCCAACTTCTCCATGTTTCCTGCTAAAACGCCTCCCCTATTCCAGTCTAACCCCATGCTCATGATGGCGACTGCTCTTTCATGGATTCTCAAGCACTGCTCTCCTCTCTTCACACAGGGTCTGGTCATTTGCTTTCAGAAGAAAGCTGACAAAATACAGCAGGGCCTTCCTCCCCCCCTTGTACCTCAGCCCATCTCTCCTTCTTCCTTTCCTTCCTACAACTACCCCCTCCTCCCCAGATGCTCTTCTAACCCCTCCATTTGTCCTACTGGACCCCAACCCATCCCTTGCTCCACAACCGAGGCCTCTAAGTGCTATAGGTAACACGCTACTAGCTGTGGCCCCATTACCTGCCAGCATGTGGGAGCTGGCCAGGACACCATGCTCAAAAGCCCTCCTCCTCCCTAAAAAACCCACCCCATGGACCACGTGCTCCTTAAATGGTCGGGACCACAATTTTCTGGGCCACCCAGAAGACAGGCAAGAAACAGGGCAGCATCTGGTACTAGGGGTCACTGGTTTGTTTTTACCATGGAAGACTGTAGTGTCCTGAAACCCCAGCTCTTCTCTGCAAAGAGAAGAAAAAAACACCATTATGGGGTCCCAGAATGCAGGCTCCTCAGGGGCTTCCTTATCAAATGTGTCTAATTCACCAATTAAAATGTGTAGGGCCAGGGGACTTTAAAGGGCAGGCCCCACAGACACAATTACAGATTTGATAATTAAGCCATGATCTCCCCTTCTAATGCCATCGCCAACAACAAAAAGATTCAGCGAGTCCAATTCTGCCTGTCTGACCCTCCGACTTCAGATAACCCTCAATGACACCCCTGCTATTCCACTCTCTTGGATGAATATTTGGGATTTAGTCAGCATGTCTGCTGGTCGAGAGGGAGAAAGACAAGCTCCTTCTCTCATCGCTGGGCTGACTCTGCCAGACTGACAGATAAAAGAGTAGTAATACTAAACACACATTTCTTAACTTGTCATTTTCCTGGTAAGAGGCAATGCTTTCCTCCTGTGGAACTTGGAGGCAGCCCGGTGCTGCCCTCCGATAAAGCCCTGCCCTTCACCTCAAGCCATAAGAAACTTTCTTCCAAATCTTCCCCAGCCTCCTGCTATAAACAGCCACGGGCCCACTTCCAAATCCCACAAGGAGAATGCACTACCTGTTTTTATCAACAAGGAGAGAAGCTGTGCAGAAGGAAAGAGAAATATTTACTTAGCAGCAGCGATGTCTAGTTGTACCTGCTGGCACTATCCTGAACAAGTCCTTCCTCTTCGTTTTTGTATCCTTCAACACTCAGACTATTGTGTATGCTCATCTCTTGATTCCTATCCAAGAAATCTGTCTCTTTAAATCTTGTCTGTCGCTTGCTTTTGTAACTTCTATTTCAATTCTCTCCGGCTTGTTTCTTCCCAGTAATGATGCACCCACGAATCAACCCAGAGATGAGGGTGCGACTTCCCAAGACCTTCATGTGGGATTGCTACTTCTTTCTGCTACCATAGCACAATCTCAGAATTCGTACTGGAAATTCAGAGATCATTTCCTGTCTCTACTAGCATTAGGAAAAAATGTAATCAAGCAGCGAAAGCTAAGGAGTCCGAGTAAGGAGTTTTTCATCTCTACCTGCCACCTCACCTGTGACTTTGTGCAAGTTTCTCAATCTGTAAAATGGGCTAATACTGCCAGGGTGCTGTAAACATTTATGAAGTGCTCAGAAACATGTTATAAAAATCATAGGGAAGCACCATTACTACTTTAAAGGTTTGTGTAACTGTATTTTGGAAGACTGCTCCCTAGATGTATTTGCTTGCAAGTTTTTAATGCATATCAAAGCTTATTTTCTACCAAAAGAGCCATTAATTAATATCAGAAAAAACATATTCTACAGGGACCTTAATGACTCAGTCTTTCACAGGGAAGGGAGACAATTTTCTAAATCAAGTAGCTCAACCAAATCTTCCTCCCCCTCATTCAACCTGAAAATGAATTTTGTGTTAAGGGTACTTAGAAGGCACTACTGTATAGGACACCAACCATAACCAAGCCAAAAAACAGAGGAAACCTCAGATCCACTGAGGCAAAAAGACACAAGCACAATGGTGTCCAGTCGTACTCACAACAAACTGGTCGATATCCCTTTCCAGGCCCATGTTCGGCAAGTCGGGCATCATGTGTGCCACCACTTTAAACCCAGCATCCTTGGCTAAGTGAAATGACTCGCATACGGCCTTCACGGTGTGGCCCCTGGGAAGAAGAAAAAGCGATGAAAGAGACCCAAACACTGTGCATGGTCATCGGTTGTCACACTGACAGCGAACAAGAGCAGTCTTGGGCTGCACGGGGAGCAGGTGCATTTTGATGCATTTAATCAGCATTAGAGTCTAGCAGGCAAGTCTCCCATTATTCTTCCTTGACAAGAGAAATGAAGGGATGAGCCTGATTATGAACTCAACACCATCATTTCAGTTACAAAAGCAAAGTTATAATCTAACCAGAAAACATTTGAGCCTTTTGCTTCCTCAACAGGGGCACTGTGAGACTGGCATAAGGGTCACAGCAGAGCAGATTCCCACCATGCAGCCGGGAGCTGCCTTCACCTTGTTACAGCCAGGTAGTTAGCTGTTCGAAGCTGCTGAAATATTATTTGCATTGAAACAGCACCAAGGAGGCTAAAATGGGAACAGAGCCTTGCTATTCTGGGGCTGTTTGAGAAGGAGTTGGTTTAACTTAAGACAACACATGGGAACATAATGCAAGAGGAGCGAAAGTGAGAGGTAAATAGTCTCACCTGATTACTCGGCCTAGCTAGCAGTGCCCCCGTGCTGCACTGCTTGCCATTCAAGCCACCCCTTTTGGAAAAAGGCAACTGCTCTCTAGTCTCTCAGGTTGGGGGGTGTAAAACATTCAGCCTGAGGGCTGGATCTAGTCCCCCCCTTGGTTGCTTTCATTTGACTTGGCCCCCATTGGTCCAATCCACAAACCAGTGCAGAAACCAAAGGAGGACAGAGACACCCGAGTAATACCTGGAGCTGAGAGTGGAACTTTTAAATGATGGACCACAAGCAAGAAACTTTCCCCTTCCACCTTTATGGCTCAACAACTTTCTGCTTCTACTCTGGAAGCAACCCTTTTCCCCGAGGCAGCCACTGAGAGGCCAGGCCAAGAGCGGAGCTATTCTCCCCTGTCTGTTCTTGCTGCTACTCCCCAAGTTCTGGGGTGGGAGCCCTGGGGCCTCTGTTGAAATTAATGGCGCTCCCTGCCCAGGATTTAAGGTCCAGGAGATCCACCTCCTCTTCCTTCACCCTCACTTCCCTCCTATTATTTTTGCCCTTTTGAGACCTCCTCCACTACATCCTGCGTCGGCCAGTGACTGCACTTCACTGCGATACACCTTCAGATGTCAGCCCCTTCCCTTGCTAAACTCAGCTCTCATTAACCAACTGCTCCTCTAACGCTGTGGACCTTTTCTTTCCCCGTGCTCTGCAAGATCCACCCCCCTCACCTCATTTACATGTCTGTGTATGTTTTTTACGAGTGCCGTTTTATTTTATATGGTGTTAAAAGGCATGATGACGTTTTTCCAAATCTGTTCTGGGGTGCTATTATTCAGCACTTTGGGAAGCTGGAGGGGAAGGAATGAAGAGTCACTTCATAAATAAAATTATCTCCTTATTAGAAGAAGGATCCGAGTTGAATCAATAACTCAATGCCTATACCTAGATTTAAATATTCTTCTGCCTCCCAGCAATAGGAAGTGTACAAAACCCTACTAATGACTTACGATACATAATGGAAAGCAATTTCCAAACATATAGGCTAATTGCTTGTAATCTGACATTTAGCTACAAGCAAAATGTGAAAATTACACAAAAAAAAGAAGAAATCATCACTACACACACTAAATGAATAGAAGAAACCTAGAGCCATCTTAACAGAGAAATACTGATATCAATCTGCTCTAAAAATATTCCAATTCGCTGCTTTAAAGAGCAGAAACATATTTTAAAAAATGCAGAAGTTGGCACAGATATGCATGTGAAAACAGCAATTTTCTACTCTGAGGGAGTCTGGAAAGCTTGCAGCAATCTTTTAAACACATTGCAAGCAGTTGCAATAGTTTCCAAACCTTTAAAAATCTAATCTTGTAATGGATTCTTTGCGAGTGAAATTAAAAGTCTGCCACATCCTGCCTCACTCCTCTGCAGGGCCAGCACCAAGCGAGGCAAGGTTTCACATGCCAGCTTTCGAAGCAGCAGAGATATATGGTTAAAGGTGTTGCAAGAAAAAAAGTAATTGGATGGTCAAAACAAGAGTAGAGGAATTAAAAACCAAAGATCACAGAGGTGGATAACAGAGGTACTTGGAAAACTCCAGCTTGGGACAGCACAATGGTTTTAAAAGAATTTGTTAAAAAATAAGTTCAAGAAAAGTAAATGTTAAGCTGGAAGACTGTCAGAATTCACCACTGATTAATGCACCTAGGAAAAGAATGAGGTGCGTCTACTTCCTTTAGCTCTTGGTTATTTCCCTTCATAAAGCTCTGGTATGTAAAAGAAGAACAGTGCTGTCTGCTGGTAGGTATTTACTCAGCTGCGTGGCTTGTGCAGGAGGCTAGATTTAGTCTGGGACGCCACAGCTGTTTGCCTAGCCAGGCACTGAATCTTGCCTTTAAGCAGCAATGGGACTATCTTCACGCTCCAGATGCTACAGCAGGGATGGGCAAAAATGCAGCCCACAGACGAGATCCGGCTTGCCAACTGACTGGATCTGGCCTGCAGCTGCCCCATAGTGCTCTGCACGGGGCCCAGCCTCATCCGCTCTCGCCAGGCAGCCCAAGCTGTGCTCCCCCACATGCCTGCCAGCCTGGGCCCCGATCAGCATGCCCAGCTTCTAGCAGGGCTGTTCCCAGTGCTGCTCTGCTTCTCGGTCCTCCTGCTCCTGCCCCTGCCGCGCTGCTCTGGGCAGGTGGGAGAGGGGCACAGGGCACAGCGGCACCCAGCCGGCTGCAGCCACACCAAGAATGGTGCCACTGCAAGCTGCGTGCTGGTCCGGGCTGGGAGTATGGCACGGGCTGTCCCATGCAGAGGGCCGTGCGGACAGCCACAGACCACGCCGCCAGGGCAAGCTCTGCAGCACTCACCCTCTGCTTCCCTTCACCCTGGCTGGCTCCCGGGACCTAGCCCAGTCAGCACCCCCTCACCCCACCCCAGAGCAGGTTATGCAGAACGGACTGCGGCTCGGCCTGGGCCCCAGCCCCAAGCCGTCACCACCTGGCTTCACCAACCCATCCCGCTGCCAAACACTGCTCCCCAAAGCCCCATAGGGAGTTTTGGCAAGTTATTGCATGGGGCCCACAACAGCTAATCAAAAACTCCCTATGTGGCCCTGGGGCCTAAATAATTGCCCACCCCTGAACTACAGACTAAGCTTGGGAGAAAACAGGCTTCGGATCTTAAGTTCAAATATCCATAAGAAAACCTCCAGTGTTTTCCACTACAGAACTGTCCCTTCTAAGTTTACTTTGCTTGTCAAACCATACTCAAATTTCTCAGTATATTACCTACTGCTTTGTTATTAAAAATCTTAAATAGGCAACTGGCCCATGAGGGCAGATTTATGTAAAATGGAGGAAAAACAGAAAGATCCCCAGCACTGCAACAGCAGAGACTTTTCTTCTCCCATCCTTGCAGCTTTCAGGAGAACAACCTGAAAATATACAAATATACTCTGTTCTCTCTGTACATCACTGTTTTTTTGTAGTGGTTCAAGACCATAAAGAGCAAATCATAGACTTTTCTTACACTCCCCAACTCCTGAAACACTATATTTTGAATGACCCCTGATTAATGTATGAATAGGTATCATTTCTGGCTTTATACAAGTCTGTCTGCTGACCACTTACCTAGACTAGCCCCATGCTCTACATGGTTTAATCTAAGTGCCCTCTCTGTTCTTTAATATCCTTCAAGGATGTCGCACAGTTTACATGGCTTTTAACTCAGGTCCCTTCCGACCCTACCAACTATGAAACTATGAAAACTCACTCAAGCCTGCAAAACAACAAACTGCTCAGGACAAGGGTGCTGACTGTTGTTTGGACATATCCTATTTACTCTACAGGGTCGCAAGCATTTATGGAGCCATAAAAAAACCCCAGCATACTATACTATAAAATACTGGTTGGACAGGAACACCAGCATAATTTTATACAACATTAAACTGGAACCGTGAAGTATTCATTTCCAGACACTTTCTAGAGCAACGTTTCTCAACCTTTCTAGACTCAAAGCACCCCTTTAGATGTCAGCTCTTAGCTTTCCCATGTTTCTGGACTGTGAAAAAATGGTAAGAGCAATTCTTCTGCTGCAAAGAACTGAGAAAAACCACAACAGGGCCAAATGGATTTGACACTACAGATACCTATTTGAAACATCTGGACTTAATCTTGCAAGTCATGTTAAAACCCTAAATTCCTAATTAATACTGTATGGCACCTGTAAAAAGTTCTCATGGCACCTGGCTTGAAAAATTACGATTCCTGAGTGCGACAGGGGAAAAAGCCACAAGCAGTCAGTCACATTAAGCGTTTCACCAAAATATTCTTCTCACCTGTTTGTATCTCTGGCCACATCCTCGTACACGCTTTGCACACCGATCTCCAGCCTTGTGCAGCCGTATGACAGCATGTCACTCAGGTGACGCTTCAGGCAGTAATCAGGCCTGGTCTCGATTGTGATCCCAATGCACTTTGTGAGGCTCCGCTCTGAATATCTGTAAACAGACAAAAAAACCCTTTCTTTGTTACAATCACAAATCAGCATAGGCAGTCTTAAAAAACAGTCCAAAGACTTCCAAGTGCCAGCTTTTTGTAACCCTCAGAGCTCAAACCAGGAACGGGGTCACAGAACCAGACAGCCTCGTCACTGAAACAGACCCAACATCTTCACAATGCAAAAATGACTAATTACACACACGTAACAGTATTTTTTTTAATTTAAAGTGAAGTAGCTAAATACTTTTTCAAAACCAGTATCTGTTGGGAAGATTTCCAGCCCTCTGCAGCAACAGCCAAATTTAAGGCCTGGATAACAGAAGAGAAAGAGGGCAATATCTTGCTTATCTTGCTGGGATCCTATGACCCCAGCTGACTTCCTGCCCTTTGGGCAGGGGGCTGGACTCGATGATCTCCCGAGGTCCCTTCCAGCCCTGATGTCTATGAAATCTATGAAATCTATAAAATTTAAGATGGTCAGGGATTAGCACCGTCTTTTATCCTAAGAGTTAGCCTGACTTTTACCCACCTAAATATCTACATACAAGTATTTGGCTTAAGTGACTCCACATACAGCAGAACCTCAATTCAGATGAAACTTTAGCCTAACAGTTCATGTGGTTTTTATCCCTGGGGAATACAGTTATGCTGTCAGAAACTAAGAGCCAAGGAGCATGATTCAGACCCAAGCTGCTATGTTTTGATAACAGCACATACAGGGAGTCTACACAAAGCTCCAGAGCATCTCTCTGCCCGATTCAGTCCCGCCAGTTCAAACCCAACATGGCACAAGCAAGTTTCATTACAAGGTTTTTCTTGCACACACCACATCCATTTACAAACAATATTTTAAAAAGTAATTTAAAAAACCCCCAAAACCCTTCCATTATTAATTCATACTCAGTAGGTCACCAGAAAGCCTAATTCAGTGGTGGTGAAGTAGGGTTAATAAAAAAAGAAATCAAAAGAAAATACTTTAAAGCAGCTTTTAACCAAGGATCTCAAAGGGAAGAGTGCATTACGGGTCATAACTTCCCCCCAAATAAGTAATGGTAACATCTCTTGCATTTCAAGAATCAGTTTACCCACCACTGAAACGCAAACAGCAGTGCTACATAGAAACTTGGAGCAGAAAGTGAGGAAGTCCCGTCCAAATGAACCTGCAGGAGTGATAGCCCTTGTCTACCCAAATCAGAATATGGATAAGCACCTCCTCTTGGGCCACCGACAGGCATTACTGAACTGTACATTTGTGCCAGGAGAAAAGCCTTTATCTTGCCACAAGAGAGATCAGGAAGTTAGATGAGGAAGATCTCCCTCCTCTTAATCTAACTTGAACACAGCTGTAAGCTTCTCTCAGGACAGATACACCCAATACCGCACAGACCTCTGCTCTCCCAGCCGCTCTCCCAGAGAGAGAGAGGAAGCTGGCCTGGCGGCAAGCTGCCAGGGACCCCCGTGCAGACCTTCCTTGGAAAATGCTCCCCCACAAAAATCAGCTGATTGCCAGGGGAAGAGCTATTCTCCTGCAGCAGGAACCCCCGCAAGAGCCCCAGGAGGCTTGCCATGGCTTAACCTGTAGGACCAGAGAGAGGCAGAAGGCAGCTGCGCTGTGATGGCAAGGCTGGCCGAGTTGGGCATCCAGAGGCTGGGCTGCATATGTGTTGATTTAAAAGCTGGCAGGGCTGGGAACCAAGATGGAGGGGGGGCTCTTCTTGTCATGCTTCTCAACGCCCCTAGCTTTACATCACTGTGTGTACAGCCCAGCTGGGCTGCACACGCAGGGATTTAAAAGCCGGCGGTCCCTGCGCCTCTAGCTGTGAAACTGCCTATTGACAGCCTGCCCCCTTCCTAGGCAGGGGAGAGGGCAGACTGTCAAGCAGTGAGCCCCCCAAGGGCAAGGGTGACCCCAGGAGCAGACCTCTAGTTCCCCCTGCCTGGAGAGCCCATCTATGCCTCTCTCTGGCCAGGGCGCTGAAATGCATGTGTGCTCCAACTCCTGGCCTAAGTTTCTAGCAACGGAAATTTTACAGAAATACTTCTCACTGGAAATTATACCGTCTTAGGAGGAGGTGGTATCTTACTGACTAGAAGCAATGAGGACTGCAACTGAAAAGAGGGAGCCGCCCCTAGCAAAGTGTCCATTTTCACTACACCAGGTTATTTAGTCCACGTTGATGGAGGAAAGAGCAGCTCACGCAGAAACTTTGCACCACTTCCTACAGCACTTCAGCAGATGCGTCTTGGAGCTCTCATCTGACTATCGACTCCACTCAGCTTGCAAGATTAGACTATATCACCGCACAATGCTTCAGGGCACACACTGGAAATTACCAAACCAAATAAGCCTCAAGAACTTACGATTATAGCGTGCAAGGGTTCGACTTAACTACAGACGCAAGGGAATACTGAATCAAGACTGATATTAGGATCCCTCCACAAGGCAAAGACAAATTAAAAGATACTCACTGGTCCCTCCAGAACCGTTAAAGCCCTTTGGGTTAATAATGTGATATTCTGGGAGAAGAGCCATACAACAAATGGCCTTTTCTTGTATTCCACAGTTCACAGATCATTCTTTTGATCTACTAAGCTAAAACATACTTGAAAAACTTCAGCTGGCAGGATGCCCATCTGACACGCTCCTGAATAATCAGGAGAGCGTGTCTGAGAGCATACTGCCTGCGTGACATTCACCATTGTGTCCGACAGTGCAAAACTGCCTTCTGGACAGCACACGTCATCACGTGGACAGCATGCAACATCACAGCAGAGGCAATACAAGGAATAAGCCACCAGCAATACTGTACAAAAAGAAAGAGGCAGAAAACAGATAAAAATTATTTCCTCCCCAAGAA
Source organism: Crocodylus porosus (assembly GCF_001723895.1). Lineage (NCBI taxonomy): Eukaryota > Metazoa > Chordata > Crocodylia > Crocodylidae > Crocodylus > Crocodylus porosus. Next base: position 8,811,470 of record NW_017728918.1, on the reverse strand, counting down.
AAAAGAGGCCAAACTACAAACTGCTGAATATACTGAATATCTGAAGGCCCTTCACTACAGCCGTTACAAACAATACCAGTAGAATAGGCAGTGACACTCCCTGGGCATATCTACACATGCATTTAAGCACGCCTAGATGCACACTGAACCATGCTTAAATTTAACAGTCTTAATGTGCATTAAGTGGGTTTAGGCAGGTATCTACATGTGCAGGCATTAAAGTGTTGGCACTAAAGTTAGTCCCAAATCAGTTCAAACACACAGCGTTAATGCACTTTAACTATTCACACCTACATTTGATACCTGCATAGGGACAAATAGCCTAAATTCACCATTTTTAATACGCAGTAAGGGTGCACATGTGTAGACGTGCACCCTTAATGCTCATTAACTTAGGCTAATGTGCATTGAAGCATTGCGTGTAGATGCACCCTCTGTGCTTTAAATAAATGTCACTGAGCTGTAATTAAAAAAAGTGAACTAGGAAAACAAATTAAATGGGTGTCATAGTATCAGGGGGAAGACATGAGCAAGGAACTAAAGCTTATTAGTTTAAGGATTTGTAATCAGCATTGTCTACTTCAAATCACTGAGGTCCCCAGGATCCTTGGCACCATCTTCCTGAAAAAGAACTGGCTGAATTTTCTTTTATCTACCCAAACAAGAGCCAGCTGTTGTCACTGGATGAGTCTACATATTCATTAACGTGCAGTGGTTACTGCACATTTAATTTAGTAGTTGTATAATCAAGTACTATATAAATACAGAATAACCAGAGTTACTGCGTAGTAGCACCAGCGAATGGCTTTTTAGTGACCCTACTGTGCAGAAGCAGATGAGCACTGCTTGTACTATGATGCGCTACTGTGCAATATTAGGCTCCTGAGCAGTTAGCATCTCATGTAGGCATGCCCACTGATCCCAAATGAAAGAGCCTAAAAATTACACTGCCATTCATAATAGTCCCTCCTGGGAATGAACATACTTGTACGGAAGGAAAGAAAGGCATTGATCAATGAAATGTGCTGAAAGGAGGGACTAAATCTGGTCAATTCAGCTTTGTGTTTTTACAACAGACCTGTACTGTCCAGCCAAGCATCTAGCTGCAAAATCTCATTTACCATATTTACTTGATTTCAAGACGAGATTTTTTTCCTCCATTTAACATGGGGAAAAGAGCCCCTCATCTTAGAGTCGCGTACAAGGCACTAGGGGGGCAGGCAGCCTCTGCTCCCCCCTCCACCTCCCCCTGCCCCTTGCTTATTTTTGTTTCAGCACCAGCAGGCTCCATCCCTGCTCCAACCTGGGGCACAGAGCATGGCCCCAACCCCAGGCACAGAGAATGGCCCCAACCCAGCCCTGTAGTAGCAGTGATAATGTTTGCCGCCGCTGCTGCTGCTAAGGGCTTGGCTGGAGCCCCAGCTAGAACAGGAACAGAACCTGCTGGTGTCAGAGCAAAAGTCGGGGGGAGAAAAGGAGACAGGAGACCCCTGAGACTGCATGGGGCAGCAGCACAAAGGGGCAAGCTGCTCAACACCCCCCCAACCGCCTGCTCCCCACCACCACCTGCTGCAATGGTGGAAGGCATGAATACTTACTGGGGGGGAGGGGTCATCTTAAATTCAGGGTCATCTTGGATTCAGGTAAATTCAGTAAACATATTGATTATATGCAGATTAAATGCATCTTTCAACAGAGCAGCCCATGTTTGGAAGCCCATTCAGTCCTGGTGCAGTTTTTAACTACTAGCAGCAATTTGCAAAGAGAAAGGGGGCAAAAGCGTGAGCCCCTCGACAATGGCAAATGATTCTGGTAACAAATCTAGCTCATTGTTTCCCCAAGCACTCCAAAGGAAGGAAAGCAAAGTATGAGGAAAGAGAGTTTTCTCCACCCCTTAAAGACAGGAAGTGAAAGAAATGCAAGAAAAGAACAAAAATATTTTGGTATTACCCTCACTTGCCAAAATGTAAATCTATTATTTCACTTCGAACTTGATCTTTGTGCATCTCCAATTAAATATCAAGATTATGAAGGAACGGGTGAACGAGGATAGGAATGGAATATAGGAAAGGAATTTTCTACCACAAAAAAATGGAAATAGATCAGAGCAAACACTACTTAAAATCGTCTTAGATTCACATACCTCTATCTACTGTGTGGCAGGTGTTTTCGAAGTGTAATATTTACTTGCAAAAAAATCATATTTTTCTGTGAAAACCTGGACCTAACAGTAATAGACAGCACCTGCAGTTGTTAGAAAAAAAACCTAATTCATTCTCAGTTTCCTCAATTTATTTTATACATTTAACACTGGGTGTTTAGTTTGTTTCATCATTTCCCCATGCTGAGAAGACCTTTATAAAAACCATCTATACAAGAGCAGAGAAACCTTACAAAGAAAAGTTTAAGGAACTGAAAAAGTTCAGGACTTTCTTTTTAAAGTTCCCTGTCAAATATCTTAACATGTTTTATGCACTTTAAAACAAATAATGACATTTGCCAACTTGGCTTAAAAAATCTCCCAATCAGCAATAAAGAAATGAGATAATTACTTCACTTGTATTAAAATCTTTAAATCAACTTGACTAATTATTTTTAATATCTATTTTATTCAAAGTTAAGTGATATGGTCAAAAAAACCCCATTAGAAACAAACTGAATGAAAGTAGGTGGAAAAAGGTAAGATGTAGCTCTAAAAGCCAATGATTAGAAACAAACTATTGCTACTTTAATAAATCATTTTAAGTGCAATATATGATTTGATAAACATTTTCTTATGCATCCAGCATTATATAAACTCTCACAAATTTTAATGCCTTTTTGTTCATGGCAATTTAAGTCCAATTTCTATCTGAATACAGCTTGACACAAACAATGAAGAAAAAAAACACTATAATCATCCAACAATTATCCACAACTTTTTGTTAAAAGTAATATAAATATATATGACATATTAATATTACATATTATAAATATAAAAAATGAAGTGTGTGTCTGTATGTCACTTATAACTTGAGAATGGCTGGTCCCTATCTACTTTAAACCTTCCAAAATCACTGAATACCACCCAAGGAAAATTACAGGTGGGTGTGGGCCTTACCCCGAGATGGAGCAAAAGCGGTGGGACGCTGCGTGGGGAGAACAAAGTGGCGAACATGAAACTGTGGCAGGCCAAGCCACTGCAGGAATTTCAAAAAGGAAAAAAAAATAGCCAACCCCAAGAGAGCCAGGATCAGCAGCCCCATCAGTGTGGGCACGCTTTATAAGAGTGTGCCAGGAGCGACTGGACAGCCAGACCTCCGGATCCAGGATAAAAAGCCCAATGAAAGACAAGCGAGGGGGCGGGGGCCCGGAAGTAGCATCCCCAGCCAGCCCGGAGGGGCCGGAGAACGTAAAGTCCCAGCAAGAAGGGGTCTCCACGACTATGCAGAACCAGAAGGGGCCTGAGAAGTGGCCCACAGAGCTGACGTGGACCAAGGAAGCTGGCAGCAGAGACAAGCCTGGCAGAACTTGGTGGAGCCAAGACATAGGCAAGTCAGACGGGCAGCAAGTACTGAACCTGGGGCAGAAGCGACGCAACGGGGGACAGACCGGTACTGAAGATGGACAACATGTAATTGGGAAGGAGGAAGTCCAGGTGAAGTGCTTGGAATAACAACATCTTTCACACCCAGCAGCTATCATATTGCAGGAACCAAGCATCAAAGACAGCACAGGACATCAGCCTCAGCAACGCAAGTGACAACATTAAGCTGGCGTTAGGCGGGGTGTAGGGGAGGTTGGAGCCCCACAAAGGCGGAGCAGCAGAAACAACCAAGGGGGAACGCTAAAGGGAGACGGAACCGAAACATTGTCCTCCCAATCTGGAAGCAATCATCAAAGACGTGGCAGGAAAGGCCCCTTGTTGAACAGACCTGAAGTCATTCCCATAATCAAGCTCTTCATCCCCAAGAATAACGGTGAGGCTAGAGAGGAATCTCCATACAAGACGTACCAGAGAAAGACACAGAAGATTATAGTGGGTTATTTTTCACTTGACCCTTTTTGGGGCTTCCAGTGACTATTTAAGGAAGCAAGGCTTTTCACACGGACAGTTATACGTGCCTTGCTCCAGAACTGGTATTCGAAGAGAGTCGTATATACTAGTGCCAACAGGAAACACGGCGAACATTGTTTAAAAAGAAGGTCTACAATAAAGATCATTCATTTGGATGTCATTTAAAATGTCATTCCACGTTAAATGTTAAAGGTGTTGTGCTATATTTTTTTAAAATACACAATATTTGTAACCTAAATCTGTTGTACTAAGTTCTTTAAAAATAAACAAACACCGCAATTACAAAAATAATGACTTGGGCAAAGAACGGGTCCTTCCGCTAGTTTTACCACAAAAAAAAGAAAATTGTCATTTTTTTCAAGTCTAAGTAAAAATATGATGAGTTATACAACTGAATAATAAATGCCTTACATACAGTTATGATCATATAAAAGGAGGGCTGAAAGGGACTTCAGGTCATCTTGTCCAGTAGAGTTCAACCTCTGGCCTCCAGAGCCATGTCATCCAGCCCACGGGTCTTCCCACATGTCCAGAAATCTGGTGTTGAGGGAGCTGAAGCAGTGTTAATTCTTGCATCTCCAAGATCTGCCCCCACATGCAGGATCTAACCCTGTGGAAGCTTTGTGCACTGGGGCCTGCACGGTGCCACATCGGGTTGGAAATCTGGCAGCAGGGAAGCAGCAATTAACCCTAACACCGCTCCTCCACTGCCAAATTTCCAGATCGGTGGGGCACCCTGCAGGCCAGGTGAAAACAGCTCCATGGTTTGGATCTGGGCCATAGGCCAGAGTTTGAGCACTAGCAACCTTACCTATTTCAAACAAACTGCATGGAAAATCTTGCAAAACTATCAGATATATTACTGAAAAACATCAAAGAACACCCTACCTTGCCCACAAAGCTAGTGAAGCAGGGGAACAAGGGTGCTGTCAATGCTCTGCCATTAAAACACACTTGAGCAACCCAGGGAAGAGGACGCATTGACACTGCCGAGCGTTGAGCTCACATTCCTATGTGTTACTGGGATGTGCCCTTGATTGTGGAGACTTATCACAGTAAGCATTTACTTATTTGATGCTTTGGATAGAGGGTCTTGGCTGCATATTATTTTGGTTGAGGTAGTATCTGGGTAGAGAAAAGCAGGACAGTGATAAAATAAAGAAGGAAGCTCCTGTAACCCTAAATAATTTGCACGCTTGGCTATACCAGAAGGACAGAAAAAACCCTACAAGAGCTTTTGGGAGTATTCTTAACTAAGACAGCCTGCAATTTTTGACTTGCATTGTATTGGCTTGGTTTGAGACATGGGCAGGTGCAGGTGGCATCTACACCTGTTAAAGTTGTCGCAGACTGGAACTTCAGCTCTGGCCCTGAATATATTTATAGTGCAGTTTGAATTCTTCCCATCACTGGTAGCAAATGCAACTGCTGGGAAATAAAGCAGTCTAATAGGAAGGACCTGCCTTTCCCTTTTCTGCGTACCTCCCCCAACAAGAAAACAAAAATTTAGCCTAAAGGCTATATTTAGTTGTAAATCAAAATGTTCTGTTGTTAAAAACCATGCTGGTTGATATCGGCATATTGTTAGCAACCAATGAGAATCAACCTTTCTCCAGAAAATTAATTGAAAATGTACCTTAACAATTATTATTAAAAAAATATATATCAAGATTTCCTTTTTTTGGCAATTTAAAATCATGATTAAAAGTGGTGATTTAAAATCAGTTCATCCCTATAACTGTCTAGAACCTGACACCAGAATATTTAAAATGACTGAGGACGAGTTTTTAAACAATGAGGGTAACTGAGCATTAGAACAACTTTAAATATATTCTAAACCCAGACGGTACCACTAAGACACTCCAGTCTTGCCTCCAGCATAACACAGACCACAGGACGTCTGTGAATTAATGCCTCTCTGAATGCCGGCACATCTTTTTGAAAAGTACGCAGTCTTGATTTAAACATTTCCAGTGGTGGTAAGCAAATCTACCGCAACCCTTGTTAAATTGTTCAACGGTTTAAAATAACTCATTATAAAAATGTATGCTTTCTTCAAAGACCTCCAATTTGTCTAGTCTTTACTTCCAGCAACTGGATCTTGTTACACTTTCGTCTGCTAGACTGGAGAGCCCTCTAGTATCAGATCTGTTCCCATGTACACGCTCAAACTGTTATCAAGAGACACCTTAGCTTTGTTTTTGTTCAACTAAACACATTGAGCTCCTCGATTTTCTCATGCTAATACATGTTTTCCAATCCTTTGATAATTTCCATGGGTTTTCTCAGAACTCTCTCCAATTTTTGCAACATCCTTCTCGATCTGTTGACACCAGAACTGGCCACAGGATATCAAAAGCAAACACACCAGAATGAAACACAGATGTAATATAACCTCCCTATTCCTATTCAATATGCTCTTGTTTATCCATTCAAGGATCAGAATAGCCCCCTTGGCCACAGCACCACGCTATGAGCTCATGCGAAGCACCGATTCTCCACCAGGCTGTTGTTCTCTGGGCTGCTTTGGGTCTTTTCAAGCATCCTGTGGGGTGCTGCTAACACTGTTAGGTGTGCAAACACGATTCACAAGCCAAACTCAGAGATTTCAAAGAGAAATTCATAGCGTTAAATCCATTCAGACCTGTTATGGTCCGAGTTATTTTCAACAGAAAAATTGCTCTTCTGTTTTTCTGCAGTCAAAGAAGAATGGAAACCTAAAGCTGGCGTTTTCCTTGAGTCTAAAACAGTTAAGCACCACTGTGCTAAGCTGACTTGACTTGCAAGTTTTTCACACTCTTCTCTGAAGACTCAGGAATGTGATAGCTGCAGTGAACAGGAACCGAGCGGGGCAGAAGGTTTGAGTGGGGAAATGCACTGATGCAGGGCTGTCAGGATCCCAATGGCCCACGGCCAAGGGCTACAGATGCGCCTGAATGGTCTAAAAGCAAAGAAAGGCACAAGAAGAGAACCTGAGACAATGCCAGGAGCTACATATCTTCCCTAGTCACTACCTCAGTCTGCTAGCTTAAAGGTCTCTTCTTCTCTTACAAAAAAAATATTCACAAGGATCTCCATCTTCTACATAGGGGTCGGCAACCTGCGGCCTGCAGAGTCATGGCTTTGGTGGCATTTGGCAATGCACAACTTTGCTGCAGCCAGGCAGGGGTGGCTTCGGGGCTTTCCCCACTTGCAGCTGGGTAGCAGGGGCTTCAGGCTTTCCCCCTGCCTTGCCCACAGCTGGAGACAGGGAGATGCTGCGGTGGCGGCCGGGTCCTAGAGCCAACCCGCATGAACCTAGAGCTGGATCGTTCCAGCCCGCTGCCAGAAAAGGGTGCCAACCCCAGGTCTAGATTACAAGCGCTCAGTTTGGTTTTGTCAACTTGGCTTGGGTCAAGTAGAAACAGATGTTTTGCTCAATAAAAGATCTTATTTTCCCTGTACAAACATGCTCTATATCGCAGTGTCTAAATGTAATGGACCTGCAACCCAATCTGCTCGGTGCTGCACAAACAGAACAAAATGGCGGCCCTGGCCCCAAACACCTTACAATCCAGGTACAAACCCAGAGACAGCAGGCGACCAGACAGGGAAGTACAAGAAGTGGAGTTACGGGAGTTATGCAACACACTAGACAAAGTGATGTGATAGGGAGCAAAAAAAAAAAAACAAACCTCTCTGGATTTTACTCAAGGCAGTGACTCAAATATCAATTTTTTTTAGCAAGCTGGTGGAAACAGAGAATCCCATTTGTTTTACTGTGATAGTTTTTGTGTAGAAATAAGAATCTATTTTTTTAGTCACTGAAACCAGCAGATTGAATTCTCACTTTACAGAGGAAGCTGGAAACTGGAGTGTTGTGTCCAATGGTGGCTTTTTATATCCTCCCCCACCCACAATTGCAAAAGTTTTATAATTGGGTTGGGAAAACACAGATGGCTCAATACTGATATTAAAATAACAACCTTGGGTTTGTCTCAATGAAACTTTGATCAGGAGACAGCGTCGTCAGCTAAAACTTTGCAGAATCAAGTGTTTACATGCACAGCGTATACTAGACAGCTTTGAAAAGCCTCAGTGAGACTCAGAGGCCCAGAATGCAAGGCACCATAGAGTTAGACAAGTCGTGTCCTAAAATGCTTCCGCATTCAAGAGACAAACTAAGGATACAACATAAAAGCCAAGTGATCGGGGGGGGGACATCAGACACATGGTAGGTTTCCTGATTTTTTTTTAACTTGTTTATAGTCCACCTGTATTAACTAAAACCTGCTTTTGGTTAAAACGTTTGGGTTTGAAATGGAGGAAAGGAAGGCACCACCAGAGCAAGAGGAGAGAATGAGGACAGAAAGGGGCAGGGAAGTAGAAAAGGGAGGAGGAATGAGAGAGGTATTCGAGGGAGAGCGGGTGGGTAGCTGTTGTCTAGAATACTGGACCTTCACGACTTTCTTACAAGTCCCCGAGTCGTGTAAAAGTTGTGATTTAGGCCTAGTCTGTGCTTTGTATTTCTGCCTACAAAACTTGGGTCTGCCAGCAGAACTGAGCGTCCACGCTCGCAATGCCTCTGTGGGGGAAGACGCCGTCCTTCTGCCAGCAGCTCTGAGAAACGGAAAGCTTTGGCCACTCAAAACAGATGTAGATAGGTCCAAGCTTTCTGCCAGCTTCCACAACCGCTCCAACAGCGGATGTCGTGCAAATTATGCTGCCTGCCCCGCTAGCAGAGCTCTGTAGGGGAGCCAAGCTGAACTGCCAGGAGCTGCTTGCAACTACCAGAAGCCACACGTGTGATGTACTATGGGGACTTCATTGTGGTGGCAACTATCTGCTGGTAAAAGACTTGTACTGTGAGCAAGCCCTTACCTTTTCTCTGCCCTTGACTGTAAGCAGCGCTCCTTCAGGAAACCCAGAGTCTTGGGTGTTTCTACAGTCTGCACACCAAGATGTCCAGAGGCTCCGTCGTTCCACTTTAAAATGATCCTGTGCCTGGCTCAGAAGAAACCCCTATGGCCATATATACATATAGAAAATTACAAGCTAAATTCTCTCTGCATGGAAGACATGGAATAAAAGATCTCAGAAAAAGTAACTCCACATCTCTGTGGCCGGACATTGTTTAAATTAGCAAGGTCCTGGGCTCAAGTACTCTACTTCTCTCTAATGGCCTTGCTCTGTTATCACTGCAGTCTGAGCAAGAGGCAGCAACAATGAACTCAAACTCTATAATTTCCTGCTAAATAAGTGTTACAGGCCTATTTAAACATGTACTGTGAGCAATCAAATCACATTTGTGATGAATGAAGAATGCCCACAGTACGGATCCCTTCGA
>NW_017728918.1:8787184-8801987 GCF_001723895.1 Crocodylus porosus | reverse complement strand
AAGTTTTATAATTGGGTTGGGAAAACACAGATGGCTCAATACTGATATTAAAATAACAACCTTGGGTTTGTCTCAATGAAACTTTGATCAGGAGACAGCGTCGTCAGCTAAAACTTTGCAGAATCAAGTGTTTACATGCACAGCGTATACTAGACAGCTTTGAAAAGCCTCAGTGAGACTCAGAGGCCCAGAATGCAAGGCACCATAGAGTTAGACAAGTCGTGTCCTAAAATGCTTCCGCATTCAAGAGACAAACTAAGGATACAACATAAAAGCCAAGTGATCGGGGGGGGGACATCAGACACATGGTAGGTTTCCTGATTTTTTTTTAACTTGTTTATAGTCCACCTGTATTAACTAAAACCTGCTTTTGGTTAAAACGTTTGGGTTTGAAATGGAGGAAAGGAAGGCACCACCAGAGCAAGAGGAGAGAATGAGGACAGAAAGGGGCAGGGAAGTAGAAAAGGGAGGAGGAATGAGAGAGGTATTCGAGGGAGAGCGGGTGGGTAGCTGTTGTCTAGAATACTGGACCTTCACGACTTTCTTACAAGTCCCCGAGTCGTGTAAAAGTTGTGATTTAGGCCTAGTCTGTGCTTTGTATTTCTGCCTACAAAACTTGGGTCTGCCAGCAGAACTGAGCGTCCACGCTCGCAATGCCTCTGTGGGGGAAGACGCCGTCCTTCTGCCAGCAGCTCTGAGAAACGGAAAGCTTTGGCCACTCAAAACAGATGTAGATAGGTCCAAGCTTTCTGCCAGCTTCCACAACCGCTCCAACAGCGGATGTCGTGCAAATTATGCTGCCTGCCCCGCTAGCAGAGCTCTGTAGGGGAGCCAAGCTGAACTGCCAGGAGCTGCTTGCAACTACCAGAAGCCACACGTGTGATGTACTATGGGGACTTCATTGTGGTGGCAACTATCTGCTGGTAAAAGACTTGTACTGTGAGCAAGCCCTTACCTTTTCTCTGCCCTTGACTGTAAGCAGCGCTCCTTCAGGAAACCCAGAGTCTTGGGTGTTTCTACAGTCTGCACACCAAGATGTCCAGAGGCTCCGTCGTTCCACTTTAAAATGATCCTGTGCCTGGCTCAGAAGAAACCCCTATGGCCATATATACATATAGAAAATTACAAGCTAAATTCTCTCTGCATGGAAAACATGGAATAAAAGATCTCAGAAAAAGTAACTCCACATCTCTGTGGCCGGACATTGTTTAAATTAGCAAGGTCCTGGGCTCAAGTACTCTACTTCTCTCTAATGGCCTTGCTCTGTTATCACTGCAGTCTGAGCAAGAGGCAGCAACAATGAACTCAAACTCTATAATTTCCTGCTAAATAAGTGTTACAGGCCTATTTAAACATGTACTGTGAGCAATCAAATCACATTTGTGATGAATGAAGAATGCCCACAGTACGGATCCCTTCGACCTCAGTGCTAACCGTGCACGGCACAGCTGCATTTTTATCGCAGCATCTTGCCATTTCTTTTATCACTACCAGAAATGGTGGAATGGTTTGATTTCTTAATGGTCCTAATTTCCCAAGGCGCAGTTTTCAAACAGCACAATAGCTGGAGTACATGAAAACAAGGCTGTTTACTTGATTGAGGCATCACTTGTCCAACTGTTATTAAGTACCATCATTTACCTACTTAAAAGATCCAAGAACAATCCTCTTGCCTAAAACGCCATCACATCATCATTAGATAAGACATAACCGATCTAGATGGGACTGACGGATCTAAACACCAGTTATGTAGTTTTCTGGCAAAGACTCAAGATGTGTGCATTTAAGAGAAAGTCCATTTTAAAGCAACAACTGTAACTTAGTACTTCCACCTCCCAACCCCTCCTAGCTGGTTTAGTGAGCTGTAGTCCTGACAAATGGAAGTAAACCAAAAGCTGCACATCCTTTATTCAAAGAAAAAAAGGACAGCCCGGGAAGCCTAACCCACATCTCAGTCCAAACCCTTTAAATATAAAAGTTCAAATTTCACTGGCTCATTTTAGTGCTTGCCCTGAATGAAAGGGAACAGCTCTAGTATAACTTAGGAGGTTTTCAAGGGATGGGTTTTTGTAGTTTTCAAGCCATTTTCATTTTTCATGGAACATGAGCATAACCTGGCAAAAGACTTGGCGTCAGAGAGACCGTAACACTGATGAAGAGCTCGTGCAGCATGCGAGAAATGGGATGTGATGGGACATGACAATGTGCCTTAGCAAAGCCAGATGTCTGCACACGTATGAATCTGCAATCAAAATCCATAGGCATCACCCCAGGTTTCCGCATCAACTTCTCAGACGCTTCACATATAGCACCTTGTGGGCAATTCCTGGATTGTAGCTGGTGAACTTTCAAGGGTATGCTCCCTTTGCCAGAGAAGTGGAAGAGAAAAACAATAGAAAACTCAGACAGGACTCCCTACGGTTACACGCTCTAATCTATTGTCAAGATAAATCAATATTATGCCTTTTTCCCCCCCCAATAACAAATCACTGAGTGAAATTCAATAAAAAGAACAGCAACATGAATGCCCTTAAAGCTGTAGCTAAACTTCTCAAACAAAAAACACATTAGGTACAATTATGGAACGAACTAAACTACAACAGCATTTATAGGCATCTTTGTCCCACATTATTCTAATTAAGAAAATACTTAATAATTGTATCAGGGTCAGGCAATTATTTTGGGCAGAGGGCCGCTTAGTGAGTTTTGGTAAGCCATTGAGAGCCGCACGACAGGCAGCCCAGGGCAGATAAGTATTACTTTTCTAAATTTTTTAGGGGCCCCAGGAGCCAGATAGAATGGCCTGGCAGGCCGCATCCAGCCCCCGGGCCAGATTTTGCCCATCCCTGAATTATATAGTGCCTAATTCCAGGTCTACGCTCAGTAGACCAGCTGCCCGCGAACTGTGGCCCACTCACCAGGTGTGCGAGGAGAGCTGCCCAGCCACATGGTAACTGGCTTGTAGTCAGCATCCTTCTCCGGATGTACAAACTTTTTACCGAGCAGAACCCAGCTCTCTGTAAAAGCAGCACGAGGGAAACAAAGAACCATCAATAAAGTTAAGAATAACTAAATATTTCTCCATGAAAGGAATCACTGTATTTACCAAAGAGCTGCAGAGTAATAACTGAGAGAAGAGCCCTTTCATTTGTGATCACCTGGAGAGAGAATACCCAAGACGCGGTCACACTACAAAAAAAAGTTAAGAACTTCCTGAGCTTAAACAGCAACTATTAAATAACAGAAAATGGATTGGGACCTCTTCTGTAACCCTCCTTCAACACCAGCATCTAAGAGGTCACTACTGAACAAAAAAAGCACAGCATTAAAACTATTTCTAAAACCACTTCTCAGCTTACAGAGAACAGGCCCGTTCCAAGAAAACCCAATCCAAACACTAAGAAAACAAAACTACTTTGATTTAAGTTGCAGACTTCCGGAAAAAAATGAAGTCTTTCCATACCTGGAATAAAATCTGATTTTTTTTTGTCCACTTGTTCTCAATCATAAGCACTTAGCATAATGCTTATGGAAAGATTTTAGTCCCAAAGTACTTTAAAAGCACAACACACAGCTGCACAATGTGTTTGGTCTCCATTCCTCCCTCTTTCTAGCATCTCTTCCAAGTGCAATGAACTTCCACTAAATACCCAAGAGCATCTCCTTCAGATGACTGCACATGGTTGCCACTGCAATTTTGCTTGATCTTAAGGTAAATGCCATCTCACTCAGATGATCTATATCTGCTGGTTCCATAGGGCAGCTCTTGCTCTATGTTCATTTTTCTAAACATTTGCTGTTCCTCTGAGGGTACTGAAATAGGCACCATGTTACACGTACAGTGAACAATGTCTGGACAATGGCACTGAAACAAGTTAGCGACTTAAGTCTGCTGCATGCAATGAAATAAAGGCTGCCACAGAAGTGTCATACAGAAGTCACCAAAATCATCGAGCACTTCTCATATTTTTTGCTGCAGAATTTCTTTCCAAGATCTTGGAAAAACAAAAATTGTCTGTTGGTCACTGACCGCCACTAATTGGTAGGTTAATTAAACAAAGAACCACATTATTGGTCGTTTGCTGATAAAATAAGGGGACACAGGATAATGGGGGGGAGAGAGAGAGACTCTTAAATATAAAATTATGAAGAATGGATGTGACAGGTTCACTTATTAAAACTAAATTGAAGTCAAAGCATTTTTCATCAAAATTGATGAGGACAGCATGAGCTGCAGTCTAGGGCACAAGACAAGGAAAGTAGGCGCGTACCAATAGAGAATTTTGGGGACAATACCGATGACCGATTTTAAACGAGCCATATCGGCTGATACTGATCCAATTCTGATATGCAGCCTGGCAGCTTGGAAAGCAGCGTCCAGCTGGTAAGCCTGTTGTGAGGGAAGGGGCATGGGGGAGGGAAGGGGCTTGGGTGGGACAGATTGAGGCCCCACCCCAGTGAGGGATGAAATGGGATTCCTGCAAGGGCAAAGCAGGGGACAGAGCATGAGCAGCTTGTCTGGAGGGTGCGGGGGCTTCCACTGCCACATGTACCCCAGGAGGGCATGGAGGGTGAGTGTCCCTGGATCTGCTTGTGGGGTGAGGGTGGGCTGGGGCAGTGCCAAGCTCTTCCTAGCAGGGGACTGGGCCAAGACAGCACTGGGAGGGAGCTTTGCGGGGGGGGGAAGGCTGCAGCCACAGCAAAATTTGCCATAGCCCCCTTCCAGTGCTGCTGCTGCCTGCTCCGAGCACAGCCAGGCCCAGCTCCCCTGCTGGGAAGAGCCCAGCTCAGCCCCAGCCCTAGCCCGCCCTCGCCCTGTGCACAGCTATGGGGGCACCCCCCCCCCATGCCCTCCTCGGGTGCGGGGAACAGCAGGAGCTGCCACCTCCCTCCCCAGATGAGCCACTCGCGGCTCCATCCCCTGCTCTACCCCAGCTGTGCAGCACCTGCCTCAGCCCCAGCCCCACTCCCTCTCTCACCGCCAGGGCCTCAATCTGCCCTGTGCACGCACCTTCCATCACAACAGACTTACCAGCCTGACTTGGCTGCTCTTCAGCTGCTAGGCTGTGCTCCTGGCCACGTGTGGTGCACTGCGGATGCATATGCACGGGGCATTTATCAGCCACATCAGCCCAAAAAAGCTGATTGCCGATATAGTCAATTTTCCTTATATCAGTGCCAAGCCAATACAGGACTGATGTAGTGCACCTCTAAAGCAAATGAAAAATCTCATTTGAATCTCAGCTAATGACTGTGTGGCCTTGTAACTTCTCAGTGCCCACATCCCGCAGCAGTAAATTGAAGATAGAATTCCCCTACCCTATAATGGTGCTGTGACAATGGATGTTGATAGCAAAAAAAACCCTGCACGCAGGACAGAATTTGTAGGTAGTACACAACCACCAGACCAAAGGAGCATCATCTCGTTTCAATGATGCTTCCATAAAAAGATTAGAAAACAGCTTGAGAGATTAGAAAACAGTGAAAGAAAACAACTTGATGGGTGCTTTTAGGAAACAATGCAATTGTATCAATAAAATTATAAATGCAGATAATAAAAGGCAGCCATAAGCCAAAGCTGCAAATGAAACTCTATGGTTTCTGCTTTGAACTGGGGGGAAAAAAACCCCTAAAACCCTAAACTTAACAACAAGACCTCATTTATTAAAGAACCGAATCTTCTGACAACTGGAGAAATGGTAACTTTTCCCATGTAATTATCTCACAGTTTCTGAGGAGTGGGATTCCCACCTTGGTGACCACTTCACTGCATGACCTCAGTGATATACCTAAGCAAACCATGTTTTGAAAGCTCCGGTTAGCCTTGTTTTACTGTCTGTCTAAAGGGCTTTTGTCTCACTACTCGCCTGTCAATTAGCAATGCCTACCTTGCTCAGGGAGCAATACATGAAGCTGACCTAAGCTTATTACTCTCATAGCACTTTCTACCACACCCTAAGCTTGTCTCAATGGTGGGCAAGCCACTGGTCCCACTGGAGCTATACTAGTTTGATTTTCTGTTGGAGGTAGCTCTAATGCAGATCAGGCCCCATCAATTGCTAATGCACTGGGGCTGCTAATCAAAGTGCCAACTGCGCTAACAGTTCCACCTCTACGACCTCTAGGAAAGCACATCAGTGATAGTAATCATGGAAAACGCAGCAAAATAGGCTAGTGTGGAGAACCACAGCATTTCTATTAAGACTTACAGTAATGCAGGGTGATGTGATACAGAGTATAACATGTGTTAACTATAAACACAGGGCACCTAGAGTTAAACTAGTTTAATTAGTTCCTCTCAGGGCACACCCATAAGGCTTTGGTCAGTCTCCTAGAGTCCTCCCGGGCTGAGGCTCTTCAAGGGCTGCGCCAGGAACTATGATACAGCAATGGCTATAGGTATCACCGAGGGCAGACACGCTGTACTGGTGTACCTGGAGCAGGAGGCTTGCTGGAGAAGCTCTGCATCATCGCAGTAACACTGCAGTACAGTCCCACAGGGAGGCAGAGCATGTGTTTGCTAAACTGCTTTGGCTACATGTGCTGCCAAGTGCTTCAAATTCATAAACTGTAAAGGGCTGGAAGGGACCTCAGAAGATCATCAGCTCCATCTCCCCCTGCACCAGGCAGGAAAGACCACTGGGGTCAAGTGACCCCAGTGAAGTGATCGTCCATCTCCTCTTGAAGATTTCCAGGGTAGGCGACTGCATCGCCTCTGGAGGGAGCTTATTCCACAGTCTGGACACCCTGACTGTGAAAAGGTTTTTCCTAGAGTTGAGCCTCAAGCAAACTTGCAGGAGTTTGTGGCTACTTCTCCTGGTTTTCCCTAAGGGTGCCTTGGTGAACAGATGTTCACCAAGCTCTTGATGTATTCCTCTGATATAGTGGTACGCTACTACCAGGTCCCCTCTCAGCCTTCTCTTTTTTAGGCTGAAGAGTGCCAGGTCCCTCAACCTTTCCTTGTATGGCTTGCCACGCAAGTCTCTGATCACAGAGGTGGTTCCTCTCTGGACTCTCTCAAGTTTTTCCACACGCTTATTGAAGTGCGGCACCCAGAACCGGATGCAGTACTCCAGCTGTGGTCTCACCAGTGCTGAGCAGTGGAAGAATCACCTCCTTGGCTTTGCTGGAGATGCACTGGTTGATGCACGCCACAGAATTGTTTGCCCTGATGGCTCCAGCATCGCACTGTTGGCTCACGTTCATACTGTGGTCTATTATTACCCCTAGGTCCCTTTTAGTCATGGCGCTGGTCAGTTTGGCGCCACCGAGCCTGTAAGTATGTTGGGGATTGCTCATCCCCAGGTGGAGCACTTTACACTTCGCAATGCTAAACTTCATCTGGTTCCGATCCGCCCAACTAGCCAAGCCGTCTAGGTCCACCTGTATCTGTAGCCCATCTTCAAGCATGACCACGCTCCCCCATAACTTGGTGTCGTCTGCAAACTTGGCCAGTGAGCTCTTAACCCCCGCATCCAAATCACTGATAAAGATGGTGTAAAGCACTGGGCCAAGCATGGACCTGAGGGACACCACCTGTTGCCAGGACGACAGATTCATCCATAAAAACTTTCTGGGTCCTACCCCGCAGTCAGCTTCCTACCCACCTAACTGTCCTGCAGTTAAGCCCACAAACCTGCAATTTTCCCCGGGAGAAAATTATGGGATACCAGATCAAAGGCCTTTTGGAAGTCTAGGTATACAATGTTGGCCTCCTCTCTCTCATCCAGGTAGCGAGTTACCTGGCCATAGAAGGAGATGAGACTGGTAAGACAAGACCTGCCGCGATGAAGCCGTGCTGGCTCTCCTTCAGAATCCTACTGCAACAAGAAGCCCTTCTTGCCTGCACCCCCCTTTTTGCACATTTCTTTTTCCTGCCAAGTACTGCCAGGGACCTAGCACACTCATTGCATGGGTGTGGCAAGGCTCAGAGCAGGCCAGAAACCTGAAGTGGCTTTCTGTAGGAGAAACCTAGACACTATATCTACATATCCATTAATCTCATGTCACTAAAGAAAACAAAACTAAAATATCCACTTCAAAGACTGTAAATATATCCTGGTGCTAACCTAACTCACTTATGGTCCCCAGTAGCCTTTAATCCTCACTATCTCGTATTGCATTTTTATATATTTCTTACAGTGCATTTTTATGTTTCATCTGTCTCACATGTACCATGGAACTTTGTATTTTATACTTTTAAACCCTTAAGGAATATACTCCCTATAGAATGACGTTACACCCTGGACCATTGTTAAAAACTGCATTGAAATTGTAATTGTAAAGTGATAAAATCTGCTATACTGGACAGGTCCCTTGAGTGTATGATGATCAGTAGGTAAGTAAATGACAACAGCCTAGCCAGAGGAACTTACCATTACAAAACTCTACTCTCCAAGCCATTTTAAGCTAATCAAGCCAAGGAACCGATTCCTGGGACTGAGCACCCACCCTATTGACTATTCCTGCAACCCTTAACAATACCATTGTTAATTAATCAAAATCACAAACTGACTTCTGAAACTGCACTACTGGCAGGCAAGACCTCTGTCACCAACAGCTGTCAAGCACTAGTCCAGACCCACGTGGGACAGCGACCTCCGGACTGGGCAGTCTGCCAGAAAGGGATAAAAGGCAGCGAAGCGTGAGCCTCAGCGGGGCCCTCATCCAGCACCCGACCCAATGAGACAGAAGGACAAGCAGGCAACCCCCTTCTGGAGAAGACATCACCTTGAAGGAAGCTGACCATCGACAGCAGACTCCAGGGCCTCGGATAGGTAGGTATACTGGCACCAGTACTCTCACAAATCACTACAGCAGCTACTATGCACATGGGTTTAAATAGCACGGGTTTGAATGAATGAGGGTGTGCGTGTGTGCACGAGTGCGCGCGCTAAGGTGACCAGTACCCTTTGTAACTCAAAATTTGCATTTATGGTTTTTATTGGTAACTTCACATCCCATACAATAAATTAGAATTCATTATGATCCCATGAGTTGGTCCTTTGTAGCCAACACTACCATCTGGCAAGCCTATTGCACGCAGACTCTGTGACGAGTTTTTTCCCGGATTTGCCCCGCGATAGAAATTAGGCTAATTGGCCTATAGTTGCCCGGGTCTTCTCTCATCCCTTTCTTGAAGATGGGCACAACACTGGCCCTCTTCCAGTCTTCAGGGACTTCCCCCAAGCACCACATGTTTTCAAAGAGTTTCACCAGTCCTGCAATGACTCTGGACAGCTCCTTCAGCAGTCTCCAATGAAGTTCATCTGGTCCTGCTGACTTAGCTATGTCTAACTTTTCTAACCGATCACTTCATAGCGCTTGAGAATTTTCTCTAATATTTAATCCTTGAATACTCTACAGAAACTGACCGTGAAGAAGGATATTTTGTCCCAAAGACCTACTCACTGTAAACTGAAGCTTAACCTCCTACATGTTGCCATCTCCTATTTGTTGGGCTAACTTTTGATTCTGGGCAAGAATTGGACACCTAGAAAGCAAAACCCAGTGCTAATTCACTGCCGGGCTGCCAATTTGAGTAAGCCACATATCTGACTGTCAATCATGTATTCATCAACCAGGTCCCAATCCAGTGTTTCAGTGAAGGTCAAGGAAGAATGGTCATTCCCATCACATTACAAAGCAGTGAAGCAGCAAAAATGAGAAAATTATTTTCTTTGGCAGGTATTCAAACACAATTTGGTGGACATGCAAAAAACACAAAACAATGACATTCCTTCTTCAGCTTCAATAATGTTATGATCATTAATGCTATCAGCTCTGCTATCAACACAAATCAATAGCATTTACAGATATTTCAAAAGCTAGACAACAATCGTTTCTGTGCAGACTAATCATCATTACTGCCTGCCAAAGAAACAGGTTTCCTGCTTTGGCCTTAGAAAATCTTAAGCAACAAATTTATTTATACAGGCTGGTATATATGTACTTACATTGGTGTACATTCTTCACACTTATCTCAAAAGAAACCTGTAGTATTTCCTCCCATAAGTAAATATTGAGAAGTAATAAATATGACAGAAAACCAAGCAGAAAAATCACCTTTAATGACTGCATGAACAGCAGGGATCGACTGAGAAAATAGATGGGAGTGGCAGAAAAAACAGCCACCATTATCTAAATTCCAAAGAGCTGCTGATATGAAGAGTGGGGGAAAACTTTAAATACTTTGAAATCTGAGCGCTGTCAGACACCTATGGTTTGACTGAGGTGCACTGTGATGAAAGGGCAGCAGCTTACGTATCTTCTGAACTTTCCCAAGACAGAAAAGTAAAATCAGCTCTGCAGAGCTATATGGACACAAACCAACAAGCAGCCAACCTATGGGTAGGAGTTCAAGTTCTAGTGGCAAGGAAAAGACTATATACACACTGAAGTCACTTAGGGAAAATAAATCAGATTAACGGCAAATGCTGTTTTCACATCTACAAAAATTCTCCCAGAAGTCAGGGTATAAACAGATACAGCACATCTCCCAGGAATAAGTCTTTTGTCTTAGGATCTTATAGAAGTATAGGCCCACCATCCTGCTTTACATATCTGCAAAGCAGGTGAGAAAAAATGAACTAATATTTTTCTGGGACAATGCCATGTCGATCTCAACATTTATGGAGGCTTATTCAAGTTCACTGCCAGTTACTCCAGGGACAAGCCCATCAGACCGGGTGCTTTCCCTGGCCACCTACTAGCAAAGGGGCAGCAATGTAGCTGGAAGCTGCTCCACGTGTAAAACATGTGCCTCTCCTCCTCCATCCTGGGTTTTGACTTTTATCCATCTAGGACCATCTCTAATAAGATGCGTGTTTACAGCCAGAGAATCGATTTGTCCCCTTGAGAAAGGGAAAATTACCATTCAAATCTCTGCAAATAAAAGGAAGAGAGAGGAAACCAGGTTGAAACTCTGGTATAAACCACCTAACAAGAGGCACTAGAACAAGAGTCAACCGTGTCTTACCTGGGAAGGGCACATGAAGACAATGCCTCAGTCACAAGCCACATGGCCTCAGTCAGGAACAAGCCTTGTTTTTTTAATCTACAGAAGAGTGTAACCTTCTGCAAAGCATTAATGCTATTAACACTACTACTACTACCGTTTATACAGAAAGACCTCAAATAACCATGGGAACTTCATCAGCACCCCTTAGTAATTAGACTCGTAAGGCATAGGTTTTACAGTAGTAATAAGGTTGCTCAAAAGAGACTTGTACCAGTTACTTTTCACTATTAGGGAGTAAAATTCACAAGGAGATTTAAAACTAGGACAACCACTTGCTATAACCATAATCTTATACATGGTTTATTTTTCAAAATAGAGCTCATATTTTTCTTTCATATTCAAAAAGGAAGCTTTTTAAAAATGGTTTTGCTTCAGAATAGATGTTACACAAATGCTTTCACAAGAATAAAATGATGGCATGTTAAACACATATTCCAGAAAAACAGCCAAGCTGCAAATAGAAAAAGGCACTAGAAAAAACTCAATTTGGATTTTAAAAATGCTCGGCAACCCACATATCTCCAACTGGAATTGTGAGGACTTGGGGCACTTTTACACGAGCAAGGGCTGTGCTTTAATTAGAGCGGCTCCAAGAGCTACTCTAATTAAAGCACTGTCACATCTCCTGTATCAGTGTCCCTGTGCTTGAAAATGGCAGCAGGGGCACTTAACTAGAGCTTGTTCGATGAGCTTTAGCTCAAGAGCCCCAGCCAACATTTTCAAGCAAGGGGACACAGGAGGCTGCTGGAGCTCAGCAATTCCCATGTTCCAGCAAACTCGATGAATCGAGGCTGCTCAGACATGCTCGAATTCCAGCGTCAAAGCAGCCTCAGTACTCACATACAAGCGCCGTCAGTGCTTCTGAGAAATTAGATCCAACATGTCAAATTTCAAGGTACTGGCACACTAAAACCAGTGGCCATTTATTAAATATCTTGCTTAACACCATCTCCCTCTGTTCTGGGGTAGACTCTCGGGTAACAGTTGCTTCTGGCTGCCTGCACCCTTGGTTGAAATGTCCATGCTGTAATTTAGATATTCAAAAGCTTTTTCCTCAAGGAAAAAAAAAATCTGGGGAAGAAGGGAGGCTCAGTGCCAAGTTACCTAAGTAAGGGCATTTAGAGAGAGAACCGCTGTAATTAAAGCACCTCAAATGTCACATGTATCAGTGTCCCCACTGAAAAATGGTGGTGGGGCCGCTTTAACTAAACCTTGTCGAACGAGCTCTAAATTAAAGCACTTCCACTGCTTTTTTCCAGCATGGGGACACTGATACACGTGACGCTGGAGTGTGGTAATTACCATGTTCCTGCAGTCTCAATTAATTGAGTCTGCTTCAACACACTGCAATTACAGCACACTGGAGCAGCCTCACTGCCTGTGTATAGGTGCCCTAAGCGGAGACAGCTCACAGACAGCCACATAAAGACACTAGGTCAAAAAAATTAACCAACCAAAAACACGAGAAGGGAAGCAAGTGTAACGAGACACAGAGGGCCCACAATTCCTAAGGAAGTCAGAGCTGGAGTCTCAGCCTCAGGTTCAGACTTTTAGGGCAGTGAACAAAAGGCCCCGTGGAAGTGGAAGTGGGAGTGCAGGTTAGGGGGCTTAAAGCAGAACCAACCCTGGATAATGACTCTTCTTGGAAATTATTCTCCTCCTGCCATGCAACAAAACAAACCAGGAAATATAAACAGCATGACTTTTTACAGGAAATACACTGGTACACCAGTATAACTGTCCACCCAGTGAGGACTGTGCTGCTTTAACTATTCCAGTAAAGCTTATGCAGCACACTGTGTGCATACAGACTATAGCTTTCTATTATGCCCACCATCTATGTACTGCTGAGTTAGGTTCTCACATATGCAGGGTAACAGGGACTTGAGGATCACCGAGCTGCATTCTCTTTTCCGCCCAGACTTGTTTTTCCCATTAGGAGTAGAGGAAAAGGCTAGAACAAGCTTAAGATGCGGCATTATGGGGTTAAAATTAAAAGGTGAAGGGCAGCTGTTTTATTTTTACTAAACTGAACTTAGGGCAGAGAAAAAGGGACAGATGGGAGAGCACAGTCCAGCCTAGGCACAGAGGGAAAGTGTATTCAAAATGTACTTAGTCCTTTAGAAAAACGCAGAGCACTTACAAATTACAAGCCAGATCCTGATGGGTGCCCAGCTCCCCAAAATACCAGCAACTCTAGAAGTAGGAGGCTCTTAGACCTTCAGGGTTAGGCAGTGAGTCACAGTGGGAAACAAACATGATCAGCATTGCTGATGAGTCATGGATTATGGGAGAGGAGTAAAATGATTGAGAAAAGGAAGAAAAAAAAAAAAAATCAATTCTCATTTCCACTTATGCTTTATGCCTCTCTTACTTCATGTTACTATCCTCCCTTTGGAAGGGCAAATGCAGCCATAAATTCTGACCCAGCCACCATTCCAGTGCCCAGGGATGGGTGCGTTCCTGGAGCACGCAGAAAGCAGCAACACACAAACCGTCTCGTAACAATAAATTTCCCTCCCACAGCAGAGATGTCATTCTCTTACCACCGAGTCCCTATCCTCGTCTGATAAAGATCCAGGAACACGCTGAAATTTCCAAAGCTTTGTGTTCAAGATAAAAATTGGAATTTCTCCACCTTGTGTATTCCTAACGATGCAAAAGTTCTTCATGTTCTGCAATTCATTCGTTTGTTCCTCAAGTCGCGCATTTTTCACAGAACCCAAGGTAAGTATTTTTGCCTAGAACAGTCTCAGAGGACATAAATCACCTTGCCAACTGAGTGCTATATAAATGTTAAATGTATAGTAAGATCCACACGCAGCAATTAGTTACCTATTCTACGTAAAACAATCCATTTTTTACGGAAGTCCAAAGTCATTTCTCACAGATCAGTCCAGGTGGGTGTTTGCTTGAAATAACAATGCCATAATTTGCACAAAACACTTCCAGATGGCAGCAAGTTTGCTTTCAGGCAAGTTTCCATTTGAGGAGCTTACCAAGGTACTGTGTTTGTTAAATCCGATACACAACTTCAAGTCGGTGCAACTCCTTTCAGGTAGGAAGATACTTAAATGCTTTAACAATATTTGCTGTGTACAGCAGGACACACACTAAATGAAGAACACAGACATTAAAAAGAAGGATCCAATAGGCAAGATGCAGAGATCCAAAGCTGAAATCTGACCAGGATACTAGTACTAGCGCTTGCAAAAAAAGGTTATTTTAGTGATTGCAAGCAGTCAGACCTCGAACCCTACCCACCGGTACTGCAACCAAACAGCACAAGCTCTCAAGCACTATGCTTGGGCATTGATTATTTCCTATTCAGGACAGAGTAGGGGAGGTGATGCAGGATCAGGGACAGAAGGCGAATGAGGTACATGAAGACTGGTCATTCCTCAAGGACACAATCCTCAAGCACAAAAGAAAACCATTCCTGCAAAGAAGAAAGGTAGCAGGAGAGCTGGCAAGACCTCCTGGCTCAATAGCAGCATCGTGGTCCTCTTGAAAAAGTAAGAGGCGTACACACACTGGAAGCTAGGGACAGTCCTCAAGGAGGACTATACAACAGTGGTCCGCACTTGTAGGGAAACAATTAGGAAAGCTAAGGTGGCGACAGAGTTTAAGTTAGCCATGGGAGTCAAGGACAGGAAGAAGTCCTCCCTAGGCATGTCGGGAGCAGAAGCAAAACAAATGGGACCCTGCTAAACACCTTGGGACAGCTGGTAACGGAGACTGAGGACAGAACTGACCTTCTCAATGCCCACTTCGCTTCGGTAT